>NC_090934.1:1030030421-1030655421 GCF_040938575.1 Ambystoma mexicanum
CTATGTATGCTTCAGGAGGGCATTTGCAATTGTCCAAAATAAGGTATCTCAGCAACTTTTTACGTTTTAACCATCAAATTGCCTCCTTACTTTTACCCAAAGCTCTTACATTCTTCACTTGCAAGACACTGTTTGGCCCGTAGTGTGTTCACCAAGGTCTGTCAATCAGAAGTGAAAATGCTAACCTCATGAATGTGTCTTACACAGGGGTGCATAGACTCCAGCAGGAAAACTGCTAATCCCTGGTCTGTTATCTCCTCAGTCAGCAATTTAACTCAATTATTCCTCTTTCATTTCACCAGCCAAACACTTGTTCTAACAGTGCTTGTGACTAGTCCCTAATGCTGCAGTGATTGATTCTGCAAACAGTGCAATTTATATCTTTCAATAAGATGGATATTTCCCTTCCACATAATTCTTTTTTTTGTTTTTCAGTTAATCACCAAAAGTTTGGATTTTAGGGTCATTAAACATATGCAAAAGTTAGTAATAGTTTTTTTTAAATTTGGGCAATTAAATTCTTACATAATTATATATACATTAAATATTTGAAAACACACTTATTCAATAAACAGTTAAGGTTAATCTACCAAAAGGTAAAGTCTACAAAGAGCAGTATAGAAATGTTAGGGTGCAAGCACTCGCTGTAGAGCATTACAAAAGAAACCATGAAACTCGAAGTAAATACACTCACTTAACTGCTTCACATCCAACCTGAGCACTCACTTCAGCTATGATAATGATGTAGCCTGCCTAATACATAAAGCGAGTATTCAGGTTGGATTGGTAGAGGTATACAGTGAGCATTTTTTACCTTAACATTGTTATTCCCACTCTTGGTAGATCTTTTTGTTAGAGAACCGTAGCTCTTAATTTAAAAAAAAAATGTACATTTTTGTGGGAATTGTAACATTTGAGTTTATGTAGTATGAGTATTTGCCATATCAGTTTATCCGGTTTACATTTCATACATGTATAATAGGTTCATCTAGTATGTCTTCTATACATTAGAAAATTTAAATCCAAGTTGGTCCTAACACTGAGATTTTATTAATATGGTAGTGTACAAGATGTCGATCCATTTAGCAGATGACTTCTAGCCCTTCTTATACGTAGGGGACCGGGCGTCATACGTGTGTTCTTAAATGCATTTGTCGTAAGTGTGTATTGTTTAAGGTGTATGACTGTTTGGTGTTCATGTGTCTGCATGTCTGTGTATGGCAACTAATGTTTAGTGTGAGTTCATATGAAATGCACATGTCCAATATGCCTCTAATACGTATGAAAACCATATAAAAATGGTGTTTTATTTTGGTGTGATTTTTTTTATATATATATATGTTGAAGAGGTGTATGCAAGTTCTACCATCCATACGTGTGCGCAATTTACATTTCCTGTGCATTTCATAGACACAGGAAAAATATTTCAAAGTCTGTCCTGACTTTTGATGTTAGTTTTCATATGTATATTAGTGTACATCTCATAGGCATACCTGTACACTTTGTATAAAAGATGTACATTGATTTTGAGCATGTGGCGTGCATGTGTGTGTCAGGCTGAGAGGTCCTGTATCCGCGGAAGCTGCTGAACCCCCGACATTCCCCTGAGATGTATTTCCCAGAACTAGTTTTCAATACAGCTCTGTAAACTACACCCCAAAGGGAAAGGGGGAATGGGACAACAAAACAACACCAGGCAGACTGCGTCAAGGCTAATCAGTGCTGAACCTGCAGAGGATAGAGAATAACATATACACTTCCTTAATTCACTTACTTAACCTTATGAATGGGAAGTCATTAATCCTTAACTAATAATTGAGAATCCTACCTGGTTCTTCTCTTGAAATTTCTTAGAGAAGCGGATAAGAAGCTGAAAATCTCTCTTACTTGCGATACTTGAAATTCCCAGCAACTTCTTACATTAGGCAAAACTGGAAGTCTTAGTTCTTTGTTTGTCTTTTTTCCAACATGCACTGGTAGTTCAATTAGATGGTCTTTAAAATGTTCTTTCTTGTCATTTCAAAACTTTTCAAACTATTTATAATTATCTTGAGTCTTTGAATCCTTGAAGAAAGAGGAAACACATGCTAACTGCACACGCAGGTTATTTCCATTAAAATTATCGATGAACTTCACGTAGAAATCTTCCTGGTTGAAGAACACGCGCAAACGGATGAAGACGCGCGATCAAAATAATCCACACGCGCAAAAAATCCACACGCGCAATAATTCCCACGCGCAATAGTCCACACGCGCAATAATGTTCTCCTGCGAGACACGCGAAATAAGAACACCCGCGCTATTGAGTTCAAACGCAACGAAGTGATTCTCACGCGCACAATCACTCGCGATGGAAAAAACACACGCGCACTCTCATGGCACGCGACGAACAGATTCTCGCGCTTTGTACCCCCGCGCTAAAAATCACACGCGCTTTGTATTTCACACGCGCTTTGTACACCCGCGCTAAAAATCACACGCACTTTGTATTTCACACGCGCTTTGTATTTCACACGCGCTTTGTACACTCGCGCTAAAAATCACACGCGCTTTGTATTTCACACGCGCTTTGAATTTCACACGCGCTTTGTAGTTCTCACGCAGCGTATAGCTTTTCGCGCAAAGGATCACCCGCGCAATAAAACACACGCGCGTTTAAAATGGCACGAGACCAACCTCTACTCGCGCTCGGAATACACACGCTAGAAAGCACGCGCTCACTTGAATACGCACGCGACAGTCAAAATCTCGCGCTAAGGAACACCGCACTGGAAACACAAGCGCACTCCGATAGTTCAATAGTTTTAGTAGAAACACTACTTTTAACGAATTTTCAAGGAGACTGTTATTGAGATGAACAGATTTACAGTAGAAATAAAGTCACTTATCTCCTGAGCGAATTCACAAAGATTTCCTGCTTTTCCTATCTTCAAAACGAATTCCTGCCAGCTGAAGACTTCTCCTGAACCCCCAAGAAAGTAGCCGCTCAACTGCTGAGATCTGAAGGATAAAATCCACCAGGCCTAATACTAAAGCAGGAGCAGCCACTGAACACGTCCTCTCAGATGGGGTTTTGATGATGAAAGGCACAGAGTGACAGTTTAGAATGTTCATTGTTGTTCAGCATTGTCTTCCAGCCAATCAGAGCTGTCACTGTGAGGCTCCATCTTGCCTTGGGTCAGAACCAGGATTCTGAATCAACAAGTTAAGGCCTAACCAACTATAATGGAAAACTTCCCACCCACACAAAGCTAATCTGAAAAGGATAATAATAAAAAGGAAACTTGAATAAGAGAAGGAAACCTGACAGTGTGTTGTAAGGCATACAAGTCTTTGGTGTGTGTCTGACAGTATGAGTGTTTGGTATAAAGTCATATAATGCAAATGTAATATATGCCTCCTATACATATGAAAACTCACATTAAAGTGAGGTTTGACTTTGATATTGGTTGTTATACATATCGTTGGCATATGTTTTGTGCATACATGTACACAATTTACTAATAATGTATAGGTACATCTTAAGGCATGAATATCTCAATTGGGCGCTCGATTTTCCATATTTTCTTTTCCAGTGCTGCAGTGGAAGATAGGATCTAAGTGCACGCCAAAAAAGGGGAGTGAGCCAAAAGGGGCATTTTTTTTTCTTTTTGCTTTCATAATAACTTTATGAAAAATGTCCATTCAACTTTGTTTGCAGAATATCATCCACATCCACCATGCAAGTCAACCGTTTTTAGCAATTAAATTTTCGGGTTTCCTATGGATCATGCTATGCAAGCAACGTAACTGTAGTGCAGCGATTGCACACTATAATATATATATATATTTTTTTTAAATGTTTTATTGGTTAAATAAATGTTCAACCTTTAACAAAGACACAAGAAATAGTCAATGTCATTTTCCAGGCCCCACCATCCTTACGAAGGTTCAACCTCCTCTTCAACTTCATCATTACCCTCGAGACCTTTTAAGATCGATTCTATGAATCGTAGTGCTTCCAGGGTCGGACCAAGTTTTTGGACCGTCAGAACTCGTTCCCAATAATCCTAATCTGTCAATGTATTTATGTTATCCACCCAATCTCCTAGGTATAAGTTCCTTCGGGCGATTAAGGCCGGACAGGAAAGCGTCCAATGTTTTACTGATCCCAATATGTCCGGAGCATTGCAGAAACGGCAACTAGCATCTTCCTTTAGAATTTGTTTCCTTAAATATTGCACTTCTCTTGTTGGCAGGATGTTAAATCTGACTCTCATCAAGAGATCCCTATATTTTGAAGAGGGAAATCTTCGGAGATAAGGTGGAGGATCATTCAGCGCTCCCAGATGATATAATAACACTTTGTGTTCTCCCTCTTTAGATTGTCAGTGGCTATCCAGTCATTTTCTCGTATTTATTTCTTTGCTTTCTCGGGATTATCTTTTAGCGTGTCCAATTTGATATGATGATGTTCCAGAATTTAAAAGCAGTTCTGTTTCCAAGCATTAAAATGCGGATCTGCATTGATTACCTCTTTATTCTCCAGTAATCGAATGAAATGGGAGGTTTATCAAGGATACATTTTCGAAATAGTGAGAGGGTCTTCCACAGCACTATTGACTCCATTGATTGTAATCTCAACTCATGTCTTATTATCGATGCAGGGAGACAGTTCGGAAGCCTAAGTACCCTTCTCCAGAAAAAAGCCTCTAGAACCGCCCACGTTTTCCAGTGAAGATTTAACAATGATTCAGCTCCGTATGTTATGCTTGCCACTACTTTTTGCTTGTAGAATAAAATTAGTGGCATCATTGAAAAGGTTCCGTAGCATCGGTGCAGGGCTCGAGCTTGATTAGAGAGTCATCAGCTTTTCTTTGATAAAATTTAGTTGGCCCTGCTCATTGATGTTTTTGTTTATTCTGACCCCCAGGTAAACTGTTGAGTCAACTATTTCCAGAGGTTGATTGTCCAATGACCATGTAAAACCCTTTTTATTTTTCCCAATTTTAGGACCTCGTGCCGACTGCATTATTAGGACCATAGATTTTTTTACGTTGACCGACAGATGGTTTTTGCTTAAATAAGACTTGAATTCCACCATGCGTCTTTGCAGACCTATGGGAGTTTGGTCCATAAATACCACGTCGTCCGCATAAACGATCCATGAGAGGGCTTCCTCCTGAAATACTGGGGGGAATGCACGGATCTGTTCCTGTGATTCTTTCATGTCTGCTAGGTACAAAACAAACAGGAAAGGTGCCAGGGCGCACCCTTGCTTTATGCCCTTGGTGGTTAAGATTTTCTCTGTCAGATCTCCTCCTTTTGAGACCACTATCTGAACTGAGGTGTTGGTGTACAGTTCCTGAATGGCCTCTAGCAGATCTTGCGGGCAATTCCATTTCCTGAGTTTGGACCAAAGCAGTTCTCTACAGATCTCATCAAAGGCCTGTTCGAGATCAACGAAGCCCAGGTAAATATTCCTTTTTTGTTTTAGTGCCCACATCTTTAGCATATTCAAGATGAATAAATTCAATGATGTTCCGACGCCACTCATGAAAGCTGTTTGTCTTTTGTCTAGGATCCCTTCCCTAATTGCCCACTTTTTAAGATCTCTTAGCAGGATGGAACAAAACAGTTTTCCTATGGAATCTAGGAGGGCGAAGTGCCTGTAATTCCTTGGATTGTTACGGTCTCCTTTTTTATATATGGGTACAATTAGGGCCTCTTTCCAAGAGTGTGGGATTGATCTTGTTTTTAATATCTGCTGGAATAGTACCAGGATAAACTCCGCCCACTCTTCCTTGTTTTCCTTCAGCATCAAATTCGAGATGCCGTCTGGACCGGCAGCTCGCGATGAGCTCAATTTTTGAATTCTTGTTAGGATGTCATCCCTGTCGATATCAATACGCCATTCGTTCCCTGAACTTTTCTCAGTCTTTATTGGGCCTTTCTCCTGAAAGAGATCACTGTAAAACTTTACCCAGTCCTTTTTTGAGACGTTACTGGATGTCAGGGCTGACTGAAAATCATCCCCTTTATTGATTATCTCCCACAGGGACCTAGAGTTAGATGTAGTTATTGCGGACATCATTTTATCGGCATCTGCTTGTGCTCGCCAAATCCTAGTGGATTTTAGCCAATTTTTATAAGACTGTTTACAGTGTCTTATACGTTCCTCTTTGTTAGTGTGGCTGCTTTTCTGGAGATGTCTGAAATCTGCACGATGTTCCCTTCTTTTTTCCACCAGGATTTTGCTGTATGCGTGATTCCTCGTAAAATCTTTTTTTTTGTTTAATCCCTTTTTAATCTCAAACTCCTTTATTAGGCAGCCATATTTCGCTGTTTCATGGGTAACTTCAAAGTTATGAGTAAGCCGCTCTGCTAGTTGAGGGATTGTCCTTGTTTTGATTTTCAGCCTGTTACGTCCCCATGGTAGTTCCATTTCGGGGATGTTTTGATGTTCCGGCTCTTCCGTTTTCCAGAGTAATTCAATTTCAAGGAGCGCATGGTCGCTACGAGTCTGTGGGACAACTTTAAAGGAGTTTATCCAAGGCAATGTATTTCTTGCGACAAAGCAATAATCCAAGCAGGCTTTCGTTGAGTTCGCAAACCAGGTGTCCGCTCCCGGAATATCACCTGCTGTTTGGCCATTCAACATTGACAACTCTCGAATGTCCATTTCTGCCAGCCAGCGTTTTTCATTGTTCGGGAGATTGTGTCTTCTTTGCAACAAGCCATTTTTATCCAGCAATTTGATATTCAGGTCCCCGCATATGATAATCAGTTGGTCCTTGTCTTCTAGCATTGAGGCGTCGAGAGCCACTGTCAACTCCGATAGATATTTTTCCGTAGCTAGTTCTGAGACATTCCAGTATGTATTTATTAACAGGAGTCTCTTTTCATACCGTCCTCTGTTTTTCACTATTTTAAGTATTTGGAGAAGCGGATTTGGCGTCAGATGTTCTAAGACTTGGAGTTGACAGTCATTCTTCACTAAGGTTATAAGCCCCGCCCGGGGTCTTCCCAAAGGTCCTTTCTGTGCCGGATTTATATAGACCAAATAACCTTCACACACGGGAGTTGTTCTAATCCAGCTCTCTTGTATGCAAATTAGTTCATATTTCTCAAGGAAGTTACTTTCTCCCGAATATAGATGGCCGAATCCCGGTGTGTTCCGTGAGGCCAAGAGGGATTTGGTTCCTACACCGATATGGGAGGTCTATTGTCGCTTTTTTTCTGGGTTGATACTGGGCGTATGTCCTCGTCTCTCCACTTTTGCCAGTGTCTGATTACTGACTCCTGCCCGTTTTGTCTTCTTACTTGAGTTATCAACCGTAAATCTCAGATTTGTTAGTTGGTTATCTGTTGGCCTCCGGGAGCTGTTTATTTTGCTCACTGGTTCTGAGCTAAGGTCCCTTGTATCCAGGTGATCTTGCCTGGTACTTGACTTTTGGTTCGACCTCTCTTCTTGCCACGTGTTAATGGGTTTCCTTTCTAGGGTTTTTATTATTTTTTCCATCCTATCATCGACAGGTCTGGGGGCATTTGCCTCTCCCCGGGTACTTTTATTGTCTGGGTCTGTAAGTCTATATCCCCAAGACTCCAGGTTATTCTTTACATCCAGTAAGCTATCTTTCAATTTTCTTGTTGTCAAGTGTAGTAGGACCACGTCCGGCTTTTCTTCATCAATGAATTCCACAATTGCCACATCATCAGTGTGGATTTTCCGACTTGCTGGTAGATCTTTAAGTATTGACATCACCCTGTTCATATTCAGCACTATCCTTCGTCTATCTCTCCAGGTCCGTTCCAGTTTTAGTGTGTGGAAATGTCCATACTCACCTGGGGTATCCCATCTCACCCCTTGCTGATCTTTTGTCGTTGACTTTTCAGGACTCCTGTATCTTGGGGTTTTTCTCAGCAGATTCCCTGTGCTTGTTTGATGTCTAGCCATTCGTCTGGCTTCTAGTTGTTTTAATAAGTCCCTGCTTTTTGTTGCATTATTCGGGCTCGTTTTCTTGTCCCGTGAGATTGATCGTAGTTCTTGAGTTTTAGTGTCAATCTTTTTTCCTTTGAGATCTTTTGCCCTTTTGTCACGGGATTCACACGGCGATTTAGACCACCGATGGGATCGATTTTTCTCGGTACTTGTCCCGTGGCCTCCTTTTAGCGTTTTCCTTCTCATCTTTTGGGACGCGGTCTCGGTGTTCTGACCATCGATGGGACCTACTTGCTTGATGCCTGTCCCGTGTATTCCTTATCCGAAATGAACCGGCACTGTTTCTAGATGATCAGGAATATATGTTGGGCTTTAGCCAAATTGCTACAAAATGTAGCTGGGACTTAATGGTGTTGACAATCACTACGGCCCAACGAATTCATCTAAAAATCAAGACTGCACTAGAAAATGAAGAAAAGAAATTCCTTAATAACAATGCACTTGATAACGCACGGGAAAAGCTTAAAGAAATCAATAAGGTTATGGATCAATTTATGGGAGATACCCTGGAGAAAAAGCACAAGAAACTGGCCAAAGATATGTTGACTTTTAAGATAGAAAAAGTATACCCTTATCTATCCCCAGAATACAAAGAAAACAAAGACAAAGAAAGAGCGCAAAATACAGCAGGTGCCGCCAGACAAAGGAAGCGTTGGGTTTCATTCTCAGATACTTCCAGTTCGGGCTCAGGATCGGGAGAACCAACCCCTCAATTTGGCAGGAATATGCAACCAAGACCACCTTTCCACCAGCAACCTCTGCCTTTTTTAGGGCAAGGGGGCCTCAGCAACAACTTCTGGGCCCCCCCCGATGCCAATGTTTGGATACCCACCATGGCACAGGCCCAGAGGACAACGTCGCAACCGACGCCGCTAGCCACTCCTGATAAATTACCAGTCTTCAACTTGTCAGGGGAAAATCTCACCGAACAAGAACTAGCAGTGCTCTCTTTGGGTCTCTCTTATGTTCCAACCAATAATACCAATTGGTTTGGATTAGAAAATGAACTCCAACACTTTTTCAGATCCATCCGACTTAAAGTATTCTTTAATGATGCTGACCAGAGATCGGAAGAAGACGACACAGGACTGAGATCCAAGTCCAACTTCTGTCCAAATGATAGCGACACAGAACCAGCTCTTATTCATTTTGAAAGATGTGTAAGACAAGAAGTCGCTAAAATCAATCCCAAACAGATGAATATACGACATAACCTTACCAACGGTGAGCGCCAGGCCCTCAAAAGCTTATCCACAAACAACAACATTGTGATTAAGGCTGCAGATAAAGGAGGAGGGATAGTGGTGCAAAGCATTGCACAATATAAAGAAATGGTTTTGACTCTACTCGACGACAATACCAACTAAAAAAACTGAATAAAGATCTGTCAATGACCATCAAACAAGAAATCTCTGCATGTACAAGATATGCGTACGAACGTGACTGGATTTCAGACAAAGAGGAACACTTTCTCAATACCTCGGAAGAAAGAACACCAGCTTTTCATGCACTTCCTAAGCTCCATAAAAATGCCACTACCCCACCTGGAAGACCCATTGTTTCAGGTTGTGGGTCCATCCTCGAACCACTGTGCAAATTCATAGACTTTTTTCTCAAACCATTGTGCCAATTGACCCCTACCTACTTGAAGGACACTACAACCACTATCAAGCTGTTCGAACATCTTGCTTTTGACAGTGAAACTGACCTGCTGGTGACCCTGGATATAAAAGCTTTGTATACCAGTATTCCACAAATAGCGGCCCTCAATTGCATACGGGACCACCTGACTCAACATATGGAACAAAAACGTGTCCCAGTCAATTTCATTCTGGAACTTCTAGAAATAGCACTTACTAAGAACTTCTTTACCTTTGATGACGCATTTTACCTCCAAGTCGCTGGGACAGCGATGGGGGCAGCTTTTGCTCCCAGCCTTGCCATTATTTTCATGGGAGAATTTGAAACAACACATGTGCTCACTCAACAGAATCCTTTCTTTACCAACATCAGTAGATGGTACAGATATATTGATGACATCATTTTTGTCTGGAAAGGTACAAAGGATACTCTAATGACCTTTTTCGCATGGTTGAATGCCAGATCCACTGATATTCAATTCACCATTACCAGCAGTGCCTCAACCATAAACTTTTTGGACCTTACCATCACTGTGGAGGATGGCAAACTTATGTGTACCCTATTCAGGAAAGAAACGGATAGGAACTCTCTCCTCCACTATCGGAGCAATCACCCACAGAGCCTCAAGATCAATCTTCCATTTGGACAATTTCTGAGGCTGAGACGTAACTGCTCAGACATCCGCCAATACCAAATGACCGACTGAGGATTGGTCATTTATAATATTGCACAAAAAGTGCACAACTACAGAGGTTTCATCAATAATAAAGAGAGGAAAAGTGTTGCCTCTCCAGATGGAATTGCACAAAAACTTTACTAACACTCACTTCCCTTTTCTGTCTAAATTTGATGCTACAGAATTTCTAAAATTGACTTGTTGAATAAATTCATCAAACTGCATGTGCACCAAAAATAAGTGTTACTATGCTGATGCTGGTAAAAGAACTGTACCATTGCTCTCTGTTCCCCTTCTTCAATTTGAGACTGATGCTCTAAAAACCTGTTTGCCTTTTTGAAAACATTGTATTTTTGGTTCTTAAATATGTTTGTTATACTGAGTGCACTAAAAATAAAATAGCACTGAATACAACTAGTTGTTGGTTACAGAACTTGCTCAAATAATACAAAGTAGGTTTTCCTGTATTTAACCAACTAAGGGGTGTTTGATTTCACCACAAGGATAAACTATAGGTTGATTTTTGTACAAACCACCCTTTTTCACTTTTTTTAAAATGTTGACCATATATAAATTAAAGTATGGTGAAATTTAGTCAGGCGGTTACCTCTTTCTGTGACATACCGTGTATTCCATATAGCATTCCGATGTTCGTCTTTGAGATAATGAGAACGGTCCTGTCTTTGTTTACCGACTTCATTTTTCCTTATTTTCCCAGTGAGCTTATTCACTCGCTGACCTTCCTCTGTTCTTAGTTCTTTTCCTGTCGGGACATCATCTAACTGCTTATCAATTTCTTGCCATTCTGATAAGCTGATGTCGTCCCACATCTCCTCCTCTCTGGTTTCCTCAATTATTTCAATGAAATCACTCAGACAGCCACTTGTATCCCGGTCGTTTTTCTTTTGCAGGACTGAATCCCCATCTTGAGGTATCTTCTGCACAACTTTTTCTTTCGATACACTTAACAAGTTAATTTCTCTCCTGGGCTTCTTAGGTAACGGCTCTTCCGGCTCCTCAATAGGCAAGTTGATGTTTCTTAAGAAGGCTCTTGATCCATTAGCCTCTAGCTTGCATGCCTGTTTTTTTGCTTTCTTTTGACCTGTTTCTTTCTGGTCTTTGTGGGGAGGGTCTTTTGCGCTAGTGTTCTTTTTTCCCGATTGCTGTGGGGGTTCTTTGAAGATCGCAAAACTTGATTTTATCTCCTCATCCTCTACTATCAAGATGCAGTCCGGATTAGTAGGTTTAGACATCTTTATGCCCTTCCCTAATACTAAGGGACCACCAACTTTTTCCTTTGTCTTGGCCATTTCCGGGTCTGTCCTTCTACAGTCTTCCAGGTCTTTCCTCCTAGGATCTACCGGTTCCCGGTCCCCTATAGGGCTTAGCTTTGGGTCTGATCTTAAGGCGGATTGCTGATTTAATTTTCTTATCCATTTATGATCATCCAGTATTGCTTCATCAGTAGTTGCTTATCATTGGACTCCTGACGCGCCAAATCACATTGGCGATTTTGCCATTGATGTGAGAGGTCCGACTCTTTTTGTAATCTCATATCAAATTGCTTCGTGAAACTAACTATTTCACCCATCCCTTCCTCAGTTTTTACTGTTGACAGGTGTAATAACTGCAAGGTTTCATTCAGAGTCTCGTAAAGTTTCAAAAAAGGAGCAAGCGTAATGTTTAGTGATGCCATCACCACATTTTGAATATGAGCTAGGTCATCCTGCCTCCCCTTCAAGCACAGATCACTTATTTTTTCAAGGGCGATGTCATCTATGCCCAGCTTGTGGGCCGTTTTCGCCTCCCCTTGGGGGGCTTGGCTTCTGTAATCCCTCTAATTCCTGGGGTTTGATGTAAATTACCCCCTATTTGTGAGGAGTTCGAAGGAAACTGATCTGCTGGATCCACTTCGTCAATCGCAGCTAGTTTATCCTTGATGAACAATAAACTTCTCCTTTTTTCTCTCACTATTTTGCCCGTGAGGTTTGAGATATCTTGGATTAATTTGGAAGCGAGGCTTGAATTACTAAGGGTTTCATAGGCCCTGTCCATGCCAGCACTTTGAGGGTAGGTTTCCTGCGAAGATCCAGGCCTGTGCTCCCCGCAGTCACCGACACTTAGATCTATATCGGTGAAACTGCTTCCAGAGCTTATATGGATTTGTCGTGGGCTGGGAGATTTCTCCAGAGTGGCAGGATACATCTGAGGCAGATCATTCTCTGTAGTTGGAAATTCTGTGATCACCTCCTTCTGAGTTGGTATAATATCCGGATTTTCCCTAGTTTTCTCTGATTGTATGCTGGGGAGTACAGACCCTTGTTGATCATTCAGGTCTTCCTTGTTCATGGGTGGGACTGCATCATAAAAATCTGACTCTTGTACCTTTGCTCCCATAGCCATACCTGTTGGGGCCACAGCATAGGACTGTTCCGCAACCAGGTTCTCCTTGTGTATGTCTAGCCCCCCTTCCGAGGATTCTGCCCCACCGGGCATTTCCAGGCAATGAGACCCGTGCGGGGACAACCCTGCCTCTAAGGGGTTTTGCGGGTATATTTTTTCCCCTAGGTCACTCGGCAGGGTGTGCTGACTCTGTTCCTCCTGGGACTTATCCGCCACAGGTAGGATCTGTTCTAGGTCTGAGTTGAGTAAGGCCTCCGTCAGTGTATTGCCAGAATCCCCTTCATCGTGTACCAAGTCAATGGAAGTAATTTCTTCTATGGCCGGTGCTTGGGGCTGGTCCTTCACCTGGGCTTTTTTTGCTAAAAAGACAAGGCGGCTTTGTCTCCAAGGCAACCAACCTTTGTTAGGTCCGCCCACAATCGGTGACAATCCACCGGCAGAAGCCGGATCAGAAGCAACACGCTGCCTTACCTGTTGCCTGGTTTTCACTCGCTCTTCTGCCCCTGAATCTGAGTTCTCACTTTTGAAGCGGCCCATCGTTGTGCAGCTCCTCTCAAGCTGGTCACTGAGAGAGGGGAGCTATATCCTCGGTGTAGGCACCTACAGCGCCAAACAGCCGCACAACAGCCAGCGGCCTTTACTCCTTTGGGCTTAACGCCGCAAGGGTGTGCTGAGCTCTGTTTTGTGTGCCTGGATAGGTCAGGTGAGCAGTCACGTGACGGCACAGCGCTCCGCCTCCTCCTGGAAGCGAGCGAGCAGGCGAGTTGAAAATGCAAAATGCGCGAGTTCTTAGAACTCCCAGCGCATATTGACAAAATGCAGCAGCAAGAAAGTGTCCTCTCCTTACGGGAATTGCACATATTAGCTCTCTTGGTGGGTGCGTCAACCAATCAGGTTGCTCCAAACCTGTGCTGAATCGAATGATCCAAGCCCGGGTTTGGAGCAACCAGATTGCTTGGTGGATCCACGCTGCACCCAGTGCCCCTCATATAATGCCTCGGACCATAGCATAAACCCCTCAACATCACCTGCCCCCTCTCCTTATCTTTTTGCTGCCTCCGCCTTCAATTTCCATGACAACTGCTCCCTGACTGCAGACAACAAAGCAGCTATTGGCACCTTGAGGGGTTGCCTAAGGGTGCTATTGGCAATACACGCGTTGTGTGACCTTCATCGGCCTGTTAACTGCACTGGGGCCCTGTTGTTAAGGTCCTCACTTTGCTCTGGCCTATAGATTAGGTCCCGGGTCATTACGGGCCAGTGAAGCCCACAGAACGCTTGTTTATTGCCATATTACGCTATCATGCTATGTATATATTATATGAAACAAAACATTTATTTTTTTTAAAGTGTTAAGGTTACTCTAACAAAGTAAACTGTAAAGTATAAACACTCCCCCCATACCACTACAAATTTAACCTTAACGCTCACTTCAACTAAAGTATTGATGTAACTCGCCTAATAATTTAAGTAGTGGTATGGAGTCAGCGTTTGTACCTCAAGGTTGTTATTTCGACTGTTTGTAGGATTTACATTTTGCTAGAGTAACTTGAACTCATTTTTGTTAAGAGTGGTTTTTTCGGGCAGTATAGTGTATGAGTGTGTGTGGCATGGTGTTTGGTGTGCATGTGTCTGGCATGCGAGTTTATGGCATATATCTAAATTCATATGAAGTCCTCATGTCACATATGCATCCTATATATATACAAACTCACATTAAAGTGGGGTCTGACTTTGTGAGTTTTTAATAGGTATTGGGGATTTTACATTTCGTACATGTATACAATTTACATCTCCTGACTCACATAAATATGAAAACTCACATCAGTCATTCCTGCCTTTGATGTTAGTTTTCATACATATTGTGACGAATCCAAGGATAAGGTCCATTTTCCCACTCTTTCAAACATTATGCCAGTGCTTAAAACCTGACTTGACCAATAGATTTTCTTCACTTCTAACCTTTAACACTCAACTGCCACATCAATCACTGGTACAGGGAAAAAAGACCACCACTAACAAGTTTGTATAACAATGGGAAGAGGAAGCCACAGAACGAGGCACAGAACTTCGGGCAACGTTCTAGTTGTTTTACGATAAGGGAAACTGGCACGGAAATAAAGATACAAAATACAAGGACAAAAAGACTGTAGTGTTAGCAGTCGTGGTAGTGTGAATTGGAGAAGCAGCAGCGGTAGTTGAGAAAGCAGAAGTGGAGAAGATAACCTAAGGAGAATAAGATGGTGGAAGGAAGGGTACCCCGTGCAACGAGTTGGTCAAAAGTTAACCGGTTAGTTATACTGGTGGAAAGCAGAAGGCAGCGGGAAGGAGGGTCCTGCCAGACGTGGGTTTGCCGAATGGTGTGATCGTCGTCAAGAGGTGCAGCAGGGACTTGCCTTCCCAGCCTCAGCTGATAGACAGAGGAACCAGTAGACGAGTCTGAACAGAAAGGTACTCTTCAGGTAGGCAACGGGTGGGGGGGTAAAAGAGGCAGAGCTGTCCAAGACTGATGAGCCGTGCAATAAAAACCAGAGAAAATACAGCAGTAAGAAATTGTATTTCCGAGTGGTCCTGGGCACAAGCATAATTCCCAGCTCACTGGGGAACTAAGTGCAGGAAAGAAAGTGGCGCGTGAGAAGAGCAAGGCTCTTCCATTTTGCATTGATTCTGGTGAAATAATGTGGGCAGTACTTGGATGGCAGAAGAGAAAACCAAGTCTACCATGGAGAAGAAAGCATTATTTAAACAATTGAGAAGTATTGAGCAGAGCAGAAAATCTTTTTTTTTTCTTTATCCCACGCTTGCACGACTTTATTTCTTTCAGCATAAAACATAACCTTTGTAACACGAGGTACAGGGAGAGATAAATTAAAAATCAAACCTAGGGTGGAGACCTTGAGTGCAGGAAGTGTGGTATCAACAAAGTCCTGAATGTGTGGATCAGCCTGGCTGTATTTTATCCTCCCTTGCCCCTGTCGCCATTTCCCGTGCTGCCCAGGTGCATGCCACAGTGATGGAATAGGGAGCTTAGCGTGTTAGTTTAGATGAAGCAATCAACCCAACCTAATCTTGTCTGCTGAGAAGGCAGACAAAGGAAAGAAAGGGATGCACAGGATGTGTCACTCTTTCTTGACTAAGTGATTGGATTGGGACAAAAAGTAGTAAAAGGAGCCAAGAGGAGGGAGTGGCCCTCCAAGCCGGTGTGGATGTGGAAAAGACCAGGGGAAGAGAATTTCCCCCTTTGGCACTTTTGGACTTAGTCCAGGGGAAGGGAAGTAATTCCATTGGACTAAGCGAACCATCCAGTTTGTAGAACTTTCCTTTGGTGAACTTGTTTTATATTACTTTTTTTGGATCCCTGTATTACCGGCGAGGCTGGGGAACAGTTCCGTTGTCTGGGAACATCAGTAACCGGTCTAATTCTTTGAAAAGACTATCCGTGCACAGTTTTGGTAGATTACCAGTGTTGGCAGATTACCAGTGTTGGCAACAGCAATAGGTTTTCGACACAATAGTGACAGACTTTTAGTTTTGGACTTCCTGACAGTTTCACTAGTTTCCTTTTGAGGCAGAGAAACGCTTCTTAGTGCTAGGGATGGAGAGACAGTTTCCCGCCATTTTAATTTTTTAATAGGTCTTTCTCAAGAAACATGTCAACACTGTGTCAGTCGATCTCCTGATCCTCACAGTATATAGTGTATATGTATGAAATGTACATTGCCTATACATGTAAACATTTGTTGTGACATGTGCATTTGTGAAATGTACAGTTTATATGGAAGGGTTCAAATGTTAGGAGGAAATGCAGGTTTTCTGTAACCCCATAGATATTCTTAACCTCAACTATGCTATGGGCCAGAGCAATATTTAATATTCTTTCAAACAATAAATGATCACCCTATTAATACGTTCTTAAACTCCACTCAGAATAATTTTCTTCCCCATTTACTCTGTGCCTACTAACCAAACAGGCCCCTCCCCTCTTGAAGTTTCCCATACTGTCGAGAAACCATGCATGCGGCAGAGGAGAGTAGTATAAAGCCCACCAAGATGAGTTATTAAAGTTATTGCAGCCTATAAATAAGGTCTACAATCAACTCTGTGTCTAATTATAGATTTTCTTCCACACTCCAGCCTTGTCCACCGGGGTCCTAAACAATATTATTCCTCTTTCCTGACGGTTCCCCTTATCCAGATTGTGCACTCAAAACAGAGCAACTTTCTTTTGGAGATGCAAAAGTATCAGTGCAATTTTGTAGTATCATACCTAGCCCTAATTCGAAAACGTCCCGATTCTGAAACATGAGCAAAAAACATGCAGCAAGTCACCCTCTTGAAAATTCCATCTCCAACAAAGGGTGTTGGCTTTCACAAATAATCTTGATAGCCTAGTTAGGATTTAATACATGTGGTACCTTTCTGACTCCATCTTCCACTTACTTCAGCTCTCTCGCACACTCAAGAACATAACTTTTTGTACTACTTCACCAACATTAATATATTTGTTGCTCATTCTGTGTTGCTCTATGATGTATCTATTATGTGTCAAAACTAACTACGAGTAAAGTGTGCCTTCTACCATGCAAAACTCAAACTGCTCACACCTTGGTACGTACTGATTGGTTTTTCTCAGTCTGAACCTTTTTGCCTGGCTGGGACGCTGTAAGTTTATCCTAACATTTACATATATATTGTGTTCTAGTATACTATGTCACCCACACACTTCTAATGGCAGGATCCCCAAACCTCTGTATCCACCTTAAGACCTACATCAGGTAGAGATGGGTTACCTCGCATTGGGTTGTACTGGAATTTTTTCGGGTTTACTTGATCTCCCCAAAGCTCATACATGCTTTATTATCAACTTAAATGTAACATTCTTCAGTTGTCTTGGGTGACTGAACTTGGAGCGAGTCTTGGAATCTCCAGATGTTCTAAATATAAAATACTGAGCTCTCAAACCAGCATTAGAAAGAGGAGCAGTCTAGCAACCTTTCCAGATATTGTATGGCAGCAGAATAGTAATAGGGCAAGTAGCCTTGGAGACCTCGGCCCCTCTAAAGGAGTGTTTAGTTCAACATTTTTCGACTGCCTTGATTTGTTACTGTCCCAGTGAGAAGAAAAATCAATGCTACTGGTCAATTTTTAAAATTACACAAGTTGAACTAACAGAAAATACCATGCAGGGATGGAACAAATCATTATCTTTCAATGCCCACTGGCAAAGGGCGAGAAGTCCCTCTTCCCTATAATGATAGCAGAGGAAGAATGCCAAGAAAAGCCTTTTTTGAAAGTTGTTCCTCCTCCCTCTTAAAAATCTTAATGTTGAGGACAGGCATGAAGAGCGCCTTTACTCCAAAAATGACTTACAGGCTTGTGACATCTGATAGTCAGAAGGACTCTGAAGGATAAGCATAGATCCCAGGTGGCTTGACTTGATAAAGGAACTGGGGTTTTGGATTCTGCCTCTGTAAAAGGTTCAGAATCTACTCAGCCGGACTGGTCTGCAGCCAAAATTGCTCTTCCAAAACAAGCCAGATCTCGAGGAGAAGTGAGCGAAATGTGATGTGGCCCGGCTTCTAAAAGTTCTTGCAAGTTCTTCTCACTGCCAAATGGTCTCTATTGATGTTTGTCTCTTGCACTCGGAGCCATGCAGAAAAACAGTCAACAGCCTTCTCGTTACCAGCCAGTTCCACCTATGACTCCAACAATGATCAGGTTAATGACCACTTCGTCAATGTCATCTGTGGCTATGGCATCCTCATCTAAAATCACTTTGTCAATGGTAGCCTTTTGACTGGCATCATCAGGAGTATCTCGGGGATCATCGCGCGAGGATAGCTCAACGGCAATGTGCTCGGCTTGTAAGCAAGAAACCTCTGGGTATTAAGCGCGTTATAAATAACCTATCAATCAATCAGTGGCTAAAGTTTATGCACTCAGCATGCACATGTCTAAAGGGCATAAGACTTCTGCAGCATGGGGTCTGGCATGGATTCACATGCTCATGAATATTCCCCTTCATCAGGCTGGGAATCCTTGGTAAAGAAAAAATCAGTTTCAGTTTCATTTCTGAACTGTCTTTCTCCTAACAACCAATCACTGGTCTCTGGGTCATACTGCCCCCAGCCAGTGACTGCCCTCTACCTAAGCCCCTCCCCTGGCAGCCATCTTCAGAATTCTACTGCACGTTCAAGTGTTGGGAGTCCTCGGGCTTAGCTCTCGAGCTTTTACTGCGTTTTGTGCTTTTTCAAGGAGTTTACTCTATTTTTTCGGTCAGTCGAGCTTCGCGCTCCATCAATCTACCTTCCGATTAATGGGAACACATTTTTTGGATTCTTTAGAGCCCCTCAAGGGCAAATTTTGCTGAGTTTCTTCGTGGAGTATTCAAGAAGTTTCTTCAAGGCCTACGCCGCGTGGACATGTCAGAGAAGGAGGAGGATTCGGCTCCCCTTTTCAAGATTCGTTCTGACTGCGGCTTGCGGAATGTCTTCTCCGACGACAAGCATTTCAAGTGCCTCTACTGCCTTTACCCGGACACAACGCACGTGGAGGAGGACTGTGCGTTTTGTCAGGAGATGGTGCCCCGCACACTGAAGGATCGGCGTTGGCAGCTCAAGGAGTGGCTGCAGACCAAGGCCCCTGCACTGGGTGGGTCCCAGCAGCATGCCTCCTCTGTTACCAAGAATACTGAGTGGTCTTCTAAGACCTTTTGAAGGCTCTCCTCCCAAGGGGGTCCAACAAAAGTCCAAGCACCGTGAGTCCACTGTCACTGGGAGCGCCGTTGCAACGGGCTCCTCGGCGGCCAGGGCGAGTATAGCATCTCCAGTGGCTTCTATCACCAGCCAACGCTCGGGAACTTCGTCAAAGAGGAAGCCGGACCATCTGGGCAAGCTCAAGGATATGCCCAAGACCGGCGCGCCAAAGAAGGCCAAGGGGGAGGGGGGCGCTGACCCTTCCCCTAAGGACAAGGCTGTGGGTTCGACCAAGACCGTGACGGCCCAGATACATCTGACGAAGGCCCAGCCTTCCATCAAAAGGGTGGTGGCGTCACTCGCAAAGGCCACCGTGGTGGACCCGCAGGACGCTGCCCCGAAGGCGAGAGGATCCCTGCCTGTCAGGAGGGAGTCCTCTTTTCAGCCCATTGAGAAGACACCGGAGAAGATGCCAGTCTTTTCACCAAAACCGTCCCCTCTGGTCGCAGATAAGGGGGGGCGGCCCGGTAGTCCTTCAGGGCACAGATATCTCCTTGCAGTAGGAACTTACCTGCCTCCAGACCATCCAGGAGGAGAGGTGCATCGAGAGCAGGCCCTCCGGTAAGGATTCCGACAAGGGCGACGACGAGGATACCGACTAGGAACAGTAGGGCGGTGGGGGCCTAGGTGGCCAACCTGCGCCTCAGTCACCGGTTTTGTCTCCACCTCCGCAGCCGCCTCAGCGGCCACCTGGATATATCTCAGCGGACATTCTCTCAGTTTTGCATACTCTGGTCTCAGAGATCCAGACGAGCATGCCTGTTGCACCAGTACCCCCCGCCCCCGTTCTCCCCGCAGCGCCGGTACGGAGGGGGGAACCACTGACCAAGAAGGGATGAGACAGATCTTTACACGGCGAAAACGAGCGCAGATGAAGACGGCGGGTTGGGGGACCTCCCGTCTCCACCTCCCAGATCTTCGACACCCGACGGGATAGGCTAATTTCACGCCATGATCTCCAGGGCATTGGCCAGCTCATTCCTGAGGAGAAGAAGAAAGGTTTCCTATACCAGCGCAGTAAAGGCCAAGAGGAAGACCGTCCTGTCGGTCCTACTCCTGGATGACATTTGGGACGAGGGTTTGGCCCTCATGAAGAACACTTCCATGGCCCTGGTGAAGAGGGACTGTTATCAGAAGTACAGGGTGCCGGACTCTGTACCCAAGTGCTTGCGGACCCAAACAATGCCAGATTCTGTGGTTTCGGCAGCAGCCAAGAAGAAATCTTAGGGCTCCGGCGGCCTCCATCCCCCAAACCCCCCGGACAGTGAGGGGAAGAAGTTGGGTGCCATGGGGTAACGAGTTATCACATCGGCGGCGGTGACCATCAAGCTTGCTACCCGACTTCCTTCCCGATGACAAGAGGTCGGAAGCTTTGGAGATCCTGCAGGAAGGCGAGGTGGCGTCAGACCACGCCATCACTGTGGCCACGGACATCACCGACACGGGGTTCCATCAAACTGGAAACAGCGTTTGCCTTCGTTGACGGGGCTGGCTGAAAGCCACCAATGTTCATCAGGACGTTGAGTCGAAGGTGTTGGACATGCCCTTCGACTGGGACAATTTGTTCGGGAAGGCCGTAGATGAGTCTCTTCAGGCCATCAAGACGGACACCGAGACGGCTTATGCTTTGGGCACACTTCAGCAGTGAGGGCCGCCCTTTCGAATCTCAGGCGGCAAATCCCAAGGATCCTCCATAGGTTTCAGTGGAGGTGCCTCGTCTGACTGTCAACCCTCCCGCTCGTCGGCCCAGGAGAACAGGAGCCGTTCCAAGGCCTTCGCAGGAAGACGTCCTCGTTGCCAGGTTCTGCAAGGCGGCCCTTCGACGTCCAAGCAGGATTGAACCGGCCGTGGCATCGGGCCCCCACCTGTGCACCCAGGTGGTAAGCCGGCTGGAGAATTTCGTCGGCGTGTGGAAAACAATCTCCACCGATCGTTGGGTGCTGGACACTCTCGCCCACGGACACCCCCTGGAATTACAACTGAAGTGTCCCCCTATACCACCAGTGGCCGGAAGGAAAACCATGTCCCTCGGCTGCTGCAGGAGGTGCTGGGCCATGGTGAAAAAGGGCACAATAGAGCTTGTCCCAAAGAGGCTTTGGGGCTCCGTAGTGTACTCCTGTTACTTCCTCGTAAAAAAAGACCGACGGCTGGCGGCCCATCCTGGACCTCCGTCGTCTAAACAAATACATCAAGTTCCGGATGGGGACTTTCCAGCACGTGCTTGAACAGCTGAAAAAAGGCGACTTTCTGTCGTTGCTGAACTTGGAGGATGCTTGCTTCCACATCCCCGTTCACAAGGGCCATTGCAAGTTTCTGCTCTTCGTGGTTCAAGGGCAGCCTTACCAATTCAAGGCCCTTCCCTTCGGATTGAAGTTGGCACCTGGCGTACTTACCTTGTATTTGTTCCGAACACCACCTACTGTAACCCTATCACTCTGTTCCCTATGATTAAAAAAAGGCGCTTGAAAGTTTTTCAGATGGCCGTCCAAATTAATGCTGTGCCCCATCCAGAAACCTATCTGATCCTAACCTACCCACCATAAAGAAACAAAACCTAAAGAAATGGATATGGGCTTCTCACCCAAATTGGCTTGCTTCTGACCCATACTGCTTGTTAGTTGGTGGTTTAAGAGTTGTCACACTTCTTACAGTTTCAGAATGGATCAGCTCCCAAGGCTCCTGCCTAGGGGAACAAATCTCTCTAAACTGTTCTGCCTGTGGTTCTCTCAAAGTCTTAAGCTAGTCCTTTCAAAATGTTTTAGTTGGCCAGGCCACTCCAGGCTTGCTTCGTAACTGCTTTGGTTGCAACCCCTGCCCTATTTTCATGTTGTGGCTCGCTCCTCCTGGGCTTTTGGGATTCCAACCCCGTGCAGTGTTTGCTTTCTTCAAACAGTGTGGAAATATACAGCCTCCTAGGTCTTCCACCTGTCAACCCGGCTTGGGTCTTTCGTTGCCTATCTGACCTCCTCCCAGGTGTCCAAGTGTTGCATGCATCTGGCAGTGCAGCATTCCTTTCGGTCGGTGGCAGTGAAACTCCTTCTCTTCAGATCTCCGCGGCAATGCGCAAGCTTCGGTTCTTTGTGGCGGTCACCAGGAACACCGGTAGACCATGGCTCTGGCAGTCTCTCCACTTCTCGGTATGGCGGCACCAGTCACCTTGATCTTTTGTCCTAATGGCAGGGGACAGTGCTCTGTGGGATTTCTCGCTGGCCAGCGCTCCACGTTGACTGAGTGGGACGTCTCCCTGACTCTACCTCAAAGAGGAATGGGACCTCCTCTGTGTCTCGTCTCCAAAGGCAGGAAGTTCTGGAGAAGCACTGTGTTCATATACTGATTTCACCATGCAGGATTCATTTCCCTCGGCTTCACAATCATCTGTCGGTCAAAGACTTTCGATGGTAGAGAGGATTTTATAAGACCCCTGTATGACAACTTTTACCTTTCTTTGCCTCTTTCCAAGGCCTTCTGGTTACGGTAGTCTCTACCGTTGGGTAATCGCCCAGAGTTTCCTGCCTGAACACTGACGTGGTGCCGGACACCTCTGTTGCTGGTTTTCCCCTTGTTTTCTCAATAGTTCTTTCATATCTTTCAATGTTTACATTAGCTCTTGCTGCTTTTCGTTCAACACAGTTAAGTCTCTCATCGACTCTGCCCTCGACTCACCGGCTGTGATGAACCGCTTGGCTTTCCTTGTCTTTGGACTCAAGGTTGGTACTGCTGAGGCAAGCGTCTCTGCCCGGCTTGGAAATAAGCAGAGGAGGATCTTGTGTACTATTGACATCTGCTGCAACACACACTGGCCTTTGTTTGTGGTCTTATGTTTCCGTCTGCAGAGGTTTCACGGGCCTTGATCGGAAAGGGCAAGGATACTTCTCTCCTTGTCACCCTCTCGGTATTCGCCGTCTTTCGCCTCCTCTTGAACTGCCATGCTGAGTTAGCTCTCATGTCGTGCGGTCTGTCTTGCTCGACCTGTGCTCTTGTGCTCCATCTTTTATCCCTATGGGGAAGTTGAAGGCCTAACTTAAATTAATTAAATAAATAAATAAATAAAGGCCTGTCAGGTGTGTGTGATTCTGGTCAATTGCCTGACTTTGCCTGGCCCTTGTATTGGGACATGTCAGGTAAACGTCTCTAGTGTTAGTCCATTGTCTTTCGTGTTGTGCGAAAATGTTTGTGTCAGAAAAGGGGGATGGGCAGTGTTTTGGACTATCCTACGTGAGAGGATGGGGAAAAGGTGTTGAAAGAAGGATACCGCGTCTCCCCCATCGGTCTCCCACTACCCCAGGACTCCTCATCCAGGTGATCCTCCCTCACTGGTCCACCCTCAGGAACTGGATCCAATAGCGATGGTGGTGTGGACTAGCTAGGGAGACACCTTCAGGTTTCTCACACAACCCATCCACCTCAGCACTGTTGGGCAAGGATGAAAAAGTTGTAGAGGCCTAAGGCAAGGTGGTTTACTCAAACGCAGGTCTTCACCTCAGGCAGCCAAATGCAGTGCCCTTCACCCCCAACCCCCAGGACATCCCTACCCACAAGAATGCCTCATTCAAGGCCGGCTTAGCTGAGGCCAAGATAGTGGCACAAGACCTCATGGAAGCCACTGTGGCTCACATCGATACGGAAAGTAGAGCCATATGTGTAGCAGCGGATATGAGAACGCCGGCTTAGGGCCACTAGATTCAATCCGGATGTCCAGGAAAGAATTCTGGATCTCCCCTTCGAGGTGGGTGACTTGTTTCACTCTACCACAAACGAGGAGCTCGACAAAGAAAAGCAGCTCCCAGACTACCAAATCGCTGGCCAAGAGTTTTGGGCAAGTGCAGCCTCGGACTGATAGATCTCGAACATTTGGCGGTTTTCGGGTGCTTCCAAGAACACTGAGCCAGACTGATCCCCCCAGTCAGCATCGGCGGAAGCAATATAAGCCATTTCACAAGAGGTTCTTCCAGTCCCCCTCCCAGTCCTCAGCCTCAGAGGCAAAGAAACAATGACGTGATGCGTCAGATCCACAGCACCCCAGTGAGGGCAGGTTGGCCCTCCACAGTCAGTCCTGGCGGACATGATTTTCGGGTGGCTGGGTGGTTTCGGTAGTCTCTCATGGCTTGTGGCTTCCCATTCCGTCCCCTCCGCTTCACCAGATTGGGACACCATTACTCTTAGCAGAAATATGATTGCTTGTCAGTTGAGGAGGTCCCAATCCTGCAGCAGGGGTTGGGCTTTTACTCTTGCATCTTCGCTATACAAAAGAATAACCAGGCAGGCCTGCGAGTGGTCCTAGATCTATCCTTCTTAAAATGTACATCCCCTTGCAGAAGTTCAAAATGGCTGCGCCAGCTCTGATAGCGGAATCTCTGGGTGGGGGAGACAGACTGGGTATGCTCCCTGGATCTGAAGGACGCATACCAAGACGTCCCAATGGGCAGCCATCAACGATCGTTCCCCAGGTTTTGGGTCATGGGTTTGCACTTCCAGTACAAGGTGTTGCCGTTTGGCCTCAACTCGGCACCAACTGTCTTCACAAGGCTCAAGAACCTTGTGGCGGTACAGCTCAGGTCAGAGCGCCTTCATGGATAACCGTACCTCAACGACTGGATGGTCAAAGCGGAAGCGCCAGGGTAGGTGAGGTACACAGCCAACAGGGTCATGAGCACATTATATACGACCTGGCGTTCTCCATCAACTTCTAGAAATTGCAGCTGCAGCCTACACAAACCCTGGTGTTCTTGGGTCTCCTGTGTGATACACAAAGGCAAATGATATTTCCTACAGAGAACAAGGTGGCGGCTATCAAGGCGGCAGTCAGGCACTTCCTCAGCAGAACAGTGACCACGCCCTGGTGGCATCAGCTCCTGTTGGGCATAATGGCCTCGTGTCTCCTGCCGGTTCCTCACACCAGGCTCACAATGAGGAGACTACAGCTGCATTTTTCAGCCTGTTGGAGCCAGGAGACTGGGGCACAGTCGGCACCGATTTCCATACCGCCTCACCTGCACCAGGGCTTCCAATGGTGAGGCAGGACACCAACCTCAGGGCGTATTGATCTCAGCAGTTCATCTCCCGGTGGAGTCCAACCTGGAGGCAGACAGACTCAGCAAGCAGGCTAGATACCGACAATTAAGAGTGTCAGCTCAACAAGGAGGTCCTTCAGGACATTTTCAGTAAGTGGAAACACCTCACATACACCTGTTTACAAGCGGCCACAACTGGACATGTCAGCAGTTCGCGTCCTGGGGTGCCGGGGCCAAGGCTTCATGGGGGATGCATTGCGAATGCAGTGGGACGGAATGTGGGCCTATGCGTTCCCTATGATTCCCCTGCTGCGCAAGGTCATTCACAAAATCAGAGTATTTCGGCATCTGTGATTAATCCTAACAGCTCCATAGTTGCTGGCCAGGCCCTGATTCTCAGACCTTCTACAGATGGTGGATCACCCCGGTGTCCCTCCCTTTGTGGACACACCCTATGCTGACCCAGCAGGAGGGAGCAGTGACTCACCCCTCCCTGGAGAGGTTAGCCCTAGCACCCTGGTCCCTGAGCAGATAACTTTCCAGCACCTCCATCTGTCTCAGAATCTTGAAATCATCCATGAAGCCAGAAGCCAGGCTACGTGCAAACAATATAAGAGCAAATGCACCAGATTCCGCTTCTGGGCCAGGGACGCAGGAGTGGACCCACTAACGTGCACTCTGGATCAGGTACTTTCATTCTCAGTGCATCTAGCTAGATCAGGTGTCCATGTAGACACTTGCCTGACATACCTGGCGACCATAGGTGCCTATAGAAACTTGGGCACAATTGATTTCTCTACATCCAACCCAGTGGTAAAAAGGCATCTGGTAGGGTTGACAAGGCTGGTCCCGCCGGTCAGTCGCTGGCACCCAGTCTGGGACTTCAATGTAGTCCTCAGCACGCTGGCACATTAACCATTTGTGCCCATTGCATCTATGGTCATCAGGTTGGTTACAATCAAGACAGCGCTCCTCACTTCGGCATGCAGAATCGGCGACATTGAGGCTCTGGTGGCGACAGAACCATACACTACATTTCAGGAAATCGTACTTCAGACTTTCTACCCTAATCCTACAGAGGAGGCAGAAAAGGTACTTCACTGTCTTGACATTAGGCGAGCATTGAAATTCTTCCTAGATGGGACCAATGATTTCTGCAAGTCAGATGCTCTTTTTATCACCTTCGGCAGATCTAGGCCATGTGGGCAAGCGTCCAAGGGTTCTATAGCAAGAAGGATGGTCTCGGCCATAAAGGAAGCATACAGGGTGCAGCGTTGAGTGTTTCCTAAGAACATGCATGTTCATGCAGTCAGGGCCAAGTCAACAGTGGTCGCTTTCTAAAGACACTTACCATGACACACATTCAGCAGTGCGGCCACATGGGCTACCCCATCAGCCTTCTGCGCACATTACTGCATGGATGCCAGTGCGCGGTCTGACGCAGCGACAGTTGCTGCAAAACCTGTTCACTTAAAAGTAGCAACAGCACTTCCACCCAGGGCTTCTATTCAGTGGTAAACGCCTACGCAGGATGGAGGAAGGGACGGGACGTAGGAGTAATTACAGGCTACTCACCGGAGTGTCTAATGTACTCCTAGTCCATAGTCCTCTTTCCTCCATACGTACCACCAGCCTCCCCCCTTAAAAGTAGCAGCGTATATAGGCGAGGTGTGGCACTGGTGGGCGGGGTTAGAGGAGTGCATGCCCCTGGGCCACGCCCACCACACTTATCTAAATTTAAAGGGAAAGGCGAAAAGGTACTGTTTCTGTCCCTCACAAAGGATGCAGGATGGAGGAAAAGGTACTATGGACTGGGAGTTCTTTATTCACTCCGGTGAGTAACATTTTTTTTATAAACTATTTTTTTTTAACACACAAACACAACAATATACACTTTTAATCATTACAAGCAAATGCTATTAAACAACATTAACAACTTCCCTTTCCCAACTACCTTTTCCTCCCCTGGGCCTAACCTATACGTCCAATCACGGTAATTCCTGTATCGGTGTCACTTCATCTGTGACTACCGATTCGCTTACGGGTATTTCTGCTACATCTTGAGCATCATGTACAGAGGCGGCTAAATCAGCTATGAGCTGTTTCCACATGTCTACTCCCTTCACTCCTAGTTCCTCCTCTCGACCGGACGCTTCCAGCCACGCGGTAGTTTCCACGTTGGCCCATTTTAACAGATCTACCCACCACACCCGCACCATTGGTCTCGTCAGTGCTTTCCACCCCATTGCTATTCTCCGTTTCGCCAGAATATACGCTAAATCCTTTAACTTGCCCGCATGGTTAGCCCGCTTGGTTCTCGGGAAGCACCCAAGCAGGCAGGCTTTTGAAGAGTCCACGTCTAACGTGATCCCGACGTTTGGCAGTAGCTGGGCCACCTCTCTCCAGAATCTTCTGATTTCCACACATTCCCAGAGCATGTGCACCAAGTTAGCATCGCTCTCTGCACATTCCGAGCCTGCTTGGCTAAAACTGGCTATTTTGTGCAGCGTCAAATATGCCCCATGTGTCACATACAGCTGGATCTGCTGAAATCTTGCGTTTCGCGATACCTTCTTGTGAAATATTTTAACTGTCACTCCGCTGAGTAACATGTAATTTTCACAACAAGGTCGTGAGAAACCCAGGCAAAAACTGGCTGCATATGGTCAAAGGTAAAATGGCAAGCTTGATCTTTCAACATGAAGATCAGATTGCAACACAAGGAGAACAAATAACTCTGGAGGCCCTCAACTATGTACCCATTTTACAGAGCTTTGTTGAAATAAACAGAGAAGGGGTAAATTGTCATACGAACATTGACATACATATTTATTTATTCAGCATTTGTTATTTATTGAGCACTTGTTAGGTCCCTATACAAAATAGTGTTTCGGGGGGGGGGGGCACAAGACAGAGTGGGCAGTAAATAACACTAGATCAAAACAGTAAATATACAATTGTGGTCCTACTAGGCCTTGTGACAGTCAGACGTGCAAGTGCAGGGAGAAGTGCAGGCGATGGGGAAAGGAGAGGGGGTGGGAGGGAGCAGGGTACGGACAAGTGCTGGTGTGAGCCTGGGTGGGAAGTGCCTAGGGGAGCCAAAGGAGGAGGCCACTAGCTAAGTGCTAGGGTGGAGGAATCCCATGGGTGGGGATGCACAGCTGCCAGGCAGGGGGCCTGCAAAAGCAATGCTAAGGTGGAGGGTACTGGTGTCGACTGGGTAGAAGGCCTGGTAACCTGTAGGATACATGAAGGACCAGGCTGCCAATTTCGGCGGCAGTGGGGTGATTAGCAGGGAAGGGAAAGAGGTGGAGAAAAGCATAGTTTTGAGAAGTTTCCTGGAACCTTAAGGAGGTCTGGCTCAAGTCTGAGAGGGGCAGGGAGGCTGTTCCAAAGAGAGGCACCAGCCGAGGAGAGGGACCTAACCCCCCCCCACCCCCCACACTCTGCTTAGAGAAGCGTTTGACAAGCAGAGAGTTGGCGTCAGAGGAGCGGAGGGCTCTAGCAGGGGTGTATTTAGGGAGGGAAAGTAGGGGAAAGCCTTGTGGATGATACAGAGGGTCTTGAATGTGATCCTCGCGGCCACTGGCAGCGAGTGGAGAGTTATTAGGGCTGGAGAGATACGGTGCCTGGCCTTGAGGCCAAGGATAGGTCTTGCAGCCCTATTCTGGATTACCTGAAACGGGAGGGGGGATGTAGGGAGCAAAGGGGGAGATTGAGGAAGAGGTTTTTGCAGTAGTCCTGAGAGTTCTGGAGACATTGAGTTTATGGTGAAAGGGAGGATGCTTTTAAGGAGGTGTGGGCCTTCTTGACAAGGCCCAAGATGTGATGGGTGTAGGAGAGAGCGGAGTAATATGATCCTGAGGTTTTTGGCCTCTCAGGATGGTGAGGGTAGAGGGCACAAGGAGGGCGGCCAGGTGGTAGGAGGGAAACGGGCCCGAGGTGTCCCAATGAGAAGGATCTCCGTCTTACTGACATTAAGACAGAGATCGTTAGCCGCACACCATGCTTTGATGACGGTCAGACAATTGGGGATGAGAGAAGAGGTAATGGTAGAGGGAAGTTTGAAGGAAAACTGTGTGTCATCAGCATAACGCTGGAAATGAGGCAAGAAGGGAGATCATCAGGTGAGCAAGAGGGGCAAGATGGATATTGACGAAAGGATAGAGCCCTGGGGGACGCCACAGATCGAGACTGAGGTGTTGGAGGAGAAAGGGCCCAGTTGCAGCTGGGAAGGGTGGTTAGTGAGAAAAGGGGTCAGCACATCCAGTGCCCAAACCGTGATGCCTAGGGTATCGCAGAGCCGTTTTATAACAATAGAATGGCTGACCGTGTCAAAGGCTGAGGAGATGACGAGGAGAATGAGAACAGGTGAGTTAGATTCAAGATTTGCAAGCATGTATTCACAGGTGTTCAGGAGAACAGTTTCTGTGCCTCTGGATGCCCGGAATCCAGATTGGTGGTCATGAAGGCAACCAACAAGTTCAGAATTAAGGTTCCGTTGGGCAGGACCAACTTCTCCAAGATTTTACCCAGCAAGGTGTTAGTGGAGATAGTGCGATAGTTAGCTGGGCAGGAGGGATCAGCGGACGGCTTTTTCAGGAGAGGGTGCACAACGGAGTGCAAGAGAGAAAGAGCCTGTGGTGAGGGTGTGGTTGCAGAAATCGGCAAGAGGCGGGTGATATGATGCTAAAATAGTCTTGCAGTAGAAACTACACAGATAGGATCTAAGATGCATGGCAAAACACATGAACATAGAGTATCTTCCAATCGCAAAGAAAAGGATAAAACAACAGTATAAAAACATGCTAATTGCATACAAATCGATACGATACATCGAGACGCTGAAGCCATGTTGAAGTTGATATGCAAGTCACGCACCAAAGTGATCTGGGGACTGATCAACAGCATGGAAGCAACACCAGCATCTACCTTATCGGTTGTGGATGAAAAAGCATGGATTGCTAATTTTTCTGCACCTTTTTCGGCTATGGGCATAATCGCAAACACAGAACAAAGCCCAGGAGCCAAAGACTAAGGAAGATACTGATGGAACTAGAGGATATAGTGATGCAAATTGGTGGGGCAAGTTCATCCACAGCCCCGTGGGCAGATTTTGTTTCTATTGTTCAGCCAGGTCCTAAGGGCAAGAATAGTGCCTCAGTCTTGGAGACAGTCAATAATAATTCCAGTATTCAATAGTGGCAATACGTCAGATACAAAGAACTATCAACCTATTACCCTTCTTGATGTGATGGGAAAGGTCTTTGCCTCCAGGGTCCTGCAGGGGATAACGTAGTGGTCAAATGCCACTGGGAAAACTGATATGTTTCAGACAGGTTTCAAAAGGGGATAGGAACGAATGTGAACATCTTCCTACTTAACATCTTGAAAGACGGGGAGCTGCTGAAAAAGATGAAAATCTACCTGTTTTATAGACCTAGCACAGGTTTTTGACTGCATCAACCGTGATCTATTATGGGCAAAATTGCAGAGCTGGGAGTACCCCTGTCACATCTTAGAGGCCATAAAAGCCTTATATTCTAACATCTCATTAAGAGTGAGACTGAGAAGCGCAGGAGTTCTTTCCTTTCAGACAAGATTCCAACTGCAAAGGGTCTGAAACAAGGATGTCCGTGGCACTGGTGCTGTTCAATCTTTTAATTTCTGATCTGGGGGATACATTAGCAAGAGCCAGATTTGTTCCTCTAATCACAGAAAAGCCGGTAAATAGGCTCTTATACGCTGGTGACTTTGTTCTCCTGCACCAAACACATATTAGCCTAGAACGCCAACTGAACAAATTGATGGAATACGTTAAGAATAATGGCCTTGAGATTAACATCCCCAAATCAAAAGTACTGACCCTGGAACCAGGGAAGAAAGGGAAATCCCTATATATGCGATTTAGAAGGGGAGTCCCTGGAGCAAGTGGAAGTGTATAGCTACCTGGAGTTTCCGGTCAACAATAGTAGGGCTGATGTGCCAATTAAAAAGCATTAAAATCGAAGGTAAAATACCTGGCCTCCCAAGGCAAAAAAATACAAAAATAATGTGCTCGCTTTTCGATGGCCCCGTTGTTACAATTTTATAAACTAAAGGTGGTGGTCGTCTTGACCTACGGCGCAGAGACTGCCTTGTTTCTACTTCAATCAGTATGGCCGATCATTGAGGGTGCCTTCTGGAAATCAGTCTTCGTTTTACCAAGATCAACTCCCATGCACGTGATTCACTGAGAACTGGGCCTCATCTCTCTACATGGCATGGTCCATTGGAAAAGTTTTTCCCTCTTCGTAAGTGCATTTAAGATATCCAAGTTCCATTATACCATATGATAAAAACAGCATTGTATAGAAATGTAAATTAAAGATACAAAGTAAAAGTAGTCAGGCGAAAGAAGATTGCCCAATCGGAAGTCTCTGTGAAATGTCTGATGCTGTAGAAGCGGCAGTAAGAGAAAGAAACTGAGATGCAAGATTTGGACTGTTAGGTTTGATCCCTGCAGAGGGAAACCTGGATCTGAGAGATATCTTTGAAATGAGCACTGTGCTTGAAACTACATTTACCAAGAGGCCTTGGTGTAGGAGAGAAAAATAACGTTTGAGGAAGGAAGGTCGAAGTGGTCATGGCGAGGTAAGAGCCAGAAGCCTTGCAGTTGCGAAAGTCTTCGACAGCGGAAGCAAAGTAAAAGGAGACTTCAGCCCGCCGGAGGGAAGCCTATGAAGTGTGATTAAAGCTTGGAGAAGGAAACCCCCACCAATTGTGAGTGAAAGGTTTGAGCCCGGCAGAGGGAAACCTGTATTGAATTGTGGTAACCTGAAGTAAACATACTTTTGTTGAACTGTATTACATTGTATTTCTTTTGAACACTGATTTTCCTTTTTTGCATTACACGTTCCCTTTACACATTTATTGTGTTAGAAAGAGTGCATACATTAGGTTTATTAGTATAGGCCATGTTATTTTGACTAAGGTCTGACTAGGACTGTATTTTCTTTTTGTTTGATGGTCGAGCATTCTCCCATCTTAGTTTACTGTCCGGAAATTCTACAGAAGGGTAGGATGAGACGGTCGATGAGGAATATGTGGGAGGAACATCCAATCGAAAGAATGTTACCAGGGGTAAGTAACTTGTTCTTCGAATGGATTGTGTCCTCCCACATATTCCTCATCTGATGATAGACTCCCAAAGCAGTATTACATTTTTGGTGCAGGGTGTATGAATTTTTGAATTGTATTACTTGTCAAGAATAGAGCATATAACTGCTGTTCCGAACGTTCCCTAATTGTTAGAGTTATCTAAACAATAATGTTTTGTAAATGTATGAAGAGTTATCTAAACAATAATGTTTTGTAAATGTATGAATTGTAGACCAGGTGGCTGCCCCACAGATATCTTTTATCAGAACTCCCCATTGAAGGGTAGAGGAAGCTGCCATGCCCCTAGTTGACTTCTGGGGGATCTTTTCCAGCAAGCCTGTAATAGTATGAAATGGCCAGTATTACCCATCTCGATAAGCTTGTTTGGTAACCGATAAACCTATTTATGTCCTGTATATCCAATAAACATTTGGTCATGTCGTCTCATTTTGACATTCTCGAAAAATATAGAATCTTAAAGCTCTCTCTTCGGATCGAGTGTAGGAAGTCTTTCCTCTTCCTTGCTAGGGTGAGGTGGTGGAAAGAAAGTCGGAAGCACAATCTTCTGTGCTAAATGGTAATCAAAAAATGTCGGTAGGAATGGTGGTTTGACCTTTAGAACAACCTTATGCTTATATGAAAGGGTAAACTGGGCTGATGTTATGGCCAACAACAGAATAGTTTGGAGTGTTAGTAACTTTAATGGACAGTAATGTAGCGGCTTGAAACGATCACACATCGGAAATGTTAAGACTAAATTAAGATCTCAGGTTGGAACTTGGAAAGGAGTTGGTGGAAACGCGTAAGTGAGTCCCTTTAGAAACTGAATTAAGGGTATTTTGAAATATGAATCCTCCTCCGAGGTGCGCTTGAAAATTAAAAGCTCTGCTAGGTAACCTTTATTTGCTCCAATCTGTAGCCCCAGATTTGCCAAATATAATAAAAAAGATAACTCTTCGAAGGGATTGTGTCCTCTGACGTATTCCTCATCTTCGATATCTCTTTCCAGCTTTGCTGGCCTCGGAAATTTTTTCTCTCTAGAGGGCGCTGCGCGTCGATGTCCGCCGAGTCGATGTCCCTCGACAGCCGCTGTATCGACGTCATCCGGCCTATAAAGGCCGCGCGCAGCGTCCGTTGCTCAGTTCCGTTTTTCCGCGCTTACTCAGTGCCTCGGAATATCGTTGCTCAGTTTCGTAGAGAATTATTCCATTTTCCTATAGATATTCGATCCATACTCTATGGCTTCCTCGTCTGAACCGACGACCCCTCTGTCTGGTTTTAAAAAATGCAGAGAGTGTGGAAAAAAGATGTCGCTGACGGACCCTCACAGGGTCTGTCTGTGGTGTTTGGGAGCTGAACACCATTGTTCGGAGTGCGAGGACTAGATGTCCATGACAGCTAAGGCCCTGAAGGAGCGTAGGGGGAAGCTGGAAAAAGGTAAGACTTCTAAAGCTTCTTCTACCTCGACTAAGTCGAGACATTTGTCTCCTCATCACCATTCGCGCTCCAGGTCTCGAAGCGGGTCCCACCACTCCTCGAGATCGAAGCACTCGAAAAGGAGACGCCGAAGATCCCCTTCTTCATCCTCCTCTTCCTCTGTTTCACCTAAGAGAATCCCTTGCCCCACGAAACATAGTTCCCGGGCTGAATGGGAGGAATTCCGAAAAAATATGATGAGCGTCTTCCAGAAAGCGGCCTCGACCCCCTCGAAGACTGCCGAGAGCGATGCTCTGGTCGAAAGACCCGAAGGTCCAAAACGCCGCGAGTCGCAGCACCCGGCGAAGGAAGCTTCTCGAGCGCGTCACGAACCCTCGAGTAAAGCAAAGACCTCGAATCCTTCTTCGAAGGTTCCGTCGACGCCGAGGTCGGTGTCTTCGACTGCGTTGTCGAAGGGACCTTTGACACACGGGTCTGTCGACTCGACGCCATCCTCAACACCGGCGTCGACGCCAAGGAAAGTCACGGTTGCGGAGCACCCAGTGGCTATTCCCAGGTCTTCGATGACGATGTCGTCGAGATTGTTGATATCCTCAAGCAGAATTCCGATTCTATCGAGGACCTCAAGGCCTCCACCTTTGTTTTCGACGCCACGTTCGAAGCCTTCGACGTCGGCGTCGACGTTTTCAAAGCCGATTAGAACAAGTTTGGCACCCTCGGCCTTGGAGATGGGTTTCACACCCTTTGTGAGTTCAGACCGATTGAGAACAATGTCCTCAATAATGGAAGAGGGAGAACTGTCTGACCAAGAAGAGACATTTGAGTTGCAAGGATCTGCAACCCCAGTTCAAGAGGAGTGATCCTCAGACGAACGCAGATTAAAGGAACTCCATCTTTCCTTATATGAGGCAAGTGGTTTAGACACTTCCCCAGAGGTGGAGTTCGCTAGGCCAGACCCGGGGGAGCATGCTGAAACCCCTTATAGAGCCTTAATGGCCAGGATTACAGAATTTATGGGGTGGTCAACACCTTCACAGGCTTTCCAACAGGATGACCTCACGGATATTCTTGATAAAGGTCCACAGGAGGATCCTGTAGTACCTTTTCATAAAGCTCTTCAAAGAAAAATAATAACGAACTGGGAAACCCCAGATGTCGTCCCGGCAGTAAATAAAAAACTGTCTACTAAATACAGGGTATCTTCTGCAGACCCTGAGTTTTTGTCCAAACACCCATCTCCAGAAAGTCTGGTGGTACAGGCAGCATCTTCTACTGACATCAAGACTGCTTACCCTACCGTCCCACAGGACAGGGACGATAAAAAATACGATGCTATGGCTAAGAAAGTCTTTTCGGCATGTAGCATGGCATTAAAATCTATTAATGCTACTTGCACCCTTGCTAGATTTAGCCATACACTTTGGGAGTGTGCTTCTACAGCGGCTGACTGCATCCCGGAGGGAGAAGAAAGGGGGGCGTTCCTAAATATCATAAAGGACAGTAAAGACGCTATGTGCGAATCCCTCCAGACGGGCATTGATTCGGCTGACAGTATCAGCAGAGCAATGGCGGCAAGTACAACAACCAGGAGATTTGCTTGGTTGAGAAAATCTGGTTTTGCCCCAGATGTGCAAGCCAGGCTCTTGAACATGCCATTTGATGGCTCTTCTTTGTTTGGGAAAAAGGCGGATGACAGTTTAGAAAAACTGCAAACATCAAAGGCAGCAGCAAAATCCCTAGGCGCTGCAATCCGTCAGACACCTTTTCGTCCCACAGGAACCTCTGCTAGAGGCAAGTCCTTTCGCTTCTACTCCGCATTCGGAAGAGGTAGAGGACGACCGGCTCAAAGGGGACAAAGAAGAACTACCCGAGGTGGACGGGGTAGATATTCAAAAGCCGCAGCAACAGCAGGTGCCTCTTTACCATCTGCATCAGCCGCCCCAAAACCACTCTGAGGACTTCCCTCACAAGACACCTGTAGGAGGCTGGTTAACTCAACATCTGGCGGAATGGCAGGCTATCACGTCAGATGCTTGGGCATTGGAAACAGTTGCCCAAGGTTACTGCCTGCCTCTCCTACGCATACCTCAGAGTCATCCACCGGGGATCAGCTCTCAAACGCTCCAGATCCGCTCCTCTTGCAGGAAATTTTAGACCTGCTAGAGAATGGTGCCATAGAACCGGTACCTGTAGCGGAGAGGAACAAGGGCTGGTACTCCCCTTACGTTCTCATACCAAAGAAAGACTGAGGACTGAGACCCATCTTGGACTTGCGAGAATTGAACAAATTCCTCAGGAAAGACAAATTCAAGATGATAACTCTCTCTCAGATCCTTCAGGCCCTTCAGTTCCAGGACTGGTTGGTATCTCTGGACCTTCAGGACGCTTATTTCCATGTGCCTATCCATCTCAAACACAGGAAATACCTGAGGTTCGCAATTGGCAACTCTCATTATCAATTTCGAGTGCTGCCATTTGGGCTGACCTCCGCCCCGAGGGTCTTCACCAAGTTAATGTCGGTAGTGGCTGCAAGTCTAAGGAGGGAAGGGATTCACGTCTACCCCTACCTGGACGATTGGTTGATCAGAGCTGTCTCTTCGGAACAAGCTCAGATCCAGCTAGATCATGTTTGCCACTCCCTTCACAGACTGGGCTTCTCCCTCAATTTAAAGAAGTCACAAATTATACCATCGCAGAGACTCCAGTTCATCGGAGCGATCCTGGACACTTCCCTGGGAAAAGCCTCGCCACCAGAGGTGAGGGCTCAAGATATTCTACAGATGGTCACCAAGTTTCAAAATGCCCAAAGTCTCCCAGCCTTCGACTTTTTGAGGTTGCTAGGCCTCATGGCATCCTGCATTTTCCTAGTGCCAGAGGCTCGCCTGAGAATGAGATCTCTCCAGTGGGCACTGAGAACTCAGTGGTCACAATTCTCAGGGAGAATGACAGATCTTCTTCAGGTTCCCGACAGGGTGGCTCAAGACCTTCAGTGGTGGGCCTGTCAGGAGAACATTCTGAAAGGAGAGCAGTTTTGGCAACCTTGGCCGGAGATAACAGTAGTCACGGATGCCTCACTCACGGGGTGGGGAGCCCACGCCAACGACTTGACCATCAGCGGTCGTTGGTCTCCATCGGAGTCCAGACTACATATCAACCTGTTAGAGCTGAGGGCCATCAGACTTGCGCTAAAGGCTTTTCTGCCATCTGTACAAGGAAAGAATGTCCTGATAATGACGGACAACACAGTGGCCATGCATTACCTCAACAAAAGAGGAGGCATAGGATCACTACCTCTGTGCAGAGAGGCGATGCAGCTCTGGTTTTGGGCAATCCAAGAAGGAATCTCTCTATCGGCAGTTCACCTAGCCGGAGAGAAGAACTTGACAGCGGACGCTCTGAGCAGGCAGAGCACCGTCTCCCACGAGTGGGAACTAGCTCAGGAAGTCCTTCAAGAGATCTTCGCCCTTTGGGGAACCCCTCAGGTGGATCTGTTCGCCACCAGTGTCAACAGGAAGTGCGATCTGTTCTGTTCAAGGAAATTTCCCCAGAGAAGGAGCTCTGGGAGACGCGTTCATAGTGGACTGGGAGTTTCCACTTCTGTACGCGTTTCCACCGGTCCCTGTCATTCCCCAAATGATCCGGAGGTTGAGAAGATTCCGGAACACCATGATCCTAATTGCCCCGGATTGGGCCAGGAGAACGTGGTACCCGGACCTTCTAGACTTGTCCATCTGCCCTCCAATTCGACTTCCACTCAGAGCGAATCTGCTCTCACAGAAGGGAGGTCAGGTTCTCCATCCAGACATCAAAACCCTCAAACTTCACGCTTGGCTTCTGAAAGGCTGAGGTACAAGGATTAGGACCTCCCTGATGACGTTATGGAGGTGTTGCTTTCGGCAAGAAGGCCAGCAACAAAATCTTTATACCGCTGCCGTTGGAACAGATTTTGCAGCTGGTGTAGGGAAAATAATATTGATCCCTTTTCATGTGGTACACCAATGGTTTTGTCCTTCCTACTTTATTTAGCGAATTCAGGCCTTCAGGTTGGCACCATCAAGGGCTATCTCGCAGCGCTATCCATCTTTAAGCGCACTGCAGAAGAAACATCCTATTTCAAGTTACCCTTGGTAATACAGTTTCTAAAGGGGTTAACTAACGTTTATCCCCCAAGACCATTCCAGGTTCCCCTATGGGATTTAAATTTAGTCCTAACTTTCCTGATGGGCACACCTTTACCTTTCTTGTTCGTTAAGATTTCTTACCCTTAAGACTGTTTTATTAGTAGCACTTACATCTGCTAGAAGGGTGAGCGAGTTACAAGCTCTTTCTTGTAAACCCCCTCATACAATCTTTCACAAAGACAAAGTTGTTCTGCAAGTGAAGCCTAATTTCCTCCCAAAGGTGGTTTCTGAATTTCATATCACACAGAAGATTACCCTTCCATCTTTCTATCCTCCTCCCCATCCGGGGAAAGAGGAAGAGAGGTTACACAGGCTGGACCCAAGAAGGGCTTTAAGTTTTTACATTAGTAGACTGGCTAGGATAAGACAAGCAGACCAGCTGTTTGTAGGCTACGCAGGTCACAAGCTGGGGCTACCGATAACTAAGCAGACCATTTCCAGATGGATTATTTTAGCCATTTTGGAATGTTATAAACTGGCAGGAAAAGAGCCCCCTCAAAATCTTAGGGCTCATTCGACCAGAGGTATCGCAGCTTCATTGGCCCTCAAAAGAGGAGTGCCGGTTCAAGACATTTGTGCGGCTGCCACATGGTCGTCCGTCCATACCTTTACACGGTTTTACAACTTGGATTCCTCCTCCAGTCAGGAAACTAGGTTTGGAAGGGCAGTATTGCACTCTATTTATCAATAAAAGGAAGCATGAAGTCAGTACTCCCACCTCCAATAACAGAATACTGCTATGGGAGCCTATCTAAGATAAGGAATACGTCGGAGGACACAATCCCTTCGAAGAACAAGTTACTTCTTACCTTGTAACGTTCTTTCAATGGGATGTTCCTCCGACGTATTCCTTATCGACCCTCCCATCCATCCCCGCAGTACTACTTCCCTTGTTGTTGCAGTTTACGCTCCTTCAGGGTGATTAGTTGAGTCCAGAAAGAATTATTGTGGGCTACAAAACGGAACTGAGCAACAGACGCTGCGCGTGGCCTTTATAGGCAGGATGACGTCGACGTCGATACGGCGGCTGTCGAAGGACATCGACTCGGCGGACGTCGACACGCAGCGCCCTCTAGAGAGACAAAATTTCCGAGGCCAGCAAAGCTGGAAAGAGATATCTAAGATAAGGAATATGTCGGAGGAACATCCCATCGAAAGAACGTTACAAGGTAAGAAGTAACTTGTTCTTTTGAGTATATCACATTGAAAAGGATATACATAATTTTCCTTACACCAGCTGCAGAATTTGTTCCAACGGCAGCGGTATAAGGACTTTTTTGCCAGCCTTCTGGCTGGAAGCAAAATCTTTATTAAGTCATGAGGTCCCAATCCTTATTTCTCAACCTCTAAGAAACCATGCGTGAAGGGTGAGTGTCTTGACCTCTGGATGGACCTTTTTGCCCATATCAACCTGTTTTTCATCCCTATCTGGATGGATATTAGGGTACACAGCTTGCTTAGAGGCGGATATAGCTGCCTTAACCACTAAGCTTTCACTTGTTGGATATTTAGAGAGGTAGTTTAGGTCACTACCGGATGGCCTGTATTTTCTGGTGAGGAATCTTTTTACTGCAGGCCTAGATTCTAGAATCTCAGAGTTCGTCATTACCCTTCTCTGTAGTGCTACATGAAAAAGCATTATCAGGTAATTTTGTGGATCCTTGTCCAATATATCAGTGAAATCATCCTGCTCAAATGGTGGAGCAGGTCGAGTCCAACCTAAAAAGTCTATAACGTTAGTCATCAGACTTCTGTAGGATGCATCAGCATGTTTAGCTGCATCTGGTTTCCCAAAATCTAATTCAGGAGAGGTGTCGAGCACACTAGCTGTGCAATCATACAGTTCCCTGATCCTGGTTTTATCTGGGATAAAACAATCTGGAACATTGAGGATATCCCCCTGTGAATTAGGAGGATCTAATTGAAGGCCAAAAGGTGCAGTCTCATCTCATGTTTCATATCCCTCATATATTAGAGGTTAGAGAGTTGAAAAAAACCTTTTTGGTAAGGGTTTGTAGATATTTTCCCTTTCCATAAGTTTTTGAGGTTAAGTCTTCGACACCTGGACTGCTGGCGTTGATGTTTTCGGCTTGGCTACTATCGGCGACTTTGGCACCAAAGGCGTTTATCGAATCGACAGTTAAGTCGGTGATGTGTGCTTCGAGGGATTGGACCAGACGAAGTTTTTAGACGCTTTCTCATCGAGTACTCGAAGTGTCTCGAGGTGTTTGAGGCTTATGACCTGGACTCGAGGGCGTGTCCGTTTTTGCCTTGGCTTTATGGTAGTCTTCGACTGGAGCATGCCCACTTCCTTTATGCTTGGAGAAGGACCGGCCTCATTCTCGATTTTAAGCATTTGCTTACGGAAATGTACCCTCCCATCCTTCGAGGATTTAGTCGTGCAGGTTATGCTTCTTTCCTAAGAAGAAGAGGGGGATGTACGATGCCTTTTCTTCTAATTTTTAGAGGATGAGGTGGAGTGCCTTGAGTGAGATCATTTCTTTGATCTTTTTTTTTTATCGGGAGCCGAATCTCACGACTCCTGGTAAGACCCAATTTTCAAAGGCATGGAAGGGGATTTTGGCACAAGTCTACCCGCTGACAATTTAGTTATATGCTCTTTTAGGGCCTTAGCTGTCATCGACTGACAAGATCAACAGTCAGAGGTTTCATATTCAACACCCAGGTACCAAATACATATTTTATGCAAGTCCATAATAGACATTTTGGTGCTGCATTTAGGCACTTTTTGAAGCAAGTCTTCAGAGTAGTAGGAGTCGAATACTGTCCCATATTGAAATCGTTTTCTGAAGAAAACTGAAGCGCGCCGTAATTCTCAAAGCTATCGCATTCATGGGAAAGCAGAACTGAAGCCAACGAGCACTGCGCATGGTATATATACTCGACAATGACGTCAACTGAGACGGAGGCCCTCGAGAGACATCAGGTCGACAGTGTCGATGCACAGCGCCCTCTGCTGAGAAGAAATGTTTTCAAAGCAGGTAAAGCTGAATACGAATATCATAAGATGAGGAATACGTGGCAGGACACAATCCATTAAAAATACATTTATTATTTAGTAGACCAAATCAATATCTCGCAAAAAAGAGCACTACACACGCCACCTCACTCCCTGGCCCAAATGCTTGTCTTTCATGACAAATTACTTTTAACACAAATTGAAAACACCAGTTGGTTTAGATTACAGACTCTTTAACCCAACAACATGTACAGTTTTCTTCTTAGTGTCTTTTCCACCATGGTTAAATAGAAACACAGTTTTATAGACTACTTCGTACACTTGCCTCACTCACAAAATACTCTTAATATCAAGTTAGTTTAGGCAGTGCCTGAGAACATAACATGACAGTTTTGCTTTGATTGTGGATGGTCTGACTTTAAATGAAATATAATGCTTTTCTAATTGGCAACAGAATAGACTTGTGCAGCGGTCTTTATTTTGGTCCTCCCTGCGCACATTTCAGTTATAGCAAGATTAGGGTACAACAACATCAATCAACCACCTCTTTTCTCAATATATAATTAACTCTTTTCCTTTAACCCGAGGCATTGAAGAGTCTCTCATTCAATTGGGAGTGTGTCTCGCTCTCATTAGAGTGTGTGCTTTTACATACATTTTTTCTTTGTTTAACCTAGAAAACACTTTCTTGCACAGCATAGACCGATGTATTCAATTGATATTTGGCACCCTGTCATCTTTAATGCAAGGGGCAGGGAGTGTTCAACAGTTTGAAATTTCGTTTTGTAACCCGCTTTCATTAAACGAAATGTTGAGGTTTGCAACAGGGATACAGGTGTCCCAAAATTAATTCATAGGACTGCATCATTATTCGCACTGGGCGAGAGGTTGGAGATTTCGAACTTCTCAACATCACCCTATGTCAATTAGCTATGTGGTAATCAAATTATTACTAAATCGCATTAGCTAGGGATCTACTCCTGGATGCCCTCCCCTGTATGTTTATATGGGAAAAGATACCAATTTAACAAGACCCCCAACAATGGTTTGTTCTGTTCGGTTTAGGCTCTTTGAATATCTCTCTGGATGTATGGTCAGGAAAATCATAAAGCTCTAGTGTCCTCTCAATGGGGAAGCGTAGGGATCTGGTAAGACTGCCCCTCCAGACTCGGTTATGGATAGCCTCCAGCCTCAATCCCTCTGTCCTGGTTCCATCCAGAGTTTAATCTTTCTCTTGCTCTTATCCGCCATCTTCTGTCTCCCTTCCAATAGTTGTATAGAGTTCCAGTCAGCTTAGAACCCTCTGATCATTTCAGACAGCTCACCTCTATAGTTGGCTCTTAATTCTGGACAGAGAATAATTTATTCAGGGAAGCTGTAATCACATTTTAGCTTATCAAAGGTCAAATTTTGAGGGGAGTTGTAGCATCAGATGGCTTTTCATAAGTAGGACATATTTAACCATGTTTGTAAGTGCCACGGTTCTCGAGTTAATGACCAAAATATGATTTCCCCATACAATCCTATCAGCATTTTAATTACATGCATAATAGTTCAATGAACAATACATTTCTTTTTCCCAAGCCTTCAATGTAGACCTAGGCATTCTGCTTCTTTGTTGGTTTTGCCTGCAATAAAGCAATACATAATTTTTCTCTCTGGTTTATGGCTCATCTGTGTCCTTATCTTGCTGGAGCAGAGGGGAGAACTCCGCCGCCTTACTCATGTGACACTCTCTGGTGCATTTCAATTGTCAGTCATCTCTGGTTATCACCAAAAATGACTTGAATGTTGGGTGATTATTTAGAATGCACATCTATTAGCTGGGTCATTGTTTAGGTGGTGCTCTTATCCCATCATCCCAGTAAACTTTGTTTGAGGCTTAGAGGGGGGAGACAGGGCTTGATAAGTGTAGGGGGAAAGGGAACAGTTCTTGGCCTTTGAATCTCATAGGTAAAGGTCTTTTGTGCCAAGTCCAGCTTTTATCTCAATTCCTAGGAACAGCAAAATATATGATGCTTTTACATTCTGCATTTGTATACGTTAAATCTGCTTTACATTTTGCCGTAAATACAAGACATTTCTCTTAATTTTTCCTTGTGCTGCTTGTCAGTATTTTTCCATAGTTTAATAAGTCGCCACCTTCATTAAAGTGGGCCCTCAAATTACTTCTGTTAATGGGGTTTCCTATTTAAAGCTTCCGTTGCTTCCAAGCTGCAGAATGCAGACATTTCTCCTTGCAGCTCTGTTTTAGTAGGCCTCTGACTTTGGGCTTTGTCATTCGCACTCAGAGCCCATTTAATCAGATTTTTCCTTGTTCTAAAAACCAACATTGTTACTTGATGGTTCAGAATTACATGCTGGCCTTGTTTCTGCCAACAGTGTGCTCTCGTATGTCTGCACCATTTGGGCATAACTCTGCCAAAGGCAGTTCATTTGTATCTTGTGAACTGCAAGTAATGCCCACACCGGCAAACAGTTGCGTTTGGGTATAAGGTTATAAATGAGGAATCTGTGAGAGTAACATCCATCAATAAACATTATCGAGAGGTAAGTAATTTGTTGTTTATATATGAATGTACGGGGATCCAGTGCCCTTATCTTGAAGGAGGACCAAAAGCTGTGGAAATGGACTACCACCCAGTGAAAGCATGTGATGCTGTTCCACTAGCTAGTCATTCAGCACCCGACTAACAACTCGCTGAACAGGGGCTCGATGTGCTACTGGTCCGAGTCAAAGTGGGCCCAGATAGATCATATCTTCAAGATTTAGGACACTGGTACAATATATATCCTCATCACACGGAAAATGCCAGTAGACTCCATCAACTAGTCAGCCTAAAGGATGCTTTCTCCCTCACATTAAGGAATACATTCTTGTATGGATTTGCCCCACTTCCACTAATACTGAGAGTTCTGTGCAATATGATGCTACAGCCAAGCAGTGTTTGTCATTGCCCCAGCAGTACTAGTACTCAAATCTACTCATTGCCTCCAGCAAACTCACAATGTGTTGCCCAGGACAGGGCAAGATACTGCACCACAATCCTATCCCTCCCTTCACTGAATTTGGCTTCATTGCTCTGAGAATCTGGTCATGAAGTGCATCAGGCATGTTGTGACATCCTTGTCACATCAAAGGCTTCATCCACAAATGCTACTGCAACAAGAAATTGATGTTATTTTGTGCATGGTTTTAGCAGCACAATATCTACCCATTTCAGTGCATTCCCTCCCCGCACACACACCAGCTACTTCTGTATCTAATGCATATTATCAAACGATGGTTTCTTGATGATCAAAGTTCAACTAGCAGCAATCTCCCACTGCACCCAGCAGCCTCACACTCTTTCAATATGGTTCCAAAGGATTATCAGTTTATGAAGGGTTTACCTAAGGCATTTCCCCCTTTCAAGAAGACTTTTCCCTTTTGGGAGCTGAACACAGTAATTTCCAAGCTGATGGGCTATTCATTCGAGCCTAGGCATAAGGTGAATGTCAAATTTCTATCTTGCAAGACTGCTTTTTTGGTGGCTATTACTTCTGCCAGAAAGGTGGCAGGGATCCAGTCTTGGGCAGACCATGAACCGGATCTCAATTTCTGTAAGGACAAAGTGACCTAAATTTGTGCCTAAAGTTTCCTTGACGTTTCACCAAAATCAATTGTTAGTCTTACCAACATTCCTCTCCACTCCATAAACACAAGTGCAGAGAACACTGCATTCCCTGGATGTTAAGAACCCTCGCACCAGTTTGAATACCTCTCATTTGACCCATTGCATATGCAGGAATGTTATGACCAATTGTACCAGTCTTAGTATCAGTATTATGCCTTGTAGTAGTACTCAGAATGTGCCATTGAATGTTACTATTCCTGTGCCCTTGTAACGAAGCTCTTATACGTAACAGCGCCTCAATGCCCTTGGGCTGTTTGCGCGCTAAATAAATATAAATAAATAAAAGAAATTGTCCCAAGGACTTGTTGATCCACCCATCTGTTTGTAGCTTCTGGCCCTTTTGCGACAGGCAAGAGCATTTCAAAGACTGGAATCGCCAGATGGTTGTCAGCCTGCTTTGCTTTCTGAAAGAAGAAAGCAGGAAGACCTTTTCCTGAAAATCGAAATGCACATTCATCAAGGGCAAAGGCAACAATTAATGTGCTACAAGCGGTAATCCGATTTGATAATGTCTTCTGATATCAACCTGCAAGGTATCCTAAATCTTCACACGATTTTAATGTGTGGCTAAGTAATCTTTCAAGGAGTATGGAGTGAAACTGGCAGCCATATACAGCTTGTTCACAAAGGGCGAGCCTACTTTTTCCTCCTCCTTTGGTTTGATGATAGTTTGGTAACTGCTTTATAATCGCTTCAACAGCATGTGGATCTATGAAAGATCCAATGCTGGAGAAGGAAAAAGTTACTTGCCTGTAAATAAAGATTTCCAGCAGTGGTATCTTTCTTAGATTATCTTGGGACTCCACCCACCACCCCACATGCCTGCCGACCCAGCAGTAGACAGAGTACACTATACTTATGTGCATATCAGAACCTGCAAATTGTCATACAGGGGCTGAGCTAAAGGGGACTGCTACCCATTGGCCAGGAACCAAAAGGCCCGAAAAGACGATGATGGTGCACTAAAGTTATTGCAGTTTCAGTTTTATTGTACTGAGGATTCCCTGCCTGTTGGAGACTATTCAACAACATGTGAATCTTTGAAAGATTCAAATGCTGGAGAGCTGTAGTTGCATGTAACTTACATTTAGACTGATCCATGGAATGTTGCAGTGGAGTATTTATGAGAAGATAGCTTTGTGCTTCTAAGAGTACATGTTGTGGCTGTGATGTTGCTCTGTACATATGTGAAACTACTCGGGAGAAACAATCTCCGATACATATTGGTAGCATTGTGGTGTCGAACACACCTTGATGTATGTACAGCCAAACATTGCAAACGAAAGCACAGTATCTTATCCAGGTACACTGTTGATTAAGTAAGATAATACAGAGTTTAAGGCAGGTAAAACGGGGTAAATGCTTGTTAAACAAAAGCCGTGGATCCACATTGTTAAGCCTGGCCTGTTATTTAACTAGCTCCAAACATTAACTGGAGGAAATGCAATTAAATACTAATTCTGGTAAGGTAGGTTGGGGAAGGAGGCTAAAACACACCTGAATTTACAAAGCAGTTCCTTCTTGAAATGGTTTGCCCTGGTAAGATAAATGAAGTCTGGGACAATCTTTTGAGAGATTAGTAAGTGTGCCTTAAAGACACAAGATATTTTAATACTCCTGGCAGAAAGGAATAACATACCAGGCAGTGACTCCCATGGGGCCTTGTCATGATTCAAAGGTTCCTCTCCTCAAATGTTGATGATGAAACCCACCACCTGGGACTCGTAGCGACACATCAGAGCACTGTGAATTACTCTAAATTCTCACTTAGACCTCAAAGCCTACCTTGTATGTGGTGTAAGCTTGACATGTTTGACATTTTCTGTATTTGTGTAATTCTGCATGACGTCAATACTGTGAGAAACCTGAAGGTGTCTCCCTGCCTAAACCTCTGGGATCTGTCATCCAGGTGGCCAGGACACGGCCATCGCTACTGGATCCAGTTCCTGGGGGTGGACCAGTGAGGGAGAATCACCTGGGTGGGGGGGGGGGGTCCTCTGGGATTGGGACACCCATGGGTGAGATGCAGTATCCCCGTCCTTTAACACCTTTTGCCCATCCTCACGTAGGACATTGCAAACCACTGCCCCACCCCTTTTCCACCGTGAACACTTTTGCACAACACAACAGATAAAGGACCAACATTGGAGCCGTTTACCTGACATGTCCCAATACCAGGGTGAGGCAATTGATCAAAATCACACACAATTGATGGCACTTTCCCTTCCCCACAGGGATAAAAGGTGGAGCCAGAGAGCACAGTACAAACAAGACGGATACGACAGGCAGCACAAGGAGACGGCTAATAGGCGGCGGTTCAAGAGAAGGAAAAAGGTGGCGGCAGCCGAGTGTGGCAAGGAGAGAAGCGACCTTGCCCTCTTCACACCAGGCCTGTGGAACCTTTGTGGAGAGGAATCTGAGACTGTGTACAATAGAGCATGTGTCCTGCTGCAAATGTCAACGGTACATGGGGCAAGCCTATGATAATAAGGCAGAGCAGAGGAGACTCCTGCACCTGTGGTACCAGCCTTGACTCCAGAGAAGCCAAAAGCCAAGCAGTTGCATCCGGTGAGTCGAGGGGAGAATCGATAAGCACCGGGCTGTGCTGAGTGAGAATCGCAAAGTGACAAGTTTTGAACCAAGGCTAACAAACTTAAAATAACCTGTTAAAAGTGTGAGGGGGAGACCAGCTGCAGAGGGAAAACGGCCTCATGTCAGTGCTAACTCGAGAGACTCTGGTCAAGCCCCATGTTAAGAAACTACAGAAACCAGAAGGCCATATAAAGGCAGCCAAAATAATGCAAAGTGGTCATACGTGAGGGTCGAGCAAAAGCCCTGTACATTCAAAATACTACGATTCATGAATTGGTGAGAAAGCGAGGGAAGTGAATCCTGAAACCTGTGAACTATAAAAGTTAAAGAAAGAGAACATTAAAAGTAGAGGGGTCAGACCAGAAAAGGGGGGGGCGCAAGGGTGAGCCACTATTGCCCTGCTCGAGAGCCATACTAAACCTGTTGAAGGAAGGTTAAGAATTGAGAGGGGTTGGAGGCCGGCAGAGGGGGATCCAAGGGTGAAAAGTAGTCACCACAAAGTAGGTTGTTTTGAAAAGGCAATAGTGAACCCGGAGGAAGGATGCCAGAGGAGAGGGACGAAGTCTAAAGGTCCAGAGAAACTAGAGTGTTAAAGTGAACCCAGCAAAGGGAGGTACACTGAACCATTTCACAAAAACATTAAGAAATTAAGAAGGGTCCAAGCCGGACCAAGGAGATCCGGGTTGAAGCTAATACTCACAGCACTGGCAGTCGAGAGAGGTCCAAGCCTGAAGGAGGGAGATCCAAGGAGTGAAGCTGTCGCCCAAAGTGTAAGGGGAAAAGAAAGAGAGATGCAAAGGAATATGAGTGAGAAAGGGTCAGCCCATAAGAGGGGGACCCAGGGGGTGAACCCATCACCCAATGAATTTTGGGAATTAACTTTCATTTGTTAAAGGAACTTTGTTTTGTTGGTTATTTGTACACATCAGGCCCTAAAGGCAAGTCTTCCTAAGGAAATGAGACTTGGCCATTGACAGACCCGAGAACTGCCATTGGAGCAGTCGTCTCGTGCTAGAGAAGCCCGAGACTGTACTGTGCTCCACCAGCTCCCATCCTACCCTGTGCTGAAACCTGGGAAGGGAGACCCAAACCACAGCATCCTGACTTATTATTTGAGAACACTTCTTTCTTTTCTTGAGAACTATCCCACACCCTATTCTGTAATAGTTGTAAGGTTTGTAAATAGGTTTCTTAGTATAGGCCCTTTTATTTTTACACAATGCCACTAGGCCTGCCTTATTTTTCATTTGATGGTAGACACCTGTCCTCATCTTAGAAATAGGTTTAGATTAGGCGTTTTTCCAACCCGCACACCATTTTTTATTTGTTAAATAAACACCATTGAACTCTGATCATTTGTGTCTTACTGTTGTCACCGTGGGTTTTTCACAATACCTTCACTTCACAGATGTGAGATAAAGAATTGTCCTGCATCCATTGGTGAATTTGTTTACCAACAGATTGAGCTTGGAGTAATATCATAAGTAGTGAAGATGGTCTTTGACAGAGATGTAGACATGGACCTAAGCATACCCAAATGGAAAAGCATCCCATTATACCAATATTGCTGTTTACATTCACTGGTTTGCCCTTTCCCCTATCCAGTATAAAAAGGCACTTAGTATGGAGACCAGAAAGTTCTGACTTGTATGATGTGTAGACCACAAGGATTCGTTTTGAATCTCGGAAGCATATGAAATAATGAAAGCTGGAGCGGTAAAATCCCGTGGCTGAAAACTAATCCAAAGAGCAGAGTTCAATAAGAATAAAAAGCCTGTCTTGGCTTTGTGGATTCTCAGAAAAACAGCACAGCAGTAGGCCATTGATAGTTAAAGGCAGGCGGTACAATTATGTGTCAGTGGTGCATTCAGTAGGGAGATGCTTCAGCAAAGTCTGAAGTGGGGTAAGGTAGTTCTTTTGGAATGGTGGAATCACTTTCTTCCTTAGCTAGAGCATTAAAACACTGGATTGCTTCCCAAACCAAGATCGAAGCAGGGGTTTGGAAACTGTATGAATTGGAACTATGTATAGGTGGTGTGGAATGATCCAGAGATCTAGGAGAGAGAGGAAGGAACATGCACATTTGGAGTTGCTGGTCAGAGGAAGACTCCTCATATATGAACTTGTGGAAGCGAAGCATTTTAGAGAGATTCTTTATTTGAAAATGTACATGTACTGTATAGTACAAAAGTGAAAATATGTTTTACACGGTATAGCTGTAATTAACTTGTAAATAAATTTTGTTAGTGAAAAGGTGAATTATACAGTGCAACATCCCAACACCATGAGAACTGCCAGTGTTCATACAATTATAACGTGGAGCACAAAGGGTAGCGCACAAGCAAGCGTTAATTTGATGCACGTTATGAGTCAGATTGGAAAGGACAGAGGATAGACATTAGCAAGGCTTTGCTGCCTGATACTTACGTGGCGCGTCGGGTGAGTGTCGGGTATGTCATGTATGTACGCTGGCAGCATCTAACGCGGGTTGCAGGCAGACCTAAGAGAGGAGAATGTGGAAACGCTACCACACAAGACACGACCTGAAATCTCTAAAAATGAAGTTTGGAATATACTTGTGAAGTACAGTAAAAGTAAAGGAATCAACATTTCTACATTTATAGTAAAGTTAAATTGACAATTTTAGAATTAGGCCAAAGTTGGGACTAGTCAGTTAAGGTTCCATCTGTGTATTTCTTATACATTGTAAAGAAGTGAATATGAATGGAGGAGACAACTCAATCATCTAAACAGTTCCCTCAAAGCCTTCATCCCATTACGTTGGATATTTCCTCTGGGCATTAGCGGAGGAGCCACATGTATGATAATGGAGTTGGGTCTGAGAGGATATGAGAGTAGGCTTGCTGTCCTAACGGGTATTTGTTGTTTATTTCAAACAGTTTTTCAAAAATTGGAAAATAAGGTGCGTCTGTGATGGTTATTTTAGTCACTCCCCTTTCCCTTTGTGTGACCTGTGCCCAGTGTTAAAAGACCCTGAGGGCAGAGTGCTACGAGGGGGACAGTGGGGTTTAGTAGCTTCCATTGAAATATGATATGGACCCAAGTATATGCATGCATGACATCCTGACAAAGTACCTAGTAATTTGTTTTATTTTCTTATTTTATATTCAGTTTAACTTGATGTTGAGTAAGAAAATAAAAACAATTGGAGTGAAACATTGGAAGATCTTTTAATCTGATTCTAAACTACATTCCTTGTTATAGGCTCGCCACGCTTTGCACATGAAAATCACAAACATTTGCAACAGATGTTGGTTCCTGCTAGGCGGAATTCAAATTCACAACAACAAATGTGCCCAAGGAAAAAAGGAACTCTTACCCATGTTCACGATGTAGAAATTGTAACATCACCACAGAGATGTTTATCCTTGTCCATGTTGCATGAAACAAGCAAAGATTGATGGAATGAGCATAAGTCACATTCAGTGCCTGTCTACCATGCATCAATTTCGGGTGATGCTAGAGACAGCTTTATTGTTGTCTTACGTGGCAAGAATACAAACTCCTGATCCTAACCGGAACTGACTGCAAAAACAGACTTTTAGATCACCCGTCAGCTGACACATTCGAAACTGAGAACATTCTGGGAACTCATGGTAGGCCTTCCGGCACAGGACAATACTGCCTTCCACAAACACAATATAACCATTCATTCACTTTAATCCTTCGTCAGTGTTTTCTTAAATGTACTGTTTCACATGCTGAATCCTCCCGTCACGCTTCCTACCGAGAGGCATATGTTCTCCTTCCATCACTTCACACTCTTTAAGCATTCTACTGTTTGAACCGGGCACAACCGGTTTATTCAACCACTTGGGCTCAAATGTCCTTGTCATGAATACTTGCAAAACTGTATTTTAGCCCTTACTTTGGCATGTGCCCAAGAACTCAGAGAGGAACAGTTGTTGTCCAATCAAACCCAAAGCAATATGCCAAAAGGCAGCTGAAACAATGATCAGTGAAACTATAAAAGGTAGAAAATTGGATGCACTGGGAGGTTAAGCGGGGGACTACTCAGAATATTGCTATGATATTGAAATCAACAAGCATGTACTTCATGCACTCACACTTTGTTAGCACAACTGCGCTTTGATTTTTGTGACGGCTGCTATTGTATAGAGAGGAAACATGCATTTATGTGAGGACAGATGTTAAGAAATGTAGACCGCGACCCTCATGTAATTCACCTGGGTCATATTCGTCCCCAGGTTTTGAAACCTTGCTAATGTATTCATGCACCTTATACTCTGTGACTACTGTTTTTAGCTCACAGACCATAGTCTTTTTTTAAGCCAAATTCTTGATGTGTGCTAAATGAACTGTTGATATTATAGTAGATTGTATTGCATATTAAGATATCAAAGAGCAAAAACCAGGTGATTTGAGTTTAATATGATTTTGTTTTAATAGTGTGTTTGTTACTATGCAGATTGATGTTTAATTCTGTCTTGTATTTGTTCTTAAACTGTATTTATGCTTTTATCGTGAGACCACCGAAATAAATTAGATTTGATTTGAGAAAAAAAAATCTTGTTCTCGGCTAGCAATATAACCAGAAATGACTGTGTCACGACACAGAAGCAAATGGTCAGTTCAGCCAATTGAGATTACAATTTGTGGAGATTGTGTACATTCTTAAGGGAGGCTGAGATATAAAGCATCTATTACTCAGAGAGGCATTTTGGATAGATTATCCCCAATTTGTTATACTTTATGTAATGCACGAGGCAAATAATCGGCATTATGTAAAGTTTCCGGTTCAGCACATTTTTAGATGGAATCATAAGCTTAACACTCTTTTGAGAATATTTTAGTCCCAACGTTAGCGATTTTGTAGTAAGGCAAGAGTTAACAGAATAACACCACTATAAGATGTGGAATACATAATACATTTACTGTAAGTGAAGCGTGGCAACTGATGGTGGTATTGGAGTTACTGAAGATCTGATAAAGTAACAGTACAGGAAGATCACAAGCAAAATAGATTTTGTAATGTTAAAGCAAACCTTGCCAGTGGAATATTACTATTATAATTGGAAGCGGAGTAGACAAATCTATGAGTAGAGGTATTGTGAGAAAGAAAAAGGGACATTTACAAGGAATCCATGCATGTAAAGGCATTCCATACTAACCATAGAGAATCATCAACGTGGATTGAAGGCGGGAGCAATCACAGCTCATAAATAATCAATGAAGTACATTCATATTTTCAAATAAATAGGCTGGTGAGCACTCTTTGTTGCAGTGGCATGAGTGGAACGAACGCTGCAACATAAATATGTGCGTGTTGATGGAGTGAAAGACACACAGGTGTAAGCCATTGACATTGAAATGTATTATTCTGTATAAGAAATGTTTTGTAATATCACAAAGGTGTTTTTCCCATTCTTAGTTTTCTCTGTACCATTGTTTTCTGCTGAACATGGTCCTTAAAGTGACAAAAACGCATTGAAGAATAAAAACATGTCTGCCTCACTACAATAATGTAAAAATAGGATGATTTTAAATTTCTTAAATTAGGTTCACACTAGATATATTTATTTCACATCCTGAAGTTAAATTAAAGGATAACGTTTTTCTCTAAAAAGACCAGGGCGTTGTCAAGTTATGTATCAGATGACATTATAACTAGGTATCATTACAAGACCTGTGCTTGGTCCATTCAACACTTTGCACCCACAGCTATTCAAAACACATGAAATCTTTTGTACTATTTGTATCCTCATATGTAGTCATGACAAAATACTCCACAAAAGAGGCAATGCAACTATATGCAAAGTGTTATTTTAAAGCGCACAGCTGCCATTTTGCTGGCCCTAGTTTTCTTTAGGAGGGATAGTTGGTACCATGCTGTATGTTTTCTTTGCTGTGTGTATTTAAGGCCAAGTCTCAGGGTCAAACAGCGAGTAGCATAGGTGCAAAGGATCGGAGTGTGCTTCAGCAACTACCCGGGTCTCTGGGGGAAAAAGGTATTAAGGATAGAACATAGTTGTTGGTTTTCAAAACACTGTTCACTTTGAATACAGACATCAGAAAACTTTCCAAGCCAGGATGGAGGATTTGGAACCTTAGAAGGTTAACATGGGCTGCTTGGAAATTCTGAACTGCTTTTCATCACAGCATCTGAAGCATTGGGACCACGCTATCCAACTTTACCTCCCTAAATATTCCCCTGCTAAAGCCCTACACTCCTCTAATTCCAATTCTATGACTGTCAAATGCTTCTCCAAGCAGAGAGTGGTGGTAGGTCTCTCTCGTCGGCTAGTGCCTCCCTTTGGAACAGCCTCCCTGCCCCTTTCAGACTTGAGCCGGACATCCTTAAGTTCTAAAAATTGCAGTAAACTCTGCTCTTCTCTACCTCTTTCCCTTCCCTGCTAATCACCCCACTGCTGCTGTGACCAGTGGCCCTTCCTTCCAGTCAATATTAGCACCCCTTGCCCCTCCCCCCCCCCGCCATTGGTGGCTCCACATACCACCCTTGAGTCATCTGGTCACCTGTACTAGCACTTAGCTCGATTCTCTCCTCCTGGCTCCCCTTAGCACTTTCCTCTTGGGTCCTCCTCCAGCACATGTCCACTCCTTTGCTCGCCCTCCATCCCCTTCCGCTGCACTTCTCTTCAATGCACTTGCACTGCCGAATGCCACAAGCCCTAGTAGGATCATGACTGTGTGTGTGTGTGTGTGTGTGTGTGTGTATATATATATATATATATATTTATTTCTGAGGCTTGTGGAATCTGCTTAGATCACATGCTGTGCATAGGCCGACATATAGTGGAAGCTGCGGAGTATTACAGTTTGTTTTTCGAAACTCGGAAAAAGGGGCATTGAACAAGGGCGTGCCAGTAATCCTATCCCTAGTGTGACGTCACATGTACCCATGATCCCTCACGCATGTAGGACCCGCAAATTGCTTTTTTTCCACCATACTAGTCGGACGCATGTTGCAGAGTTCCCTTGGCATTTGCCAATTATACCTAAATATTGTTAAAGAATGTTCCCCATTATCTTCCATCCTACGCCGAAGATCGATGTCAGCGAAGATCGAGGGAACCAGCCGTCGAACACTACACAACGGACCTTGGGCCTTGGAAGGCCTCTGGCCTCAGCCCGGGCCTTGGAAGGCCTTTGGCCTCGGCCCTGTACAAGTATGGAGAGTGGGGGGGTGGTCATAACTTTACCACATTTATTTCCTACATATACACAGCCTGCTGCTAGATTTACACATATGGAGATTACTCCTTTCAAATTCTGCCCTAAGTGTAACAGGAAGTTTCCCGGGGTAGATATGCACAATACGTGCACTCTGTCACCCACAAGACAATCCTGAGGCTACGTGTCGAGCTTGTAAGCTCTTCAAGCCAAAAACACTTAAGGACCGCTCGACGAAGCGCTGGGCCCACTATGCCAGGCAGCTAGAGGCCATGGATGTCGAAGGGTTGTTCAGCGATGGCAGCAACGCTGCCGTATCGGACGACGAGGGCAGAGGGGTGACTTCAGACACCCCGACCTCGGAGGACTGGCCAGCAGCCCAGTTATGGGGACAACACCCGGGTGCAGAAGCGCAACTCGCATCACTTCCTCTAAACACATCAGCCCCAGCCGTGATTCGACACGCGTGTCGAGCGATCGGCAACCGAAGGCACCACCGAGAGAGCGGTCCAATGATTGTGTCCTCTGGGCGTTCCCATTCGCGATCGCCACATGACAAGGACCAACCGTCCGCAGTTGAAAAAGGTGCCGCACTGCCAATAGTTCCTGAGACTCGATCGTCAGGAGACTATTCCGACCTCTATGCTCCCAAGTTAAAGCGCATAGCGTCTACTCCTGAGATTCGGTGCCCTCCTTCTACTACCTCTGAATCTCGACGCGAAGCGTCAGACCACCTCCGAACCTCGACGCCAAGCGTCAAAACCCTCGGAAACCCCTAAAATCTCAGGAAAACATTCCTCTAGTCATGGGAAGGGGGAGAAACTCTGATCGCCCGTCGGATTCCCCTCTGCCAGCGCCGCAAGACAACTCGGTGGCCATTTTGTGGGCTATACAGTCCTTATGCTCAGAGATAAGGACGAGACTACCGTTGCCGACGGAGGAACCTCTCCCGTCGGGGGATCCTGAACCGGGACCTTCTGGTGTTCCCCCGCCCAAGAAAAGAAGGATTCACCCTCCACCTCCTTTTCAGCCATCGCGACCCGTCCGGCCCTCCTCCCCGTCCACCCGAGGGGATGATACGGGGACTGACACGGCAGCGACGGGTACGGACGACGAGGTATACGACGAGGATCTACCGTCGTCACCTCCCACCAGGGCTTCTCCGCCCGATGAGATTGGATCGTTCCACTCCATGATCGCCAGGGCATTCGAGCTTTTCCAACTCTGCCCTGAGGAGAAGAAAAAGGAAGGATTCCTTTATCAACGGCGCGAGGCCAAGAGGAAGACGGTCCTCGCAGTGCCTCTACTGGACGACATTTGGGATGAGGGCCTCGCCCTCCTCAAGAACCCTTCCACGACGCCAGCTAGAAGAGACCGGTACGAGAAGAAGTACCGGGTCCCGGACGCGGCCCCCCTGTGCCTCCGGGCGCAGCCTACCCCGGACTCCGTCGTCTCTGCGGCGGCCAGGAAGAAAGCGGGGGGGGTGCGGCCTCCACATCGACTTCCCCACCGGACGGCGAGGGAAAGAAATTGGACGCTATGGGACGCAGGGCCATCTCGTCGGCAGCGACGACGATTAAAGCGGCCAACGCCTTGGCTATCGTGGCCCGCTACGACAGGGAGCTATGGTACAAACTGGCTCCCCTGCTGGACTTCCTACCGGACGACAAGAGGGCGGATGCCCTGGAGATCCTACAGGAAGGTGAGGTGGCGTCGGACCACGCCATCACTATTGCGACGGACATCGCCGACACTGGGTTTCGCCAGTTGGGCAACGGCGTGTGCCTTAGGCGGCGTGGATGGCTCAAGGCTACGGACTTCCGTCAAGACGTACAGACCAGAGTCCTGGACATGCCGTTCGATGGGAACAACCTGTTTGGGAAAACAGTGGACGATTCCCTTCAGGCCATTAAAGCAGACACTGAGACGGCCCGGGCCCTTGGGGTTCTACAGCAACGACGGACGCCCTTTCGGAGCAGCGGAGGCAAGGGCGCCTCCAAAGGTTCCGGCGGCGGTTTCTCCACCTACCGTCAAGCAGCCCGCTCGTCGTCTCAGGAGGCCTACAGAGGACGAGGCAAGTCTGGCGGACCCCGCCGTCGTCGCCAAGGAGGTCAAGGCGGCAAAGCCTCGTCGAAACAGGATTGAACCGGCCGTGGGGTCGGGCCCCCACCGAAGCACCCCGGTGGGAGGCCGGCTGGCGAGCTTCGTCAGCGTGTGGGAGTCCATCTCCACCGACCGTTGGGTGCTGGACGCCTTAGCCCGGGGCCACGCGCTCGAGTTTCAAAGAAGGTGCCCGCGCGTCCCCCCCGTGGCCAGGAAAGAGCTTCACGTCCCTCAGCTTCTCCTGGAGGTAAAGGCTATGCTCAGGAAGGGCGCCATCAAACTCGTCCCAAAGAGGCTTCGGGGCTCCGGAGTTTACTCGAGATACTTCCTCGTGAAGAAGAAGACGGGAGGATGGCGCCCCATCCTAGACCTGCGACGTCTGAACAAGTTCATCAAGGCGCAGAAGTTCCGGATGGTCACCCTCCAGCACGTCCTGGGTCAGCTGGAGGAAGGAGACTTCCTGTCGTCATTGGATTTGGAGGATGCCTACTTCCATATTCCCATCCTAAAGGGGCACCGAAAATTCCTCAGGTTTGTGGTCCAAGGGCGTCACTACCAGTTCAAAGCCCTCCCCTTCGGACTACGGTCGGCACCCAGGGTATTTACCAAGTGCCTTGCACCGGTGGCGACGCAGCTGCGCCGCGAGGGGATCCACGTCTACCCCTACCTGGACGACTGGCTCATCCGAGCCAAGACGAGGGAGCTCGCCGTGGAGCACACGGCAAGGACCGTCCAACTTCTCACGGACCTGGGATTCTCTGTGAACTACGCCAAGTCCCACCTGGTACCCGCGCAAAACGCACTGTTTCTGGGAGCGAAGCTCGACACAGTGTCCCTTCTGGCCTCCCCGTCGGAGGAAAGGACCAGGTCCATCCTGGGCAAGGTACAGCGGATGTTGGTTTCCGACGCGGCCAAGGTGAGGTCCATCAAGTCCCTCCTCGGAATGTCTTCTTGCATCTATCTCATTCCCATGTGCAGGCTCCGGATGTGCCCGTTACAGGAGTTCCTGGACGCGCGCTGGATCCAAACGACGGGCGGCTTCGAGGAGAGGATCACACTCGACGAGAGTTTCCGCCGAGCGGTCCGGTGGTGGGGCACCCGCGCGCATCTGACGGCGGGCATGGACTTCCAGACCCCAGACCACCAGGAGACAGTGACCACGGATGCCTCCCTGGAAGGGTGGGGAGCGCACACCGAAAATCTGCACGCGAGAAGCCTTTGGCTCCCGACGGAGAAGTCCCTCCATATCAACGTCCTGGAGCTCCGTGCAGTGTTCTGGGCCCTCAGGTCCTTCCTTCCGTCCCTCAAGGGCAAGGTGGTGAGGATCTTCACCGACAACACCACCACCATGTTTTACATCAGGAAACAGGGCGGAACCAGGTCCCCAGCACTGTCCAAGGAGGCGCAGGACCTGTGGCATTGGGCCGTCGCCCAAGGGATGTTTCTGGTGCCGTTTCATCTGGCAGGGATAAAAAACACCATCGCCGACTCACTCAGCAGGGAGCTGCGCTCGTGCCACGAGTGGGAACTACGGCAGGATCTAGTGGATCGCCTCTTCCGACGGTGGGGCACTCCCCAGATCGACCTGTTCGCGACGGCGACGAACTCCAAAAGCCGGAGGTTCGCCAGCAGGTTTCCCCAGGCGAGGAGCATGGGCGATGCTTTCTTGTTCCCCTGGGAGGGCCTGTTCCTCTACGCGTTCCCTCCGTTGCCACTGCTAATCCGGCTCGTCAACCAGCTCAAGAGGTCACGGTGCAGGATGATCCTCGTCGCACCTGCGTGGCCGAGGCAGATATGGTTCCCGGACCTTCTGGACTTATCAGCGTCCCCGCCAATCAAGCTGCCGGTAGACGCGGATCTGCTCTCCAGGGAAGGAGGCGCCATCCTCCACCACGACCCGAAATCGCTGAACTTGCAGGCCTGGCTCCTGCAGCGCTAGAGTTTGGAGGATACGACATACCGGCCGACTGCAGAGAGGTTCTTGCAAAGGCCAGGGCGTCCTCGACTCTTAAATGCTACGGATACAAATGGAAGAGGTTCTCTGTCTGGTGCCACGCACAGAAGATTAACCCTCTACGGATTACGGCTCCCCAGGTACTGCCGTACCTGCTGACGCTGGCCAAAGCTGGACTGGCACACGCGCCCATCAAGATTCATCTTGCTGCGATCTCCCGATACACCAGAACCACGGGCCGGACGTCCTTGTGGTCTCATCGTCTGGTGAAAGAGTTCATGAAGGGGCTGTTCAGATCGTTCCCGCCGGTGAAGGCTCCGGCCCCGGCGTGGGAGCTCAACGTGGTGCTGACCAAGCTCATGGGACCTCCGTTCGAGCCTCTGCACTCGGCCCCGTTGAAGTTTCTGTCGTGGAAAACAGCGTTTCTTGTGGCCATCACCTCCACACGACGGGTGGGAGAGATCCAGGCCCTTTCCTGCAAGGCCCCGTACTTGACTTTTCACGACACGAGGGTAGTGCTCAGGACGCACCCCTCCTTCATGCCCAAGGTACCGTCGGACTTCCATCTCAACGAACCCTTGGTGTTGCCTGTGTTCTTCCCGTCGCCTTCGTCGCCGGCTGAGAGGACTTTGCACTCGCTGGATGTGGCTAGAGCGCTGAAGTTCTACGTGGACCGCACAAAGTGTTTTCGGAAGACGTCACAACTCTTTGTGAATTTTGGACCTGTCAATCAGGGGAAGGCTCTCTCGAAGGCTTCCATTTCCAGATGGCTCTCCGGCTGTATCATGTACTGTCATCGGTTGGCAAACCGACCGCTGCCTGGCCGTCCGAGAGCCCATTCCACCAGAGCGATCGCAGCCACCACGGCGTTCCTTTCTGTTGTGCCCCTGCTGGACATATGCAGGGCTGCTACGTGGAGGTCGACGCACACCTTCACGAAATTCTACTGCGTCGATCGGGATTCCAGGGAGGAGTCCAGGGTCGGCCAAGCATTGCTGCGCAACCTGTTCGCCTGAGGTGAGCCTGGTGAGGAGGTAAGATGCTTAATGTTGGGTTTGATGTAATGCTTAATGTTGAGCCTTTGCCACCTCCCGTGGTTGTGCATGTGTGTACTGCTATGTATTCTTTATTCATGAGCATGTGAATCCATGCCAGACCCCATGCTGGAGAAGGAACAAGTTACTTACCTGTAACTGTTCTCCAGCATGGGTCTGGCATGGATTCACATGCGAACCCTCCCGCCTACCCCTCTGCGGCTCTTCACTTGGTCATACTGCCACTTCACGTGCTTCCAAATCTGAAGATGGCTGCCAGAGGCGGTGCTTAGGTAGAGGGCAGTCATTGGCTGTGGTCAGTATGACGCAGAGACCAGTGATTGGTTATTGCTACGAAAGACAGATCAGAAACGAAACTGATACTGGTTTTTTCTTTACCGAGGATTCCCAGCCTGACGACGGGGAATATTCATGAGCATGTGAATCCATGCCAGACCCATGCTGGAGAACAACAGTTACAGGTAAGTAACTTGTTCCTTATGCTAACACCCCCACTACCTCTGCCCCTTCGGGGTCTAAAGCCTCTCAGCCCCCTGCCAAAAGACTCCGCTCTGAGGCTCCGGTGGAGGGATTGGTTTCAGACCCTTTGCTAATTGAACCTTACCATCCAGAGTCATATTGAGAGGAGACAGAAACAGATATGCTGGAAGACCAGACAGGGGTTTCTTATTATGGGGATGACGAGGACCAGGAATGTCAGGTTTCGTGGGATTTGGATGAATGAGGATATGATTAACATAGTATGGTTTGGGCCTTAACTTTCTGTGCAGAGTGTGGAGAGCTTCCCAAGTCAAAATGGAGAATTCCAAAAGGATCAGTGATTGGCCAGAAGTAAAAGAAAGGCATTGTTGGAACATTCTAAACCGCCTTTCATTGTCAGAAGCCCAGCTGGAAGGTCTTATGTTTGAAGCTCTTAAGTTTTAGAAAACTTTAGTTAGGCCCTTGTGCCTAATATTAGTTATTTGGACCAGGAAAGTGTTGGAGATTTTAAAAAGAAACTTAGAAAATGTTCCGGTGAAAGAAAGAAGCAAGCTAAGTGATTTCATTATCTTTTATGTAATTTTATGATTATCAAGCAGGAGTTAAATATCAAAACTATTAATTAACTTGTTCCTGTTTTTTCTTAGTTTTTGTTTATATAGTAGTTCTTTTTGTTCTTTCAAGTATTTATTTTTGAACTTCTAGAACTGTATTTAAATTAATTGAACTGCGTCACATTTTTTGCACCTGGCAAATTGGAGTGTGGAGGTCTGTTATTCATTTTAGCGTCGTGTGTTTTTTCGGCCGTATAGAAGTTTATTGAGTACTGTACCTTTTGTTCGGTAGCAGTGCTTTTTCTTAGCGTCGGACTAGCGTTAGAAATCTTACACTGTCTGCGCAAGTGACAGTGTGGTAGCCATGCGACTCCGAGACTTTATGTTTAATTTACTAACATTCTAACCTGGCGCGTGATCTTCACTGGGCTGCTTCCTCAAGGATTAGTCTCTGGAACTGAGGAATTACTCCTTTCCTGTTGGAGCAATTCATATTAAGAAGAGTGGAAGACTGTTCCTTTACGCATGCGCCCAAGCCAGTTTCATTTTTGAATTCAATTCCTTGTTCATGTGCGCTTCCATTTTAGAAGGAGTAAACAATATTTTCACGCATGCGCATATTCTGGTAAAAGGAACGCTTCTTTAACGAGCGATTTTCTTTGCAAGCAAAAGATCCAATTAATGAACACTTTTACACATTCAGAAAACAAACAATTTTAAATTGAATAGTTAGAGTGTCATTCTTGGAATTTGTGTTGAAGCTAGACACCAATACAAACTACATGTATAATATTTCCAGCGGGTTGTTTAGGCAAAAGACAGTTGAACTGCTTGAAGACAAACTCCTTAAACTGAGAGAGATAGCGGTTTTTTGCAAAACCGAATTGAAGAAATCAGTAAGAGCATCTAAGACTCTATTTTTATGTTTTCTTCAGTAGAATTCATATACGTCCTCTACGTTATTCACAGAGGATAATCCGGTATGGTGGCGTGTTTATTTACTTAAAATTATAAAGAGAAGTCAGAGCCAAGGAATTCAAAGGTTAGTGACTAAAGTGAATTGTTGTTATTTTCACCAACAGGTTGGCAGATAAAGAAGCTGAGCAAAACCTGAAGTTTATTATTTTGTCCCATTTTCCCCCTTTCCCTTGGGGGTGCTCTCAACTGAACTGTTTGATACCAGTTAAGAGGTTAGCATCCAAAGGGGACTGCGGGGGTTCAGCAGCTTCCGGGGACAACATCAGATTTGAGAAAGCCTGACAGTATGAAAGGCCAGAAAAAATAGTCCTCCTAAGCTGTCATGAACCCCGAGTTCTCAATGGAAGCGTTAAGTGTTTTAGTGAGGGAATTACAGGAGGAATTAAAGGTGGCATATCAAGAGAATAAAAAACTAGGACAACGAGTAGATGAGTTAAGTGAAAAGGTGGCACAGACGCAGGGAATTGTGAGAGAAGAATTTCCCCCTGAATTGGTAAGGGCTGGTGAGGAGAGAGGTGTGGGTAGAGGTGATGGGGCAGAGGGAGGTTTTAGGGCATTAGTTATGCCAGTACCTTTGGCAGCTCCAGAGCGTTACTATGGAGATTCAAGTAAATATCAGACATTTGTAACCCAATGTGAGTTGCACTTTCTTAGTAGGCCCGAACTATTTCCTTCTGATGCTTCCAGAGTTACTTTTATGATGTCTTATTTATCTGGAGAGGCTTCTACTTGGGCAGGTTTATTGGTCAGGCAAAAGAGTTCATCTTTAAAAAATGTTTCTCTTTTTATGGAAGAATTTAAGAAAATGTTTGATATAAGACAAATGTCCTTAGAAGTTGATGGGGAATTATTAGATTTGCGTCAAGGAAACAGAGACTTGGTCACATATATCACACAGTTTAGGTCTCTGGTTTTAGAATCCCAGTGGCCAGCAGAGAAGAGGTCTTCTCTTTTTTATAGAGGTCTCAAGGAGGAATTGAAGGATGCCTTGTCCAGTGTAGCCCAACGCCCTTCTTCTTGTGAGGAATTGATTGATTTAGTAGTTCAGTTGGACTATCGTATAAGTGAAAGAAAAGCAGAAAGGCGTCGTTGTACTCAGGGGGAGGTGAGGTCAGTCACTAGAGGAGATCGTTCAAGGCTTGAGGTGGGTAGTAAAGAAGTGAAACCAAGGTTAAATGATCAACAAAGTAGAATAAAAGGTCCTTTATCAAAGGAGGAAAAGACTAGGAGGCGTGAGAATAATTTGTGTTTATATTGTGGTAGGGGCGGTCATTTTTTAGGAAATTGTCCCTTTACACCCAAAAAATTTTCATCAGCCGGAGGAAAAGGACAGCAAGTTGCAAATACAGTTCAGTCAGCGGTTCCACACATAACTGTAAATGTATCCTTGTATTTGAAGGAGGAAAGGAAAGGGTATGGACCGGTAGTGATTGATTCAGGAGCCACCGGGAACTTTATGGATTGGGGAGTAGCTAAGGCATTGGGAATACCACTTGTGAGGAAGGAAGTTGTGGAACAGGTTCGGGCTGTAGATGGAACTTCTCTTTCATCAGGTCCTATAACTCATGAAACTGGTGTTTTGGTTATGGAATTACTTGGAGGTCATAGAGAAGAAATTTCATTTGATTTAATTGATACACCAATTTTGAAAATAATTTTAGGCATGCCATGGCTCACCTTGCATAATCCTCAAATTGATTGGAGTAGGCGAGTGGTAGAATTACAGTCTAGTTTCTGTTTAGAAAATTGCCTTTTGAAAGGTAATCCTGGGAGGGAAGAAACACAAGGTTTGGTTTCCTTTTTTCTAACTGATGCAGGTATTACAGGACATAATATAGGAGCGGTGTTAGGACATCTTCCGGAGTGTTATCAAGGGTACAAGGAGGTTTTTGATGAAAAGGAGGCAGGAGAATTACCTCCACATAGGAGTTTTGAATGTAAAATTGATTTGGAGCCCGGGGCGGTTTTACCAAGTAGTCGAGTGTATGCATTAACTGAAAAGGAGAATGATTATCTTAAAGAGTACCTTGCAGAAAATTTGGCTAAGGGTTTTATTCGTCATTCTCAATCTCCAGCCGCATCTCCATTATTTTTTGTACCAAAACCAGATGGGTCTCTCAGAACATGCATTGATTATAGAGCTGTGAATAGGATTACGATCAAAAACAAGTATCCTCTCCCTCTAATTTCGGAAATCTTGAATCAGGTCCAGGGAGCCACAATTTTTTCCAAACTGGATTTACGTGGTGCCTATCATCTGGTGAGAGTCCAGGAGGGTGACGAGTGGAAAACGGCATTCAAAACCCGATTTGGGCTTTATGAGTACTTGGTAATGCCTTTCGGTTTATGTAATGCACCAGCTGCCTTTCAATTCTTTATGGATGAATTTTTAAGAGATTTTTTAGACATATTCGTAGTAGTATATATTGATGATATTTTGATTTATTCTCAGGATTTAGAGTCTCATAAAATTCATGTGGGAAAGGTACTACAAAGACTCAGAGAGAATCATTTGTTTGCTAAATTAGAAAAATCCCAGTTTCATACTAATTCTGTGGAATTTTTAGGATACATTGTTTCTCCCAAGGGATTGGAGATGAATCCGAACAAAGTTCAAGCCATCACAGATTGGCCAGCACCAACGAAAGTAAAAGAAATTCAAAGCTTTTTAGGTTTTGCAAATTTTTACAGAAGATTTATTGAAGTATTTTCTCGGTTGATTACTCCCATAACAAGACTCTTAAAGAAAGGTGCCAAATTTGTGTGGTCGACAGAGGCAGAGGAGGCATTTCAAGAATTAAAGAAAAGGTTCAGTTCGGCCCCTATTTTAATTCATCCAGATCCATCTCAGCCTTTTTATGTAGAAGCGGATGCATCGAATCTTGCCATGGGAGCTGTTCTTTCTCAGAGACATCGAGAGACAGGACAACTTCATCCAGTGGCTTACTATTCTAAAAAATTTTCTATGGCAGAACAAAATTATACCATCTCAGATCGAGAATTATTGGCAATCAAGTTCGCTTTTGAAGAGTGGAGACATTTTTTAAAGGGAGCAAGACATACTGTGACTGTGTTAACAGACCATAGAAATCTGCTTTTTTTGAAATCAGCTAAAACTCTCACACCAAGGCAGTTAAGATGGTCATTGTTCTTTGCTGATTATGATTTTGTAGTGACATTTAAGCCAGGTAGGCTTAATGGAAAGGCTGATGCTTTATCACGTCAATTTCCTGGAAGTGAGATGGAATCAGAAAAGGAGATGATATCCATTATCGATCCATGTTTTATTTCTGCCGGAATACAGAAAATTGAGGATGTTAAGGAAGAAGTTCGAAAGTCCATGTCAATGGTACAAATGGAGGAATGGGTTCGAAAGGATCCGGTTCGAAAAATTGAAAAAGGATTGCCGTTTTTTGAAAATAAACTTTACTTACCTATTTTGGAATTGCGAGAGAGAGTAATAAGAGACTGTCATGAATCTATGCTGTCCGGACACCCAGGTTTTAGAAAGCCGCTGGAATTGGTCAGGAGAAGCTTCTGGTGGGAAAAAATGCGTCAGGACATCTTAAATTTTGTAAAAACCTGTGCTATTTGCGCTCAAATGAAGAATCAAACCGGAAAACCAGTCGGGTTGTTGGAGCCGTTGCCTATTCCACCTCGTCCTTGGCATACAATCTCCCTGGACTTCATTACAGATCTTCCTTGTGACAAGGGTTGTACATCTATTCTAGTTGTGGTGGACCTCTTGTCAAAAGAGGCTCACTTTGCTCCAATGGAGGGAGAGGTTACTGCAGACGTTTTGGCCAAAGTCTTTTTGTGAGAAATAGTTAGACTGCATGGTCTTCCTAATCAAATTATCTCAGATAGAGGTCCTCAATTCATTTCTAAATTTTGGAGGGTTTTTTGTAAGGATTTGAGTGTGGAAGTCAGTTTATCATCAGGTTATCATCCCGAGACCAATGGACAAGTAGAAAGGGTAAATCAAGAACTGGAGAAATATCTGAGGTGTTATCTACAGGCAGGGGAAGAATGGGTGGATTTGATTTGGCTTGCCGAATTTGCTTATAATAATTGTGCTAAAGATTCAACTAACATGTCTCCGTTTTACCTTGGAAGAGGTTTTCACCCACGGTTTTTAAGTTTTGAAATTACTGAAGAGTCAGAGAATCCTGGAGTTGAGGTTCGATTAAAAACTATGAGAAAGAATTTGGAAAGAGCAAAAAGGGTACTTTTCGATAGTAAACAGAAGTACAAAAGATTTGCAGATCAAAAAAGGAGGTTGGGTCCTAAATATGAGGTTGGTGACTTGGTTTGGCTTTCGACTAGACATTTGAGAATTAAGGGCAAAAACAAATTTACTCCACGTTTTGTAGGTCCATTTAAAGTAGAAAAGGTGATCAATCCAGTGTCAGTACGGTTAAAATTACCTACTTCATTGAAAATTCATCCCACCTTTCACATTAGTCTATTAAAACCTGTTATTCAGGGGACTAGAGTTGTACATCCACCTTCACCAGTTCAGTTAGAGGATTCATCTGAAGAGTTTGTAGTGAAAAGAATTGTAGATTCCAGGAGGTTAAGAGGGAAATTACAATATTTAATAGACTGGGAAGGTTTCGGACCTGAGGAGCGTACATGGGAGGATGAGGTGAATGTGCATGCACCACAATTAGTCGCAAAATTTCATAGAAAGTATCCTTCTAAAGTTGGCCCTGGGACAGGGCATTAAGGGGGGGATACTGTCAAGTTTCGTGGGATTTGGATGAATGAGGATATGATTAACATAGTATGGTTTGGGCCTTAACTTTCTGTGCAGAGTGTGGAGAGCTTCCCAAGTCAAAATGGAGAATTCCAAAAGGATCAGTGATTGGCCAGAAGTAAAAGAAAGGCATGAGGATATGATTAACATAGTATGGTTTCTTATTATGGGGATGACGAGGACCAGGAAGAGGAGGAGAAGGCGGAAGCCTACAATCTTGACTCCCCAATTCCTAAGGACCCCCAGGTGCATGACACACCTATTGATAATCGGGCACTCCTCAATGATGTACTGGCTAAAGCAGTGGCTAATTTTCAGATTAGACCCACAGGGTGTCCAAGAAGATAGGAATTTCGTGGAAGAAATCCTAGGTGACAAGAGAGCCATTACCCAGGCTATCCCGATATTAAAATCAATCCAGCGTAGAATTGATCCCTCGCTGGTAACCCCAAATCTTACTCGTGCAGTGAATCAACAAGTGGAAAAATTATTCCGGGCTGCACGCTACGATCCCATGTACATAAGGGGTCAATTAAAACCCGACTCCTATGTAATAACAACCATCAGAAAGAGGGCAGGTACACCACTTGTTTCTTCAGAAGCACCTACCAATAAGGAGAGCAAAAGATATATGCTCTGGGTAGGAAAGTTGCCTCCACGTCAGCCTATCAGGCACATATTACTAACAGTACCACTCTTTTAACTGCCCTCAGTGGGAACAAGTAGCTGCTCTAGTAGCCTCTGCACCTGAACCACTAAAAGGCCAGTTGGCCCAACTTGCAGCAGACTGAAGGTCCGTATCTGGATGCATCCTTAAAACAAATTTTGATGCAGCAGATAATGCTGGAAGATTGATAGCCGAAGGCACATTAATAAAACGCCATGCTTGGCTAAGGCAGTCGGGATTCAAACCAGAGACCCAAGCCACGCTTATAGACATGCCGATACAGCCAGACTTCCTATTCGGCAGGGCAGTGGAAAAGGCACTAAAGACAGCTAAAGATGAGTACGAGACCCTAAGATCTCTCGGCCAACTCACAAATAAACCCTCAGGTCAAAGGGGAAATAATAATTTTTGTCGCTTTCGCGGCCAAGGCTCCCAACTACTACCAAAATCAAGGAACCTCATAGGGCAACATTCAGTTCCAGACATCACAGGGATTCACCAGAGGCCAGCGCAGGTGCCGTATTAGGGGTAGAAGCAGCCCCGCCAGAGGTGGTACAACACCTAGTAAACAGTGATGTTCCGCTTCGGGTCCCCTCCTATGCATCCCCAGTAGGGGGCCGCATTTCCACCTTCACCCAAGCATGGAAGGGGATCACTTCGGACAGATGGGTGCTGTCCTCAGTGTCTGCAGGATACTGTATAGAACTATTAGCGCACCCCCACAACCATCCTCCAAGACAGAAGGTACACTCGTTGGACCACCAGAAAATCCTTCTCAAGGAGATCTCCAAAGGACGCCATATAACTCGTCCCGGGCAACAAGATAAACAGGGGTATTTGTTCAACCTACTTCCTTGTTCCAAAAAAAATCTAACAATGCGCCCAGTATTAGATTTGCGCCCTGCAAACAAGTATGTCAAGCCACAAAAATTCTGCATGACTACACGCCAAGAGGTAATCCCCCTACTAAAAAAGGGGTATTACATGGCAACATTGGATATGAAAGATGCCTATTTTCATATTTCAATGTTCCCAGCGAAAAGAAGATTCTTGCTTTTTAAAATAAACCACCAGCACTACCAGTTCAAGGTGCTGCCCTTCGGTATAGCCTCGGCCCCAAGGGTATTCACCAAGGTACTGGCGGTGGTGGCGGCGCACCTATGTTGGGAGGCAATCCCAGTGTACCCTTACCTGTACGACTGGCTCATCACAGGGGAAACCCCCTTAATTTGCAGACTAAATATTCAAAGAACAATTGACCTCCTCTTCCAATTGGAATTCTCAATCAATGAGAAAAAATCAAGCCTGGTGCCAAGCACCTCAAAACAGTTCCTAGGAGCTGTCCAAAACTCCCAAGAGGGGTTGGCCTTTCCATCAGAGGAAAGAATTTGGAACCCGTTGCTGCAAATTCCTCAATATCAGTCTGGTCGCCAAATAAAGGTGCGCAAAGTGATGCGTTTGCTAGGCATGATGGCATCTTGCATTTACCTGGTTCCCCACATGCGCCTGGACATGCGACCCATGCAGGAATGGTTGGCGAAACAGTGGTCTCAAGCAAGTGGTCAGTGGGACGATCTAGTGGTAGTTTCGCCAACACTAGTACAGAGTCTTCGCTGGTGGACAAGAGAGAATCTTACAAAGGGGAAACCCTTCTACGATCCAGAGATACAGGCCGTTGTCACAACAGACGCCTCCCTAGCAGGGTGGGGAGCCCACTACCTGCACCATACAGCTCAGGGTCTCTGGTCTCACACAGTGGCTCAGAACCACATCAATCTGCTAGAACTTCTGGCAGTCTTCAGAGTGCTTCGGGCATTCGAAACTCTCCTATCCAACCAGTCAGTGCAGATCCTAGCAGACAGCAAGACTGCAATGTTTTACCTAAACAAACAAGGGGGCACTCGATCTCCCAATCTGTCCAGGCTTGCCCAGAAATTTTGGAAATGGGCACTCAAACGGAACATTTACTTGTCATCCCAACATGTTCCAGATGAACTCAACTCGCTAGCAGATGCTCTGAGCAGAAATCCCCTCACAGAGGAACACGAGTGGCGTCTACACGAAGAAGTCGTAGGATACCTCTTCTCTCAGTGGGATTTCCCCACTATAGACTATTAGCCACCAGCGAAAACAGACAATGCCCAGACTTTGCATCCAGGTTCCCCCAGCCAGGATCCAAGGGGAACACCCTATGTATGAATTGGTCAGGGTTGTTTGACTACGCTTTTCCACCAACCCCTCTAATGGGGAAAGTGGTGAACAAGATTCACAGGGAACCAATGACACTCATCCTGGTTGCTCCTATGTTGGCGAGACAACCATGGTATCCACACCTACGCAAACTGGCTGTGTGAGACCCCATCAAGCTCCCATGCCAGTACAACCTACTCTCCCAGCACGAGGGACTAACAGTGCATCCTTAGCCCAACTCGATAAACTTGGCAGCATGGCTCCTGAAGCCATAGAGTTCGAACATCTCAATTTACCCCAGAGATGTATGGATATCTTGAAAGAGTCAAGAAAACCTAACACAAGGCACAGTTACTATAACAAATGGAAACGATTCGTAATTTGGTTCCAGAATAAGCAAATCAGCCCAGTTAGTTGTTTTCCTTCTAATGTTGTCACCTATATGTTCCACCTACTGGATGCAGGGCTAGTGTTTAATTCACTTAAAGTGCACCTAGCAGCTTTATCAGCCTATACCACTTCCAATAACAAGTTGTCATGGTGGAAAGTGCCAGTTGTCAAAGCATTTATGGAAGGGATAAAGAGACTCCACCCTCCAATTTCTAACCCACCACCAGGTTGGGACCTTAATGTGGTACTTGCAAAGCTCATGGGACCTCCCTTTGAACCCATGCACAAATCTAGTCTCAAACATCTAACTTATAAAACTGCCTTCTTAGTAGCCATCACCTCCATAAGAAGGGTGTCATGCTGAGAACCTGGTGTCTGCAGAAGCTGCTGAACCCCCGACAATCGACCCAAAATGTGGCACTTTGAGCTGACATAAATATAACTGCTCAGTTTACCTCACTTTCAGGGGAAAGGGGGAAGGGACAAAGAAACAAACACCAGGCTGGAAGCTATCAACTCGCTGGTTCTTCACCGGTAGTTAAAACATAAACATGCAATATACCTCATTACTCATGGGTTACTATACTAACCTTAAACTCTAAATCCTTTACCAAAATAGTTTAAAAACCATACCTGATTCTTCTCTTCAGAATCCCCAGAGAAGTGAAAAGCAGACTAGACTTCCTTACTTGTGGACCAGAATCTTATAGATAATTCAGCCTTCTCAGTAGGTCCATGAATGTAATTTAACTTTGTAGTTAGTCTGCTCAACTCTAAGATTCTTGAACAAGGTCTTCAAGTAAGATTTAGGAAGTTCTTTTAAGTTCTTGTATTTGTTTTTAATATTTTCTTTGTAGAGAGTCTTTTTCTCAGGAACGAATTTAACTTGCGATGGAATCTTCACGTGGAAAGCCAGAAACCGCGGGAAGAAAAAAAAAATCACATGCTTTTTCTCCAAATCGCGGGAAATACGCACTCGCGCTAAAGTCCAAGACGCGATAAAAATTACACGCGCTTTCCTCAAAGTCGCGGGAAAAACGCACACGCGCTGACAATTCAATTCGCGGGTAAAACGCACTTGCGCTAAAGTCCAAGACGCAATAAAAATTACACTCGCTTTCCTCAAAGTCGCGGGACAAACGCACACGCGCTTTCAATTCGCGGGTAAAAAGCACTTGTGCTAAAGTCCAACTCAAGAATAAATACGTACACGCGCAAAATACACACGCGCTTATTTTATCACGCAGAAAAAACCCTTGCGTAAACGAACAGTAAACGCGAGTCCAAAGTACACGCTCGCGCTTCACTCTCACGCGCAAAAAACTCACGCGCTAGTTTGATTTGACACGTAGCGATAAAAACAAACGTGCGCGCTTCAATCTTTTTAGATACAGATTTGATTTCAATCCCTTAGATAAATATAACCTTTTTACAAAGTTCAACAAAACTGGAAAGTCACTTATCTTGTGAATAAGACTTGAAAACTTCTTTTCTCAGAAAAAATGGAAGTTTCTGACTCCTGTCCTGTGTCTCCACCAAACTCCAAACACGACTCCTGTTATACTTTCAGATCTTCCGCTCAACTGCTAGAAACTTGTCACCCTTGACAAAGTTAAGCAGGAGCAACAAGGCACACGACCTCTCAGCTGGGCAAGGACGATGAAAGGCAGTTTAGAATGTTCATTGTCCTCCCTATAAACAATCTCCAGCCAATCAGAATTTAGACTGAGAACCTCCATCTTGGCTTCGGGCAATCTCCATAGACTGCAATGAAGGTTAAAGGCAAAATTGGCTGTTTAAAAATATAACCTATAATAACTTCCTAAAACCTTTCTATACTAAATATGTCTCCCTTGACCCAATGTAAATGAGTATATGATACTGTATGTAAAGAATATGTCACTCCAACCTGACAGTACCTGACAAAGAGTCAGTGAAATTCAAGCTCTGTCAGTGCAGGATCCTTTATTTACTATTCATAAGGATAAACTGGTGTGACGCCCTCACCCTAGGTTCTCACCTAAGTTAATTTCCAAATTTCATGTTAACCAGTCTATTGAGCTACCGGCCTTCTTCCAAGAACCCAAAATCTCTGCTGAGGTGGGACTCCACACACTAGATGTGAGGAGGGCGGTCCTCTACTATGTAGACAAGACCAGACAGCTAAGAAAAATCGATCAGCTGTTTGTCTCCATAGCTCCAGGCAAAGAGGGAGATCGCGTCTTTAAGAATACCATCTCAAAATGGATAGTCGGATGTATCCAACTGTGCTATTCCCTTTCAGATAAAACTCTGCCTTTTACGCCAAGGGCCGACTCTACAAGACGTACTGGAGCCACTCTAGCTTTCATTGCAAATGTACTCCTTGACACCATTTGCAAAGCAGCTACATGGAGCTCTATCACACATTTACTCAGCACTACTGCATTGACACTCATTCCAAGACAGATACTCAAGTGAGACAAGCGGTTCTAAGACATTTGTTCGCTCATGTCCCTTCTCACATCCCACCTCCTTCTTCTAACACTGCTCCCTAATCTATGCACAGCATGTGATCTAAGCAGATTCCACAAGCCTCAGAAGGGATACATTACTCACCGTAATCCCATTACTCACCGTAATCGTATTTCTGATGCTTGTATCTGCTTAGATTCACATGCGCCCACCCTTCCTCCCCTCTGAGAGAAGGACCATGGATGCTTGTAGTCTTATCTATCTTATCTGCTTGGATACTCTGTACTCGCGCTACTCCTCATGCTACCTCATATCAGAAAAAATACAATCTGACGGTCCTACACGCGTGAGGGATCATAGGTACATGGGACTTCACACTAGGGATAGTATTACTGGCACGCCCTAGTTTGACGCCCCTTTTCGAGTTTCGAAAAACAAACTGTAATACTCCGCAGCTTCCACTAAATGTCGGCCTATACACAGCATGTGAATCTAAGCAGATACAAGCATCAGAAATAAGATTACGGTGAGTAATGTATCCCATAACTACTGTTCTTTTATTCTACTTTGCTTATTTCCCCTGTTCCATTCAAACTTAGCCTTGTGGCGCTTTCAAACACAATTCTGTTGTATAAAGCGCCTTATAAATGCTCAATGAAATAAAAATACATAAAACGAGACCAGTTTTCAGAAGCTCCTGTTAAAGTGACTTTTCAGAAGAATATACTTTTAAGTGGAGATGAATTGGAGTGACTAAGAAGACTGAAGAAGGAGCAATTGTTTTGTTAGCTGTCGGGTGCGCTGCAAATAGATAAAATGTGAAAGCATGAATTCAAGAAGTGAGCTAAAATTGGGTTAGTATATACATAGAACATTCCAGTATTATAATATTATAAACTACTCTAGGGAAACATGAAGGTTCTTTTCAGAAGGACGCCTAAAGGCCTTAAAGTAAAAACTTGTATATCGAATTTAGGGTTCCTAGGTAGCTAAGGGGGTAATTGCAACATAACCTGTGCGCGGGATAAGAGTGTAAGCGGGACCTCTGTAATTACAACTATTGAGGAGCATGTTTTGTATCGGAGTGTGAACTGCCTGATCCTATGCGGGCGCTTCAGGATAGCCTTGTGGCTGCAAGGATCAAGTTCAAGTCCCCCTCTGCATAGTCCACAAGGGTTTCTGGGTCCGGGACCCGCACTATCTAAAACATTCTCTTCCTAAATACTCTCCTTCTAGAGTCCTCTGCTCGGCCTCCTCCAACTCTCTGCGGGTGAGCCGCCTCTCCAAACAGAGTTTTGGGGTAGATCTGTATCCTCTGCAGGTGCCTCCCTCTGGAACAGCCTCTCTCCGTCTTGAGCCGGACCTCCTTAAGTTCTGGAAACCCCACCAGAACTTCCTATTCTCTTCCTCTTTCTCTCTGCCTCTCCCCTGCTAACCTCCCTTCTCTTCTCTCCTGCTTCCCTCATCCTCCCTCCTCCCCAACTTGCTCAGTTTTGCCGACTGGTCGCCTGGTGCACCTCCAGAGCCTCTCAGATCCCAGGCTCACCCACCAGTCCTGTACTTGCCTCCGGACCTCTGCACTCTGCTTGGCACTACCGCACTCCAAATCCGTTCCCTAAGAGGGGCTACCTCTCTGCACTTATTTATTTTTGTTGCTTGTATAGCGCGCCAAGCCCAAAGGAATGGGGGTGCTATCTTGCAGAAAAAGTTTGTTTGCACGGTTACATATGTCCAAGCATTTTGACAATAAAATATACATTACATTATTTACATGGTTACATGGAGGAGTCTACTGGAGACTAGTAAGTATTCAATATGTGCAACAGACATGCATAGTGTGCATTATTTACCTAGGCTTTGAGTAAAGAGGTGGGTCTTTAGTTGTTTACGGAATGTCCAGAAGGATTCCTGTGCTTTGAGCTGGACAGGCAAGGTATTCCATTGCTTGCTAGCAATTGTGGGGAAGCTGCTGCCAGCCGCTTTTTGTAGCTTGAATCGTGGTGTGGCGAGGAGGTGCATGTAGGCTGCTCTGGTGGGCATTTCTTTCAAGGTGGGGTTTTGAAATCTTGTCCACCATTGAGTGTGGCAGTGTCAGTGACTTGATCCCCAGTGATGGACATGAGGATTTGGGTGTCAGCTGCGTAGTTAGTATAGGTGACACCCAAATAGTCAAGGTGGTCAAATAGGGGCTTATAAAGACATTGTATAAAGTTGGAGATACGCACAATCCTGGGGGTACTCCACATGAGACAATGGTAGGTGGTGCTTCAGGCTTGGGGGAGAAGACTCTCATTGTTCTGTCTGTTAAAAATTATTTAATCCATTGGGTATCGTTGGTGGAGAAATGTGCTGCTGAGACCAAGAGTTTGCACAATATTTTGAGGTCTACGAGATTGAATGGCAGTCGATAGGTTAAGGAGGAGAAGTAAGGCTAGCTTCCCTTTATCTTTTAGGTTATCCATTTGGATTTTTAAATCCAATAGTGCTGTTTCCGTCCCATGTCTCGGGTGGAGTCCTGACTGTCGTAGTGCAAGGATGTTATGAGTTTCTAGATATTTCTGAATTTGGAGGCAGGCTACCCTGTCTAGAATTTTCAGAAGAAAGGGTACAGTTGTTTCTTGGCGGGAGTTAGTAGATATATTTGGGTCGAGGGTGTTTTTTAACATTTTTTAGAAGAGGTAATACCCAGTTGTTTTTAAGGTCAGTGGGGACACAGTTGTTTTTGAATGATGCATTGATGAAACTCGTAATAAATGGAGTTAGCTGGGGGGCGCAGTCGTTGACTGTTGCCGGACAGGGTTCACCTTGAGTATTTTAGGTTTCGACTAGATATGATTTTGCGGACCCCTGTATTTGAGACCTCTGTAAATTCAAATTGAGGTGGTTGATTGGTGGTTGGGGCGATCGAAAGGTGACTTTAGGGCTCAAAGTTTAATTAGTGTTCTTTTTGCTTCAATTTCGGACTGGAGCCGTGCAACCGTATCTCTGCGAGCATTTTGTATGCTCAGACACCAGTTTGCGTCCTTGTTGCAGATTTCCACTCGGGGGATCTTCGTCTCTAATTCCCTGAGGATTGAGAACAATTCTTTGGTTTTTGAGTTGGCCTTCGTGATTCTATCATACTCTTACATCCCGTCCCCTTTCCTCCATACTGCACGGGCGTCCCTTCCTAGGCACGGGAGCCAGAACCTTTTTCACCAGAAAAACCTTCTTCCCCTTTAAATTTAGAGGCGCGTGGGGGTGAGGCCCTGGGAGCATGCGCTACCCTGACTCCGCTCACTGGTGCCACACCTCGGTCCCATTTTCCGCGTCAACGGAAACTGGCTGATTTCACCAGCGCTCCTGGTTTGGCCCTGCCATGTAATACCACACGCTCTTCCCCGGATTCTTCTATCTTTTTGTCTTCTTTTTGTCATTCAGGTACTTGGTCTTCCAGTGTCACGCTCCTTCCCGGCGCATGTCCACTTCAGCGGGCCTCAGCAGGTGCCCAGTCTGCGAGGGGCTCTTACCTACGTCTGACCCCTACGCTCTTTGCCTCTGCTGCTTTGGCCCCGACCACGGCTGGGAAGGTTATACTGCGTGCCATGCACTGACTTCACACGCACTGAAGAACAGGCTAGCTAGGTAGGGGGAGCTCTTCGAAAGTTTGCCTCCAGAGGACTTGAAGAACTTAGTCAGACCGAGATTGAGGCCCAAAGTAGGGCCATTTTTGTCCATTGCACCCCGTAAGGGCAAATCCTTCCTGAGGAAACACCTGAGCGGGAGGAACCTCTCGGGTTCTGGTACCAGCACACACAGTGAGGCTGGTCCAGCTACCGGCCTCCTGGCTGATGGGGTCTTCAAATCCTCCTGGACACAGTGCTGATGGGCCGAAAGGTTCTTTTACCGGGTGTACACCCGAGGGGCTACGCCCTAGTACCGGCTCAATGCCCGAGGGGGCGCCTGCACACAACACTACTGGCGACACCGCCGAGAGTAATACCCCTTCCAGACTTAGGCCTGAGGTGCAGGGTAGGCCTCTCGCTCCACCACTAAGAGTCTTGGGGGAGGCCAGGCCCCTCGAGCCAGGCACCATGACTTTGGCACGTGGCACGAAGCTTGACAAAATGGCCGCTGTGCCACACAACATGGATGCTCGTCTGATACTACTCCTAGGAACACAGCAGGCGGGTGAAGGAGTTTCAAGGTGGGACTGGTGTCAACCAGGTACATGACTTACAGTTTATCCATCAGCTGCACAGGCCAGTTTCCCCCTGCAACCTAGGCAGAGTGCGCTCCGGCCCCAGCAGCCTCCAGCCACTCCGTCAATATCTCCAGCCACCTCTTCAGCCTCTGAAGACAGGTTTGTCGAAAGGTTCCTGGCGCTGATGCGAAACTCCCCAGATGGAGGCCATCCTGTAGGATGCAGTCAGGGACTTGCTCCCTACGGTCACTCCTCCGGCACCCATAGTCAATCCTCCCATGGCGCCGCTTCCACAGGCCCCAGTGCAGCCCCCGCTGCCCCTTTCGATTTAGGCTCCACTGCTTCCCACAGTACAGGCGGTTCCACACCGCAGCCCATGGTGCCCAGCACTCCTCCGCTCCGGACCAGCCAGACACTCAGGTGGACACAGACAAGGTGGAGGACCCCGACAACCATCAGCGAAGGCCTTCCACGATAGGCTTGCAGGTTTGGCAGAATATTTGGGCCTTCCTCAACTCGTGGTAGAGCAGCACGAGGAGGGGCTCTTGGCAGATGTCCTCACCCTAACAACACCTACCAAGATGGGTATCCCAATGAGGAAGGACGTTGTGCCTCTGGCCAAGAAAGGGTGGCTCAAGCCTCACTCGACCCAACCTGTCAATCAGCGCATATATGCCAAGTATAGACAGATGGAGGGGGATATAATCTTGAAGTCGGCGCACACCCACCGCATTCTTCGGTGATCGCTGCAGTGTCACTCTACTCTAAGCCTCTGTTGTCCTCGGCCACCTCGTCCTGAGCGCTGCTAGGCAAGGAGGAGAAGATCTTGGAGGCGTACAGGAAGAAACTGTACTCCAATGCCTCCCTGCAACAGCGTCAGGCCAACGCTGATGCCATGCTGGAAGTCGCTAACCAGAGGCTTTGGCAGGAAATAGCAGACTTCCTTCCGGAACTTCTGATGCAGAACCAGGCACGCTTCAAGGTGGTTCTAAGAGAAGCCAAGCTGGTAGCGCAGGACATCATGGATTCCACAGTGGCCCGAATCGATGCCTCTGGCCTGGCCATCTGCATCCCCACGGACATGAGAAGGACGGCCTGGCTTTGGGCTACTAAGTTGAACCCCAGACGTCCAGGATTGCATATTGGACCTTCCACTCGAGGGTAGTGACCTCTTTCACTCTACCACCGACGAGGAATAAGATAAAAAGAACAGCTCTCAAACTGCAAAATCTTTATCCTGACGAAGGCCACGTCCAAGACGTACACCCAGACGCATCAATGCTCCGACAATGGGCGGTCGTTTGGTGGGTTCCGGGGTTTCCAGGAACAGAGGTAGAAATAACCTGACTGCTCCCTGAGTCAGCACCAGCGCAAGCAACAAAAAGGGTGAGGGAGTAAGGGCTTCTTCCAGTCCCCCTCCTCTGCAGCCGCCTCAGAAGGAAGAAAATCATGGCAAGTCCCTTCGGGTCCAAGTGTCTCCAGTGGGTGGCAGGCTTGCATTTTTGGTGCCAGAATTTTGCGGACCCCTGGATCCTCGCTGTAGTATCGATTGGGAACCGTCTACCGATACCTCCCTCTCATCCCTCCTCGACTCCCACAGATTGGGATGGCAACTCTGTTTGCGGAGATCTCGTCGATCATCGAGAGCCAAGCAGTGGAAGAAGTACCAACCTCCCAGAGAGGATTAGGCTTCTATTGCAGGATTTTTGCCATACAAAAGAACCACCAGGCTGGCCTGAGAGTTGTTCATATCCACCCTCAACCTCTCCCTCCCTCTTCAGAAATTCAAGATGGTTATGCCAGCACTCATTGCAGAGACACTAGACAAGGGAGATTGCATGTGCTCCCTGGATCTGAAGGACACCTACCCACACGTCCCGATTTGGCAGCCACTTCGCTCCTTCCTACGCTTCAGGATCATGGGCTGTCATTTCCAGTACAAGGTGCTACCCTTTGACCTCAACTCAGCCTCCACAGTTTTTACCAGACTCATGAATGCAGTTGCGGCCCTCCTCGGGCCCAGGGCGAATATGTCCACCCGTACCTGGATGACTGGCTCGTCAGGACGAGATCCCCAGAGGGGATTACCCACACTTCCTTCATGCTTATGAGCACACTCCACAACATGGGCTTTACTATCAACCTCAAGAAGTCTCTGCTGCAGCCCACGCAGAGCTTCACCTTCCTGGGCCTTATCTGGGATACGAGCTCCGAGAAGGTCTTTCCCTCAGAGGACAAGATTACAGCCACCAAGAGGGCCACTATGCACTTCCTTACCAGAGCAGTGACCTTGGCTTGGTGGTACTAACACTTACTGGATATCATGGCAGCGGTCCTCCTGGCCGTGCCACACACGAGACCCAGAATGAGAAGGTTACAGCTGCACTTCTCAGCCTCATTGAATCAGGAGAAGGGCTCCCAAGCGGAGGTGGTCAGCATACTGCCTTCTCTCCATTCGGACCTCACTGCAACCTGCGGACGTGCAAGCAGGTCACCATCACTACAAATTCCTCCCTAGAGGGCTGGGGAGCCACTCTGGGCAGCCACACCATCCACTGAGTCTGGACCCTGCAGGAGCAGGAGTCACATCAACTGGCTCAAGCTCAGGGCCATTTGGCTAGCTCTCTGAGCCTTCCTTTGCTCATCGGGGGGCAGGACCATCCTTATACAGACCGACAACTCCACCAGCATGTACTTTGTCAACAAGCAGGTGGGTACCAGGTCCCCTCCGCTGTGCAGCCTAGCGGTCAGTATGTTGGAATAGGCCCTGGAAAAAATCTACCTCACTGCCGTCCACCTCCCGGGGGAGGCCACCCTGGAAGCGGACAGGCTCAGCATACTGGGAGCAGACAATTAAGCAATTGAACAACCAGGTGCTGCATGTGGTCTTCAACACATGGGACCATCCTCAGGTGGATCTATTAGCCTCCTGGAAAAACAGAAAGTGCCATTAGTTTGTGTTGTGGCAGGGGCGGGGCCCTGGCTTCCTGGGCGACGCATTGCATGATTCAATGGGAGGGAATAATAATAATAATTTTGCATCTATATAGCGCTACGGACCCTCAGGTATCTGAGCGCTGCTTATTATTACCCACGGTGTGTGGTGCTCATTTATCGACCTCGGAAGGATGAAAGGCTGATTTTGGCCCTGCCGAGATTCGAACCTGCGTTAGCAAGCTCTGCACGGATGTCAAAGCGAGTGCTCTACTTGCTGTGCCACTTGACCGGCTGGTATGTCTTTGTCTGTCTTTCCTCCCACACCCCTGATGCCCAGGGTATGCCGCAATATAAAGGAAGCAGGTCACCTCAGCATCATCTTTATAGCTCCTTGGTGGCCTGCCAGACAGTGGTTCTCTGAATTGCTCAGCCTCACGGACAGACCACCCATTCACCTTCCGCTGGATCCAGCACATCTCCTGTCCCAGCAGGGAGCAGTGGCCTCCAACCCGCACCTCAGAAATTAGCACTCGAGCGTGGTTCCTGAGCAGATCACCGTGAAGCACCTGAGCCTACCACAGGCTAACCTGGAAATCATTCAGGGCGCCAGCAGCAATGCTACTAGGAGCCACTATGAGTAAATGGAGCAGGTTATGTGCATGCTGGATGCTGTGCTCTCCTTCTCTGCACACCTTGCGCACTCGGGCGTGCAGGTGGACACATGTCACACCAATCTGGCAGCTATAGGGGCATACAGAAATTCAGAGGAGGAAGTCTTCTCTTTCAAACCGATAGTCGAGCAACATCTGGCGGGCTTGTCCAGGCTTTACCCGCCCATCAAGAGACCACACACCATGTGGGACCTCAATGTGGTTTTGGGGGATTTGGCACACAAACCATCCATGCCAATGGCGTCCACGGACATCGGGCTGGTCACCATTAAGACAGATTTGCTAGTTGGACTCCCCTCCGCTTGCAGAGCCAGAAAGATCCAGGCTATGGTGACCTCAGAACCCTATACCACTTTCCACAGGGATAAGGTGGTGCTGCGGACTCACCCAGCGTTCCTACCTAAGGTACCCTCCACTTTCCATCTAAACGAGAAAATAGTCTTACCTACGTTCTTCGCTGACCCCATGAACGAGGCTCAGAGAGTCTTGCACTGTCTGGATGTCAGGCGTGCTCTGAAATTCTTTCTGGACAGGACCAGTGGCTTCCGCAAGTTGGACGCACTTTCTCACATTTGGGGGCTTCGGACACAGTTATCAAGCATCCAAGGCTTGTATTGCACAGTGGATAATTTCGGCCATCAAAGAGGCCTATCTATAAAGGGCAGCACAAGCCGCTGCCGGCCAACATGCACGCTCACACGGTCAGAGCCAAGGCCACGGCCATCGCATTCCAGCGGCAGGTTCCGTGGCAAGTCTTAAGCAGGGCGGCCACCTGGGCCACCCCTTCAGCTTTCTGTAAGCATTACTGTTTGGACGCCGGCTGTAAGTCTGATGCGGCCTTCGGAAAGGCGGTTCTAAGGAACTTATTTGCTTAAGGAGAGTCTCCTCTCCACCCTGGGGCTGCATTCAGTTGTAATCACCCATGCAGTATGCAGGCAAGGGGACGGGATGTAAGAGTAATATTAAGTTACTCACCGTAGTGACTAACATACTCTTAGTCCTTAATCCCATTTCCTCCACGCGTTCCACCATCCTCCCCCCAATAATACTGGTGTTATTAGGCAATGTTAAATATTGTCGACGCTTCAATGGGGACTGAGGTCAGGGTAGTGCATGCTCCCTCGGCCACACCCCGCGTGCCTCTACATTTAAAGGGGAAGAAGGTTTTTCTGGTTAAAAAGGTTCAGCCTCCCTTCCCCAGGAAGGGATGTCCATACAGTATGGAGGAAAGGGGTCTAAGCACTAGTCACCACGGTGAATAACTTACATTTTATACAGAAAACATTTTGTTAGGATGACTTGTTTGTATTCGAGGGCTACTCTTTTAAATTCTAGTTTATTTGTTACGGTCTGCAATTTTTTTCCATTGAGCTTCCGTTTTTTCTTTTCTCAATTCTTAATCCTTTTAAGGTAGGAGAGGATTTTTGGCTTTGCGTAAGGCACGGGGAGCAAGCTTGTCTATGGTGGCTAGAATGGTTTTGTTGTACTGTTTAGTCATTTTTGACAGATCAGGATTGTCAAGGTATTGTCTAAGTATGACGGGTTGCAATAAGGGTAGTAGTTTATTGACCATGATATTCTGTTTTATTTCTTGATGGAGCCGCTGGAGCCCGCTTATGGAGGTTAGTGGGGCTGATCCTAGTATCAGTGTTGAAAGTTTTGAGATGGTGATCTGACCAAGGACAAGGAGAGTTTGAGGTGATGGTCGAGTTACAGTTGATATCTGCTAACAATTCGAGTATGCAACCTTTTCCATGTGTAGGATTCTGAATGCTGACATAGTGTTGGAAAGGGATAGAATATTATTGTCAAGTGGGTCATTGAGACCTAGGTTGAAGTCACCCAATATGAACGTTTGTGATTTAGGTTTGGCCTTTGAGGGTAGGATTTGTTTTACCTCGTTCTCAAAGGCCCTGGGGATCTGTAGAGGAGGTGTATATTCAGTGTAGCAGTAGCTTGCTGAGACATTTTCACCGATTGTAGTTCTCCTGATGTGATAGGAGTGCTGGGTATTTCTCTCATATTGAAGGCACTTTTAGCAATGATGGCTACACCTCCACCTTTGGCTAAGGGTCTGTCCATCCTGCAAATAGATTAACTATCTGGCAAGGCCAGGGCCTGGTGCAGCATGGAGCCATGATTCTGTTATGCCTAGGAAGCCCAATTTATGCCATGTAATGATGTCTGCTATGTCCAGTGCGTGGGCTGATAAGGATCGGGCGTCGATGAGGGCACCTAAGATGTTAAAGTCTGGGGTAGTAGTATTAGTATGGCGCAATTTAGGTATTTGGGTGCAGCAGCGGATCGTTCTAAGTGTTAGGAGTGAATTCCTTCTTAAGATTGTTGAGACGTTGTTACTGAGGGTGTCTCTCATGAGCCTAGTTCTTGTTTCTAAATGGTTATTTCTAAATGTTAGTGGGCAAGGGCGAATCTGGCACTGCGTGGTTGCCATAGTCGTGGAGCTACACTTGTCATCATGCTGAGTTAGGTTATTATTCACTAGGGGTGTCTTAGGGTGGTGGTTGAGAACTGCAGGTGGCAAGCAATTCGGCAAGATAGGGCGGGAGCCTGGAAGTTGTGGAGGCATGGATATAGTTCGGGAAAAACTGATGCCAGGCCATATCTTTAGCTGTCTTGCCTGGGTGTGGTGTTTAATTAAAAGGGCGGGCATTTTGATCAGTTTAGTTGACATGCTTGAGCGTGAATGATGGTAACTATTGTTTACTTAATGGCGTTGTAGGCAATGAGGATCTTATGTAATCAGCTATGGTATTATGATGAAGATCTAAGTACTATACTGAATCCTGATAAGAGGCGCACCTGTGGTGGTTAAGACTGCCTAGACAACATAATAAGCAGTTCAAATCAATACATTTCAATTGCAGCACTTATAATTACAGGCGTAATGACAACAACATTGAATTCAGTGTGAATCAATACTTTTCAATTCGGGCTAAGGGCGCAACCATCGTGGGTAGGCAATTTCAGGCATGTCGACCACATATAATGCAGTGTAAGTCAGTGCCATTGTAACCCTGGCCCCTGCTGGATTGGGTGCGCTTGTTCCCCCCCCCCAACACCATCCCTCTCACATCCTGTCTGCGCACTTGCACGATCATTAATGTACTAGGCCTAGCAAGATAGTTTGTCCTGTCCTCCCTCTGTCTCCCTTCCCTAGCTTGGTTGTGCCTAAATCGCTTGTGCATAGGCCCATTAGTCATGACCAACAACCAATCAATCTGAACTGTCGACACGTGTGATCCTAGTACGTTAGTCTACTGTTTTGTTTGTCCTTCTCCCCCCCCCTTTTTCTCCCCACACTTTGTCATGCACTTGCACTATCTGACAAGTCGTTAGACATAGTACAGTAGTTTGATTGTATGCTCTTTTCCTTCTCCCACCATCCCCCTCCCCTTCTCTCATTCCCTCCTGTCATGCACTTGCACTAGTCGAAAAGCCTCAGGCCTATTATGCTAGCTATTTCTTGTTAGATCATGCGGAAACTTCAAGGCCTAAGAATGTCGACTGTATTCCCTTGTTCCTTTCCCGCCTTTAAGCGCTTTGAATCACTTAACTTGTGTATAAGCGCTTTACAAATAAACAATTACTATTAGAAATCCTGTGTTGGTGGGATTCATTTTGATGCATGTGCGGAACATGCATTTCTGCTTCAGGGTGAAGGTGTAGACCTCTGAACGCACACTCCAAAGTAAATACAACCCGCTAGGGAATAAATCAAATTGATAGTTTTGCAAGGATAACAAGTTTTATATAATATGAATGCCAGCAAAGAACACTGCTGGCCGAGAGCGCTCTGCCAAAAATTACACGGGCAGCACACTAAAAATGCCAAACGCATCATCAGTGACGCAATCATATACAGGAGTTATTCACACAGCTGGTTGGTGCAGACATGTACCGACACCTGCTCCATAGGGGATGCCAGGCGCTAATTGGCGGTTTCTTCCCAGTCGACCTTGGTGCACATGGGTCAGCTGGGCTCATCCCCTCGGTGAAGGTCAGAGCAAACATTAGAAACACTCTAATCTAAGCTAAACAACAGGATCTAGTTATTTATTCATCATGGCAAGCACCTGAACATCATGAAAGGGGTGACTACGAGAAGGGGGGGATAAAATAATTATATTGACCCCCACATTCAGGGCTTCATTAATACTGCAGTTCCCTCACCCAAAGTCTCCCCCTGGGGGATTGATCTCTGATTTATCCTCCCTAGTACCTCATGTTGCAGGGGATGTGCGTTGCTATTGGGAAGATATACAGCCATGCGTGTCTGTAGATCTGTGGTGGACACCTAGGAAAGGTTATGGCCTGGGGGACGGATGAGCGGAGGGTGGCTGGCTGCTGTGTAGGGGTCAGTTTAGTGGCAGTTTAGTGGAGATGGATAGGAGCATCGCAGGGCCTGGTAGTGTCTCACATTCCGTCCAGGGCACATTCTGAATGTGATACTAGACATTTGCAACAATGGAGGGAGAGAAAGGAAATTGACTTTTGTGGGAACAGGGCTCGTGCGGAGCTGGCCTGGTGTGCTGATGGCTTGGCACCTCTGTGTGAAATTGAGGCAAGCGCTGCAGCCCTCAGTATGTCTGTTCTGGGCCCAATACAAAATGGAATTGCGGGGCAAGGGAATGGCTAGTGTTATTCAGCTATTTCTATGCGCTATGGGGCTTTCATACGGACCCTGGAGGTGGGGGCTGCTCCCCACTTGTCTTCGTATGGAGTTCACCTAATTCGGATATGCCTGGGGGGTGGGATTGGATAATTTCCATCCCAACAAGGGCAAGGCAGTCCTTGAGTCACTCGATGTTTTTGAGGGATGAAATATTCAGGTAGAGTAGTGTATCATCTGCCTATTGATAGAGGTGATGTTGTAGCTGGCAAGATAGTTTCCCATAGGCTGCATGCAGAAGCTGAATTAACTCCTTGTAGCGGTTGCGTTGGACCCAACCATACCTGCCAAGATGCTGGGATGTGATTGCAGTGTCTTGCATAGAGGCTAGGGAGTCATGCTTTTGACTTTTAATTACTGCACATTTATTAGATTGGGCTAACTGTACCAATAAGGAGTGCACTAGAATTTATTAATTGTGATTTCTGCACAGCAACATTGAAAGGTGTTTAGCTTAAACAACAGTTTGGACAACATACAGTACATTAGAAAATGTCCTTGTGTTGGTCATATGGCCATGTAAGTACAGCAAGAGAGAAACTCAAGGTAGAGACATTTCGTTTGGGCAACATTATTGCTTTCCTGGGTGACTGGAAGTCCTTGGAGTGTCATAAGTGTCTCTGTAAATTTGGGAAATATATTATGCATAGGCCTTTGTATAGCATTTCCTGAGCAACTCTTTGTTAAGCTATTTTGAATCTATTGGGGCTTGGTTCCCATCTCAGTTCAGGTAAAATGTCTTCCATAGGGCTTGACCTTGGGCTATGAAGGACATTTTTTTAAACTTTTTTTTCTGAGAGCAACATACCCTTATTTCATTGTCTGACAGTGTGACGAAGGGGAACAAACTTAGTTAGAGATGAAGTTAATGAGCAATCGGTGAGCGTTCTCCCCCAAATGAATTTGGCCTCCAGACTATTTGACGGTCTCTCAATAGTGAACACCATATGTATGTTGTGTCCTTTATCCTACTATTCCGTTGACAAATGTTTCCTGCATACGCACTTAATCAAAATAGGTTACTCTAATTGAGACTGTTCTGTGTACTGATTCAACCAGAGGCTAAAAATGCAGCGGATGTAGTTCCACGTCTTGCAGTTGGAAACCTGAAGTGACAGGGTATGTTGGGATTTTACTTTCTAAACCTAAAAAAGGAAAGATCCAAGTTTCTACTTTGTCCAGATTTGAAACTGTGGTTATGTGGCTATGCTCTTCTCCTCTCTTCACTTTAAATTGTCCTTTGGGTTACACTCTAAATTTGCTAGATCTCTCTCATTGCAGTGATACTGCATTGTGCATTTTGCAAAAAAGGAAAAACGTATGCCTCAAAATTGATCATGTTTGGGGTTCATGATTGTATTTATTTGCTTACCTGATAAGATAGCAGATCTTCATAGTTCCTTGATTTAGCTACTCAGAGTGAGCACATTGCAACAGGTTTGTTAACATGCTGATTTTCGGACAGTTTTTCTAAAGTAAGGCCTTAATAAAACCATATCTGAGGCAGTACAAAACTCCACTCTTAGTATAATGTTGTACTACCTGAGAACATTTGGTATCGTAGACAGAGCAGCCAGGCTTATCTTAGGAGGGAGAGAGAGACAAATTGTGGCATACATATGGTCCAAGGAAACCCTGAAACCCTGTGTATTGTAAAAATAAAATGTTTACTTAAATAGGCCAATACAATTTTTGGGTAAGTAACTACTATACTCTTAAGTCCCGTCTCCTTTCCTCTATACTGTATGGGCGTCCCTTCCAAGGGACGGGAGACGGAACCTTTTTCACCAGAAAAACCTTCTTCCCCTTTCTTTGATATATGATATGGCATTTATAACACTCCTATACACAAGTGTTTAAAGGTACGACGAGGCAAGGGAGAGGGGAACAGGGGGAAAACAGACAACGATCCTAATAGGCCAGGTGTCATTCAGATCACGCAAGTGCATGGGAAGGAAGAGAAGAGCGGGAAGGGAGGGGGATGAGGACAGTGTAGTACGTGGGATAAGAACAATAATAAATAACAATAAATAGAAGTACGGCCAGCAGGTGGCAAGTGAAAGGGTAAGTGCAGACGTCCGGTGGTAAGTGCAGGAAGTGGGACCGCAGGGAAGCAGAAAACAGTCACCAAGTGCGGGGGTTGCCAGGAAGGCAGTACAGGAAGGCGACTGGCGGGGGAGTGGACCTGGGCCCGAGATCAGAGGGTGGCCAGGTAACCAGTGCAGTTTCCGTGTCAACCAGGAAATCGGCAAGGGAGAAGAGGAGAAAAGGCGGACGCGAAGAGAAAGGTTTTGAGGTGTTTACAGAACCGAATATGGTACTCCTCAAGTTTTAGGGAGACAGGGAGGCTGTACCAGAGGGAGGCCCGAACAGGAATTTAGAGGCGCGCAGGAGTGCGGCCCAGGGAGCATGTGCTGCTCTGACTCCGCCCTCAGGCGCCACATCCCAGTCCCCTTTTCCGCGTCAACAGGAACCAGCCGAATTCACCAGTGCTCCTCGGGTTTGGCTTCGGCCATGTAATTCCACGCGTGGATAGCTCTTCTCTTGGTCTTTTTTGTCATTCAGGTACTCGGTCTTCAGGCGTTACGCTCCTTCCCGACACATGTTGACTTCTACAGGGTGCAGCAGGTGTCCATCCTGCAATGGGCTCTTCCCAACTTCAGACCCCCACGCCCTCTGCCTACGTTGCCTTGGCCGAGACCACGGTTGGTAATCATGTTTGGTGTGTGACTCGCTGTCCTCGAAGGCGCTGAAGAACAGACTAGCACAGTGTCCACGCAAGTGGCCTTCGGGTTGAGGGGTCCTCTGATCCTCCCAGACGCAGTGTCGAGGGACCGAAAGGTTCTGGTACCAGGTCTACACCTGAGGGGCTATGCCCTTTTACCTGCGAAATGGCCGAGGGGCTCTGCCGTGACACCGGCAATACATCCAAGGAGCTACACCCGAATACCTGTAATATGTTCGAGGGGGCGCCTAAATGCAGCTCTACCAACCCCCGGGTCGAGGATGTCGCACCTACTGGGCCGAGACCCGAGGAGCAGGGCAGGTCTCGTGATCCACACACAAGTGTCTTGGATGAGGACCGACCCAGCGGGCTGGGCAACACGTCGCAGGCACGTGGCTGGCAGCTCGACAAAATGGCTGCCGCGCCAGACAGGAACACCCGTCTGACGCCATTCCATGAATTCGGCAAAGAACGAGTGGGACTGGTCGCACCAGGTACGTGGCCTACAGTCTACCCTTCATATGCGCAGGGCAACTTTCCCATGCGTCCATACGGACTGGGTACGCAGCAGCTCCAGCAGTCCCCCGCTACCCTATCGGTACCCCCTGCCACCTCTTCGGCCAGCGAGGAGAGGCTCTTCGATGAATTCCTCGGCCTCATAAGGTCTCCTCAGATGGGGGTTATCATCAAGGACGCAGTCAGGGATGTCCTCCCCGCAATGCTAGCAGCACCACAGACTCCTCCATCGGGCTCTGTGCCCCGGTGCAGCCGCCTACACCGGTTCCACAGCCAACTCCGCAAACCTCCGCCACCTCCTCAGACTCCGGCTGCGGTCTCTGTACCCCAGCCTCCGGCGCCATCTACCCCTCCTCCTCGTCCTCCACAAGATCTTCTGGATCCACGGGACAAGGACGAGGAGAAAGATCCAGACACGCCATCCTCAGCAAGGGCCTTCCCCGAAAGTCTTGCTGGCCTGGCGGAGTACCTAGGCCTCCCTCAGCCCGAGGTCGAACAGCGGGCAGAGGGGGTTCTGGCTGAAGTCCTCACAAGACGCCCCTTTGCCAACACAGGGATTCCACTGCAAACTGATGTAGTCTCCCTGGCTAAGAAGGGTTGGCTCAAGCCCCACTCGGTCCAGCCGGTCAACTGACACCTGGACGCCAAGTACCAGCAGATGGGGGTGGGGGGCGCTCTTGCTCTCGACCCATCCTCAGCCACACTCCTCGGTGATTTCTGCAGCATCACTATACTCCAAGCCTCAGTCCCCCCCTCTGTGGCGCTGCTATGTCATGAACCGCCGTCTGCGTCCCTTCTGGACTTCGTGGTCCCTGACACATAGGGGATTGAACTTAGTAATCCTTCCAACATGGCCGCTTGATGCGGAACGCTGCTTGCCAGTCTCTGTGCTACACGCTCTGCGTTCTACAAAACAGACACACCCCCGCGGATCTGCACGTCTCAGCGCTACTGCTCGCTGTAGCTGGACGTGTGCTGCCGGAGTTTGCTCAGGGCTAATCTCCTGAATTCTATTCCCGGTTCCTTGATTCCTCTTCCCTTCCTTTCATCCTTCAAACTTTACCGTACTTTCCTGGATTTTCACCCACACTCCAGTCACGGCTTCCGTGCCTCCGCGCGCAGACATTGTTCCTTCCTGGTTCTGTCTCGGGCAATCTGAACGAAGCGCGCTGGAATCCGAAGACCCGCGCACAGGCTTATACGAATCCCGGACCGTGCGAAAGAAGTCACAAAAGAAGGTCGCAAGCAAACAGGAAAAACAGGTGAGAAGGGGAGAGACTTGTGACAGATTGAGACGCGTAAAAATCGATACGGATACAGGGATGGAAGCCGCGGTTTAAGACCTCATGCGAGGCATGCAGGAACTCACCACAGATGTTCAAAACCTTAAAGCTGAGAACGCTGCCTTAGAACAGCTGGTATTGTCTTGTGATTCTGCTACCAAGGAAAGTGTGTTATTGTGAGGAGTGGTGGACAAATATGATGGCTCTCCAAAGACCCTTTGTGCCTTCCTTGATTCATGCTTGGTGCATTTCACCTTCAACCCCTACATCAATTGGGCAGCAGGCTTCTTGTTTCTTGGTTCAGAACACTATGTCCCACTGTTTATTCCTAGATTCCTTTCCAAAGTCCTCTGAAAACTCGCAAGAAATCCAGCAAAATCCAGTCACTGTCTCGAACATCATCCGAATTCCCAGGGCCTATCAGGCTTATACAGATGTATTTTCGACTGCCATAGTTCAAGCTCTTCTTCCTCACAGACCTGAGGATTGTGCCATCGATACTGAACCTTCAGCAGTGATCCCTTTTGGGAGAATGTTTATTTTATAAGAACCTGACAAGAGGGCCCTCCGGGAAAACCTGGATACTAACTTGGATAATGGCACCATACGACCATCCAAGTCCCCGGCGGGCGCCCCAAGAAAGATACCAACAAGCTTAGACCATGTCTAGATTACCGTGGCCTTAACCAGTGTACTCTAAAGGACCGCTACCCATTGCCTCTCATCTCGGATATCCTCGAAGCAGTAAGAGGTGTAGTAGTAGTCACAAAATTAGATCTCAGGGATGCCTACCATCTAATTCGTATAAAGGAAGGTGACAAATTGAAAACTGCCTTTAGAACACCTTTTGGCCATTTTGAATACCTGGTTATGCCCTTCGGACTTGCTAATGCCCCAGCGATCTTCCAACGTTTTATGGACTGGGTGTTTTCTGACATGCTGTTCCTCTTCGTCATTGTATATCTCGACGACATACTGTTATACTCCAAGGACCATCTGAAACATGAAGAACACGTAAAGGCAGTTTTACAACGTCTACGTGAACATAAGCTCCTGGCCAAACCTGAGAAGTGTCTTTTCCATGTATCAACTGTTCACTATCTCGGATTCGTTCTTAGCCCTAGGGGGATTGGAATGGACCTCGCAAAGGTAGATTCCATTCTATCCTGGCCCGTTCGTTCCAAGTACTGTAAAACAAATTCAATCCTTCCTGGGGCTTGCTAACTTCTATCGGAAATTTATAACAGCCTTTTCGGAGATTGTACATCCTATTGTTACATTGCTAAAGAAGGATACCCCCTTTCAGTGGTTGGACATGGATCGCCCTTTTCTTGTGGAAACTGATGCCTCCAACTACGCCATTGGGGCAGTCCTAAAACAGGAACTTGATGATAAGTTAGAACACCCCATCGCCTATCTTTCTCGTTCCTTGACTCCCAATGAAACTCATTATTCCGTCCTGGAAAAGGACTGCTAGCCATCCGCCAAGCCTTCACTGATTGGCGTCATCTTCTCCTGGGAGCCAAACACCGGTTACAGGTCCCTCGGACCATCGGAATCTTCAAGTCCTGCAATCCCTAGAATGTAGAAACAGTCATCAAGCCCGTTGGGCCTTCTTTTTTGCTCAATATCAGTTTCAAATCCATCATGTCCCTGGAACACATAACATATAGCCGATGCCTTATCCAGACGTCCTGATTACCAAACCCTTGAAGATCGGACTTTCCTAAGATGTTTCCCCATACAATATTTGTTGCACAAGCAATCACCCTCCTGGAGGATATTCAAATTCAAACTCAGTCCTCTGAAACCTGGAAGGAGTTTAAGAGAAACAATCGATGGAGACTCAAGACAAGGGACGGATATCTTTTAAGGACAATCGCTTGGTCATCCCCACTGCTGGACTGCGGCAAAAGATCAAAAGCCTATGTCATGATACTTTTCATCCAGGACACCGTGGCATCACCAACACCCTCCGTTTAATACAAAGACAATTTTGGTGGCCGAGGATGAAAGAGGATATCCGGATCCATATCCAGGCATGTGCAGTCTGCAATCAGAACAAACATGATAATAAGAAACCGGCAGGTCTACTGCTTCAACCAGCAATACCAACAAGACCCTGGGAATTCATCGCCACAGATTTTATCGTGGAACTACCATCTTCCAGGGGATACACAACTATCATGGTTACCATTGATTTATTCACTCATATGGCTCATTTTACACCATTATACAAACTGCCATCCTCATCTGAACTCGCCGGAATCTTCCTGGAACACATATTCCGGCTTCATGGGCTACCCTCCAAGATCATTTCTGACCGAGGACCCCAATACATATCCCAGTTCTGGAAACAATGATGTCGTATACTGGGAATTCAACATGCCTTGTCCTCAGGTTATCACCCACAGACCAATGGAGCCACTGAACGTGTAAACCAAACTCTGGAACAGTATCTTCGTTGCTTCGCCGCGAAGGTCCAGGATGATTGGTCACTCTTAATACCATTCAGCTATCAACACCAGTTCTTTCTTCTGTAGTCAAGTATTTCATCCTTCAGTTCTACCTTCCATTCTCCCACACCCTACCCCAGTTCCTACGGTTGATTCCTGGATTGAAAGCCTTATTAATGTACACAAAGAAGCAAAAGAACACTTAGAAAAGGCCTGAAAAGACGTTAAACATCATGCCGACTCTAAAAGAAGACCTGGGCCTTCTTAATCAGTAGGAGATAGTCTGGTTATCCTCGAAACTCCTTCCTCGACATCTGCGACCAAATAAACTGGCTCCCTGGTATTACAGACCCTTTTCTATAAAAGAAATCGTCAATCCAGTGGCCTTTAGACTTCGGCTACCAGAATCATGGAAAAGGACCCATCCAGTCTTCCACACTTCTCTGTTGAAACCATATGTTCAGCCCTCTCAAACTGCTCCAAGATCTAACCCAGTGATTGTCAATGACCAACTCGAATATGAGGTTTCCAGAATCTGACACACTAGATACCGACGTGGTCAACTACAATATTTGGTCGAATGGAAAGGATACCCTCCCAGTGAGCGCACTTGGGAACCTGTGTCAAACATGAATGCTCCCAGGCTGATTCGAAGATACCATCTTATACATCCAGGCAAACATGGAGGAGCTGGGCTTCAGAGGAGGCATACTGTCATGAACTGCCGTCTGCGTCCCTTTTGGACTTCGTGGTCCCTGACACATAGGGGATTGAACTCAGTAATCCTTCCAACATGGCCGCTTGATGCGGAACGGTGCTTGCCAGTCTCTGCGCTACACGCTCTACGTTCTACAAAACAGACACGCCCCCGCGGCTCTGCGCGTCTCAACGCTACTGCTTGCCGTAGCTGGACTTGTGCTGCCGGAGTTCGCTCTGGGCTAATCTCCTAAATTCTATTCCTGGTTCCTTGATTCCTCCTCCTTTCCTTTCATCCTTCAAACTTTGCCGTACTTTCCTGGATTTTTGCCCGCACTCTAGTCACAGCTCCCGTGCCTCCACGCCCGGACATTGATACAATATTGAATCCAGGACTGTGAGTTACTTACTTCATAAGTCCTGAGATTACACAAGCAGGAGCCCTGATATTAATCGGAGACAAATATACAGTAAAATATGTCCTCACAAGAAAGCTATAAGTTATAACATCTAGATAATGATCTGACTAGAGATTACACCCATTTCACCTATTCTATGATTGTACTCCCCTTCCAAAGGGGGAGGGGCATAATTAGGCACTTCCGCTGATTTCTAGTGGGTGCATTTATGATATTTTATTTGTAACACGCTCGTACACAAGTGTTTCAGAGTGCGCAACAAGGCAAGGGAGGCTAACTGGGGAGAACAAAATAATGATCTTACTACGCTAGTGACATTGAGAAAGTGCAAGTGCATGGGAGAGGGAAAGGGGAAAAGTGCATGGAAGGGGGAGAATGGAAAGTGCTGAGCAGAGGATAAACAGATAAATAATTATAAATACAAATAAAATAGATAATGGAGCAATAAACCGGTGTAGTGCAGCCAGCAAGTGGCAAGTGCTGTGTTTACGGCAGCAGAACTGGGTAATTCTGATAAGTGCATAAAAAGAAGAAAAAGAGGGGAGACTGTATGGGTACAGATATAGTCCCGAGTCCATGGGGTGGCCAGGAGGCAGTGCAGATGTCATGATCTCTGCTTCCAAAAGGTCAGGGTTTTCCCAACTCCCTTGGAAGCATATCCATAACCCAGGTTCCGAGTGCCAACCAGTCCCAATTGGGACCTTTTGGACCCAGTCCTGGCGCCAGTGGCACCAGGCTCATAAATATGCCCAGTCCCAGCGCTGGAAGCGCCGGGCTCATAATGCTTGGGTGGACTTACCTTCAGCAGACCATGCTGCTTACTTGCCTGCCAGTTGAGCCTCTGATCCTCTTCTGTTTGGAACTACTTTTCCTGTTGGGTGGGGCTGGAGCCACTCCCTAGATTCAGAACACTGGAACTCTTCTGGAAGGCAGGAACTCTTTTCTTACCAGGAACTCTTTTCTTACTTAGGCGTGTCTGTGGAAGGAGACATCTAAGCACTACAGGAGGCTATTTAAACCACACCCGGTGGATGAATCTTGCTTTGCGTTATTCTGCAACCTCTGCAGCAGAACGCTCATCGTGTCTTCTGCATCCGGTCCAGGGCCTAAGGAAAAAGGCTTACCATCCTGAATCCAGTCTTCAGCAACACCTATAAAGACAAGAAAGAACAGGTTAGCATTCCGGCATCTGAAAGGCAAAGGCTTACCATCCTGAATCCAGTCTTCAGCAACACCTATAAAGACAAGAAAGAACAGGTTAGCATTCCGGCATCTGAAAGGCAAAGGCTTACCTACTCTTCGTGCGCTCCGGAGGTCTTCACACTGCATTCCGGCATCTGAAAGACAAAACAAGGTGCGTTTAAAGACATTGGGGAACTTTAATACTCACGTGCCATTACTCCTTTCCACATCTAATCCAGTGGGTATTCCGGCACCCTGCAGCCGCTCCGAACTCGTACCTGCAAAATAAAAAGACAGTTAGAGCGCATAGTGAAGCAGGCAACAAGCGCTTACTTACGTGCTTCCAGGTGCTTCTATTCATCACACGGGCTCCATCTTCAACTCACTTCAGCCCGTCATCCGCCATCGCCGGAACCCTGCAAAACAAGAGACATCATTACTAAAGACTTTAAAGACATTTGAATGACTCGAAACTTACCGTTCGTGCAGTAAACGACGGACAGCAGTCCTCTGAAGTCAAGAGGCCTGCGCTACCTATCCAGTGAAGAAACTGGTTACAGCACCCTGCCCCGAGGCAGATGGAGAGCTCGGCATTCACTTACCTAAGGTGAGAGCGTTAACCTTTGGGGGTCTACAGGAGAGGAGAAGAGGAAAGAGATAGGGACACCCCAATAACCCCAGTTCATTAACCCCATATTTTCTATCTGCAGACATCTTACTCTACACGTCAGGCATACAGTGCACAGAGGTCCAGCCCAAAGAGCCAACCGGGTGCTACACATCACCTTTGAAGATACGGTAGTCGCCCAGTCAAGACCGGCGCCTCTGCGAGAATCAGGTGAGCCTTACAGCAGAAGGGTGGCAGGGTGAGCAGGTACCTGGGCCAAGGGCACAGAGGGTGGCCAGTTGCACAGTGCCAAGAGAGAGCAGGTCAGCAAGGGAGAGGGTGATCAAAGGCAGATGCAAAGAGGAACGTCTTGAGGTGCTTCCGGAACCGGAGATGGCTCTCCAAGTTTTAGAGTGGCAGGGAGGCTGTACCAGAGGGAGGCCCCGGCCGAAGACAGAGATCTACCCCCAGCTCCTTACTTTGAGAAACGACTGACCCTGAGGGAGTTGGAGGTAGAGGAGTGAAGAGCTCGAGAGGGGAGGTATTTGCAGAGGGATAGCTGGAGGTATTTTGGACCAAGGCCCCAGAAAGCCTTGTGGACAATGCAGAGGGTTTAAAATTTAATCCTTGCATCCACTGGGAGCCAATGGAGAGATTTCAGAGCAGGAGAGATACAATCTCAGGGCTTGAGGCCAAGGACAACTCTTGCAGTCCTGTTCTGGATTAGTTGCAGAGGGCGAAGAGTAGAGGCAGGTAGATTTAGAAAGAGGCTGTTAGAATAGTCCAACCTAGAGAGAACCAGAGCTTGGGAGACAGTGAGCTTCTTGGGGAAGGAGAGGAAAGGAAGAGTACCTCTGAGGAGGTGCAGTAGGATTTAGACTTTTTAGAGACCTCAGAGATGTGGGCGGAGAATGAAAGGGTGGAGTCAAAGATGACCCTGAAGTTCTTAGCCTCACAGGTGGGGATAGGAGGAGGGTTAAGCGAGGCCGGCCAAAGAGAGAGGGGAAAAGGATGGAGAAGGATCCCTGTCTTGCTGGCATTCAGACAAAGATCATTGGCGGCACACCAATCTTGAATGGCAGTTAGGCAATCAGAGATGAGGGAGGGAGAGGAGGTGGCCGATGGCAGCCTGAAAATGAGTTGAGTGTCGTCAGCGTAGCACTCGAAATTTGAGCATAGAATGGTAATGCAGTGGGCGAGAGTTGCCAGGTATTGGTTGAAAAGGCAGGGCGAGAGGTTACACTCCTGGGAAACACCACAGGTATAGAGGAAGATGGATGATAGGAAGGACCCCAGTTGGACCTGGAGGGTTGATCAGAGAGGAAAGAGGTCAGCCAGGCCAGAGCCTGATCAGTGATACCCAGGTTCTCAGTTAGACGGTTGAGCAGAATGGTATGGTTGACAGTGCTGAAGGCAGAAGAGAGATATGGAGTAGGATGAGGACAGAGGGAATGTTGGAGTCAAGGTTGGAGAGCAGATCTTAACTGATGCTCATGAGAGCAGGTTCCATGCTTCTGGCTGCTCTGAAACCAGACTGGTGGTCATGGAGACAGCCAACGGAATCAGAATGAAGGTTAAGCTGAGAGATGGCCAGCTTTTCCAGGAGTTTGCCCAGAAAGGGAGTAATTGAGATTGGGCGATAGTTAGCCAGGCAGGAAGGATCAGCTGTGGGTTTCTTGAGAAGAGGATGCACAAGGGAGTGTTTCAGAGGGTAGGGGAAGGATCCTGAGGCAAAGGAATGGTTGCAAAAATTACAAGGGCCGGAGCGAGTGTGTCAATGTGGTCCTTGATGGTTTTAGAGGAACAGGGATGAACCTGTTTTGACAAGGCTTTCATAGATCAGACTTGTCTAGCGACCTCATCAGGGGAGAAGAGAGGAAAGGAAGAGAAGGAGGGAGGGAGGGAGAGGTCAAAGAGGGGTTAGCAAGCGCAGACTGAGGGGGGGAATTAAAGGGGGAGGGGAGGAGAGGGTGGACAAGATGTCCTGTGTTTTTTTTTTTTTTTTTTTAGATAAAATGAGAGGCAAGGTCATTGCAGAGAGCTTGGGAGGTAAGAAGAGGGGTAGAGACTGCACCAGGGTTAGCAAGCTCCTTGCAGATTTTGAAGAGTTCAACCTAGTTGTTAGATGCTGCAGTGACACAGGCTTGAATGTGGACTCTTCTTGGTGTGGACAGAGAGTCAGTATTGCCTTCGGAGCAGGTGACAGGCCAGTTTGTTAGAGGATGAACAAGAAGCCTTCCATTTCCTCTCAGCCGCCCTAGACTTACCTTTAAGTGTAGCTAGGTTGGAGTCATACCAGGAATTACACTTGGCTTTGGACTTCAAGCAGATCCTCATGACAGGGACAAGAGCATCAAGCGTATCAGAAATGGAAGAGTAGAGAAGGGACAGGGTTGTGTCCGGGTGTGAGTCAGCCAGAGGAGGAGAGGGGGGGGATAGAAGGTAGCAGGAAAAGCCTCAACTGACACACGCTTCATAAGTCGGATATCCAAGAAGGTAGGTGTCAGTGTTGGGATGAGCTTGGCTTGGGGTGGGGGGAGAGAGTGAGAGATGAGAGGAGAGGAGAGGAGAGGAGAGAAGGCAGTGGTCACTCCAGGAGAGAGGAGTGGTCAGAGGGATAGAGAGGGGGAGGCCAGAGGAGATCAGGACATCAAGTGTGTGTCCTGCAGAGTGCGTCAGGCCAGAGGGGAGGATGGAGAGGGAGAGGGAATCGCAAAGGTTGCTAAAGAGCAGAGATGAGGGACAGGGGAAATAGAGGTGGATTTTGAGGTCACCAAGGAGGAGGAGTTGAGTGGTAGAGGTCAGGAGGGTGGAGGAGAGGTCAGCTCACTCAGAAAGAGGCCCCGTAGAGAGTAGCAACAGTAAGAGAGTGGCTAGGAGAGATTGAGAGGAGGGGATTGGCCTGAGGACCTTGGACCATGACAGTGCTGTTTAGGTAGACATTAAGGGCGACTCTGGAGGAGTCGAATGAAACCATGAGGACATCCCAGCGAGTGCCACCGTTAATGGGAGAGGAGGAGACAGGACAGAGCACAGAGATCATATGGGGGTTCCATAGATCCGGCGAAGGAACAACAAAGAGGATGTCAGTGGGGTTCTGTCTGGAAGAGGTGCTGGTATAGGTATCCGCAATAAGGGTGACCAGGGTTTCAGGCCAAGATATCCTTTTTAAACTACTTCTTTCCAGACTTGGTGAGAAGGGAAGGATAGTTGATAGAGAAGCAGTTAGAGTAGATGGGAGAAACAGACAAGGCCACGAGTGGGAGGAGAGGAGGCAGAGGGAGTAGTAAGCAAGTACAGCAGAATAGAGCAGTCACTGGGCTAGCAGGTTATAATCAATGGCCAAAGTTAAATGCAAAACAAAAACATCCAAGTTTTACTTGCCAGTTAAATGTGTACCCAGTGGGTAAGGAAATTAAGATGGGAGTGAGATTGTAAAGGTGAGTATGGAAACAGCTTCAGATGAGTACATAAGAGGGAGGGAACTAAGCCATGTAGAATGTGGTAAGAGTCATGGTATTCCAAGAGTCCAGAGGTGGTAGCCTCATGGAGGGGTAGGGCTCTGGCAGAAACAGGAGTCTCATTTAGCGGCCTGTCAGCGGACAGGAACCTGACAGGGGCCTTAGAGGTGGGCCTTTGTAGATGGAGTCGGTTGCCGCCTCCCGGTTTCTCCAATTGGGCAATGAAGGCCCAGGCAACCAATGGGGTGGGAGTCAGGCAGGGAAGGCAAACAACTTGATACAGGAAAACAGAGAAGCCTTCTTGGAGGGGCATGAAAGCAGTGAAATCAATGGCAATCAGCAGACACAGTTCCTTAAACCAAAAGCTGAGTGCAGTAGAATAGAAGAAAAAGCAATTTCCAGCGTTCCAGCACCCACAGAGGATTCCATAAATTAATTTAGGCTATTTTTTTTTTCTCCTAAAAAAAATGTGATTGGCACTCAAAATGCACACTGCTAAATTCAGGGCTTACCCTGCAGAGTCGGATCTGCTCTCCACAGTATGTAGAAAAGTAAGCAGAGGCCCAGGTAACTTGCTGCTGATAACTTGTCATAATTTTGGCAGACAACATGTGACTGGGAAAGTTAACTACTTTTTAATGCTCTGCTAAATGTTCTCATTTGTGTGCCCTTCCATTAAGTTAATCTCTACCGAGGTGTGTTTTTGGTACTGCTACATAGAAAAATCATTCTCCTCTTAGAGAGGCGTAAAAAGGGAATGGCATGGAGGAAGTTGAGTGTATTTGGAAGGGCTATAAACATTTTTACAAATTACTAGCCACTGCAGCTACAACATGACCTAAAAAGTGTTATGCCACTCCAGGGTCACAAAAGGTATCACTGTTGGGCTTGACACACTATGGATTTGAGCCTAAAGTTATGCCAGTACTTCAATACGATTAACGTACAATGTCAGAGGGTTGATCTCCTGTTCCACGTTGTGAGAAATCGTGGAATTTGGTCACTTCTCTCCAAGGGTGAGCCTGGTGAGCCTCTTCTTGTGAGGCTAGGGAGGTGAGCCTGCTGCACAATATTCTCCTTAAGGGTGACAGTAAGCAGGATCTCGCTGGGAGAGACCCCTTCCCTTGCAGATAAGAACTCCCGTTCGGAGACAGAACTCCCTTTTCATTTCACTCAAGCGACTGATAAAGATCTATAACATCAGATTCCTTCTATATTTGTTAGTGCTGTACCTCGGCTGAAGATAAAGGTATATTTGGTACTGAGACTAGTGAACACCTACGAGTAAGACAGAGTGAAGAACTGCCCGACACTGAGACGTGGAAACCCAATGGAGTTAGGATGAACCTAACACCAAACACAAAGGAAGGACTATTGTGTGAACTTGGGGAAGCCTCAGTGTGGCCTCATAAAAGTGAGAGGAGCAAAGCCAAGATAGAGAGATCCAGGAGTTTCAAATGAGTCAGAGGAGACAGACGTTGAACTCCATACTGTCCAGCAGTATGGAGGAAAATATGTCAGAGGAACGCCTGTGTCGAGAAAGCCTACCAAGAGGCTCTGTGGCAGACTAGCTTCCCAGGAGGGTCTTGTTCAGAAGACCCTCAGAAAAGTTAATCTAAACCCTGGATACATGATATTGATCACAGAGAAGAAGTCCAGAAACAACGAGACCTAAGAATTAGTCTCATAGAAGAAGAAGCACATATACAAGATAGACTGTTTTCTGATGGGAATAAAACACAGACGATGATGGGGGTCAATACCCTTGACAAGGAAAGTGTAAGGTAAACCCAAGGAACACAAAACAGGATGTGAAAAAGTCCTATAAGAGAACTGAATGAACTGGTGAAGAAGATAGCAGAAAGCTATTTGAAGATTGTATATTGAAAGGAACATTTCATTGGGAAGTCATATTTCCACAACAGAAGGGAGTCATTTTCCTGATTCTTAGTTGTTTAGTCTTAGTGGCAGGATCAGGACAGGTTAGTTTTGGACTGAGGACGGATCCTTGTTTGGACTTTCAGAACGACAAGCACCATAGTTTTAGTTCTGTTAGGTAGGGCAGCCCTTAAGTTATGGAAAGATGGGCCGTTTCTCTACTTGGAATTAATACAAATCTAGAATGGCAAACTCTGGTCCGTCTCATCCTTCTGAACTGCCAGATAGTACATCTGCTATATTATACTGGGAGTGAGACGTTGTGTGGCAACGGCCAAAGGGTAGACGTAGTTGTAAAGCTGACCAGCGCAGCTTAGCATTAATTTATCTCAAAATATATATATTTTTTTCTTTCATGTCTTTACCTAGTTTATTTGTTTCATAGTAGTCTGTGCTGATGTCCATAAACACAACTCTGCAACATCAGTAGCTAAACTGAAATCCTAAAGTCATATATTTTTTAAAGTGTCTTAATGTGAATACAGTGCAGAATGTATTCCCAGATCCAAGATCCCACCAATTGGGAGCAAATATATGATTTGCCATTGCATTAACTACTGACAGCCTTCTGAAGTAGATACGTTTGCATGGGCGTCTGAAGCCTCGTCTGGTTTCATAGAAATGGGGCCCGTACATGCAAATGCTAATTGTCGCCTATTGGGAGAGGACACACTGAACTATTGTAGCTACTTTAACTTTCTTAGATGATGAAGAAATGTTGAACAAAACACAAAGCAGCACTTCACGTCAATGTGTGTACGGAAGAACGTTCATTCAGTGTGATTTAGTGTTTAATGATGGGTTTATCCAATACCCATTTTAATCATGCTCCATGCATTGTCCTTTGAGAGATGAACTGTGATGAAATTCTCATTTGGATTATGCGATACCTGCAGATTCAACACACATCTCACCAACTGGTAACTGATTTACTAAGCAAACTGGCAAGCAAAAATGATACTGAGGAGTAATGGGCGGTTGTGGCAGAGGATGCTCTCTAATAAATGCATAGTGAATGTTTTGTCTAGTCCTCAGATTAATCTCATGCTGCTGATGCCTTCATGTGCGCGTTTTCCTCCATTTGCAGACAGCTGTTTAGGCCAGATCCCCATTTTGCTAGAGAGGAGGAATTTAGAGAATAGTCCACAACTTCATCTCTTTATAGAGAAATGTGGGATCTGCTTGATGGAAAGGATACCTACTCAGGAGGGTCAGCTCCTATTCATGTTCTTAAATAGTTTTAACCTGTGGATGATTTTTACTTGAAGGCCTACGCAGATACATCACTACAGCATTGACGAGGACAAAGTGTGATTTATTATTTCAAAAGGGATATTGTGATGTAAATTGAACAAGCTTGACACATGAATTGCTTGTACATTTTGCGATGCTTACTATTCTCAAACTGTAATCAGTACTTTACTATGTAGGCATTTTCATATCTAGATAGGAATGGTTGAAGTTAAAAAAAAATATATATATATATATATACGGAAACGTGAACAAGCGGCCGGTTTGCTGCGAAACGCGTCGTTTTCGTGTTACCTTATTTTGTCCATGGCATTTATCTAATAAAAGTATATTTTTGGATGCTTGGAGACCCTTGGCTCTTGGACTCTGTGTTTGGTCTGGCATTGTCTCACTGGACTTCTTTTCGGAGTGCACTCCGTTTAACTTTATACCACAGTATAAAGCAATTTTACACATATATATATATATATATATGCCATTGCCTGCCTTTGACAATATAGGTATAAGTAGAGTCATAATTGCCATTGGGTACCACAGGCTTAAATTACTTTTTAAATGTGCACAAAATCTAGATTATTGCAGCCATGTCATCATGGGATGTTTTTATTCAGAAGTGTTTGCAACACACGAGTCTTTACATTGTCGTTAACTTCCCTTTTTGTCACATATTGGCAGGACGTATCCTCTTGTCATGTTTAAGCCTGAAAAGATATTTTGATTCTTTCTTTCTTTCTTTAATTGCAAACCAGAAAGGGAATGAGTGACGACGAGTCCTGGCATTGTTTAAATCATTGATCCTTGTATGGCAAGTACTAAAAAAATTAATTTGGATGCAATAGTTGAGAGGCTGATTTTCCGGCAGTGGATGCCGAAACACTATCCGGAAAGTATGTGAATGAATGTCTTCGGCCATGTAAATAGGCTCATTATGATATATACTAGAGGATTATGTAAATAAAAATGTGCTTGTAGTACAGCACACCGTGCATTGCCATTTGCATAGACTAGATGTAAAAAATGTCTATAAGCAGTCATATGTTTTGCATTTCAAACTCTTTCCACTATCTTTGAACGTTGAAAAAATGCCTCCTTTTTTGGAAAGAACATTGAACATTTATTTGTATTTGGTGTCGCCAATCTCTATTTTTCTTGAGAAAGTGGATCTGAAGGACCCATTTTGCTTGCTGTACATTATTAGTGTTTCCAATCAACCTCTTATTTTCATTCTTCATGACATTCTTAACATTGTATGGCTGATAAAAAATGAGGTATTGCTTGCCTGTTCACAAGTAACATGATACAAAGGTAACTGAGTGGAACAGTACATTTAAAAGTTCCAAATACCTGCTAAAATGTCACAATTATGTTTGAATGCATTGCTTGTCTGTATCCGATAATGGATGCCTCTCTGCAAACTTATAAAATACCAGATAATCATTTGCTAGTTACTCTTTGACTTGATGATTTAAAAAAACGATTTTCTTTGCCTTATCAATCACATCTTGTGTTAATACATACATGTAAACAGTTAACAAGTATTTGTATACAAACCATATGTATATCTGATCTTTCTCAGTTTACTGTCTGGCCCATTTATTAAAAGTGGCATATCTATATTTTTAAAGAATATATAGTTTTATTGTTTTGATTAAAAAGTATGTTATTCTCGACAAGCTGCAGAGTTCTCACGAGAGCAGCATCTACATAGTTAAACTGCTTTGGAGGAAGTCAAAGCCTCCTCCCCTCTCCCCTCTCCCCTCTGCCCTCCCACTCCCTCTCTCTCTCTCCATCATTGGCTTCCTCTTGCAACTCTTGTCATGGCGGTTCCTACCTGATCAGGCTTTTGCCAGTATGTGGCCCATATAACGGGGTGATTTCCTGCCATCGTAGAGCATGTCGTGGGGTAAATTCTACGCACTGCCGCAAATAACAGTGAAATTTATAGGCATGAAGTATTGTGAGGTAAGAGATCGCTTTTTTCTGTCTCCCGAAACAAAAACTTTTAGATTTCATAAAGGAGAAGTTGTAGCAGGGTAAAATTTGTAGCACGTCTGATGCTCTCATTTAAATAGGGGTCTAATTGCATAGTCGTTTTAACGGCTGTATAATTTATTGGTACCTTTTGTGGCAGCATTCAAACCTTTTGTCAGATGCCTATTCTGGAACACTGCTGAACTCGTAAAAGATTTCCTTTCTCTTTTTCAATGTTCCTGCTGTTTCAGCTTAGAGAAAGAGAAGTAACTTTTTTTTTTTTTTTTGCTTTGCCCTTTTTTATGTTGTATTGTAGAAAGAACGCTTGGACGTCAAATAAAATATCAATTTTGACTAGAAATGTACTGATCTAAATACAGTTTGAGTAAGATTCAAGCTATTAAGACATTTAGAAATTAGAACAAAAGGTCTCGATCTATAATCCAACACCCGTCCTTTACACAACCACACGTTGAACCTCCTGTGGTCACAAACAGGAAACTGAGACACAGGTTTGCATGTGCAACAGCTGCTTGACATGACTGGTTAACTTGCCTTTGTCTGGCACTGCAGAAAGAGAGCACATTCTCGCCGTTTTCAATCAGCCATCAAGTGTTGCCAATAAAATAACTGTTTTCATGCTGGTAGTCATTCTGAGCAAGACACTTAGTCCAAAATAGCCACAATATTGACATCCACAAGTCCAGAACCACATTTCTGACTTTTCTGCAAGTCTCAGTATTTTGTTTCAGAACTTTGGTGTGAAAAATGCATACGGGTACCTTACACTAAATCAATATATTAGTGCATCCTACCTTCAATATACATAAACGCTCTTATGTGTAGTTAATATAAGGTAAAACATTTCTTTATCAAGAGGACTTTGTGAAAAGAGCTGTGCATTTCACCTGCCGAGTAAAGTACAAACAGATCCTCTACATGGTCGATCATAACATAAGCGTGTTTGTCCATAGCATAGCTAAAACAACTTAAGGGCGAAACCTCAGAACTGTGCCCATATTCAACAGCAGAAGTATCCTGGCGTTTAAAGAGATCGCTTTGGACCTTTCTGAAGTGCTTATGCGCATCATCTTGTTTGAATTTAGTCAGTGAGGTTATTCCAGTAAGATGCACCAGCTTCTAGCAGGCGGTGTCCACTTGACCATACTTATAAAGCATTTAAACCCGTCTTTCACAAATGGCTGTCTCCTCCTTGCTGATTACCACATATACCATTCGTGGATATCCTCTCATGGATAGGGGACCATTACAATACTTGCCAGTGGGAAAGTAGGCTACACGTGATTATGTGGAATCCTAAAATAACTAACGCAATTACAACAAATACAAAACAACTAATACCAAAATAACCTATTCCTGTGTCGTTGTTTTTGGGGGTGTTGCCCCTTCAAAGCCCCCTCTTTTTTTTCAAAATACACCCCCCCACCTCCAAAACTACTATTCCCACTCCCAACCCCATTTTTTGCTTTTTTCCCAAATTCGTTATTTTTGTTTTTGTTGTTTTAGATTCATTGTAGTTGCATTAGTTATTTTGGGATTCCATATAATAACTGCATACTGGGGAAAATACTGTATTTCTTCTGCACTCAAGTCTGAATGAAGAGCGTCGCAACTTGGGTGTGCACCATTTCAAGCCTGCCTTTGAAACACTCTGATGTGTTTTAATGTGCAATGCTTGTTGCATAGGATAGGCCTTTTGAAACTGTCACATTAACCATCATTATTTTAGCTTTAATAGGTGGATACATTTGGGAAAGGAATTGTAGTATTGTAGCTGACAAACTTACAGTGGTGATCTGTAACATCATTAAAGATTTTACATAAAAGGAGCATGCCAAAGTTATGATGTGGCTAGCCATTTGTATTCACTCTAGGAGGTGAACCAACACACCTTTGCTGGATTACGCTGAACTGATTGATTTTTAAAGTGTTATATACCATTCAGGCATTGATCTGAGGAAACCATCAGTTTACAATGGAACATGCCGGGACTTGTAAGTCAGCACAACAAGGCAATTTCTATGTCTAGCTCTGGCTCCACAAGCAGTGCCTACGAGGGAGATCATTATTGCTCCTAAAAAGAATCAAGCCTGGAACCTTTGCAGGGAGCAGAGTACTAGACTGCAACTTGCCCTGAGGCTGCCAACATGCTCGCAGTGGATCCTGTATGTTTGGCCATTTTTATTTATTTATTATATTTATTATACATCCAGACCTGGAGGTATCACGGCGTAGTTACAATGGGTAAGTACAATCTTTACATAATAAATGAACACAGTAAAAAAAATAAGTTATACATTATATATACAAATGAAGGGTGGAGGTCTAGTCAGAATGGGTACGGATCTTGGCTCAATTTAATATTGGTTGAATAACCAAGTTTTCAAGGATTTTTTGAATTGTGGGTAGGATGTTTCTTGATATTGGTAGGTAGGATGTTCCAGTGTCTGGGAGCAAGGACTTTAAAACTACTGCCACCGCTTTCTCTCTTTTGTAACGTGGGATTTCGAGGTTTGGATCTGAGGAGTCTGGTATGAGATTTCTTCATGACTGTGTTAATGAGATATTTGCAAGCTTTGTTGGCAATGCATTTATGTGTGATGCTTAGGGTTTTTAATAGTATCCTAGCTGTTATAGGGAGCCAGTGGTTGTCTCTCCTGATGTTGGAAATGTGCTCAGACTTTTTTATGCCTAGTGCCGCTCGGAGGGCTTTAATCTGCATGAATTGGAGTTTGGCTACATTGGTGTTGGAAGTGCCAAGGAAGAGGATATTGCAATAGTCGAGCTTGGATAGTATTAGTGTTGTTGCTAATGTAACGCAATTGTCAGGTGTCAGGAATTTGTGACTTAGGGAGATGAGTTTGGATGTGTTGGAGGTGGACGAGGATAGGGTGTTGACTTGTTTTGACATAGTTAGGGTGGCGTCTAAGTAGACACCAAGTGTCTTAACTTGTTTCAGCACTGGGATTGTGGTACCATCAATGATTACCATTGTTAACAAAAAAAGTAGAAGTTGAGCTGCTGCTGGTTAATCATATTCATATCTAAACGTCAAAAAGGTACAGTGCCTACCAGAAAACTACAGTGCATCACAGTTCGGCCCACTACAGCTAAAGTAAAAGTGGCCCGTTATGACCAACATGGTTTGGTCTGCCACAAATAGTGCCTTACCAACCGATGATGTACACTACATGCTTTTCTATTGTCTTCAATGTGAACATGAGAAAAGTAGTCTTATCTGCCGACTATTAAATGGCAGTTTGCCCTATTGTATACTTTTTACTTGTTTGTATAGTAAGCATCTATCATTTATTTTTATTTATTAATTTATTCGGCGCACATAGCCCAGAGGCAACTAGACGCTGATCACTGCTTAAAAACATGGATACAGATTTGAAAATTATGCTACAGATTATGGCCTTAAATATTCTGTTTAGGGCTAGCTGCGCTACATTTCTGGTAAACCAGGGTCTATGTGAAGGAATGAAATGTAATCCTTCTCACTCAGTGCCTAAATTAATATTGTATACAGTGAACCTCAATGTGTTGTATACTTTGAAACTGCCATGCGCGCTGAATTTAAAGCATGCATACTCAGACTGAGCAGCATTCCTCGATTCAATCTATATGGAGAACAATACCCTACTCAAACCATTTGAGCTTCATTACATTAACTGTGTAAGAAGTTAATTATGAAGGCTCGATTTCTGCATACTCCCAAGAATATTTGAAGGGCCTTTCTGAAAGGCAATTTCAATCGACTGAACATGGAAGTAGCTGCACGTTTCAATGGAGGGCGAGGATCTTACTCCTTGACTTTTCGTTTGTACCCTTTCCTGCAGCCTATGTAATGGCAGTATATAGAGCATAGGCTGTATTCGGGCAACCAAATGCCCGTCTATGACAAGACTAGGTCCACAAATGCAACCACGTTACTCTTGGAATACAAACTTTTACTCTTTAAGGATTATGTTGCCAATTTATTACAGAACGTATTTTGTAGAAAACTTGACTGATAATGGTTAGGATTTTGAGTCACCATGAATTTTGGCACAATAGGTTTTTTCGACCTAACCTGCTCTGTATTTTCTTTAAACATATGTTTTGAGGAAACAGGGTGGTTGCTTTGTGTACTTTGCAAAGGTATTTGATATGTTGCCACACAAACAGTTACTTCATCACATGAGGGTCTCTGATCAGGTATGTATGATAATATGGTTTGTACTATGCCATCGGATCACTGAACTAGTTTCGAGTGCCTTATCTTGGTAAGTACAATGTATTTTTCCCCAGCCTGGGGTAGCCAGACCTTCTAATGATAGGAAGATCACAGGCTAGGGTACAGACAAAGGGGTTGCAGAAAGAGGAAGTGGACACAGCAGGGGGAGAATGCTTGGTTGGTAGTATGTATGCATGGTTGTCCAAAATATTTGGACTCATTTCTAGAGAGAAGCGACATAAAGAAATTGGTGTTGGGTTAACGCATGGATTGTGTTGCCAGGCAGCTTTGGGGGAGTATGAGTTAGAACAGTGCAGTGTTGGGTGCATGAGGGACTTGAGAGCTGGCTGGGGCAATCCTGGAAAATATGTACACTAGCTGCAATGATTGATATCTGATTTTAATGTAGTCTTCAGTGGGGTATTGATTTAGCACAGACTCTGCGGTGTATGTAGTGGAGTTGCACACAGTTCTATAGTGGGTCCAAATATTTCTTTAAATATTGATGAACTAGTGTAGAAGCCTGTGTACACCAGCCAAAGTGCAGGTTTACATTTATACGGTAGGACCACTATATATCCTAAGGCAACAGCTCCCTCTAGCAGTGAAAGCAGGCAAAGCTATGCGAATTGGCATTGTCTCTATATATCCTAAGGCAACAGCTCCCTCTAGCGGTGACAACAGGCGAAGCTACTGCATTCGGACAAACATACAGGGACAAGCATACATCTGGCCTTTTATTATATTGTTATTTTTTTTTATAGATGCATGTAGCAAACATGTTTGCATTTTGTGCTAATTTGGCACTGATCCCTGAGGTTGCAGGCTGTACTGGATGAAAGCTGCCTGCAACAGAAGTTTAAAAGGTCCAATCATGGTGATAGCCCGTTCGATCTGGTATGATATGCTGCTGAGGGGGGTTATGGACAGTACCATCTGGGGCAGTATTAACAAGGCCCTTTCAATCAATTTGTTTTTGAAAAAATTGCACAACAATATATGTGCTTTCAGGAAAGCAAAGTACATCAGTCCAACATTTCCACTGTGAGAAATTAAAAGGGAACTTAAAATGCAAATCTCTTGTCAATATTTAGGGTGCCCAAGGAGTTGCAGATAGGTGGGAGAGTGGTGGGGAAATGCAATAATGATGAATGAGGGCTTTTTAAAAAAAAAGAAAGGGGACCTCCTGGTGGGGATGGTGTGGGTTGATGGCACGTGCAACAGACTTCTTTTTAGGTTGCCAGACATTTGATCGAAAAAAATTGGTCGACCAGACAAATGGTCGAACCAATTTGGTCGAAAACCAAATGGTCGAAATTTTTATTTTTTTTATTTTAACCCTTTTTTTTATTTTTTTGGGGGGGTCCCCCCCAACCCCCTTTTTTTCTCTAAAAACCCCTTTTTTAACTAAACGAAAACCCGAAAAATAAATCTATAAATAAAAAAAAATTCGACCATTTGGTTTTCGACCAAATTGCGTCGACCAAATTGCAGTCGACCAGTTTTTTTTCGACGAATTGACTGGACACCTTCTTTTTTGTTATGCAAAATTATAGCATTAGGAAAATCCCACAATCTGATTGGTTGCTCGGAATACTCAACATGCTAATGATGGAAAACCAAGCAGGATTGCAAATAGGATCGTAAATGCAGGGCAGGTTTATTTAGTATTAGAAAAGTATTACAAAAGAATAAAGTTAACCATGGAAAGTGAGCAGGCCTTTGACACATGACTGCAGTGTGTATACGAATGGACCTACGATGTAATGCTACATAGGCTAAGTGTATAGTTGATAGATAGTGCCAGCGTTAATGATTCAATCAAAATCTTCCAGCCAGATGTGACATTTTTATTTATTTCCATACGTCGACCCTAGCAGGACAGGTATGCCCAGATATGGGTTCTGAGTTTGCCATGCCTACACACCCAAGCTACGCCTCACTGACTATGTCCAATGTAGCTGGGAGTGCATGTGGCTTTGTGAAGAAGTGATGTAGTTGGGCCAAGCCTAGTTTGGGTATGGTCTATCTCTCCTACAATGGCATTACAGGCTGAAAAGTAATGATCCAGAGAATTGCCCACAGCAATGTCAGAGTCTATGATTAATTCAAAACCGTCCAGCCGTCACCTTTTTGATGTGTTGGATAGCTAGAAACCTGTTCATCTACAAAATTGGAACATAAGTCAACAATGGCATCAGTGGCATTATGCTTCACCGTCACCCAAGTGCCTTATTAACTAATGACGTATTAGTCATGTTGTCTGACGCACACATTTTCCCACCCAGAATCACATGGAGACATAGATATTTGTTCACATACACAATCAAAAATACTCTGACATGTATATCCCATTGCATCGCCCATAAACATATATTTTCCCTGTGCATATTCACACGAGTGTTTAAAATAAACACATTTGTATTAACACATGCTTGAATATACACTTGGCCATCAGACCATATCTCCTACACCAAGAAACATAGAGCAGAACACACATACTTGCCACACATTTCACCAATTCAAACAACCAATCCAAACACCCATACAACTACACAATGTGAAAGATACACTATTTTAAAGGAGCACTGATCTCGCAGACATTCTGAAATAGACGTGTGCATATCCACCACATTGATATCCCAAATATACATGGACAGCAAACATTCCTTAACAAACTCATGCAACCTACACCCATCTGCCTTCCACACAATGTTGAGCACATCAATATCAATCAAATACACATATGTCACATAGACAAAATTAAGCACACGTAAAAACGCTGGGCCTCGCCTAGACCAAGAAATGCACACAACGCACTACATTTCTGTCCCATGCTCACGGTTATGCTCATTGTGTCTCATTTAGGAGCCAACCCAGAGGCATTTTGGTTTTGTGGTGTTGCTGTGTCTGTGGATTGTTGCAAAGCACCTACATCATATTAACTTTGTGGTTGGCAGGTGAGTGCAGCAAGGTATAAGGGTAAGGCCTGCATTTTTGTGTTTCATCCTGTTGGGGGAAACCACAGACTGAAACAGTCCTTTATGGGCTGTGAGGCTCACAGTGAGTGTGCAGAGTAGTGTGCGATAGTATTCTTGCACATCTCTTTGCTAGTACTTTGAAAATATCACCTTGCCCCTAAGATGTTTCTTAGGTGCACATTGAAGAAGGTTTGACCTCAAAGGTCACAAAGGTCAATGTGCAACGTTTGACTTGCCCCAGAATTGTAATATTTATCAGTTGGCCTTCGGAACCATCTAGTAATGTGAAACATACAAACACTGCACTTCACCACTTCTATAAGATGCCTACATTGTGTGGAGCATGCGTGTATGCCATCTGTGCACCCCAGAGCCCCTCCTAGTTGGGCATAGAAATACATTTGCAATGCAATTTTCACTCTGCTATGATATTCATACCTATGAACAAGACCAGTTAAAGGTATGTTTGCACTTTTGCTTTGGATCAAAATTAGCCTTTCTATGAGTAACTGGTGACTGCAGAAGGTTCATCGGTCCCAACATGCACTGGTCCCATAAAACCAGGGTCTGACAGGAGTTTAAATGAGTTCTTGCTTTTAACACTATATGATTCTGTGCCCTGAGCTTAATGCTTAGAGTGCTCATGATAACCATTAACATTTGATATTGAACTCCGTAACTGAGCTTACAAAGGATCTGTTTTTATTAACAGGAAAAAGAAAAGGACAAAGACAAGACGAAAGACAAAGAAAAGGAATCTAAGGAGAAAGAAAAAGATAAGAAAACTTTAAATGGGCACCATTTCACCACAACTCCGATCGTGGGTCCAATGAATTGTTACAACTGTATAAAAGTGGTCACCTGCAAAGATGCTTATCTCTGCTCTTGTAAGTGAATACCTTTTTCAGTTTAAATATTTGTGTTACTAGATTTCAGGAACATTTGGGAAACCTATATACATTTGTCTCACTCTATTACATTTGAAGTATATCTAGTATTTAGCTGCCACATCTCTGCTACACAAAGGTGGGGCTGTACTTATAAGCTGCCAGTTAAATGATTATTTCTTGAATGTGATAAAGGTAACATAGCTGCAACAGCATAGGTTAGAAGCATCATATGTTCAGGTCGCTTTGTTTACAAAGAGAAACTAAAAATGCCACAGGTTCACCTTATGTCAGATTGTTAACTAAAAAGGTGCATGCACATATGGCAAAACTAGTATTTAAAACCTTATATAATGGGTAGCCATTTCCCTGTTTTAGCCATGTTTTAGCCATGTGCCTATTGTTAATCATATGTATTGGGTTGAAGTTTGGCAGAGACGAGGAAGGTATCATCGCACATGATAAACCAGCAAACCTTATTCCTTTCAGACCACTGAATAAGGTGGCCTAGTATGAGATGGAGGGGCATATATGTCAGGATAATTAACCTACCCAATGTCAGATGGACCCAAGTTTGCAAAATCTCCAATATAACACTAGCAATGCACAGTATATGGTGGCACTGAAGTGAATAAAGAGTCCTGTATCGGCAGAAAAGTCAGCCAACAAATGTATCGATCTAGGCCAGCCAATTATCAAATGGACTGGTTGGATCCTGGAACATTATTTTATGACTTGGTTGCTTGATTTATTTTCAATCTGCTAAAAAATACATATGATGTTCGGCTTGATCTTGTGGATCCTACCTTGCTGGGATAACAATAATACATTATTTTGTACTCCTTTTCTTCAAGTGAATATAATTCGGGGGCTTTGCAGCCCTAGTCCAGATAGTGAATCACAACATTTTGGCAATCGAAAATCCCACCATCTCCTCCCATTTAGACATATATGCATGTGAATGTCTGAATTGGCTGGTATTAAACAACTTAGAACGATGAAACCATCCTGGCCGGTTTGGTCACCTAAAATTAAGTCCTCCAGCTTTGTCCTGTCCCTACTAAGATGTCTAGTTACCCTGGGGTTACTAACCCAATGTCTAAGCTGTATAAACACATAGTTATCAGCCTCTAAAAAAAACAATAAAAAAGCCTGTTTACACATATCAAAGGACTGCGGATCACCCACCTTGAAATGTTAGCCTAAATGCTGAGATCTCCCCCCCCCCCGCCCCACCTCCTTCAGCCCATCGGTTATATTGCCTAGGATGTAACCTTAGCAGGAAATCCAGATTACCCCAAATTGGGGTACGAGGTGATGGAAATGTTGTGAAAGCATATTTCTTTACTGCTCTATCCTAAAGTTACATTGTCGCCCGGAGCATTTAAGTGGAGCCCCGCTGAGTTCCCATAGAGTGCCAACACCACTCATGTATAGGAACCCCCAATCCTTTTTGCTTTATGTCCACCCAAGTGTTTAACACCCAGACTAACTATTTCACAATCTCTACACGTGGAGCCAATCGTGCTGAATAGAAATAACTCTCCAGATCCGGTAAACCCGGACCACTGTTCTCCCTGCTGGCCACCATTGTACGATGGGAGACTCTAGGAAATCTCCTAGCCCCGATGAATCCGAAAACATGAGCCTGTAAATCCTGTATGATCTTATTCAGGATAATTATTCATAAGGCCTGTAGGGTGTACAATAATCTCGGCTAAAGGTTTATTTTTACTACTGCTATTTTCCCCAACCATGAAATTTCAGTCTTCCCCTAACGTACCATTTCCTCCTTTAACGACCTGCGTAACCCCGGGTTATTACGCTGATATAACTGCTCATATGTCGGAGTGGCATAAACCTCTAAATACTTCAAAGTATCCGATAAACATGGAAAGCTAAAATTCAACTGCAGATCAGAGACTGCCACGCTGTTCTGATACATAGATTATGTGTGATTTATTATAATTTAATTTAAACCCTGATGCCTTACAAAATGATTCCAAGAGGGATGTTATGCGTGGTAAAGTATGTTCGGAGCCCTGAATACAAAATGGAAGTTCGTCTGCATAGAACACTCATTTGTGGTGGATTCGAACTACTTCGACCCTCTGGATACTCTCATGTAGCCTAACATTTTTGCGCTAACAATGCCATCGACAATGCAAATAGTAATTGAGAAAGTGGACACCCTTGGTGGGTCCCCCTCGACAGAGATAGTGGATTAGAAATCATCCCATTTAACATAATTCTGGTGGTGGTGTGGACAAAATTTGGTAATACTCCAGTTATAAAGGTCTCTTGAACCCAAATACCTGCAATACCTCCTTGAGATAGGCCCAGTTGATCCTGTAAAATGCTTTTTCAGCATCCACTGACCATAGCGCCAGAGGTTGGTTGTCAGTCATGCCCATTCCTTAACATCTATTGCTCTATGCATATTTTCTTGTGCCCATCTACCAGGGATAAATCCGGTCTGCTCTTGATGTATAATGCCCGGGAGAACCTTCAGCAATTGATCGGCTAAAATTTGAGAGTAGATTGGTGCATCATAATTAAGGACTGCAATCGGCCTATATGATCGCATTTAGGCACGTCTGTACTTTGTTTATCCATAAGCATTAACACAGATTCGCCCATCGTGGGGGTGATTGCTCCCGTTACAAAACTGTTAAATAGTGCCCAAGTGCAGAGTCAACAACTCTGCAAATCGTTTGTAAAAGAGGGCGGAAAACCCATCCGGGCCTGGTGCCTAACTATTAGGGAGCATCCGTATAACCTGGGAAACCTCTTATATCAATATCGGGCCCTCCAATAATTCTGCATCCCGTCTTAGCTGATTCAGATTCCTGTGTCTGCCCCCCCTCATCTTCGAGCCCCCTGTTCACATTTCTAACTGATTGTGATTTGAATTTATGACAATATCCGTGAGGCCTTATTAGAAGTGCTAAATAAATCATTTGTAGTTTTCAATAATGTATAGGATATGTCTGAGACCCACAAAGCCGCCTTCTCAGCCCTGGCCATTTGCAATTGCCTGAACACTCTCCTTGAACCCCCTCTATATCATCCTCCCCCCGCTTATATTGTGCCTGTAACTCCTGCACCCTTCCTTCAATGGGCAACTTCTGCGCCTCTAATATTGTCAGTGCTGAAGCTAAACTAATAAACTCCCTCCTTAACATGTGCTTAAAAGCTTCCAAGATCATTTCAATCGAAGTATCATCACTAGTAGTCTCTTGAAAAGATTGTGAAATCCTTTCCGCAATTGTTGTGTGATACACCTCATCCCGAGGATCAAATCTTAAATGTTCTACATTGTGGACTTTCTCATGTCGGCACCGTGAACCTCAAGCTGCATCGTAAATCAGAGCGTGGTCAGTGATCAGTTTAAGTTCTATCATCGAGGCTAACTTTGATGGCATCAGTGAACGAGAAACCAGAAAGTAACCATGGTGGACATGGGAAAAGTGTATATAGTCCTTTGTTTGGGGATTAAGATGCCGCTAGGCATCCACTAGATCAAGGTCCGCAACAGCTTGTAGAAGGGATACTGGACCACCCGGATCCGACACATTCCTACGGCCTGACTTATCCATGTGTATATTTAACACTACATTGAGGTTGCCAACCTCCCACAATCAACTCCCCTTCTGAAATTGGACGATGCATGGAAAAAGCCTGTCATAGAAGGCTTCCTGGTGTTCATTAGGGCCATGTATGGAAAAAGGAGAAATACAGCTCACCCTGATCATCCCTCAACCCTGCCATTTTTTAAAAATTCAGCATCCTGCTAATTAAAATCACCACACCTGCTTTCTTCACCCGGAGGGAGGACACAAGGAATTGATGAGGGAACCAACTACATATCAGTCGTGGCCATTTGCTCTAAGGAGAGGAGTCTCTTGAAGCAATGCTAAATTTGCCCCCAATTCTGTCAATTTGGTCAAAACACTTCAGTTTCATGGGAGAATTTAGGAGAACATTCATGGAGACTATCTTATGAGAAGTCGTAACAACCACCTCTTTGGACCTTTATTCTAAAAGACCCCTTCTTTTCTCACTGTATAGGATGGCAAATCCTGCCCTCTCATCAAACCACAAACCTCACTTGCAACCAAACATGCCTTGGAATAGTAAAATGTAACAAAAATACCCTGTTATGGGGAAACATCATGTGTGTATGTAACAGTTCGCATCTTCTGAAATCTCCACCTCCCAGACATCTCTGTGGAACACACAATCCCATTCTCACTTTGCCAGATTCCTGGAGTCAGTGGATACATTGGGGCTCTTGTCCTTGGACGGGCCCAAAGGTACTGAATGAACATCCTGCTGCTTCATTGTCACAGTCGAACTTGCAAACTTCCATGTGTGTCTCCAGAGCCACAATATGGCTTGTACTCCTGAATCTTCCCCAGTGCTTTTGATCACGACTGGTGGCTGACACTATTGCAGATTGATCTCATCCAGTCGTTGAGGTAGTCTTGCACTTCTTTGCACACACCACCCTCAGACTCATTACCACTTTTTGTGTTCTACTGCTAATGTCTTCTATAACCTGTAGTTCCCCTAAGCTTGCTTCTACGCTGCTCAACTGTGACCGAGTGATAAGTCCCATTATTTTCTGTAAGTCTTCTAACTTCACCTCATGCACACTTCCTCAGCACACGTTCCTGACTGAGGCCACTAAGTTCACCCTATCCCAGGTTCTGCCCTCAAGACTTCTTCGAATTCGCTTCACCCTACAATTGTGTTGTGGAGTACTCCAGACAGCCCCAGTTGATATCCTGTTGGGGTGTACCAGATTGACTGGCTACCTAAACATGTCTGCCTGATGGGCAATTGGAGGGGCTTTTGGGTCAGCCCATGAGCAAATGTACTTATCTAGGAGAGAGACCCTGTGCATGTTTTGGCTTAATAGATTTTTAACTGCTGGAGGATTCTTCAAAGATGGGCTGCTGATTTTCAGGACTAGGTTTCCTAGTTCCTTTGTATTGCGCCCTGGGTACTTTTTTCTTGCCACAGTTTCTTCTAAAGGCTGCTGGATATACTTTGCTTGCTTTCGCTCTGCCTCCTCCCGAGCGTCCTTGCTGGTTGTACTGATTATCCTGTGCTGAGACTATTTCTGGGATGCAGCAGTGTCTTACCTCTTCCTGAAATCCGCTTGGACCAACTGCCTTGAGGTAGGAAGCTTCACTAGCCTAGAGGGGCACCAAGACTCCACTTTATTTTGCATTTGTACAGTGTCTCTTGTCAAAGCGCTTTTGCCTTTCAAAGAGGCAATGGATTACTGTATGATAAAAAAAATCTGGTAGTGGTAGGGAGGATCAAAGACAGGTAGATAGTTGGGATGAGGGGAAAAGATAGATAAGATGCTCAGGAAGGCATCAGAAGGAAAGGTGAAGGAGCTCTTTGTACAATAGAACCACATTTATTGTGGGACTCAACTGTATTCTATGGGGCACAGTGCCAAAGAAAAGATAGCTGGAGAAGAGGTGTTTGCTGCGCCAGGGGGTTTGCCTGAAATGTACTCACTGCATGTTGCACCTGGGCATGTGGAAGCCATGTCCATGAAAATGGATGGCAAAGCCTTTCTAATTACTTCCCTAGGCCAGCAACAAAATTAGGGTGGAGTTGTATTCCAGAGATCCTAATTTGCCAAGTTTGCAAAATCTCGCTGAAAAGTGAGCAAAAACCGTAAATGTGTAGGTTTCCTCATTTAAGTCATGGTTACCAAAACCCTTGTCTTGTGTACAAAAGTGCTTAGGGATACAGAGCCTGTCTCTAGTTTTAGCCGTGGTCAGACATTTGAGCCTTCCACAATGTCATGGTGAGCCAAGGCATCTAGAAATCATGCGCAAGAAATCACAGAGTGCAAAGCCCCTCTAGTTACTCCCCTAACCCGGGGCGGCATTGAAGGGCTGTGTACTCTAGATGGGAAAACTGGAAGGAAATGTGGGCTAATTTAACTGAGGGTGGGAGTTCGAACATGGCTTCCTTCAGGACAGAAGCCGAACTGGCCTTCCTGGAGGTCCCTGGGTCCTACTAGGGCCTACAAGGGCCTACAAGGTAATGCTTATATTGGTGTGTGAGGCAGGAATCCTTCAAAGCTTGGTGCTTATCAAAGTTAATTTGCACTTCAGCTCATTCTTTGCTCATCCTGGATCGCCTGAACCGTAGTTCCCATGGTGGCACTATTCTTGGTTAGCTGGCTGCCCTGTTTTGCTTCTCAAGTGCCCGATTTTCCTTGATCGGGTACCTACCCCTTCCTGGTGCTTCACCCGTCACTGCTTCGACTTCTGGCTCGTGGGTCATCATCCTGGATACATGAATTATTAGTATTCATCTGTGTTGGTCCAGAGTAAGCACTTGCAAGGTCCTATTGCCTCTTCAGAGATGAATTGAGTGATTGTCAAAGTCAGTAGATGTACCCAGGCCCTGAGTTATTCTGTTGAATCTCTTGCAGGGCTCTCTTGGGTCCTACAATAGTGGGTGTTTGCAGGCCCTTCTCACCCGGGGTTGGCTATTCACTTGGTCTGCATCCTGCTGTTCTTCCTTACTTCATGGTTGGCTGGTCCTCGAACCTGGAACCGGAGCTTTCAAGTGGGTGAACTCTGGTTTTCCCCTGCGATAGGTCGCTTCTTCATCTCTGTACCTGTGGCATAGAACAAAGCTAAACCTGGCTTAGACCCATAACCACAGCTTATATATAGACTTTATCCCATTAATTCTTAAGACAAACATTCTGCAACGTTAAAACTCCTAAAGTGACTAAAAGGTTACTTGCATGAACTGACATGTTTCGTAGCTCTTGATTGTTTCCATGGATTTTTCTACCAATTTTTCTTTGCAATGAACCCAGATGTACTGCAAAATTAAATATATTAAATCACTGTACTGCACTCCTGCTATAGAAATGTATCAGGATTTGCTGGTTACATTTTATCTATTTATTTATGGGGTGTAATTTTATTTATTTTGGATTTGTAGACTGCACTACAGCCCACAGGCATCGAGGCGCTTTAAAGGATACTTAAGAAGGCTTGCTTGAGGGTTACAATAAGCGGCCCAAGAATAGAGCTTAGATACAGTTTGTAATGAGGCCTGATCAGTTTGGTATTTTAACTGTAGTCTTATTCTGACCCTTGGTGGCCCCCTTTGGCTTGGGCTAGAAGGGTAAACACTTTTTCTTTTCTTCTTTTGGATATTATTCTCTCTCTCTCTATATATATATATATATATATATATATATATATATATATATATATATATATATATATATATATATATATATATATATATATATATATATATATATATATATTATTTGTTCTAGAGGTTGTGGGGATTACAAAGGCTACTCCTAGACCAGAATTGTTGATTCTGAACATGACTTAGTAATGTATTGTTTGTGTCTAAGGATCCCTCACGCCTTAGCATTATAATGTACTGTGCGTACTCTCAGGTACGGGTCATAGATACATTTCTTGAGATGTGGAATGGTCTTCCTGGGCCCTTTACTATTTTTATAGAGATACTGCTCTAGTGTATTGAAGCCCAAGTACTTAATTCAATTGTGTGTTGTACGTGTATCCCTATGGTAAATTATATATTTTCTGTAGATCTGTGAGTATTTTTCGGGTGTTTATTGGGACTAAATGTACCTGACCACCAGACGCCCTACCTTCCTGGAGTGAATCTTGACTGCTTTGCCATAGCTACCATGTAAGTGAGTTTGATCTAACTTCTGGTTGTAACCCTGTATTGCCCTTAATGATCGATGTATTCCCACCCCTCATCAAACACCTATTGAAAAATCTCTAACACTAAGCTGAATACCATATTTTTAACTGATACGTGGCTGGAGGAGGTCCCAGGTTTTTCTTGGATTTCCTCAAGACATAATCTGCAGTACGGTCAATGAAATGCCTTTCCCCATGTTGTCTTTAAAGGAAGTGGAACATTTTAGCATGTATGTCCTTGGAGTGCCTTTTCCCCTCTCCAGCCAGGAAACCCATTTCCTTGATCATAACACTTGACGTCTGTCTAGTGTGGTGTAACGCAAATCGAAGTTAAAAAGGAGTGTTCTGTTTTTCAGCATGTTTGGCCAGAAAACTGGCATCATTTACTGCATTTCTAAAATTAAATTGTCGTAGGAATGTGTTCTGTTTGCAGCCTTCAGATTATCTTTCGCTGAAGGATTCAACCACTTGAATGCTAGTAAATATTATGTGCCTAATATATCCAGTACAATGCCTATGAACATAACCTGACACTTATTTAATTTGATAATGTATACTGCAAAACTGGCTTAACCAGCATAGTGCTTTACAGCGTTTAGGGCATGACTTTGGACTGTAGCACAAACTGTTGGTTAAAGGCTGAAAAGCATGGATGTAGTCATGCAGGGGGTCATTGCCATTTTTGTGTTATGCAGACTGGAGTAAGGTGGGTGCATTCCGAGCCTGTAGGAAGATAGTCCTGAAGAGTTGGTGCATGGCACGAGAACTGTGTGTGGCTCTTCTGTTTGCTGGCTAGCTTTGACTCCAACCTTTTGATGGATTAGCAACGCGAGGTGCGAGTACCACTAGAGGTGTGGAATTTAGTCACCAGATATGTTAGTGTGCCTTTCAAGACTGCTTCGTAGATGATGCAGGCAGTTTTGAGTAGGATCCAGAGGAGATTTGATCGATTTTGCAGACTCTTGTAAAGAGGAATGTGGCTTGGTGGAAAACCTTCAGCTGACAAGATGCGTGGCTGCGAGCCCGGTTGTTATGACATTTCCTTGTCAATGGGGGAGATCGGGAGTGCCTTAACTACCGTGTAGAAGTCATAAGTGCGAGATGAAGGGTTTGATTTTGCAGAGTGCGGCTATCTGAAGTCAGGCCATTTGGGATTTCTTGACTATGTGCTTATGGAAGGAGAGGCTGTAGGCTTTTGGCATTAAGGAACTGACATGTTTCTGCGTTTCTGCCTCTAGGTGGCACTTTCTGCAGATCTGCTGGGTGTTCTCTACCATCTTCAGAGAAGATCCTAAATCATTGTTTAACATTTCCTTTCACAAATCTGTATATCCAAAAACATGGACTTCAATTCCCATAATGCAACTTGTGGTTGTTCACATTCCCTGGTCATTCCTATGCATCTGTCCTGGAACCACAATCTCCAGAAGCCCTAGAGATCAGTGCTGCTTTCACTTTCCCAGAACCAGAGAAGGAGGAGGCAGATTACCTTCAGGTGTGCTGCTAATGAGCCTTCTTCAGCACAGGGCAGGTCAGTATTTACACAGCTGCCTGCAGGAGCACAGGGCTCTTACATGGAGTTCGCTCCCAGCCCTGTGTACCTTGATCCTCCGTATTCTGCTGGTTCCTGTTGCTGCCAGAACCTACTGCTGTTCCAGTGCCCTGTGCTCCCTGTCTGGCAGCCCAACTACTCTGCCTACTCTCCCCTACCTTCTGCTCTGCGCCTTTGTGCTTCCTGCCCTGCAGCCCTGCTCCCCTGCTTGCAGTGTTCTGTTCCCTGTCTGCAGCCCCTTGCTCCCTACCACCAATTCTCCTGCTCCATACCTGCAGTTTCTTGCTCTGTGCCCACAGTCCCTGTTTACTGGCTTTAGCTTCCTAGATTCCAGTCCTGAGTTTCCTTGTTCTCTGACTACAGTTCCGCCCTTGTTATCCTAGTCCAGAGTTTCAGTCATATGTTTTCATTGGTCCGGGTCTACAGTTCATTCTGCTGTTCATTGATTCTGGTCCATAGTTTCTAGTCTGCAGTTCTAGTCTCCTGTATCATTGCATTTCGATTCTTTTCTACTTGCTTTTCCTCTTTCATTCCTGGTCTCTGGCCTGAAACGTGCTTACTTTGACTGCCTATTCTTCCATAGATATTTCTGTTACTGTTCTTATCCTCTCTTGTGCCTTTATTATTCCTTTGTTCAGAGTGTGGCTGCTGGGTTTCCCTTCCTTAGTCTCATTTTACTTGTAGTCTATAGGGAATTTAATGTAACAGTGTGTTGCGTTTTGTTCCCTCTGAGGGCATCTGCTGTAGGTTCTGGCTGGACCCATACCGGTTTGTCTCTTGCTCTTGTCAGTACACTTCTTGTTTGTGCCCTAAGGTCCACACAGAGAAGCCACTCTTGCTGCCCCCATCCATGGGCTCGCAGGGTGGGGTGCCTGTAAAAGGATTTTACACAGAGGCATTGAGCTTCCCTTATACCTGTAGGTAGTCTCTAGTCCAACCTGTGTATACAGCTGTCATGACCACTGTGAGGGGGCACAAGTTGTGCCACAAGCAGGCTCTCACCAGAACCCTGAGGGCCTTCAAACCACTGCAAAGGGGCTCCTGGAGTCAGTCCTGGCGCCTTTGGCACCATGCTCATATGGAGTAAGGAAGGGCTGTTCAAACTAGGTCCCATTTATGTACATTGGCCTTTACATCCAACATGGAAGCACCCACACAGTCTAGTTCTAAGAAACAAGCCATGCGGTCTAGTGTTTTGGGTGTGGCAAGCCTGGAACTACTTTCCCTGGTACTACTTTACCTGGGCTATATAAACCACACCCTGACTGCAGAACATGCTTCGTGTTATTCTGCAACCAGCAGCGTGAGGCTCACCGTGTCCAGCTCCTGGTCTTCAGCATCTTCCTGTAAACCACCAAGACCAAGAACAAGATTATTCTGTTTTACCTGAGAAAACTCCATCCAGCACTCAGCATCTCAACTGGGCTGCAATCTGTGGAAACCAAGAGAAGAAGAAACATTGCTCACCCGTGAGTACTAGATTAAGGACTTCCGGCGAACCGCTACCACAGCTGCTGTTCAAACACTGTGACCTGCAATAACGAAAAAGGGAAAAACAATACATCGAATTCCATTAGTCTTCCCTGAATTCCATTGCGTTACGCCGCGCTTCCATCCGGAGCACCACAGCAACATCTGATAAGGAAAAAAGACATATTCAGGTTTGCTTTCAATATTAAACCGCACAGCGCTGTACTACCTTAATGGATTCCGGGGTCCTGTTTTTCATCGCGCTCTCATCCTTCCGGGAAGGGTGGAAACCGGTTGGGGGTGGGGCAGCTAAGTGGCAGGGCCTGTTTCTTGGCCATGTGCTTCCTCAATGCTGTCTGTCTGGAGTCCTAATGTAGCTGGCGGTGGGTGGGGCATCTGAGGAGCAGGGACTGGTCACCTGGCCATCAGCCGCCTCAACGCTGTCTGCCTGGAGCTGTGCATAGGTTCTAATGTAACAGGCTGGAAGTTGCTGGTGGGTGGGGCATTGGAGGAGCGTGCCACCTAGTCAGCAGCCTCCTCAACGCTGTCAGCCTGGAACTGGGCTGGAGTCCTGATATAGCTGCTAAGAAGGTGGGAGACCGGTTGTGGGTGGATCAGTGATGTGGCAGGGCCTGGTCACATAACCAACCAGCCTCCTCAATGCCGTTGCCTTCTGTATTTATTTGAATGTAAAGGGATGCTCTTCTTGTGGAGGCCTAAAAAACAGACCACAATAGAGCTGTCAGTAGAGATCCCCACCTCAACTTTGGTTGTGTCCATGCAAAACTATGAACCTCAAATAGTAATTTTTTTAAATCTCTTTATGCTGATCTTTGTGAGTGGCAAAGGGCATCTGTATCAGGCACTGCTCTGCATTATAAGGAAACCAGCTGAACAAGCTGTGGAAGTTAAACATGTTTCTCGTGATTGTGCATGTACATGATGGGCAACGGTATTCCCTAATTTCTAAGCACTTTTGAATGACTGAATCACATGCAGATGGATATTTTCCAACTGGTTGAAACCCAAGTTTGAAGGTTTTCCTTTTTGGATGACTGGTGTTTGAACACACTTTGATTCAGTGAGATCTTTCAATTATAGATAAAGGAGGAATTCTACTGTTAGAACCTAGCAGAGCTATAATGGTTTATATACTTTATTACGAAATTACAAAAATAACTTATGTTTTGTGACTGCTGAATAGGCTTCCTAAAAGCATTGTACTATACCTCAAAATACATTCATTGTTGTGTCTTCACTCATCAGTGGTAGATTGGACCATGGGAACATGATATATTTTGGATGATCTGAAAAGTGATCACCACCTTAAACGATATATTTTGCCATCTGCGAAATCTCCATCTTCTAAACATATAGTCACATTATCTTTAAGGCTATTGTCCTATCCTTCAAGATGTCACAATTAAGCCTCTAGATCTATATTTCACAAGATCATAATAAACATCCAAAACACAGTATTTGTAGCTCACAAAAACACCATCATAATCAGAGATTGAGGTTATTGACAGTGGACAGCAAATCATATACTCTTACATCCCGTCCCCTTTCCTTCATACTGTATGGGCGTCCTTCGCGAGAGACGGGAGACGGAACCTTTTTCACCAGAAAAAATCTTCTTCCCCTTTAAATTTCGGGTGCGGCCCTGGTATCATGCGCTCGCCTGACTCTGCTCCCTCCTCAGACCCCTTTTCCGCATCGACGGGAACGAGCCGAATTCACCAGCCCTCCTGGGTTTGGGTTCAGCCATGTAATTCCATACGTGGATACTTCTTCTCTTCTGTCTTCTTGTCTTTTTATCATTCAGGTACTTGATCCTCAGGTGTCGCGCTCCTCCCCGGCGCATGTCGACTTCTGCAGGGTTCAGCAGTTGTCCTCCTGCAACAGGCTCTTTCAAACTTCAGACCCCAACGCCCTCTGCATATGTTGCCTTGTGCCGGACCACGGCTGGCAAACTCGTAATGCGTGCAAAGCACTCTCCTCGAGGTCTCTTAAGACAGACTAGCCAGGTGGAGGGAGCTCTTCCAAGATCGCCTCCAGAGGACCGGAAGGACTTTGTCGATCATCGATCAAGGCCCAAGGTAGGGCCATTCTTTTGCAGCGCACCCTTCAAGGGAGACTCCTTCCAAGGGCTCGCCCGCACGGGAGGAACTGCTCAGGTTCTCATACCAGCACACGTACAGAGGCTGAGTCAGCTACCGTACGGTAGGCCAAGGGGTCAGTGGATCCTCCCGGTGACAGTGCTGATGGACCGGAAGGTTCTTTTACCGGGTCTTCACCAGAGGGGCCACGTCCTAGTACCGGCAACATGTCTGAGGGGACACCTATATGCAGTACTACTAGCAGATAAGCCGAGGGCGAAACGCCTACCAGGTCTCGGCCTGAAATACTTACTCCCGAGGGGCAACACCCTAGTACCGGCACACGTACTGAGGCTAGTCCAGCTACCGTCCTCACAGCCGAGGGGTCTCTGGATACTTCTGGTGTCAGTGCTGAGGGAACGCAAGGTTCTTTTACCGGGGTTACTCCCGAGGGGCAACACCCTAGTACCAGTCCGAGGGGGCACTTTCACGCAGCACTACTGGCAGCTCTGCCGAGGGAAATACACCTTCCAGGTCACTGCCAGAGGTGCGGGATAGGACTGTTGTTCCAACACCAAGTGTCTTTGACGGGGCTGGTTCCAGCGAGCCAGGCACCACAACTTTGCCACGTAGCAGCAGTTCTTCAAAATGGCTGCTCATCCAATACCCCATGTTGCGGAGCGGGTGGAGGAGAGAGTCACAAGGCGTGACTGGTGTCAGCCAGGTACGTGGCCGACAGCGTATACATCCGCAGTGCAAGGCAGGTTTCCCCTGCACTCCAGGCAGAGTGCGCCCTGGTCCGAGCTGCCCTTGGCCACTCCGTCAATGTCATCTGCCACCTCTTCAGCCTCTGAAGACCGGTTCTTCGAAAGGTTCCTAGGGTTGATGCGATCTCCCCTGAGGGGCGTCATCCTCTGGGATGCCATCAGGGACATGCTCATTCAGGTCACCCCACCAGCACCCATAGTCATTTCTCCGGTGCCACAGGCCCCAGAGCAGACACTGCTGCCCCAGCCGGCTTCTCCGATTCCGGCTTCCCTGCCTCTCATGGTACAGGCAGTTCCACACCAGCCTACGCAGCAGCCACCAGCACCGGTCTCCACTCCGCAGCCCACGGCGCCCAGCACTCCTCCACCAGCTCCGGACCCCGAGCCTGGTGGACACAGACGAGGAAGAGGACCCTGATGCGCCATCTTCAGCCAGGGCCTTCCAGGAATGCCTTGCAGGTTTGGCAGAGTATGTGGTCCTTCCTCAGCCCGAAGTAGAGCAGCCGAGGAGGGGGTTTTAACAGAAGGCCTTACCTTAAGACTCCCTACCAAAACGGGGATCCCGATGCAGAAAGACATAGTTGCCCTGGCCATTAAGGGGTGGCTCAAGCCACACTCGGCCCAGTCTGTCACTCGGCCCTTCAATGCCAAGTACAGGCAGATGGTGGGGGGGAGACTCTTGCTTTCAGCGCATCCTCAACCGCACTCTTCTGTGATAGCTGCAGCGTCACTCTTTTCCAAGCTGCATTCGTCCTCGGCCATCTCGTCCTCGCCTCTGCTAGGCAAGGAGGATAAGATCTTGGAGGCGTACGGGAAGAAGCTGTACTCCAACACCTCCTTGCACTTGTGGCAGGCCAACGCAGATGCCATGTTGGCAGCCTCTAGCCAAGGGCTCTGGCGGACTTCCTCCCAGAACTTCAGCACAGAGCAAAGTGTGCTTCAAGGCGGGACTAGGAGAACATTAGCGCAGGACATTATGGAGTCCACCGGTGACCCACATCGATACCTCAGCCCGGGCCATCTGCATTACCACGGACATGAGAAGGGCTGTCTGGCTCCGGGCTACTAAGTTTAATCCCGATGTCCAAGAACGCATATTGGACCTTCCCTTCGAGGGCAGTGACCTCTTTCACTCCACCACGGATGAGGAATTAGATAAAAGAATAGCTCGCAAACCGCAAAGTCTCTGTTTATTCTTAAAAAGGCCACTCCCAAGGCCTACACCCAGTCGCAGCAACGCTCCGAAAAGGGGTGGGCATTAGGCGGGTTACGAGGCCTCCAAGAGCACCTAGACAACTGCACCGTTCTCCGAGTCGGCATCGGAGGAAACAACAAAGGGGGCGGGGGTAAGGTTTTTTTTCCAATCCCCCTCCTCCATATCAGCCTCAAAGGGGAAAAAAGGAATGACGTGTACCTTCGGGCCCATGTGTCCCCTGTGGCGGGGGAGGCTTGCCTTTCACGTGCAATTTTGGCGCCAGAATTTTGTGGACCCCTGGATCCTCACTGTAGTCTCCACGGGGTACTGCCTACCGGTACCTTCCTGTCCTCCCTCCTCTCCCACAGGTTGGGACAGCAAACCTGCTGACGGAGATCTGGTCGCTCGGCGAGAGCCAGGCTGTGGAAGAAGTCCCAACCTCCCAGCAAGGCTTGGGCTCTTATTCCGGGATTGTTGCCATATAGAAGAAGAACCAGGCTGGCCGTAAAGTTGTGTTGGACCTTTGCACCCTCACTATCTCTCTCCATCTGCAAAAATGTAATATGGTTACGCCAGCTCTTATGGTGGAAACACTTGGCAGGGGAGACTGGATTTGCTCCCTGAAGGACGCTTACCTACACGTCCCGATTTGGCAGCCGCATCATTCCTTACTGCGCTTTAGGAGCAGGGGCTTCCATTTCCAATACAAGGTGATACCCTTCGGCCTCAACTCTGCTCCCAGGGTATTTACCAGGTTGATGAATGCAGTGGCAGCCCTCCTCAGGTACCAGGGCCACCATGTCTACCCATACCTGGTTGACTGGCATGTCCGGGCCACCTCTCCGGAAGCGGTTCAGCATACTGCCTCCGCACTGAGGAACACACTCCACGACCTGGGGTTCACTATCAATCTCAAGAAGTTTCAGCTGCAGCCCATGCAGATCCTTACCTACTCTTAGGTCCCACCCCCTTTCCTCCGTACTGTACGGGCGTCCCTTCCAAATGACGGGAGACAGAACCTTTTTCACCAGAAAAAAACCTTCTTCCCCTTTCAATTTAGAGGCGCAGGAGTGCGGCCCAGGGAGCCTGCGCTGCCCTGACTCCGCCCTCCGGTGCCACACCTCAGTCCCCTATTCCGCGTCAAAGGGAACTGGCCAAATTCACCAGAGCTCCTGGGTTTGGCTTCGGCCATGTAATTCCACGCGCAGATACTACTTCTTTGTATTTTTTGTATTTTCTATCATTCAGGTACTCGGTCCTCAGGGGTCACGCTTCTCCCTGGCGCATGTAGACTTCTGCAGGGTTCAGCAGGTGTTAATCCTGCAACGGGCTCTTCTCAACTTCAGACCCCCACACCCTCGGCCTATGTTGCCTTGGTCACGGTCCACGGTTGGCAATCATATTCGGCGTGTGACTCGCTGTCCTCGAATGGCGCTGAAGAACAGACTAGCCAGGTGGAGGAAGCTCTTCCAGAGATCGCCGGAGAGGATCTCAAGAACTTCGTGAAGCATCAAACCAAGGTAGGGCCGATATACTCCATCACACCCCGCAAGGGAGACTCCTTCCCAGGGACTCTCCCGCGCTGGAGGGACTGGTCAGGTCCTTCTACCGGCACGTGCAGCGAGACTGCTTCAGCTACCGGCCTTTGGGTTGAGGGATCCTCGGATCCTCCCGGGCGCAGTGTTGAGGGACCAGAAGGTTCTTTTACCGGGTCTACACCTGAGGGCCTCCGCCCTCTTCACGGCACCATGGCCGAGGGGCTACGCCCTAATACAAACAATACGTTCGAGGTCCTACGCCCTAATACCGGCAATACGTCTGAGGGGGGCATCTAAGTGCAGCTCTACTGACCGCTGAAGGGTGTTACACCTACCGGGCCTAGGCCCGAGGAGCAGGGTAGGCCTTGTGATCCACACGCAAGAGTCTTGGACGAGGCCCGGCCCAGCGGAACCACGTATTGAAAAGCATAGGGTCTTAGTTTGCCTATGTCTTGGCAATGTGAGTTTACACCAGCATTTACCTATGTTGTACAACATATGGGAAAGACGTTTCACCACTTAAGGACCTTTCATTAGCCCCTTTCTGCTGTTGATAATATTGGTTGTATTGTTTTTGCCTTGACTACAGTATGTTTTGGCTTGGGCAATCATGGCGGGTATTACATTTCAACAATATCGCCCCACCCAGTGTCTGGGTTTTCCATAGACTTATACATCTAAAGTTAGTCATTTCATTTTGTTATACAAGACGTTCGCTGCTGATCAACGGTTTTGTTTTCAAAATTGCTTTGGGAACAACTTTCAGTCACTTGCGAGTGCTGCATTCGCTGCTTTTCAATTGTTCGGTATTCAAAATGAATTTCAGGTATTTTCACGCATACTTGAGTGCTGCTCTTCAACTGAATGCCTGTCTTGGAAATGTGAGCGGGTGCAGGGCGCTCCGAGGTCACTACCAGCATGTGAACTCACCGGGCAAGACCTGTGCGTCCTGTCCTCTCGCCGCTCACAGTACTACTTCTGTGGCTCCTCGCGACCTGGCAAACTGCTTCTTGGAGTGCGCCTTCACCGATGCCACCTGCAACTGAAGCCCCTGTCGCCATGAGAACCTTCTTGTGTGGTCGCCAGAGACAGCCTTGCTCTTACTTCCGAGGCCCTCTGGTGCACGCCAGCCACCAGGGACAGCCTTGAGGTCCTCGGTGTATGCTAGCCACCAGAGACGGCAACAAGAGACAGCCTACTGGGAACAAAAGCTTCCCTTGCCTTCGTTTCCCACCATGCACCCTCTGAACTTAAGGATTGGAGAGACATTGACCCTCTCAGGACTGGCAGCCGTTTTCTGCCTCACAGTGGTCACGGCATCTTCTCTCTCTCTTGCAGCTTCTGTTTGGGCTGCACCCGAGTGGGCCTTTTAAGCCTCTCTATCTCCTTCAGGTTTAGGTCATTTGAATCAATGATCTGACCACTCCTGCAACATTGTACCTTTTAAGCCCTCTTTCCCGTCCCAGTCCTTAAGGAATTATTAAGTCCCTAATGACAGTCCATTTTTCAAGTTTGATTTTTACTTTTAAGCTCAAGTCTGTTCTTTACAATATTCTTAAAAGGAATATCATGAGGATTAGTTACTAGGCCTGATTGAAAAGAGAAAGGCAGTTCTTTTTGGCCGTTGTTATTCACAGATTTCCTTTCACTATACCTTTGGGTGTTACAGGGGCTATTAGCTTTACAAATCTCTAAGATTTTAGATGGCTGATGTAAGGAACTCATGGTGGCAACAGTAAAGACAGACGCAAGTGATCACAGTTCAAGGGTGTTTATTGAACTTTATAATGGTTGGGATAAACACCTAATCTAAACCTAAATCTAAGATGGGAGCAAGCTACGCCTATCAAATAATAAAGCAGGCCTAGTGGCGTATTGTCAAATAAAAAGGGCCTATACTAAAGAAAAACTATTGCCAATTCCTTACTGTCAAATTACAAAGAGTGTGGGATAATTTTCAGCAGAAAAGAAAGAAGTGTTCACAAAATGAAAAGTCAGGATGTTATGACTGGGTCTCCCTTCCCCACGCTTGAAGCACGGGACAAGGCGGGGTTCTTGAGCACAGCACGCTCCTTGGCCTCGTCAGCGCCAGGTTCCCAGTTAAGTTCAACGGCATCAAAAACCTTAGTGGCAAAGTCTCCTTCTTGCAAAAGTCCCTTGCCTTAAAAGGCTGGCTGAATCAAAGAAACAAACATATAAATGTTCTCTGTGATCTTGCACCTTAGGCGATTGCTCTTCGTCCTCGGATCCTCCTTGAAGTTTGGGCCTCCCTTCGTCGGGTTCACTACGGCCTTTCTTTAACACAGTTAATGTATTTCTAACAGTTCATGTATTGCTCATTTTCATCAGAAAGCAGGGTTTTCCTTTCTTTCGGCATCCCTCTGTCGGGTTCACACTTGCCTTGTTCCGCAATTCACAATCATATCAGAAAGCAGGGTTCCCTTCCCCTAGCTTTCCTTTGGCAACGGGTCAGACTTTCGATTGTATAAGGGATTTGACGTAACCCTTATAGGACCACTCTGATGCTTCACGCCACCTCTTCCTATAGTTTCTGGTTCTTGTAGTTTCAAAGAATAGGTCCCGGTCAGAGTCTTTCGAATGAGCGCTCATGTGGCGCCGGACCCCTCGGCACCTGGACCTCAACTGGGATTTCTCTAAAGTTCAACACATACAGAAGTTCTTTGTCTTTCAGATTCCTTCCTTTCAAATATATTGCCACTTGCAACCTTGGGCTCAACACATTTCGGTTTACTATACACATTTCTGTTTACTATCAATTTCCTCTGGCTCACCGCCTGTGCTGAACCAATTTGGCTTCTTTGTTCTCCGGAAACAAGGATAGTACCAAAGTGGCCAGCTCGCCTCTCCGCCTGCGTTATCAAAGGGGAGGCCCCCGTGTACCATCAACGTCTGCTGCTTTGCACGCCAGCTGTAGATCCCGATCTTATGATTTCCCTTTCGGAGGCTTTGTGGTATGCATTGAAAAAGGCAAGGGCGATTCCCCCTTCGTCGTCCTCGCAGGTCTCACTGCCTTTCTTCTCCGCTTGAACTGCCGGTTTGATGTAGCTGTCTCCTCGTGCGTTTGGCCTTGCTTGAAGTGTGCTTACGTGCTCTGCCTTTTATTCCCGTGGGGAAGGTAAAGGGCCATCAGGTGTGCGTGATTATTGTCAATTGCCTGACTCTGCATGACCTGTGTATTGAGACATATCAGGTAAACGGTTCTGGTGTTAGTCCGTTGTCTATTACTGTGTAAGAAAGTGTTTGTGTAGGGGAAATGGGGGTGGGTGGTGTAAAGACTGGAGGGGGGTATCTGCACTCCTATATGGCTGAGTAGAAGCATAGAGCACCCCAGCCAAGATTCTCTATTTGGTAACGTAGGCACGCGCAGTCAAGGTCTAAGCTCTCAGGAGGTGATGCGGGCTGGTCCTTAAGTACAGTGTAGTCCCCAAGCACCCACAAAGGAATGTCCACAGACTATGTTAGTGATAAAACAGTTCTTTAAATAAAAAAGGTTTAAGTTATATACAAATACAATAACACACTTTGTGCTCAGGCAATTCTATAATGATAAATGTACAATTTATGTGTGGTACCACAAATTCTCTTTGACTCCATTAAAATGCACCAACTGCTGACAGTTTCAAATGGCATACAAATCAATAGTAAAAGGTATCAACCATAGACTTGGGAGGAAAACAAGTTGATATGATATGATAGGTTATTTATAACGCAATTAATACCCAGAGGTTTCTAAGCGCGGACCTGGGGATCGAACCTGTGGTGCTCCATGTCGTCTTGCTTCCAAGGCGAGCATGTTGCCCCTGAGCTATCCTCCCTTTGACAATGGGCAGAATACTGGTCCCCTACCAGTAGGCATATTTCTGTATGAGGATCCCCCCCCCACCTGGGCGACCTGTAAATAAGATAATAAACAAGCCCAGTCCATATATTGTTTAGCAGAGTCTTATTTCCTTCTATAAAGGTTCTACTACCCCAAAGTACCTGGTTTAGCAGAGTTTGACTTTGTGTCGTCGACGTATCCTTCAGTGAACACCCTTTAAGGCAGGAGCCAGGGATTGTCACAATCCCTCAAAGAAAAGGGTGAACAATGGTGTTGAGGCAGCAGCTTCGGTCCTTGCGGTGCTCGTCGACGATCGGTTGTGGACGTCCTGCAAAGATGAGGTGTGCGGTGCACCTTGGCGACAATAGTTTGTTGCCGCAAAGAGTCAATGAGGAACGTAGGCCTTGCAAGGGGGTCGGGTCGTCAGCGTTTGGCGATCGGGACTTGACCAAAGCTAGCTTTCGGATCTTCATCGACATCTTTGAGGACTTCGGGTGGCGGGAAACCCACCGGCGGATTCTCTTCGATTCGGCAGCGACCTTAACTTTCTCCGGCGTGACAAAGTGGTTGATGGTGACAAGCAATGGAGTCCTTGATTCAAAGTGTTCTTGGGCAATGGAGCGTTGCGGCTCTGGTCGACGAGATTACAGCGGTCCTCCGAACCTCTGTCGTCGATGGCCTTGACTTCCTGGCGCTTCTCTTCATATTCCTCGACGGTCCCCATCTCCGGTCGGCAGCCTTTCGATAACCGACTTCCATGGAGCCTTGGTGAAGGTTAGCTGCTGCACAATGGTCCCTCGTAGCTGCTTCTTCTGGCTCGGCTTAGAGAGTAAGCATCAAGTTTCGACTTCAGCTTCTGAACGATTTCCATCAGTGAGAGGGTCCTAGATATAATGTTTGGTCTCTCATTCATTCTGCTGGGTCATACTCCGGCAACACGCATTCAGAAGGGCATTCAGGCAGTCAGGCAATATATCTGGCTTGTTGTGCATTCAGGCCATTGTTCTCCATCCAGACACTCACAACAAGGAATGTGAATTGGGACAAGTACCCAGCCATTCAGCACTCCACACTACATTCATACCAGTTCGGGCAGGGCTGTCTCAGTCTTTTTGTCCAGACACCCATAACATGAAATGCATATTGGTCACACACTCCGTTCACCCAGGTCCCACCCCAGGGTTGTACCCAGAACATAGTCATTGGGAAGCCTCCAGCCAGTCTGGCCTGGACTTCCCCACAATACCATATATGGAACTTCCACTCGACAGCCAGTCAAGGGTAGAGACAGAGTCAGGGCTTTCCAGGATTTAGGGAAAACAAGGTAACAGGCAATAGAAAGCAAGAGGCCACAGGGTCCATCTTGTCTCCTATGAGGAATCAACTTATTTCAATGACAGGGCCTGGGTATCCCAAAATGGAGGATGCTTGGAGCACCTGTCGAATTCTGCATGGAGCTGCCCCCAGCCCATACCCTGCTATGTGGGCCACACACAGGTGCCCAAAAACATTGACTAGGGCTACAGGGTTGTGCACCCACCCATGGGTGCCATAAGTGTATCCCAAGGGTCTGTGCATCACAACCAAAAAGAGGAAGAGCTGCACTGCCAGGAGTCCCACATAGACTCCTATGCAGAAAACAACACAGAACACACATGATAAAAGGACTACAGGACAAGGACATGGAGGCCTTGTCCCTCCAATGCATTTCCAGCATCACAGAGGGGCAGAGTGTCTAAATATCCTACAGAGTAGGATGGGGAAAAGGTTTTACAAGGAAAGGGATACCGCGTCTCAATCCTCAGTGTCCCCCTTCCACTCCCTGAAGACCCCTTGCCCAGGTGATCCTCCTCCCACTGATCCACTCCCAGGGACTGGATCCATTAGTGATGGTCCTGGCCACTTGGACGACAGATCTCCAGGGACTAGCGGGTGAGACACCTTCAGGTTTCGCACACTGTTTTGTCTCCCAAGGCCTAGGAGTTGATTGTGTTTACCCCTATTTATATATGTATCTTGCGGAACAAAAATATAATCATTACAAGCCAATACGTATTTTGGCATAATTGGGCCTTTTCACCTCCCTTTTGATCCTCCTGCAGAGCACCAGCCCCAGGGTAAGGTCCAGAAATTGGCGGCCTTTCCCTGGCCGCCTGGGAGGAGACTTTAGGCAGGATTTTAGTGAGGAGTCCATAGGATTCATCACAATACGCACAGCCCATAGACCGATTTAAACATTTCGTAACATATTCACCCCAAACAAATTGTGTACAGGTCGCAACAATCGTTTTTTACATGTTGCATAAATTTGCTCAGACCGATTCGAAAGCTCTTCCAAATCCAACTTGTGTACAAGCTCCTTTATGTGCCGAAACCACCCAAGAGTGATCACATTGTTTTGGGACAGCATATCTCTCGGGGCTTCTCAAAATTTCACATGGCACTCTGCCGACCAAATGCATATCCATAATAAGATCAGCTTGAGAGCAATCAAATCCAAAATACAAAAGAGACCCAATTCCATATGTAGAGGTATATTTGGAGTGCAGGTCCGCAATAGCTATTTCCCCAAAAATTATTCTGTTACCGGCAGAGCTTTAACCTTGCTTGAGCCCCAAAAATCTGCACCACAAAGGGCGCGAGCTAATACCTGGGCTCTAAGTTTCCACCGCACGGGGCGCAGAATTGCACTTCGTTCTGTTGACAAAGGCCAAAATGCCAATGCATTTCTCTCTAAACAAACATCAACCTTTGCCACATGATTTTCCCACTTCCCATCATTGGAGATTTTAACACCAAGGTAATCGAAATTACAAACTTCTTCAGTCTGTACTCCATTGATATCGGGTACAATATGGGACCAGCATCCCGGGGTTCTACCATACCTTGTATATAATTTTGGTAGCGTTCACCTTTTGCTGGCAAAACTTGACAAAATGAGTAACATGTTGCTTTAAGCCCGCTGGAGTAAACGAGAGGAGGTAAATTGCGAAAAAAAGATTCTGATTTTCTCTCCTGACATCATGGTGAATCCAATGTCTCCATCTGGAATTAACCAGTACACTGTCAACAAATAAATGAAAAGTAGGGGAGCGAGCATGCATCCTTCCTAGCTCGACTCCCTTCATTGCACCAAAAGTGTCATTAGTCTCGCCGCCTAAGCCCCATCTTACTTAAGCAGTAGAGTCAGCATAAAGCTCCATGAATGCTTTTAACAAATCTAACTGAACCCCTATGTTAAATGAGGCTTTCCGCAGAGCTATCTTTCAGATGCCATCAAAGGCAGCCTTTAAATCAACACACAGGAGATGAAGGCTGCCCTTGTTTAGCTTTACATACCTGTGATGGATTAAGTTCAATCTTAGGATCTGGTAAAGGGTGTGCAAGCTCTTTACAAACGCCACTTGTAAATGACTCATCCCATTCTGTGCCACAACCCACACTTCCAGATTTGTTTGTAGAACTTTGCCAAATATTTTACTACTAGCACACAACAGAGAAATTGGCCCATAATTGCCAGGATCGCCACACTCCCCCTTTTTAAATATAGGCACAAATTCAGCAAGACTCCAAGCTCGGGGTCTCAGACGAGTCCACAGGATTGCATTAAACAGCTTGTGCAAATGCGGCACCCATATTTCTCGTTTGCTTTCTATATAAATCTCCCGGCATATAATCAGCCCAGCGGCTTTCCCTGGTATCTGGCATCCCAAAGCCTGGGCCACTTCACTTAAGTTAATTATGAGTGGTGGTATATCCACACACCTAAGGCCAACACTGTTATGTGTTTCTGGGTGGCTAACAGCATTGTATCTATTCTCCTGATATAATCCTGATACATGGTCAAACCACATCCTTTCTGGAATTGCTACTTGCACAGGGTTTTCTGCACACCCACACCCATTGTGACGATTTTCCTGAATTCCCTGGCATCTATATCAGCCAAGGAATTCTTTAGATAACCCCACAATATTCAAAAAGTACAGTGTTTTTTTTTTGGCCAAGATATTTTTATGGTCCTTTCCCAGTGCATGTATTTCATTTGCAGGGCCGGGGGCTCTATTTTTGAGTGCTGCCAATAACTTCGATTTGGTAGCCCTACATTCACGGTCATACCACCCCTCTTTATGTAGCTGGAGATCCATTATCTTCTTCACCGGTTTAGTAAGCCACTTACTGAATATAGCCAAAATCCTACCAGCCGACTTAAATATAACATTATCATTTTCAGGCCCCACAGACCTGATGGCCTCAAAATAAATGTGTCATTGCCTGGTAACATGCTTAATTCAGGCTATTTTCAAGTGCCACTTCACCCCATCTCCATTTACATCTATTATTAGATATACAAATCTCCTGGGCAACATTTGTGTGCTCCTTATTTGATAGGTGTACGGCCAGGGTCAGACCTAACACATTATGGTTGCTATCCATTCGCCTGAGCACTTTAAAATATTTAACCGTACCCCAAGTATCTAAATTTACCCATAGCCAATGATATACATAGGTTGATATACTATGTATAATACCCATTTCCCCCTCTTGCACTGCAACCCATAGAATACAGCTGAGTCCCACAAAACAAAATAAGTCCAGCTGTTGCATAGTCACCGACATTGCAGCCATCTCTGCGCCTGAACACAACGCTCTGCATTATTTCAATAATGTTTTAACCTGGTCATCTCTGCTAGTAGTTGGATTGTCACCTAATTCTATTTACTATTCACATGAAATGTAACGTTCTTTATTTCCAAGCTTGCACAGACTTCCGAAGGGCTTTTCACCCCTTTCTGTACAGTTGGAGCAGCAGCTCCCTCTGCGGCTTGGTTGGCAGAGTAGGTCTAGCCACTGACTTGCTAGTTGGAGATGGTCCCTCCATGTGCCAAGGCACCCAGGGATGGTTTTAAATGATCTCTCCACATGTTACGTTAAGTTGTCTTATACCATGCACAGTTACCATTGGCATGGACTCCAGTCGCTCATGTGGTTCTGTAAGAGTGGGTTGGGTAGTTTAGTGAGGCAAGAGGGAGTAGCGTAGAGGTTGTGCTTTTCTGTTGGTACTTTTAGAACTAGCATCTACTGGGGGGGTCTGGTTACTATTTATGTGTGGATTGTGCGCACTGGGGCTCTTGTGTCCGGATTGGCAGCGTCCAGTGATTGGGTGTTTGTTTGCTGTAGTTAGTTTTGTGTGGTGGTTGAGCTTGTGCGTTTCAGTGAGAATTACATATCAAGTAAGATAAGTTCAGAACTACTTGACAACTGACATTTTTGATTTGTGTGGAAATAATAATCAGAATGTTCTCTTTATTTTGACATCCTACCCCAGTCTCTTTCTTACCTGTACACAAGGTCAAGAAAGGTTTGGATAACACTGGCAGGAGCAAAACATACCACTTTCCAGGAAAACCTCAGAGCTGTTAGACCACTAATATGGTGACTAACGATGTACAAAAACAATCTTAACATAAGCTCATGACACTCTGCCCCCTCTCTTATGTGCGCGCACACATAGACCATTGTTCCCTAGGTCTAGGAGAAGATGAGCAGTAATGGCACATAAAGTGGGTAGATTTTTTTTCCTCAAGACATTTTAAAGGGCGACAGGGTAGTGTTGTGCATTGGCTGGGTGGGAATTATGCTTGAGAGACTTTCCGTAACCAGTTAACTTTCAGACAAAGGAGACTCACGTTTCAAGATGGAGGGAAAGGAACTGGAAGCCAATTGGCTCTTTGCTACTGATTTATGCAGTATAGAATCTTGACCAACGTTCCGTAACTGCCTTTCATACAGAAACCTTTGGACAAGCAGGTCATAGCCCGCAGAGCAGAGTGACTATGCAACACTATGGGACTCCAGGTAGCCGAAAATTGTCAAGACTCTTTAGGAACAAGTTGCAGGATCAAACTGCAGGAACTAGTGACACTTTACTGAGAAACGGTTTTTCTGAGTAATATGGCAGTCCTTCAGTTGAACTATTTATTGTAAAACTGTGCAATGGTGGGACAAGAGCATTCATCTAATGAGAAAACATTGTACTGTGACGGCACATTTAATTTAACTTCATGAGACTTATTAATGGTTACCGTTGCTGCCCGAAGCAAGGTCTGTGCTCAATAAAAACCCCAATTATAAAAAATTATTGAGCTTGTGCACAAGCAAGCTCTCGTTTCAATACTCTTCTGAGGAAAGGCTAAAGCAGTCGTGACACGCACATGTACAAACCTCAAGATACACCATTTCTTTATTGTAGCTGTTTTGCTTCTGTGCGTGCACAGTGCAAGTTTTAGTCTGCTTCTCTGTAAATCCTGTCCAGTGCCAGACTTTGAAGAGACTAGAGGCATGGTACCAGTCAAGCAGTTTGAACAAAAAAACACTTTGAAATAACTCATAACAAAGCAGAAACATGTCAGAGGAGACCCCTTTTGAGCAATAACACCAGCCCTCGCCCATAAGGGGTGGGGGATTTTGAGGAGTTAGTGTTTCACTGCAGTCATATCGGTTCTCTGGGTAAGAGAACTCCATTGGCTGGAAGGATTTGGAAGTTCACCATCAGCACTGTTATTCAATAGTTTTGATTTTTCTTAGAGGGAATAGAGTTAGTGAACAGGAGACCACAGCGTTCATGTACTAAAAAGTATTAAAAAGTGAATAGATAGATACACCGCTGAATATAGAGAACACAGACAGCAACATCAATCAAAAAAGCCGCCAACATATTCAAAGTGGGCCTACAACATCTGGCCCATAGACGAAAGTGAGCAGTTAAGGCACTGTAGTCTTCAAGGCTGAGGTTGACAAGCCTTCAGGTGCAGTTTCACGGTCAGAAATGTAGCTTTCACCTAGAGAATAATGATGGGTGTCTGCTGAAGGGAAAGAGGCTGTGCAGCTGCAGTGACTCGTCTGCCTTTCCCCATGTCATTATTTACAGAAGTGTATTAAAGAGCACAAATGTGAATCTTGTTTTCTTTAAAGAGTTAAGTTTTGAAGCTGCAAATGGTTTAATGCTGCGAAGCTATTGTGAATCTCTTGTCAGTTGATCGTAACCACAAGAGCACTTATTGTTGTGAAAGGCTGTTCGGGCAGGTGGAGTATACCTGGATGGACAAACATTTGAAAGGTAGTAGGCCTGGCATGGGAATAAACCAGGGGGAGGTCGAAGCAGTGCTACAAAGTGGTCTTGACAAAGACAATTTATGTGCCTTTCCTACTGAAGAAAGGAGCTGTGTAAAGCTGCCAAATAGTTGTTTTTCTTTAAACTTTTAAACTCATCCGTTGTGGCAAATCATCATGACCAACGCAATTATTGTTGCTATTGGTGAGCTGCAAAGTTGTTTTTTATCTAAAGAAGCTAAATCATATAAGGAAGCAGTCTTATTTATTTTATTTTTTATTTCATTTAGTTTATACAAACTTTTTGAAAATATATTTAAAAAAAAGGAAAAGAGCAAACAATACAACTTATCACTTTTTGTCCTAATTTTAACCTTTAAAATGACTCAGATTTCCTCTAAATCCTTTGTCCCATCACTCGTCTTATATCATATTATAGTACTCAATGTTAAGCTATTCAGTGTCTCTTGTATCTTTCACATGGATCCTCGTGGGTCCTTTCTCTTTTACTCACAAGTATCACTGATCAAGTATTTGGGTTTGACTCTAATTGGTTTTAAATTTGTTCCAAGAATCGCATCATACCAATCATCAATGATTTACTTTCCCCAATGTGAAGTTGTTTCCACCAATCTTCGGTGTTATGCGTCCGGAATGAACTCCTCACCTTCCCCAAACAGTTCTCACGTGGCACCCTCAGTTCCGGTACAAGATAACACCAGATGTTTGAAATGTTCGTCCTCCTTTGCGCAAAATCTGCATTTTGAGTTACTTTCAGGAATCTTCCGTCGATGCCTTAGAATTTCTTTCGTTTCAAAGATATTCAAGCGGAACTTTAAAAACAGCCTTCTTAGACGTTTACAGGGTGATAACATTAGATATTTTGGAAGTATATTACGTTTTTTAGCTTCAGATGGTGTATTTTGCATAGATTTGTGGGCTGATCTTTTCTCTTCTATATCGATCCAATCAAGGTCTAGCAATTTTCTTTTCACTGAGTTTGTATTATACCATAGGGTGCGTTCGTCCGTTCCTAGTTGGTTTAGGATCCCTTTACATTGTTGTTCCCATTCATTTAGTGCTGATTTCCTTTGTGTCTTCTCTTCCGTCAAGATTTTAAGAGGAGGCAGGTTTGCATCTTCATATATTTTTCTGAACAATGCTAACTTATTCCATGTGATTCTCGCATTAAGTGTGGAGATCCCTACTTCATATAGTACATTGGCCGTCGGCGTACTTTGAGGAATCTGAAGAACTTTCTTCCAGAAAAAACCTTCGCATCGCGACCATAATTTGTGGTCGCACCCAAACATATTCTCTACCCCGTAGGTTAAAGTTGGGGAGACTTTGCTCTGGTAAAATTTTCTTACTGGATCACATGAAAATTTTCCATATCTTTTTTGGATTATGATGCCTTGGGAAGTCAGTTGTTTACAGCTGTTTAGAGGTTTTTTGGCCATCGGCTCATCATTAAACCAAACCATCTCGATGCAAAGGAGATATATGCCCCCCTAATATCATCAAAGAATGTGCCACTCCCCTCGCACCAATCATCACAGCATTCATTAACGCCTCATTCAAGACTGGCAAAGTCCCTGACAGCCTTAAAGAGGCATGGGTGCGCCCACTCTTAAAGAAACCAACCCTGGACCCTGCTCAACCTAACAATTATCGGCCTATTACTACCGTTCCATTTCTCTTAAAAATCCTAGATAAAGCTGCACATATGCAGATACAGGCCTACCTAGAAAACAACTCTGTCCTAGGCAAAAGGCAGTCTGGATTCCGCAAAGGTCATGGCACTGAAACCGCCCTACTAGATCTTAAAAATCAAATTACCCTCATCCTAGACAAAGGCAAGCCGGCCCTTCTGCTCCTCCTAGACCTCTCAGCGGCATTTGTTCTAGTCGACCACGCCATCCTCTCCAACCATCTCACACAGGCCGCACATTTCTCTAAACAAGCCACAAACTGGATCACCTCCTTCCTCGAAGGTAGAGTGATGAAAGTGTATTCCAATACAGCCAACGCAGAGCCTACCACCATCAGGTATGGAGTCCCTCAGGGCTCATGTATGGCTCCTACCCTCTATAATCTTTTCACCAAACCTCTCTTTGATAAACTGGACGCACTTGGGATCACATACACCAACTACGCTGACGATACCCAAGTACTCCTCCCGCTCACAGGACTCTATCACCAGGACGCAGCCACTCTCCAGAATATATACGCAACCATCCAAGCATGGATGGCCACAAACGGTCTATGTCTTAACGGAGACAAGACCGAAATCCTCATCCTCGGCCAAAAACCCACTCTCACAAACCTCGACCCCCTCTTCACCAACTTATGCATTGACAATTGTGTCATCCCAGTTCTACCTTCGGTTAAAACACTAGGAGTCCACATTGACGCATCACTCTCCATGGAAAAGCAAGTCAACTCCATTGTCTCTGCTTCCGCCCTGAGTACCAAGCTCATCAATGCAATCAAACCATTCCTAACTAAAGATAACTGCCTATCCATTGCCAGAGCCACCATTGGAGCCAAACTAGATTACTGTAATGCGCTACTGGCGGGCACCTCCAACTCCAATCTCAATAAACTTCAAATAACACAAAATAATGCACTAAGAGCAGCCCTCAATATACCTAAAAGAGACCACATCGCGAAAGCCAGAAGGGAAGCACATTGGCTACCTGTTAAAGAGCGCATTACATTCAAAATACTTACCACCGCACACAAATGTATTAACCTGACTGCACCTTCATACCTGTCCGACACGCTAGTTAGATCTCACACCAATAGGCCAATGAGACAATGCCACACTAACCAACTTAGGGTCCCACGCATCAAGCGAGCTAAAGCAGGTGGAGTAAGCTTCCCCTACATCGCACCTAAACTATGGAACGCATTACCTAGCACGCTCAGAGCAGAAACCTCTCTCACCACCTTCCGAAAAAAACTGAAAACCACCTTGTTCAACTAATTCCCCCAACATGTGTATGCTCACCCTCTCCTCTCTTCTCCTCCTCACCTATAGCTATACACCTATAGCTACTACTTTTCTCTTGCAACTAAGTTATGACCTCTATGTATGTATAACAAGTCATGTTCATATCTGTAAACTTTTCTATTGCAACTAAGTTATGACTTCTCGGTATGTATAACAAGTCATGTTCATATCTGTAACCAGCGCCACGATGCCCTATGGGCTGCCTGTGCGCTTAACAAATGCGAATAAATAAATAAATAAATAATAAATTAATACTGGAACTGATGATTGTCCCTAGATACCTTGAATGTGGTACTTTGTTCAGTTTTTTCTCCCCAAGCGACCATCCTTTTCTGAACTTGTTCGGATTTCTGCCTCTTTTGTTTTCAAGTACCAAGATTTCTGATTTGGCCGCATTGATCTCCAATCCCAGATCTTCTAGGAAGATTCTTAGCGCTGTCAGTTTACGTTGTAGGCCAATTGGTGTACGATCTAAGATCACCATGTCATCTGCATACATGCTATGATTTATCTCGATTCCATTTATCCGCTTTGGGAATGACGCCACATTTGCTAGGGCGGTACCAACTTCTGATATATAGAAGTTGAATAGGGTTGCCCCTAGTGGGCACCCTTGTTTTACGCCTCTTTGTTGATATGGGGTTCGTTAGATTTCCTTCGCTGTCCAGACGCACTTGAATGTAAGTGTCTCAGTATAGCTCTTTGATGGCTTGGATAAAGCTGTTACTACACCCCCCTTCCATAAGGCTGTTCCAGAGTGTCTCTCTGTCCACCCCATCAAATGCGTTCGCCATATCGATAAATGCGAGATATGTTTTTTGGCCAGATCTAATTGCTTCAATTTTTAGCAGGTTCAAAATTAGCAGATAAACATCACAGCCTACGCCTTTAACGAACCCCGACTGACGGTCATCGTAGATCTTCTCCTTTCGAATCCATGTATTAAGTTGTGTAAGTAATTGCAATGCAAACACTTTTCTCACTACATCGAGCAGGGCTATTGGCGGATAATTAGCGGGGTCCGTGCGGATTCCTTTCTTGAAGATAGATACGATTATTCCAGATTTCAAAGTCAATGGGATCCTACCTTCTTTTATTATTATTTGAAACAAGATGTCACAGAAGTCTACCCACTCCTCTATGTTCTCTTTTAGGTCCGCATTTGACAAGCCATCAGGCCCTGCAGCGCGAGAGACACTGCTTTTTATGATCGTTGTACGGATATCATCTCTGTCAATTTCGATTTCCCACGGCTGGCTCCACTGAAAGTTTGCGGTACTCAGCGTTTTCCTTTTTTTAAATAACTTTGCATAGTGCCTTTCCCTCTCATTTTCAGTTACCATATTTGATATTATCGCCTTTTCGGAGTTCGTTACTTCAATTAATATGGCCCAAAAGCCCTTGGAATTCCTTTTGTTTAAATACATACGATTATTCCAGATTTCAAAGTCAATGGGATCCTACCTTCTTTTATTATTATTTGAAACAAGATGTCACAGAAGTCTACCCACTCCTCTATGTTCTCTTTTAGGTCCGCATTTGACAAGCCATCAGGCCCTGCAGCGCGAGAGACACTGCTTTTTATGATCGTTGTACGGATATCATCTCTGTCAATTTCGATTTCCCACGGCTGGCTCCACTGAAAGTTTGCGGTACTCAGCGTTTTCCTTTTTTTAAATAACTTTGCATAGTGCCTTTCCCTCTCATTTTCAGTTACCATATTTGATATTATCGCCTTTTCGGAGTTCGTTACTTCAATTAATATGGCCCAAAAGCCCTTGGAATTCCTTTTGTTTAAATACATACGATTATTCCAGATTTCAAAGTCAATGGGATCCTACCTTCTTTTATTATTATTTGAAACAAGATGTCACAGAAGTCTACCCACTCCTCTATGTTCTCTTTTAGGTCCGCATTTGACAAGCCATCAGGCCCTGCAGCGCGAGAGACACTGCTTTTTATGATCGTTGTACGGATATCATCTCTGTCAATTTCGATTTCCCACGGCTGGCTCCACTGAAAGTTTGCGGTACTCAGCGTTTTCCTTTTTTTAAATAACTTTGCATAGTGCCTTTCCCTCTCATTTTCAGTTACCATATTTGATATTATCGCCTTTTCGGAGTTCGTTACTTCAATTAATATGGCCCAAAAGCCCTTGGAATTCCTTTTGTTTAGGGCCTTCAGCATTTGCTCGGCATCCCGTTGCTCCATCACTGCTCTGTGCTGTTTATACCAATTATTATATCGGTTCTTTGCCTTTTTTATCTGACTCTTAGCGTCCACCAATTTTGTAGCGCCAATTCTTCTTAGGGTCTTCCTTAACTCTCTTTCTTGTCGCAACTTCAGGGTCATAATGGTGTTTTTGATACCCAGTTCTATTCGGATTGGTCTTCTTTTTGATTTTTATAAACCTCTAAAAATTGCTGGTATTCAATCGGTTTACACCAACCCAGCTCCTGAGACTGATGCAAGGACTCTCACTGCCACTATATCAGCATTCTTTAAACGCAGTCTGTTCCGAGATTGCTTGTCTCCATTGATTCCGCTGTACTGGATTATTCATCTTCCATACCATTGACACAATGTTGTGGTCACTTTTGTTTGACTTGGTCACCTTCAATGAAACTATTTCTTGCACTAGACTATTCGATACAAAGATGTAATCTAGTATGGATTTTTGCCCACCTCTTTCCCAGGTTGGCTTTGCTGGTATGTCTCCTCGAGTTGTTCCGTTCTGCATTATCAGATTCCTGTGTGCCATTTCGTCTAGCCAGCATTCACACTTGTATCTTTCATTGAAATTCGTTGGAGTCTTTACTTGGTCGATTTCTATTAGTATCATATTGAAGTCTCCGCACACTATCAACGGGGCTCCCGGGTCATCACTTAGAATGTTGTCTATTGCTTCTAAGAGGTAATCTTCGAATTTTTGGTGTGTTTTTGCTGTCAAGTTCCAGTAAACATTTAGGAGACGAATACCTTGCTCCTTCTTCTCTGTCTGGTTTACTGATTCCACACAAATCGACTGCAGAAACGGCGATATATTTAATGCTGATTTGATTCTCATACCGGAGTTCCTTTTGATGAGAACTAATTGGCCCGACATCGGGCGGCCTTTTTTCTGTCTAATGGCTGGGTTTATTGCAACTTCGAAGCCTTCAACGTATGGTGTGTTCGTAAGCCACGTTTCTTGGAGACATATCGCGTCTGCCCTTGCTAGAATTTCAGGAGTTGAGTTCAGAAGATGAGAGAAGCCTCTCGTGTTCCAGGAGGCTATTATCAACTTTGTCGATTGCTCATGGCATTAACTCACCGTTGAACTACTTAGAGTTTTCGCGAGCCAAGTCCATTTATCGCCTCCGTCCTCACGGGCATTCTTCTTCTCGACCTTTGGATCAGTTGAATTTGGCATATGACAATTTTCAACTGTTATTTTGATTTCTTTCAGTCTTGTCTCTGTCATTGGGTAGTGAGTTTTCCCTTCTCCTTCCTTCACTTGTACTTCATCACTTCTCTGAGCCTCTGCTCTTGCGTATGTCGGCGCAGGTGTGTTCGCCGAAGGGGGGAATCCTTTTTCTGCTGGCTGGTTTGTGTCTATTGATTTTTCTATCGCTTCTCCCACCAGCGCATTATCCATCTCATAAACTAGGTATCCCATGTCCCACAGCTGTCTCTCACACATCATGACCAATTCCACATCCTTTCTGTCCATAATGTGTAATAGTATGAATTTTTGATTCGCATCTGTTAGGATTTCAACACGATCGATTCTAGCACTTTTTATTGTTCTTAGAACAGGAATTTTTTGAAATATCTGCAGTATGGTATACCTGTTTAGAGGCGTGTCACTTTTTCTGGTTTCTATCTTTTCCACCAAAATTCTAAACGCCTGTTGTCTTATCGGGGCGATGGGATTAATATTTGCAGCAGAAAGCTGCTGCCGGTTGGACTTATTTGGCTTTTCACTCCGCACCCTCTGAATTTATTGAAGTGCATTGAGTCGCTTTTAGAGTCTCAGGATTTGCACTCTGTTTCGGTGAGGGATAATTTGTTTTCTTCTGTGGTTCTGACGAGCTCTTCATCCCGATGTTAGCTTTCTGCGTGCTTATCACACGTTTCTCCTCTGTGTAGTATCTTTGTACTTCTTGGGGCTTTGCGCTTTTGTTTTCTTTTATGTCATTAGTTTTTTTTTGGCGTTCTTGGCCATGAGACAACTCTTTTGCTTTTAGGTTGGGCCTCTCTCACTTTCTCAATCTTTTGTTGGCAACCGAGGATCGGTTGAGTCCGCTGGGACCTCAGATTTGCTGATACTCTCCTCACTTTTTTGATCTTCCTCGGCCGCGTTTTCAATCTCCATGTCCTCTTTATCAGGTGAACTGTAAGTTGACAGATTCAAAAGTTCGTCGGCCTCGGCCTCCTCATCTTCTGTCACTGGAGATGTACTCTGACTACTTGATTTTTTTTTATTCGCACCTGGGAAAGATTCTTTGGCTTCTGCTTGAGTCTCAGTAGTCTCATTTCCAGTCTCCATCTCGATTTTGCCACTATTTCGTTTACTCTTTGTTGAATTTTGCTCTGAATTATTTACTGTAATGTTCAAAGCTTTAATATTTCTGAAAAAATTTGTTGAGCTTCGCCGCTTTTGATTCTTTTGGATTTGTTGGTTTTTCGCATTTTTTTTACCTTTACTCTGTTTCTGTTCAACTGTTTTTTTTGTTGAGTTTCCCGCTGCTCCCTTGGGCTTTCGGGTTTTCAAATATATCAAACCACTCTGCATCGTTCTTTTTTGTTGACAAAGCTTTAGGATTAATCTCCTCACTTACTGGGATGACCCCATTACTTTTTTCTGCAAGGGTCAAGTCGATTGTCAGAGGATTATAACCTTTTTTTTTTCTCCTTTTCCCTTCCGGAGGTCTCTTGTGAGTCTACGTTTGTTAGTTTCGTTGTACAAGTGGTAACAGTGTGTGTGTGTCCATATCCTTAAAGTTGCTATTTTCATTGGGCCCTTCCTCAGGGATATCACTCTCCACAGTGCTAATAATAAGTTATTTTTCATAGCAGCAGTTTTGAGTCGATATAGCCTTCTTGTTTTTTGATGTTTTCTCTTGATGTTGTTTAACGTGGGGGGAACTCTCACTGTTATCACCGATCACCAGATCTGTCGATATATCTGCTGTTGGATGGGTTTTGGAGGACTGATCTTTGGCGACCGAGGCATCCTGGCGTTCACGTTCATTTTGTAGCAATGTCAGTGCCTACCTCGTGACTTCAGCTAAGAGTCTCTTATCTTCTGCTGAATTTTTTAAAGATTCTTTTAAAGCAGTTAAGGAGATTTCGTTGCCTCTTCTTGACATCACGACCTGTGCTGTCATATCCAACAGGTCTGCCTCTAGTTTTATAATTTTCGAGTTGAGTAGTGCAATTAGAGTGGTTTCATCACGATAATTCTCATTTAGATTCTCATATAACTTCATCAGAGGCGCCACTGCTATCGTCGTTGCTGACATCAGAATCAGACTTAATTTTGAGACAACCGATTCCAGCCAGCAGGGCAGGACTGTCTTGAGAGTTTCTCCGAGCACTAGCATTTATAGGTTCCCCCATCTGCAGACTCACATTTTGTCTTGGCGCTGTCTTCTCATCACTCTCTGACTCCGAGGTTGGAGGGCTCGTTATATATTCACTCGCTCATTTGGGCGGTGTGGCTTCTTCCACAGTTTTCCTTCCTTTAAAACGTTTGTTCGGGTCTTCAGTTTCAGTGTCCGAGCTTACGTTTCTTCTACTCCTCTTTTGTGAGATTATGATTTCATCATTTCTTGTCTCAAAAGGTGGTGCATTGGCCTCAAGTGTCAGTACTTCGCAAATATTCCTATCTGTAATCGATAGACGCTCTACTTGTGGCCTTGTTCTCCCACACACGCTTGTTTGTGAGGCTTTTTGAGGTTGTGATATTTTACGGTTCATCTCTGCAAGATCTTTCAGTAGTTGATCAGCAATCCCCAAGGAGTCTCTTCGAGTTGTTAACTTGGTCACATTTTGTTCAGCGGTTCTTTCATTCCAAACCTCAGGACTCATCCAATCCTCACTTACAACTTTCATTGACCCAACAGAAATTGCGTTCTCCAGCATTAATAGAGGGGGAGGGCTTAAAGCCTCGGTCTGCCCCAAATTTGGTGGTGGCAAGTTTGAGATCATTCGTTCTGAAATTTTATGTTAAGGTTTGTGCATGGCTGCCACTCTTGACCACGCTAGTAGTTTTAGTGAGGGTCCAGATTTCATTGCCTTCTCCATACTCTATTCTGTTTGAAAGAGTGACAATTCTTTGTTACAATTTTCCTTCCAAGGGCTTGCTTCGTGAGCTGATTGAGTCAACCCCAACGGTGTTTGCTCATCTATAAGGCTTTTTTGGGGGTTTTTTGCTTTTCGTTGGTGTTGTCTTTATTTTCGGGGTCTGACGTGGTAGGGGGTACAGCTGGGCCCCACTTGAGGGCCTCACCCTCTCTGATCGATTCTGATGGAGATCTATAGCTGTGATCGACTTGGGAGGGGGGAGTCATAGAGGGGCGGGGGCTCACCTCCGGTATATGATGTATCATTACAGAGTAACTTTCCTTTTCTGTACCGGCATCCGCCCTGATGTCCTCACCCTGAGTCACCTTCACCGTCCGATCCTCAGCTTGTGTTGTCGTTATTGATTGCTGTTCACGGGGGGCTCACTCTTTCTCCCCTTTAGCTCGCCCCGTCTTGAAAGTCATACTCGACACATCCTCCTTCCCTTCCCCGTCCTCCCCTTCCTCATCCTCGTCATTACTCTTGCTGTCGCTCCTGTTTATGCTGTCGCCACTTTCATCATGGTCATCATTCACCGCTCTGATTACAACCGCACCAGTCTTTTTCCCCCTTCTGCTGGTCCGTGCACCAGCGGGCGCCGCCATCGCTGTGCGGGGGCACGGTGAAGCAGGCGGGGCAGCGCATCTCGATTCCCCTTGCGCGTTCCTTCCTAAAGCAGCCTGCAAACTTGTGACATTCGAGTTTATAATATCGCGCTTCACTTGAGCGCGGGTGTTCGCTGTTGCTCCAGTCCACATTCTCGCTCAATTTAAATCTGCACGCGTACGAGACAGCTCTTACCTTGCTCCACCCACGAGGCGAGTCAGAAGAGTGTTGCTCGCTCGCCCATCCTTTGTCGGTCCTTTTCGGTTCACGTCCCACAGTCCCACAGTCCTCCACGCACCTCCACGGAACACAGGAAACACTCAGTACACTACGCTACGCTCCGCTTGGAGTGATGGTGGTTTTTATGGGGAGCTCCTCCTCTACCAGCAGTAGCAATGGCAATGGTAAACAGACTTGCCAGGAAACCAGGACACAGGAAACACTCAGTACACTACGCTACGCTCCGCTTGGAGTGATGGTGGTTTTTATGGGGAGCTCCTCCTCTACCAGCAGTAGCAATGGCAATGGTAAACAGACTTGCCAGGAAACCAGGACACAGGAAACACTCAGTACACTACGCTATGCTCCGCTTGGAGTGATGGTGGTTTTTATGGGGAGCGCCTCCTCTACCAGCAGTAGCAATGGCAATGGTAAACAGACTTGCCAGGAAACCAGGACACAGGAAACACTCGGTACACTCCGCTACGCTCCGCTTGGAGTGATGGTGGTTTTTATGGGGAGCTCCTCCTGTACTAGCAGTAGCAATGGCAATGGTAAACAGACTTGCCAGGACACAGGAAACACTCGGTACACTCCGCTACGCTCCGCTTGGAGTGATGGTGGTTTTTATGGGGAGCTCCTCCTCTACCAGCAGTAGCAATGGCAATGGTAAACAGACTTGCCAGGAAACCAGGACACAGGAAACACTCAGTCTTTTATTTGTTTTGTTGAAACATTGGAATATTGGAATTTTCTGTTGATCAATTGGAGTTACAAAGAACTAGTTGGAACTTTGTTGCAAACTAGGATTTCCTCATTTTCTTTTCTTGAACTGTGAAGCAGAATTCTGCTTAAAATCTGGGGAAGTGGAATTGGCCCAGGTTCTAAAAGGAGGCTGTTATTGCAATACAAACTTAATTGTTATTGTCTTGAACTACCATGCATTTCCGTAGTTATTTATTGTTTGTATAAGTGTGAGGGACAGACATCCTTTGTAAGAGTGTTTTATTTAATTTATTTTAGGCTTGGAAATCCTCATCAGGGTAGGGATAGTGAGGCGTTCATCCAACCTTCTAGTTTAATGAAATGGCATTTGTTGAAAAACCTTCAGAGTTGTCCGCCTCACATTTCTGACCCCTCAAAATATCTGATGTGTAAAGATGCATTTATGAATGACGAATGCTATCTCTAATACACGATCCTTTGAAGAGCACTCAATTAATTAAGATGCGCCTCGGCAACCTACCTATGCGCACAGTCACAGCGAAGTGGGATACAAAATTGTCACCTATGTGCCATTTTTGCCCCTTTGTGAGGGGAAACCCTGCAGCACTTTATTTTTATTTGTCCACAATAAAATGATAAAAGAGAAAGAAATGTAAAACATTGTATGTACAATAGGGGCATGATAACAATGAGTGCTGCTGAACATTTTTATAAAAACGCAAAATTTGACAGTTATTTTCGCAGCCTCCACTTATTTATCAAATACATGGAAGAAGAGGTTGTGTACCCACTCTGGATGTTTTAGCTTTTTTTTTTACTGTTTGATTTGCCATTTTATTTTGAGCTGTAAAACGTTTATGGAATTTTGTTCTGAATAAAGTGTGATGATGATGAGTAGATCAACCCATAGGGCAAATGGCTACAGTTGAGGCCTCTGCTATATTTTGCATGCGGAAGACAAGCACACTGAATAACATGCAGTAAAGGCAAAACAACCTGCAAACTGGCGCTCCGTTCACTTGCATATTGCATACAGGTCACACTTCACTAGCTCACACTGTACCTGACAATCTCTCGTTTCTCCTCTCTCCCCTCAATGTTTTTCTCTCTCCCCGCGCTGTTTTTCTCTCTCCCCGCGCTGTTTTTCTCTCTCCCCTCGCTGTTTTTCTCTCTCCCCTCGCTGTTTTTCTCTCTCCCCTCACTGTTTTTCTCTCTCCCCTCACTTTTTTTCTCTCTCCCCTCACTTTTTTCTCTCTCCCCTCACTTTTTTCTAACTCCCCTCACTTTTTTCTATTATTCTCTAGTGTCTCTTCGCTCTCTCTTACCCTCCTCCCCTTTCTTTTCTCCTCCCCCTTGCTCCCCCCCCTCGGTTCCCTCCCCCTTGCTCTCCTCCCCTTTGCTCTCTTTCCCCTTGCTCTCTGAGTTGGCAGATGAGGGGTAAGGGTTTGGCAGTTGGTAAACTGCACTCCATTATCATATGCAACAGCGAAGGGTTATGGGAGGCAAGAACCTTTGATTCAGAGATGGGGCTACTTGAAATTTGGGACCGCAGTGACCAATTGTGTCTTGCTTAGCATGTTGGGTGGCAGCCTGAGAGATGCCTCAAGCTCACTGTACCGTGCTTGGTTGCTGTGCTCAGTGGCCTGCTGGGAATAATTATGAGAGTTATGGTGAAACAAGGGGTTGATGCAAGCGAAGCTCTGGGGCATCAGCCTTGATTTGCATCTGGGCTAATTTTTTGTGTAATATGGCGGGGTGGGGTGGGGTGGCGGGGGCAGGGGGGATGTAAGAAACCAGGCTTGGGTTTGAAGTCCGGCTTAAAAGTTGGGCAGTTGTTCATTCATATATTTACTCTAGAAAGACTCATTATAGGCAAGTTACCTAATTTTGTATTTACTGCTGAAACTGTACACTATTTTAGGTTAAATGAAAATCGGATATTTGTACCCGAGCCATAAGTGCTTGTCTCTCTAAATTGTAGGTCTATGATGAAATGTTAGGAGGCTGGGATTCCCTGTTGGTATGCAGAGATGGGGGCCAAGATATGGGTGAACAGATCAGAAAAGCTATGGCCACATATATGGGATGTAGCCTATAGGGATGTAAGTGATTAATACGCAGTGCGGAATTGCGAATCCGAAAATATCGAATTCCAAAATTGTGTTGTGCAGTGATCATATAGATGACTTTGCCGGCATCGCTCCTCCCCCTGCAACTCCCCCCCCCCCCCCCATTTACCTTTTTAACTCTCCTCTATCCCTGCAGACCTCAAAACAAAAGCACCAAAATAAAATTCCAAAAAAGCCCAATTCAAAAAGGCATTGGCCAAGTTGAGAGTTGAACACCGGAGGTAAACCCTCTCACTGAACTACAATTCCTGTGATTCCGCTGCCAATTTGCAATGCTGGCTAAGTATGATAGGATTTGTAGTCCAAAACATTGTGAGAGCCAACCAAAGGTTGCAGATCCTTGTGTGTAGTTATGCTGGATCAATTTAAAAACAGACACACATCTAAAGAGGTGCACCCTTAAAGCTTCCTACTTTCCCATTTCTTGATTCCACTTTTCATGTGGTAGCAGGGATGAGGGTTGGGAGGAACCTTCCATGATCCATAGTTTCACCTCTTCAATACACCTTCAATCCAGAAATCGATGCCATGAGTGTGTTTTTGGCACATTTAAAATATATATTTGGCTTTTCAATGAATCAATGAAATGACAACGTGCTGCTCCATTTACAAAATGCCTTTAGTCATGTACCTGTGCTAGCACTAAGGTTCTCTACTTAGTAACACAGAGCAACAGCATTATCGGATATGCAGTGGCACTAAATCTCCCAGTGGGAGTAACCCTGGTCTTGCCTTGGGGGTAATGTTGCATTTACCATGAGTTGAAAAAAAGTACTGCAGCCACTCAGAAAATAAACAGTACTATAATATAAAACTGATCAAAAACATTGCTGTCTTGGCCACACTTAACCCTAACCTTCTGTGGTTAAAACTGTACGACCCCGAGTACCACCTCCAGATACGAATTAGCAAGCAGGTTTGTAATGTAAACACATCGCAGTTGCCAAAGTGGGTCGGATTAAAGTAGGTCAGGTGTGAATATGCAGAGTAGGGCACAAGGGCCGCAGTGGGGCGGGATGACAAGGGACAAAGTGTGCGCCTTCCCCTCAGCAATGCTGCAAGTAATGAAGCAACCCGGGTTTCTGGCCTCTAGATGAGTGAATATAGGGAGTGTTCATCCATTATACAAGTACCAGCAAATGTAAGGGAAATCTTGCATAAGGAACAAGTTACTTACCTGTAACTGTTGTTCTCCAGCATGGGTCTGGCATGGATTCACATGCTCATGAATATTCCCAGTCGTCAGGCCGGGAATCCTCGGTATAGAAAAAAATCAGTATCAGTTTCGTTTCTGATCTGTCTTTCTTAGTAGTAACCAATCACTGGTCTCTGGGTCATACTGCCCCCAGCCAATAACTGCCCTCTCCCTAAGCCCCGCCTCTGGCAGCCATCCTCAGATTTGGTAGCACGTAAAGTGGCAGTATGACCAAGTGAAGAGCCGCAGAGGTGTAGGCGGGAGGGTTCGCATGTGAATCCATGCCAGACCCATGCTGGAGAACAACAGTTACAGGTAAGTAACTTGTTCCTTCTCCAGCATGGGGTCTGAGCCCTTCACGGTACAGAGGGCACAAGTGGAGCAAACACAGCCGCTTGTCTGCATGGGAAAGACAAAGAAAACGATCATCGTTCCCATACAAGGTTGGTATAGCACTACAACGTTCTCAGGTCAAACCCTCTGAGCCTTGACAGGAGCCCTAGGCACCCTCAGTCTCCAAGTAAGGATCTAAACGTGTGGATAGCCAGAATGAGGGGGGATCCACACACGAGGTGTGTTTTGACCTCCTTGGAGAGGACTCGGTCCCAGAAACTGACGTCAACCATATGACCTAGTCAACCGTTAAAGAAAGTCAGCCGATCGTAGACACCTGTAATAGACTGCTCCTATCGGGGAACCATTCCTGGGTGTGCATTTCTGGCTGTCTGTGCACGTGCTCCCATTTATGGCAGGGTGCAGCACACAGACACTACCACGTCAGCCAATCTACACAAGTGGCGCAGGTCGGAGAACAGTTCCTAATCAACAGGTTCAAACATTTCCTCACTTGGCCAGCTATGACAAACTTCTTTAAAGACATGCTGAAGACTGGTGGCACTAGAGGTGATAACTATAACTACTAGTAGCTGTCATTGCTACTATGTTGCTCACTCAGTGGGGATTACAAAGACTACAACATAAATAAGCTGTTTCCCCCCCCTAATACCAGCTATTTTTCTAGACAGAGAAAGGTGTCATGTGTGAGCAGCATAAAAAAGGATTGCCAGGCTGAAAGGCCTATTTGTGGGAGGACAGCTCTTATCTGGGTCTCTGTTTCATGAGCAGATGCCTAAATCCTTAGTCTCTTCCTTGCTCTATAACCGGGTTAAGGGGGAACTGAAAGCAAGATACCCAACTGTGACTGAGGGACCGAAGGGAAGCCACTTTATAAAGCATGCATCGACTATTAGAACTACTTCGCATACTGTCTCCTTACTCTACAAACTCGCAATGGCTAACTCACCCAAGGGGGAACCAGCAGCCAAGAAGAGATGGGAACTGGCCCTGGGCATCCTAATATAGAATAAGCAATGGGGAAAAAAATATGCTGGCAGATGAGATGCATTTCCTTCAACTACAAGCCTAGAGCACTGCAATATAGATTTCTACATCAAACATACTACACCCGTTTGAAGGTCAGAAAATGTGATTTGAGGGGATTGGGTCCTCTGACGTATTCCATATCTATAACAGCAATCACCACAGCTGTGCTGCTTCGGAAACATTTTTCGGCGTCTGTGTCCTGCATCGATGACGTCGATGCGCCGTCGTCGAGGACCTCGTCCGACGTCATCCGATGTGATAAGTAGGACGCACGACGCCCGTAGCCTCACTTCCGTTTTTTCCGCGAACGTGTTGCTTCGTGAATCTCGGTTACGCCTCAACTCTTTGGAGTTCTGTTCTTCTCGGTTCTTTGAACCTGTTCGTTTTTGTGAGAAAATCCTTCGTAAGAAGATGTCTTCTACTTCCTCTTCGACCCCGCGTCCGGGCTTCAAGAAGTGCGGGGAGTGTGGGTCCAAGATGTCGGTGACGGACTTGCACGACGCCTGCCTCTGGTGCCTCGAGGAGGCCCACGACACGGATGACTATCGACTGCCAGTCGCTCACGTCCAAAGCCTTACGGGAACATAAGAAGAAGTTGTCGGTAGGTCGGGTGTCCAAGCCCCGGAAGTCGAAGTCTGCGGGGCTTTCGACGGATGATTCGAGAGGTGACTCTCTGCGTCGTCGGCGGAAGTCTCGTGGGTCTCCTTCTAGGAGTCGGTCTCGCCACTCCTCGGCCTCTTCGAGGCATTCTCGGAAGCGCAGACACCGGTCGTCTTCCAGGTCCTCTTCTGAGGACTCTGCCCGGCACGTCGCTTACCCAACCAGCCGTGCGACGCCGGAGGAATGGGCTTCCTTCGGGAAGAAAATGCTGGCGATTCTCGAGTCGCAGGGTAGTAAGCCGTCCGCGCCCCCGAGTGGGGTCGGCCGTGAGAGGTCGAGAGACACCGCTCGCAAGAGTGGTCGGCACGAGTCACGGGAGAGGTCCCGTTCGGACAAGGGGACTCGTTCTCAACGTACCCGTTCCAGGTCCCAGTCCTCAACGCGTTCGAGACCGTGTGCACCTGTGATGTCTTCGAGGAAGACATCGACACCTGAGGCGTCGAGGGCGTCGACAGGCTTTCTCGAGGCTCCGGCTTCGAGGACTGTGTCGACGCCGTCGATGCTGGCGGCGCTGCATCTGACGTCGACGGCGATTTACTCGACGTCGACGCCAATCCTCTCTGCGCCGATGCCTGTTCTCTCAACGCCGGCGCCGATTCACTCGATGCCCTCGATGCCTTTCGAGGCCGGGGTGTCAGAGGTACCCTGTGGCACGGGGGAACCCCCTAGAAAGGCTCTGGTTAAGAGCAAGCACTCTCGGGTGCCTTCTTTTCACCACCTGGAATATATTTTGGAGGTGGATGAGGATTCTGATGGCCTGGTTCCTAGTCAGGTTCCAGATGAGATGGTCTCGGGCCATAGTCAATTTGACGATTTGAGGCAGTCACTGCATGATGCCAGTGGACTGGACACCTCTCCGGAGGTGGAGTTTTGTAGGCCTGAGCCTGGCTCTCATGCCGATTCCTCGTACCGGCGCCTTATGGCTAGGGTCTCCGAGTACTTGGGATGGTCTGCTCCCCCAGGGGAGTTTGTGCAGTATGATCTCACGGACATCCTTGATGTTGGTCCCCCAACTGACCCGGTACTGCCGTTTCATATGGCTCTACAGAGAAGGGTGGCGGCGACTTGGACTGCTCCGGAGAGTCTCCCGGCGGTGGGCAGGTCCTTGTTGCGAAAATACCGTCCAGCCAGTAGCGACCCCTGCTACTTGACCAGGCACCCCACTCCGGAGAGTTTGGTGGTGCAGGCGGCCACGGCCCCGGCAAAGCAGGCGTTGTACCCTACCATCCCTCCTGATAGGGACGACAAACGTTTTGATGGCTGGGCGAAGAAAGTGTTTTCTTCGGGTGGTATGGCGCTTCAGGCGGCCAACTCCATATGTGCCTTGTCTCGTTTCACACACACTCTGTGGAACTTTGTTGCGTTAGCGGCTGAACATATTCCCGAAGGGGACGAACGGGATGGTTTCCTTGCTATGGTCCAAGATGGTAAGGATGCCATGTGTGAGTCGGTTCAGTCGGGTTTGGAAATGGCTGAATGCGTCAGCAGGTCCATGGCGGCGAGCACCGTGATATGCAGTTTGCGTGGTTGCAGAAGTCTGGGTTTGCTCCTGATGTGCAGTCCCGGCTCCTCAACATGCCCTTTGACGGTGAACACCTTTTTGGCAGCAAGGCTGACGAGAGCCTTGAGAGGTTGCAGACCTCCAAAGCTGCAGCGAAGTCGTTTGCCGCTGCAGTTCGCCAACCTCCGCCTTTTCGTCCTAGGGGACAGCAATGGAGGGGTGGTTCCTTTCGCTATTACTCGTCCTTCAGTAAAGCGAGAGGAGCTAGCAGTCAAAGAGGCCAACGCAAGGGTACCAGAGGTGGACGACAGGGTACCCGTGGTGCCAAGGCCGCTCGGGCGGTTGCCTCTTTGCCCTCAGGTAACGCCGCAGCCGCTACCACTCAGTCATGAGGCCATGTCCATTGATTCGCCGGTTGGGGGAAGGCTGGCGCAGCATCTTGTAGAGTGGCGTGCCATTACTTCAGATGTGTGGGTTCTGGAGATCATAACCCACGGCTACTGTCTTCCCTTTCGGAAGAGGCCTCACGACAATCCACGAGGGAACCTCTCTTTGAAGAGTACGGATCCGCTCCTTGCGCAGGAAATTCAAGCCCTGCTGGAGAAATGTGCCATAGAACTGGTGCCTGTAGCGGAGAGGAACAAGGGATGGTATTCCCCTTATTTTTTGATTTCAAAGAAAGACGGGGGATTGTGACCCATCCTGGACTTGCGCGGTTTGAACAAACTCCTCAGGAAGGACAAGTTCAAGATTGTTACTCTCTCTCAAGTCCTCCAGGCCCTTGAGCTTCAGGACTGGTTGGTGTCTCTCGAGCTCAAGGATGCTTACTTCCATGTGCCGATCCATCCCAAGCACAAGAAGTACCTGAGGTTTGCGGTTGGCGACTCGCACTTTCAGTTTCGGGTCCTGCCGTTCGGATTGACCTCCGCCCCGAGGGTTTTCACCAAGCTCGTGGTGGTGGTGGCAGCGTATCTCAGGCAAGGGGGGATTCACGTCTACCCCTACCTGGACGATTGGTTGATCAGGGTGCGCTCTCCCGAGCAGGTCTTGGATCATCTGTCAGTCACCTGCCACTCCCTTCACAGGCTGGGCTTCTCCCTCAATTTAAAGGAGTCCCATTTGACGCCAACACAGCGGCTCCAGTACATCGGAGCAGTGCTCAACACTTCGCTGGGGCAGTGTTTTCCTCCCCAGGTGAGGGCTCTTCACATTCAGCAGATGGTGCACAAGTTTCAACATGCCCAGATGCTCCCAGCGTTCGAGTTCTTGAGGTTGCTCGGCCTCATGGCATCCTGCATTCTTCTGGTGCCAGAGGCTCGTCTGCGGATGAGATCTTTGCAGTGGGCACTCAAGATGCAATGGTCGCAGTCCTCCGGCAGGATGTCGGACCCGGTTCAGGTGCCGCCCTCGGTCGCCCAGGACCTTCTGTGGTGGGCCGTTGAAGGCAACTTGATGAAGACTTCCCTGGCCGGAGGTGACGATCGTGACGGATGCATCCCTCACGGGATGGGTAGCTCATGCCAACGAGCTGACAGTCAGCGGTCGTTGGTCTCCGTCGGAGTCCAGACTCCATATCAATCTGTTGGAGCTGAGGGCCGTCGGGCTAGCCCTGAAGACTTTTCTGCCAACTGTGCGAGGAAAGAATGTCCTGATCCTGATGGACAACACAGTGGCCATGCACTACCTCAACAAAAGGGGGGGGGGGCAGGGTCACTTCCTCTGTGCAGGGAGGCGATGCAGCTCCAGTTCTGGGCCATCCAGCAGGAAGTTTCGATCTTGGCAGTTCATCTGGCCAGAGACGAAAACGTGACGGCGGACGCTCTGAGCAGGCAGAGCACGATCTCTCACGAGTGGGAGTTGGCTCAGGAGATTCTCCTGGAGATCTTCGCCCTTTGGGGGACCCCTCAAGTGGATCTCTTCGCCTCCAGTGTCAACCGGAAGTGCGAGAGGTTCTGCTCGCGGGATATTTCCTCCAAAAGGAGCCTTAGGAGACGCGTTCGTGGTGGAGTGGTCATTCCCACTGCTGTACGCGTTTCCTCCAGTCCCCGTCATCCCGCAAGTGCTGCGGAGGTTACGGAAGTTTGGTTCCCGGATGATCCTCATTGCTCCGGCGTGGGCTCGGAGGACGTGGTACCCGGACCTTCTCGACTTGTCCATCTGTCCTCCACGTCGTCTTCCGTACCGAGACGATCTGCTCTCACGGGAGGGGGGTCAGGTTCTCCTCCAGAGGTCAGATCCCTCAACCTTCACGCTTGGCTTCTGAAAGGTTGAGGTATAAGGATTGGGACCTCCCTGAAGACGTGATGGAGGTGTTGCTCTCGGCCCGACGGCCAGCAACAAAGTCTCTGTACCGCTGCCGTTGGCGTAAGTTCTGCGACTGGTGCGGAGTTCAGAATGTGGATCCTTTTGCATGTGACATCCCCATGCTTCTGTCCTTTTTACTTTCTTTGGCCCACAGGCCCTTGCAAGTGGGTACCATTAAAGGTTACCTGGCGGCGCTGTCCATCTTTAAGCGCTCGTCTGAAGAGTGTTCATACTTTAAAATCCCTTTAATTTCACAGTTTCTGAAAGGGCTCACTAATGTGTTCCCTCCGTCACCTTTCCTGGTGCCCGGTTGGGATTTAAACCTTGTTCTCAGGTTTCTAACGGGTGCTCCCTTTGAGCGTTTGCACTCTTGTCCTTTGAGACTGTTGACTCTTAAAACTGTATTTTTAGTTGCGGTCACTTCCGCTTGCAGAGTGAGTGAGTTACAGGCACTTTCAGTTAAGCCTCCCTTCACTGTTTTCCATAAGGACAGGGTTGTCCTTAGAGTCCGTCCGTCCTTTTCTTCCGAAGGTAGCGACGGAATTTCATTTGGCCCAGAAGGTTGTTCTTCCGGCATTCTGTCCTCCTCCGCATCCTGGTAAGGAAGAGGAGAGGCTCCATAGGCTTGATCCTAGGAGAGCTTTAAGCTTTTATGTTTCACGCATGTCCCGGGTCAGAGTGGACGATCAACTCTTTATTGGTTACGCTGGAAAGCATTTGGGACAAGTTGTGACGAAACAGACTTTGTCTCGCTGGATTATTTTGGCCATCTCGGAGTGTTACCGCTTGGCGGGTAAGGACCCTCCGGCTGGCTTGCGGGCCCATTCTACCAGGGGTATAGCTGAATCTACTGCCCTGCAGAGGGGTGTTCCTATTCGCAACACCTGTGATGAAGTCACCTGGGCTTCAGTACATAAATTTGTACGTCACTATTCCCTCGATTCCATCCGAGGACAAGATCTGGCCTTTGGCAAGGCGGTCCTTTGCTCTGCTATTTGATTGGCAATTCTAAATTTTGATTCTAAATTCTTTCCCTCCTCCTTGCTCGGGTACTGCTTTGGGAGTCTGTCATAGATATGGAATATGTCGCAGGACCCAATCCCCTCGAAGAACAAGTTACTTTCTTACCTGGTAACGTCCTTTCGATGGGATGGTCCGACGACGTATTCCATATCGCTCCCTCCCTACCTTCCCCGCTGCAGAATTTCTTTTGCGATTGCAGCTTACGTTCCGCAAGGCTTTGTGTCTGACTGGCAGTAGACTAATGTCACACGTTCTGGGGGAAAAAGCTACAACTGAGGCTACGGGCGTCGTGCGTCCTACTTATCACATCGGATGACTTCGGACGTCGGAGGAGGTCCTCGACTACGGCGCATCGACGCAGGACGCAGACGCCGAAAAAAGTTTCCGAAGCAGCACAGCTGTGGTGATTACCTGTCATAGATATGGAATATGTCGTCAGACCATCCCATCGAAAGAACGTTACCAGGTAAGAAAGTAACTTGTTCTTCTACAGCATCAGGTGCATATCCCAAATGCAAGCAGCTCCAAGCTCACTTCTCACATATGACATGGTCATGCCCTGAGATAGCAGTGTTTTGGCAAGAGGTTATTGACACAGTGGTGTCAATCTGACAATTGGCTCTGATAGAGGATTCCTTGATATGTCTACTCGGCCTTCCGCCGCCTGCATCTAAACTGTTGGGCAGATTCAGAGGATTAGCGCAACTGTTGGCATGTAAATGTATTGCATTAAAATGGATGGACAGAATTGCACCCTCACGCAAACAGTGGATGAATGCACTGGTCAAGTTTCGTGAGTATGAGGAGACCTTTCTTGTCCTGGCACACCCATCCCCAGACCTAGAGATATATGGGTCTGCCTGCGACTGTATCGGACAGAGGGGGCCACGCAGGGCACGGGACCTCTGACAATATCATGTTTATTAACATCTACATGACAGGCAACACTCAACAAGGCATTGGCAAGATTGTGTCACTGTTAACTGTTATTGTACTCCTTTTGCTGTATGGAGTTGTCTCTTTTTGTGTATTGTGACGAATGTAGGCAGTGTCTCTTCTTCCCTGGGTGGAGCCACCACCTTTGAGGATAGGGAGGCGAGCCTGCGAAGCAAGACCCTCCCTATGGGTATGGGGAAGTGGGACCTCAATGGGAGTCACTCCCCTGTAGGGAGTGGGCGTTTTTGTGTGGCAAATGAGCAGAGATAGTAGTGTAAGGAGTTAATGTGAATTGAATAGTACAGGGTGAAGGGAGAGTGTTTGAGTAGTGTGGAGGAGGTGACTCCTAGTAGTTGGAGGAGAGGAGTTTTAGTAGAAGTACTTGGGGGAGCGTAGTAAGGTGGAGGAGAGGGGGAGTAGTGTGAAGGAGGGAGTAGGAGAAGTAACACCGGAGGATGGAGCCAAGATCAGGAGGAGTAAAACATTTAAGGGACTTTGTAGAGGAGGGAGCGGGAAGCAGTGTGAGTACAGTGCAAGAGGTGAGAATGAACCTGAAAGGACAGCATGAATTAAACCAGAGGAAGTGCAAGGCACTCTCCAAATTCCCATTGGAGTACAAACCATTGGATAGAATAAGACAGTTAGGAAGTCCATTGAGGGAGATTAGACAGCCAGTGTTTAAGTTTATGATCCATAGCATAAAAGAGTTTATAAACAGTAGTGGGTCGACCTTCACTAGCACTAACAAGGGGTTTGGGATTCCTGGGTTAGGGAAGAGGTTCAACTATCTATGTGTGAGAGAGAGAGAAAATTAAACAGCTAGACCCCACAAAGAAAAGAAAAACCCTTTAACTGCCTCTTCCACTCAGAGCGATTTCTGTGCCATCTGTGTCAAGAACCTTGAATTGACATTCCTTTATTTTTCGTCTGTGGTACCACATTAGGTGAAGGAGTTCTATCTTTCGAGCTGTACTGGTTTCTCCTTTATTATTGGGATACCGCTGGTTTAGTTGTAATGAGAGAGAGAGAGAGAGAGAGAGAGAGAGAGAGAGAGAGAGAACGAGAGAGAGAACGAGAGAGAGAACGAGAGAGAACACACCAACCAACAGACTGAAAATTTAGAGCCTGTGGCATGTACAGTATTCAGGCTACTACATTAGATTAGCACGGGAACCTAGATACACCTCTGTGTCACCCCTTCCTCTCCTGCAACGTGATAAATTCTCTCACACCCTTTCCATTTGGAGGATCAGCGTTCTCCTGCTTAGCAGCGACTCGCTCCCAAAGGAAATGCATACGACAGAGGATCACCTCAACTTAGGAAAACTATTGAAAACATGGCTCTTCAACAGTACTAATTAAGAGCACCCCTTAAAGACAAACTCCACCCACCACACAACCAGAGAAATCGAAGAGAATAAAACGAATGTAAAGACATACCTTGTGTGATGGTGACCAGTATTTTGAATCCAGATGTGTTAAGAGATGCACAATGTTAAACTTGGATATAGAGGAGATGCACAATATTAAACCTGGATATAGCGGAGGAAAAAATATTTTCCAAAATTCTGGGGAAGCTGTAGGAGAGTCTGCTCCCCGACTTGACCCACCACGATCAGACAGGCCTTGCGAGCCGTCAGACTCTTGACCATAGTAGGAAACTAACCCCCCTGATAAATACTGGATGGATTTTTGGGGATGGGAAAGGCGTAGCACTTAGATGGATTCTGGGGATAGGAAATGTGTCACACTTGGATGTTTTTTTGGGGGGATTACGAAATGTGTGCACCTGACTAACCATACTAAAAACTACATTTTCTGCATACTCACCGTTAAACTCCAAACTGAACATAACCCACCTCTACTGCACACACTTCACAACATCCAACATGAAACCAAACACAAGCTCACACAAAGCACCTATGCACAGTCATACCCCAACACCACATGACGGCTACCAACCAAGGACGTACCAAAGCTCAGTGACTGGTCTTTCCAAACTGAAGCTGCCAACAACATATGAAAGCTCTCTTGCTCTTCTCACTCTTAATCCCATTAACAAGCCGTTCCCCAAACTCTTTCCAATTCAGACCCGCCAGGGCGCCAAGAGACCACCATTTGGCATCAGTGCATGGTACAAGACCACATAAGACATTGCCCAAGTCTCTTCCTCGTCTGTGTCCCAACTTCACCTGCTACCCCAGTTGTTCCCAAATGGCTGCAGGTAGGGCGTTACTGGGTCTTCTTACATTTTCTCTCTCCTTGCTTTCCTTTTTCCTGAAGGCTTCAGAGGTTGCTAGCAGTTCAGGGTAGGCTACTATGCCCCTCTACCGTCACCTTTAAGGTTAGACAAAAATCTTCCATACAGAAGTGTTTTGAATGCAATACCATTCTTGCAGCGAGACGTCTGAATTGACACACACTGGTAACATCAGAGGGCATTATGGGCTGGCAGCACGGTCCGTACGTATTTTATTCACTCCAACACTGGATTCACAGAAAATGAGGAGATTGGGTTTGTACGGGGATGGGGCAGTGAATTAACTCAGCAACTGATTTGAGTACATGTTCTGGCTTGGAACACTACTTGGTTTTTCATCAACTTCGATGCAGGCACAATCGTTTTATTTCAATGCCTCATAGCCAAATATTCCATGATTGGAACACGTGCACCTGATGCTTTGTAATCCGCTTCCGGGTTGAACTGGGTGTTCAGTGGCGGCCCTCTTTGAAACATGCTTGGTTCGGCCCTGTTGACCCGCTGCCATTGTGCCTTTGGCATTATGGCATACAGCTGGCTTGCTACAGTAAATAACAGATGGCATGACATGCATTTCACGCGTCATACATCAGTACCTGGAAGCAAATCGGCAGAGTAGGTGCCCGGTTCACTGAGCATTCTGAGTGCATGGTTTAGGCATAGTATTACTTGGGGGTGGGAGGTGAGGGGCGGGGGAGTAGGCGGTTTACTTACCAGAAACGTTACAGACTTAGTTGGCCTCCTCGGTGTAAAATGAAAATGCACGCGTCTTAAGGTGTGTTGTGGTAGTTTCCGTTATCGCAACCATCGTTGTTTCTACTTAACACAAAGTATTCCCCGCCCCTTTTCTATTTTGTGAGGTACATAGTTGCATGCATTGGTTTGCGCGTTTGTCACGTGCAGCAGTGTCCTTGAGCACACGTTCCGAGTTCGCTGACCAATGTGCTTGTATAGAATGGGTAAGTAGTATTTTGCTTGCATTGTGTGTACTTTCTATGAAAAGAAAATACTTGTGCTATGTTTGAATTCTTCGGAAATATTGTTGTCCTTTTAATCAAACGCTTTTAGAACATTCGCGTGTGCCATTGCACGCAGTGCATAGTTTGCCACTTTAATAATGAATATCTTTTTTCAAATGCATCACAGTAGCCTTTTTAAAGCATTGTATTATTGTGTGGAAAATGCAATAAGGCTGCTAAAAGTAATAACCTGACAGGAAATGACTGTTGCAGCAGACAGTGCCTTGACGAACCCCGCTACGTTCAGGGATAACCGCGAGCAGGAAATAGCTTCACATGGGCTCATTCCGTTCTGCCGCTGCACTTACGGTGTTTGTGAGCTTTGCATGGGCGTGCGTTATGCTCTGTCGCCTTGCACGGGCCCAGTGACGTCTTTATAGGACTGCAAAAGGGGCACATGCCCCGGGCCCCCACCCCGGAGGGGACGGGGGTTGGGGCACAAATCTGCCTAATCTAAAGGAGTCCGTTTCCATTGTTCCCCAACATGAATAGCACGTCAGGATATTTTATGGCATGCTTCTGGGGTTAAAACTATTCACTCTCTGGTGTTCACAAGTACATTCTGATTTCATCAATTCATCCTGTATTGCTTTCTGTGTTCACTGTGGTATAGACAGTTTGTGCATTCACTATGGTACAACTCCTGTAGCATGCTCACCTTTCTGTGGGGTTCATATTGATCAGTTGCAATAGCCGAAGTTGAAATTCATATTGATAGGTTTGAGTGCTGCGATGGTTCAGTAGATAGCTAAGTGTGTTGAGCACTAATTGCAGAGGGACATAGCTCTGGGGCAACACGTTTGTCTTGGAAGCAAGACAACGCTGCACAACACAGGTTTGAATCCTGATCGTGCACTCAAACCAAACTCTGGTATTAAGCGTGTTATAGAATAACAATTGGAATTATAATAATCTGTGTTCCTATGAAAGATAACCATACCAAATTCCAGCCAGACCAACTCAGCCTTCCCTATTTCTGAAGTTGATAAACCTGCTTGTACATGAACTTAGTTTTGTAGCACATCAGGTGCTATTATCAGCAATGCACATGTAACAGATAGTGGTTGCTTTAAAAACAAATACATCAGTATGGTGAAGGTCTAGAAATAGTTATTTTTCAGATGGCAGGTTGTAAAACATAGGCAGTCATCCCTAATGAGAAGCATAACATGTTCGTTTGGAGAATTGTTTGCGTAAAAAAACTTCAATAATGTGGAGCCAAAGCATTCATTCAGGTATCCTTGATTTGCTAGCAGACGATACTGTGTTCCTGGACAATCATCTTATATCACTGCAGTACTGTGCTGCCCTATGTGAAAAGTTGTGCCTTCTCACATGCATTTGATATTGTTTAGCTCATTACCTGATCTTTCTTTCTATATTGGCCATTTGAATTGAAGGGGATCTAGACAAAAGAAAGTTGACCATACATCTCAGGCCTTCGGCAAGCATATTTTATGGTCTGCTCATTTAATACAGAAAGAACATGTGGGTTTTTTGTACAATTCAAAGGTTTATCTGCACATTTATAAATAACAATTTCACACGCCTGTATTTTGGGCATATTTAAAGCTTTAAAATTCAAGAGGAAACCCCAGACAAAATCTTTTAATATCACATCAATTAGAAGGCTGGTACTTATATACTTCCCTTGATGGAGACAACTAACCTAGAATCATTTGCATTTTGCATAATATGCTTCTATAACATTTTGCTTCATGGTCATGTTGGGTTCTGTGGTTTTACTTTCCAAGTCAGTACTATAAAATTGGATTATTTTAGTTAATCATGGTAAATCCTGAAAAGAAATTGGTAAAGTGAAGAAATTGCATAGTGGGCGCAAATCCCAGTGTAGCCTCTTGACCAATGTTTGATCCTCATTGCATTAATCTCATATTGCCTAACCGGTCAGAATTACCAATCCCTAAACCTTTTAAAATTGTAACTCTTCAGAGCGATTTCGTTCTCAGGGCGCGATCTTCAAAAAAGCCTCACTAATGGTTTCACTGACTAGAGAGTTGCTTCCTTTGTATAATAGTGAGCATTGACATATTGCACACCACAGCCACTTGTTTTTGCCATCTAATAGCAACACTCTTTGAAAAGCATGTCCCTCTTCTAATTTGAGTCTGCCTGGATATGTACACCTTTCTGGTAGCTTCTAATCTTATCCACTATGCATGCTATGTTATGTGCAGCTCTCCTATTGGGCTCCTGTATCCATTCCTGAGCATCTTTGCATTCTGTGGGGCAGCTAACCTGGGTCGTCTATCTATTCTGGATTATGCACACATTTTTCATACGATCTGTGTCCTGCTTTGAGATTATAGGTAGGAAGGATAGCTCAGGTGCAACGCGTTTGTATTGGAAGCAAGATAACACAGCACTACATGGGTTTGAATCCCGATCCCATGCTTAGAAACCACTCGCTGATATTAAGCGCCTTATAGAAGAACCATTATAATAATTATAGCCAGTATACCTTCCTCGTGGCTACAATTGATGAAGTGTCCTGTACCTATGCTAGAACACACGTACCCTTATCATGGATTGCTAATGTTGCCATTGGAATGCTACTTGTTTATTATTCTGATTACACTGAAAGGGGGTACCCATGCTTATTTTGGGAGGCAGCATATCAAGCTATGGGAGGTGATTGCAGTAAGGGGATCCGGGGGACCAGTTGTTCGTATCCCTTAATTCCTTTGGTTCGGTGGAGGGTGGCCCTCAAAGGTCTCCATACCCCAGGCCCAAAAGTTCATAAAATGGCCCTGAGTGCCGCCTCGCCTAGTCGGTGCTGTTTAGTGTTATGTTGCAGCTGTTAAATAGCACATCGTTAGAGTCTCAGAACCATGTTCACTCCTCGGAAAGTGCACATGTCATTCTTACATGGTTTAAGATTTATCTTTGGATCAGTTTATATTTTGTTTAAAGAGTCGAAGAATTTGGTTCTCTGTTATTATTCTGAAAAAATTGTGTTATTTCACTGGATGTTGCTGTATTGTCCCCAAGCTAAAGTTCATTATAAATTGAGACTCGATTCTGTTAGAACTCTTACTAACATCAACAATGAGCAGCGTTTGGCTTGGAATGGAGGTTCTGATTGTTCCATGAAACAACCGTGCAATGCGAATGAATGTACATACAATATCGCACAACAAAGTCCTGCTCCCAATGTGGTACAGGGAATGAAAGGAACAGCGCACAGTTCTACATCTGAACAGTGGCGGCAGGGTCATGATGCTGAACTGGTTCTTAATAATGGCGGTTCCATATGTTTATTAACCTTGTGGGTGCCTCTTTGCCCATAAATCTATGCGTGCTGGCTCTGGATCCATTGTGAAATTGGAAGCCTTGTATCCAAGAACACGTGGCGAGTGGCAGTGGTAAGTTGTCAGTGAGTAATGACTTCACCAGCCTCCATTTTAGGTCCAGTGGATTACTCATGGGCCATTCAAAATTAACAAAAAATATTGTGTTGCCTACAAATCCTTCAAAATGTAAGCCTTTAGATTTCGGTCTCTATAGTTACAGAAGCAAACCATGTTCCTCCATGCCTGTTATAATCAGAATAAAGTCCTGTGATACCGCGTTTTGATGGGGTGGTTGGTTCTGATTTTGGGCCTTTCTTTGTGTCGTGCACCTTGCACATGTGTGTTAGCTGATCTTTCAGGGAATTGACGTGAAGGTGGAATCCTCGAGCATTCCTGTCATTAAGCTCGTCTCAGGCATACATTGAGGTGTTTTTTTTTCTTTTTTGTTGACTCTCCCGCTAAGCATAGTACACAAATAATACTTATTTCATGCTGGATCACAATATTTCTTGTACGGTAACCCTTCCTATTGGCTACAAACCCATATCGAGTTGCAGCACCGTAATTTAAATTTCTTAGACCAAATGGTTATCCATTGTATGCACAACAGGACCTTCTTATCCCTTTCTTACGACAAGCAGGTATGAGTTGTGCGATTTTTAAATCAACCTACATCTACAAACGATACATTTCTGGGTTTCTCACCAACTGGCCATAACACCACCCATGCCAAAGCTTGAGGTGGATTAGTTTAAGCAACATTTTCATCATGCTCTGAGAAAGTGGGCAGAACAATATGAAATGGCCTTAGACCAGTAGTGTAGCCTGACTTTCTCTACACGGTGGCAGCACACCATATTCACATGGGGTTAGGTTCGAGGGTGCCCTTTACGTGAGAAAGACTTACTCATTTGTGCGTTTCCTTTCACGCACCCCATGACCGTGCCAAAGATTGACCATCTATATATTCTATGCTCATTGCATTTTAAGGAACATCCATCCAAATGGATGTTATTGACTTTGTGTGCATGAAAGGCCGAAAATAGCACTTCTGAAGATTTGCATGCAATTTCCAAAAAGATTTCTGGAGATCTGCATATGTATGTGATCCTACCTCCCTGGTTGGTCCCATTTTTCCACGGTTATCCAATATACGTCAAGTGCCTTCATGTATAGGTAAATGTTTTTAAAAAAAAAATATGCCACACAATAGTAATATGCATGCAAAATAATTGAGAGCGAACATTCTAAAGCTAGTAATTCTGACAAGCCATTGTCTGCCTTATTATACCCAACGACCTCATTTGCACTCTTGTTTTAAAAAGAAGAAATGCTGACGCAGATCTCTCAAATAATGTTATGTGAGTCCTGGCATTGTTGTCACGTCATTTTGCACTTGTGTATAACTACAAGACTAAATGTACCAGAATGCAATGTGTCGAAAGTCTAAGAACCAACAAAATTTGAGTATGTTAGGCCGGGCATGCACCACCTGACAATCCTGCCTAATGGGTTGTACTATTTCAAGACTTAAACATACACTAGTAGTGTATGTGTGGTAAAGCTGTATGATTCTAGTCATTCTTTGACACAGACTTAGAGCATTTGCACTTCCAGAGAAAGTTTCATTTTTTTCTGCATTAAGTAAATGGTCCCCCTCATTCACTATTGGGGCAGGTCTGAACACAGCTGTGGTCGGAATGGCATGTTGGGCTTTAGTGTAATGAGGGGGTCCTTGCTCTTCATGCCACACCCAGTTCAAGCCACTTCTGCAGACATACATTTTTGATCACTTTTAAAGTATCTTTTTTTACACACTCGTCTTCAAACCTACTCCTATGTCCCCTCTATCCTTGTGGCCAACCCCCAACATGGGGACGGTACCGGAACCTTTGGCCGTGAAAAATTGAGCTTCCCCTTTAAATTTAGTATAGCGTGTGGTGGTGCGCCCTCGGACATGGGAATGCCCTACCCTCCAGCACCTCATCTCAGTCCTTTTTTCCACATGGAGTGTGTGTGGTCTGGCAGCCAGCGCAGACACTTTTTTTTAGCTTTCCACTTGCTCCCCGTTTTTGTTTGTTGAATCTTCTTTATCTTCTCTGTGCACACAAACCCCCCACCCCCCCCCCTTTATAACCCCATGGCGCATTTCGGCTGCAGGAGGATTTACAAGATGTGACTGCTCGTTCCCGGCCTCGGAACCCCATGCACTCCCTCTTGAGTGTTTGGGACCTGACCACCGCTGGGACGCAGGTTGGTCTTGCAGCGCTCTGTCACAGGGCCTTGAAGAATCGGATGTCGTGGTGGAGTGAGATCTTCCACACCTCTCCTCCGCCCCACCTTAAGGACTTAGTCTCCAGGACCTCTCGTCAAGACAAGGTAGGCCCTCTGTTCAGCACGGCTCCACAGCACAGAACTCCTTCCCCGGGGTTCCCACCGAGAGGGGTTCCTCGGATTCAGGTTCTGCCAGGCCTAAGGCCTCTAAGACTACCGGCTCCCAAGCCGAGGGGCTATGGGCTCTTCCGGGTGTGCTGGGAGCAGATCTGAGGCCATCCTGGCTACCGGCTCCCAAGTTGTGGGGCTCAGGGGCCCTAGCGGGCTGTCCTTGGAGGGGATGAAGTTCATCCTCCTCCTCTTCGCCCAGAAGGGGTAAGGGATCGTCGAGTGACCCCTCCAAGAGTCTGTTTTCGGAACGATCCAGCACTGTTACCAGCACAGGTGCCGAGGGTGTCCAGCGTACCGGAAATCGCTCCAAGGTCGTTAGGGTGTTATGACTACCAGCCATCCGGCCAAGGGCTCAGCACCTACCAGAGTGATCTCTGAGGTTGACGCTTCCACTGCGGGTGCAAGACCCAAGTTGTATCTGCCAATGTCTGCGGACTCTCATGGCTCAGGACCTTCGTGCCGTCCCGTCCAGGGTGAGGCGAATGACTTCAAAAAGGCAGAGAGGCACAGGGCCGCCTGTGCTCTCGCCCATTGAATGGGCTCTGGAGGAAGATCCCAGTCCCCTGCCCTCTGGAAGAGGTAGTGGATTGTATGGTACAGGCATCTGGTCTCCTCTGGGGTACAGCTACCCATCGCAGCATTGCGGCTGGACACCGCATGTGTCTCAGAGCTTTGACCAGGAGGGGAGACGGAGCGCCTCAGATTCCTCTTCCTCATGCAGTCCCCTCAGTGGAAGGGTCTCCTGAAGGATATAGTGAAGGACATCCGCAGGTGGCACCTCCCCGGGCCCCTTCTCTAGGTACCCTTCCCGTTCCTCCAGCGCTGCTGGTCCCAGTGCCAGTCCCTCCACCGGTCCAGGCCCTACCGGTTGTTCAAACCCCTCCACCTCCTCCTGTACAACCAACGCCTCCCCCTCAACAGCCGTTGGACCTGGACTTGGTGGGGTGGGGGTGGGGAATTCCGTTGGCACCTCTGTCCCAGGTCTGTAAAAAAGGGAGGGGGAGGACGATGATGCCCAGGACGATGAACCCTCGAAATCCATAAAGGCCTTTCATGACTGCCTTTACCCCGATGAAGCCCCCCAGGAGTCGGCAGTGCTAGTAGAGGTTTTGGGTAAGCGCACCATGGTCTGGTCTGGCATCCCTCTCCACAGGGATGTCCTGCAGGTGGCGTGAAAGGTCTGGGAAAAGCCCAGGGCCAACGCCCAGATGAAGAGAAGCTGGATAGCAGGTTCAGGATGATAAACAGGGAGTCAATCCTCCTGGCCTGTCGCAAGCAGCCACATACTTCAGTGGTGGCTACGGCCTCATTGTATTCTAAACCGTCATCTTCCTCCAAGGGAGCCACCTCCCGTTGTTTTTCCAAGGAGGCTTGTGTCTTTGGGAAAATGCTGCTATTCCATCTCAGGACTGCATCTGCAGCAAGCCAACGCAGACTCCCTCTTGGCTGTGGCTAACCAGAAGCTGTGACGGGAGCCTGGGGAATTTCTGCCCAATCTCCCTTCGGACAAGCAAGCCTCCTTCAAGGTCGGTCTGGCAGATACCTGGGCCATTGCGCAGGACCTCATGGAGTCTTCGGGCTCACACATCAACACAGCCAGCAGAGGGCTGTGCCTTGGTGTCGAGATGAGAAGGACGGCGTGGATGCACGCCGCAACTATGTTTTCATCAGACGAGCAGGAGCGGATCCTGGATTTGCACTTCGAGGGCGTGGACCTTTTTCATTCGTCAACTGATGGAGAGTTGACAAAGAAGAAAACCTCCTCCTCTCAAACTGCCAAGTCCTTGGCCATCCTGACATAACCTGGACAGAAATCCTTCACTCAGTCCCAGGGCAGGACCGAGTTCAAACCATGTGCTTTCTCCGGCTTCAAGGGGTTTCGGGACTGCAGTACACACAGGCCTGACAGGTCGCTCAGTGACAACAGGAGGAAGCAGTAGAGGACTTTGCACAGGTTTTACCGCTCCCCCAATTCTGATGCCAAGAAGCAGTGACGTCAAGGGGGAACACAGCTCGCCTGTGGGGTGACGTTTGGCTCTTTTCCAGGACACCTGGAAGCTTCTTTTAAACAACCTGTGGATCCTCTCTGTAGTCTCCACAGGCTTCAGTCTTCCCCTTCCTTTCCCTCTACCATACTCTCCTCCTCTCCGTCAGATCGGGTCCCCGGCTCTCTTATGGGAGGTCCTTTCGCTCTTGGAGATGCAGGCGATCTAAATGGTTCTTCTTTCATACAGGTACTCCGGGAACTATTCAAGGACTTTTGTGGTACCCCAGAACAAACAGGCTGGCCTGAGGGTTATCCTGGACCTGTAATTTCTAAATCTGTCCTTAGCGCTGCAATGCTTCAAGATGATTACTCCCGCGCATATAGCCGAGTCTCGGTGTGCAGGGGACTGGATATGTTCCCTGGACCTCAAGGGTGCTTAGCTGCATGTGCCAATCTACCAACCTCATCAGAGGTTTCTGCAGTTCACGATGTCGGATCACTTTCAGTACAAGGGTCTGCCCTCTGGCCTGAATTCAGCCACTCCTGTCTTCATGAAGTTGATGAATGTAGTGGTGGGCCTTCTCTGCTTGGAGGGCCACCATCTGTACCCTTATTTGGATGACTGGCTAGTAGGGCGGGGTCACCCAAGGGGGTGACCCCGCCTGAGATTGCAGAGATTGGCAGATATCGTTAATCAGCTGGGGTTCTCCCACAACCAGAGGAAGTTACAGTTGTGCCCATTTCAGGAACTGGTATTTCTAGGTGTGCGTTGGAACACTACCGTTCAACGGGTGTTCCCTAAGCCCGAGAGGCACTTGTCCCTCCGGGAGCTGGTGGGGCACTTTCTGGCCAACTTAACCACCTCGGCATGGTGGTCCCAGCACATTCTGGGCCTGATGGCCTCTTGCGTGCTCACTGTACAGCACACATGCCTCAAGATGAGGCACCTCCAGCTCCACCTGGCGACCAATTCAGATCAGAAGACGGGGTCTCAGTTGGATAGGATACTAGTACCACAGCTCTTACTGCCCGATCTTCACTGGTGGATGATGGCTGACAATATGCCACCTTTACCAAGTGGTCGAAGTGTACGAAAAGAAGTAGTGGAACTATGTTCCCTGCTGGCCTGCACCCACTCCACTCAAACCCCATCATCACGTCCCCTCCCACACACAATACACACACCCAGACACTTGCACCTGCTGTTTAAGGGAAGGTTCAGTGCAGTGTACCTTTTACAGCTCCTACACTTTTATTTTAAAACGAAAACCATTCCGGAACTGTTTCTTTTTAAAATAAAAGTATAGGAGCTGTAAAAGGTAATTAAAAAAAGTAGAGGAGCACCACTCCCGACTGCTCCCGCTCACTTCGACCACTGCCTTTATCCGACCAGAGCCTACCCTGGTGGTGACGACTGACTACTCGTTCGGGCCGGGTAGCTACTCTGGAGGGCTAAGTGATTCATGGCCCATGGTCCAGGAATGAAGTCCTCCTGCATAGAAATCTGCTCAAACTCAGGGCAGTGGGCCTGGCCCTCAAGGCATTTTTGCCCTTCATCAGGGACAGGCCTTTTTGGGTTAGAAAGGATAATTCTACTGCAATGTTTTACCTGAACAAGCAGGGTGGCACTCCCCCCCCCAACTGCATGGAGGCGGTATTGATCTGGGAATGGGCCCTGAAGGAGGGAGTTTGGATTTCAGCAGTACATCTCCCAGGGAGACAGCAATGCCTGTTCCAGCAGTGGAGGTTTGCGGACCTGAATATGTTTGCATCCCCACTGAATTCCCAGTGCCCCCAGTTTGTGGCATGGGCAGGATGGGGTCGGGGTCTCAGAGACGCCTTCTAGATCTGTTGACATGGCTGCAGGTGTTAATGCGTTCCCGCCCACCCCTCTGCTCCAACGGACCCTCCGCAAGTTCTAGACTTAGGTGGGTTGCAGCCTCATCCTGATTGCCCCCCACTGGCCTTCGAGACCTTTGTTTTTGGATCTGCTGCAGTTGGACTCCCCGGGTCATGTCCACCTTCCGATCTCCAGCAAAGGCTTCCTGACACAGCAGGGCGAGGCAGCGGAGCATCAAGACCCCGCCAATCTGGCCCTGGTGGCCTGGTTTCTGACCAACTGAGGCTTCAGCATGTTAAATTTTCGTATGCCAAATGGGACATCATTCAGCAGGCCCTCGACTCGGTCCCAATATAAGATTATATGGGTTAGGTTCTGCCATTGGGCTTGTGACGAGGGTCTGGACCCAGTCACCTGTCCTCTGGACGAGGTACTGGCTTTGGCAGTGCACCTGGCTCGCTCTGAATTCCAGGTTGATATGTGCTGCACTTACTTGGCAGCCATTGGGGCTTACAAGAATTCCCCAGGGCATGTCCTTTCGGCAGCCAACCCGGTTGTTAAGGCCCAATTTAAGGTTTTGTCTAAGCTTTTTCCTCTGGTGCATAGGCTGTACCCAGTTTGGGACCTCAATGTGGTTCTCCAGCATGGGGTCTGGCATGGATTCACATGCTCATGAATATTCCCCGTCGTCAGGCTGGGAATCCTCGGTAAAGAAAAAACCAGTATCAGTTTCGTTTCTGATCTGTCTTTCGTAGTAATAACCAATCACTGGTCTCTGCGTCATACTGACCACAGCCAATGACTGCCCTCTACCTAAGCACCGCCTCTGGCAGCCATCTTCAGATTTTTACCGCACGTTCATGTGTTGGGATCCTCGTGCTATTGCTCTCGAGCGTTAGTGCTATTTTTTCACGTTTTTTCTCAAAAACTTCGTTTTTTTCGGTCAAAAGAGCCTCAAGCTCCACTGACTCTCCATCCGATCAACGGGGACCCGTGTCGGATTCGTCTGCGCCCCTCAAGGGTGAAGATTTCGTCGAGCTACGCTTTTGGAGGACTCCAGAAGTTTCTCAGGCCCGGACATGGCCCAGGAGAAGGGAAGCTCGACGCCCGGAAAGCTGTTCAGGATCTGCCCTGGATGCCAGCTGCAGAACGTCTTTAAGGAGGACGAACACTCCTTTTGTCTCTACTGCTTACATGAGGACAAGACGCACGTGGAGAAGGACTGTGCGTTTTGCGGCAACATGTCGGAGCGGACCATGAAGGACCGCCATCAACGTCTCGCCAACTGGCTGGAAGGGAAGAGCCCGTCAGGCGAGAAGAAGAGGAAAAAATCCGAGCGGTCTTCTAAGACCTTTGAGGACGCCCCGGCGACGGGGGTCCAACACAAGGCCAAGCACTGCGAGTCCGCTGGCACCGGGAGCGCCGAACGGTCGGGCTCTACGGGCGGCAGGCAGGGCGCACCCTCCCCGGCACCTTCAGCCACGAGCCAACGCTCTGGGTCGGGTAAGAGGAAGGGCGAGCACCCGGCGAAGCTCCTGGAGAGGCCCCGGTCGAGCTCGAAGGCCCCATCGGAGGGGGAGCGAGGCAGTGTCCCCCCCCCTCAAGGATAAGGCGGTGAGCGCACCTAAGGTGGTGAAGGCCTTAATCCATCCGGCCAAGCCCTCTATCGATACTGTCGCGGCGGCCCTGGCTCAGCCTGTGGAGGCTACACCAGTGGTGGCGACCTTGGGGCTCAGAGTCTCCCTGCCACCTCGAAGGGAGTCCTCTTTTGTGCCCATCGATAGGACCCCCGTGAAATCCCCGGCGGGGAAGAAAAAGGGGGGGCAGGGCGTCGTCGTAGATTCAGCCTCAACCTCGGAGGAGGAGCTGATTGAGGTCTTAAGCCACGGCCTTGGCGTGGAAGAAGACCGGCCCGTCGGGATGGATCCCGACGCAGGCGACAACGACATCGTCGAGGGTGCCGACGGGGCCCCTGATCGCCCGTCGGATTCCCCTCTGCCAGCGCCGCAAGACAACTCGGCGGCCATTTTGTTGGCTATACAGTCCTTATGTTCAGAGATAAGGACGATCCGGGACCTTCTGGTGTTCCCCCGCCCAAGAAAAGAAGGATTCACCCTCCACCTCCTTTTCAGCCGTCGCGCCCCGTCCAGCCCTCCTCCCCGTCCACCCGAGGGGATGATACGGGGACTGACACGGCAGCGACGGGTACGGACGACGAGGTATACGACGAGGATCTACCGTCGTCACCTCCCACCAGGGCTTCTCCGCCCGACGAGATTGGATCGTTCCACTCCATGATCGCCAGGGCATCCGAGCTTTTCCAACTCTGCCCTGAGGAGAAGAAAAAGGAAGGATTCCTTTATCAACGGCGCGAGGCCAAGAGGAAGACTGTCCTCGCGGTGCCTCTACTGGACGACATTTGGGATGAGGGCCTCGCCCTCCTCAAGAACCCTTCCACGACGCCAGCTAGAAGAGACCGGTACGAGAAGAAGTACCGGGTCCCGGACGCGGCCCCCCTGTGCCTCCGGGCGCAGCCTGCCCCGGACTCCGTCGTCTCCGCGGCGGCCAGGAAGAAAGCGGGGGGGGGTGCGGCCTCCACATCGACTTCCCCACCGGACGGCGAGGGAAAGAAATTGGACGCTATGGGACGCAGGGTCATCTCGTCTGCAGCGACGACGATTAAAGCGGCCAACGCCTTGGCTTTCGTGGCCCGCTACGACAGGGAGCTATGGTACAAACTGGCTCCCCTGCTGGACTTCCTACCGGACGACAAGAGGGCGGATGCCCTGGAGATCCTATAGGAAGGTGAGGTGGCGTCGGACCACGCCATCACTATTGTGACGGACATCGCCGACACTGGGTTTCGCCAGTTGGGCAACGGCGTGTGCCTTAGGCGGCGTGGATGCCTCAAGGCTACGGACTTCCGTCAAGACGTACAGACCAGAGTCCTGGACATGCCGTTCGATGGGGACAACCTGTTTGGGAAAACAGTGGACGATTCCCTTCAGGCCATTAAAGCGGACACTGAGACGGCCCGGGCCCTTGGGGTTCTGCAGCAACGACAGACGCCCTTTCGGAGCAGCGGAGGCAAGGGCGCCTCCAAAGGTTCCGGCGGCGGTTTCTCCACCTACCGTCAAGCGGCCCGCTCGTCGTCTCAGGAGGCCTACAGAGGACGAGGCAAGTCTGGCGGACCCCGCCGTCGTCGCCAAGGAGGTCAAGGCGGCAAAGCCTCGTCGAAACAGGATTGAACCGGCCGTGGGGTCGGGCCCCCACCGAAGCACCCCGGTGGGAGGCCGGCTGGCGAGCTTCGTCAGCGTGTGGGAGTCCATCTCCACCGACCGTTGGGTGCTGGACGCCTTAGCCCGGGGCCACGCGCTCGAGTTTCAAAGAAGGTGCCCGCGCGTCCCCCCCGTGGCCAGGAAAGAGCTTCACGTCCCTCAGCTTCTCCTGGAGGTAAAGGCGATGCTCAGGAAGGGCGCCATCGAACTCGTCCCAAAGAGGCTTCGGGGCTCCGGAGTTTACTCGAGATACTTCCTCGTGAAGAAGAAGACGGGAGGATGGCGCCCCATCCTAGACCTGCGACGTCTGAACAAGTTCATCAAGGCGCAGAAGTTCCGGATGGTCACACTCCAGCACGTCCTGGGTCAGCTGGAGGAAGGAGACTTCCTGTCGTCGTTGGATTTGGAGGATGCCTACTTCCATATTCCCATCCTAAAGGGGCACCGAAAATTCCTCAGGTTTGTGGTCCAAGGGCGTCACTACCAGTTCAAAGCCCTCCCCTTCGGACTACGGTCGGCACCCAGGGTATTCACCAAGTGCCTTGCACCGGTGGCGGCGCAGCTGCGCCGCGAGGGGATCCACGTCTACCCCTACCTGGACGACTGGCTCATCCGAGCCAAGACGAAGGAGCTCGCCGTGGAGCACACGGCAAGGACCGTCCAACTTCTCACGGACCTGGGATTCTCCGTGAACTACGCCAAGTCCCACCTGGTACCCGCGCAAAGCACACTGTTTCTGGGAGCGAAGCTCGACACAGTGTCCCTTCTGGCCTCCCCGTCGGAGGAAAGGACCAGGTCCATCCTGGGCAAGGTACAGCGGATGTTGGTTTCCGACGCGGCCAAGGTGAGGTCCATCAAATCCCTCCTCGGAATGATGTCTTCCTGCATCTACCTCATTGCCATGTGCAGGCTCCGGATACGCCCGTTGCAGGAGTTCCTGGACGCGCGCTGGATCCAAACGACGGGCAGCTTCGAGGAGAGGATCACACTCGACGAGAGTTTCCGCCGAGCGGTCCGGTGGTGGGGCAACCGCGCGCATCTGACGGCAGGCATGGACTTCCAGACCCCAGACCACCAGATGACAGTGACCACGGATGCCTCCCTGGAAGGGTGGGGAGCGCACACCGAAAATCTGCACGCGAGAGGCCTTTGGCTCCCGACGGAGAAGTCCCTCCATATCAACGTCCTGGAGCTCCGTGCAGTGTTCTGGGCCTTCAGGTCCTTCCTTCCGTCCCTCAAGGGCAAGGTGGTGAGGATCTTCACCGACAACACCACCACCATGTTTTACATCAGGAAACAGGGCGGAACCAGGTCCCCAGCGCTGTCCAAGGAGGCGCAGGACCTGTGGCATTGGGCCGTCGCCCAAAGGATGTTTCTGGTGCCGTTACATCTGGCAGGTATAAAAAAACACCATCGCCGACTCACTCAGCAGGGAGCTGCGCTCGTGCCACGAGTGGGAACTACGGCAGGATCTAGTGGATCGCCTCTTCCGACGGTGGGGCACACCCCAGATCGACCTGTTCGCGACGGCGACGAACTCCAAGTGCCGGAGGTTCGCCAGCAGGTTTCCCCAGGCGAGGAGCATGGGCGATGCTTTCTCGTTCCCCTGGGAGGGCCTGTTCCTCTACGCGTTCCCTCCTTTGCCACTGCTAATCCGGCTCGTCAACCAGCTCAAGAGGTCACGGTGCAGGATGATCCTCGTCGCACCTGCGTGGCCGAGGCAGATATGGTTCCCGGACCTTCTGGACTTGTCAGCGTCCCCGCCAATCAAGCTGCCGGTGGACGCGGATCTACTCTCCAGGGAAGGAGGCGCCATCCTCCACCACGACCCGAAATCGCTGAACTTGCAGGCCTGGCTCCTGCAGCGCTAGAGTTTGGAGGATACGACATACCGGCCGACTGCAGAGAGGTTCTTGCAAAGGCCAGGGCGTCCTCGACTCTTAAATGCTACGGACACAAATGGAAGAGGTTCTCTGTCTGGTGCCACGCACAGAAGATTAACCCTCTACGGATTATGGCTCCCCAGGTACTGCCGTACCTGCTGACGCTGGCCAAAGCTGGACTGGCACACGCGTCCATCAAGATTCATCTTGCTGCGATCTCCCGATACACCAGAACCACGGGCCGGACGTCCTTGTGGTCTCATCGTCTGGTGAAAGAGTTCATGAAGGGACTGTTCAGATCGTTCCCGCCGTTGAAGGCTGCGGCCCCGGCGTGGGAGCTCAACGTGGTGCTGACCAAGCTCATGGGACCTCCGTTTGAGCCTCTGCACTCGGCCCCGTTGAAGTTTCTGTCGTGGAAAACAGCGTTTCTTGTGGCCATCACCTCCGCACGACTGGTGGGAGAGATCCAGGCCCTTTCATGCAAGGCCCCGTACTTGACTTTTCACGACACGAGGGTTGTGCTCAGGACGCACCCCTCCTTCATGCCCAAGGTACCGTCGGACTTCCATCTCAACGAACCCTTGGTGTTGCCTGTGTTCTTCCCGTCGCCTTCGTCGCCGGCTGTGAGGACTTTGCACTCGCTGGATGTGGCTAGAGCGCTGAAGTTCTACGTGGACCGCACGAAGTGTTTTCGGAAGACGTCACAACTCTTTGTGAACTTTGGACCTGTCAATCAGGGGAAGGCTCTCTCGAAGGCTTCCATTTCCAGATGGCTCTCCGGCTGTATCATGTACTGTCATCGGTTGGCAAACCGACCGCTGCCTGGCCGTCCGAGAGCCCATTCCACCAGAGCGATCGCAGCTGCCACGGCGTTCCTTTCTGGTGTGCCCCTGCTGGACATATGCAGGGCTGCTACGTGGAGGTCGACGCACACCTTCACGAAATTCTACTGCGTCGATCGGGATTCAAGGGAGGAGTCCAGGGTCGGCCAAGCAGTGCTGCGCAACCTGTTCGCCTGAGGTGAGCCTGGTGAGGAGGTAAGATGCTTAATGTTGAGTTTGATGTACTGCTTAATGTTGAGCCTTTGCCACCTCCCGTGGTTGTGCATGTGTGTACTTCTATGTATTCTTTATTCATGAGCATGTGAATCCATGCCAGACCCCATGCTGGAGAAGGAACAAGTTACTTACCTGTAACTGTTGTTCTCCAGCATGGGTTTGGCATGGATTCACATGCGAACCCTCCCGCCTACCCCTCTGCGGCTCTTCACTTGGTCATACTGCCACTTCACGTGCTTCCAAATCTGAAGATGGCTGCCAGAGGCGGTGCTTAGGTAGAGGGCAGTCATTGGCTGTGGTCAGTATGACGCAGAGACCAGTGATTGGTTATTACTACGAAAGACAGATCAGAAACGAAACTGATACTGGTTTTTTCTTTACCGAGGATTCCCAGCCTGACGACGGGGAATATTCATGAGCATGTGAATCCATGCCAGACCCATGCTGGAGAACAACAGTTACAGGTAAGTAACTTGTTCCTTCTTGCAGCTTTGCAGCGCATGCCTTTTGAGCCGTTGGCCTCTGTGGACATCCGCTTGGTGACACTAAAACCCGTTCTAGTGGTGGCTCTCACTTCTGTGCTCAGGGTTAGTGAGCTGCAGGCGTCGTCTTCGTGTGAGCCCTTCACACGTTTCACAAACACAATTTAATCTTGCGCACTCACGCAAACCTCTTGCCCAAGTTGGTCTCTCCATTTCATCTGAATCAAGAGATCTGCTTGCCAGTGTTCTTCCCGAACCCGCAGTCAGAGTCAGAGAGGGCCTTTCATTCCTTGGACCTCAAGATGGTCCTCCAGTTATGTCTCTCTGACAAAATTCTTCAGGAAGTCTGAGGCATTGTTTGTGACTTTTGGGGGCTCTTCCCCCGGCTCTCAGGCTTTTAAAGCTTGCATCTCCTGTTGGATGGTTCAGGCTATTTCGGAGGCGTACATGGCCATGGGCAAACCTTTTTCGGAGGGGATTCATCCCCATGCGCTCAGAGCTAAGGCCACGGCCCTCGCGTTTTCAGAGCCATGCTTCTTGGATTGTCATCAGCAAGGCGGCTACTTGGCCCACCCCGTGGGCCTTCTGTAGGCACTAATCACTGCACACTAGCTCCAGGCCCAAAGCAGAGTTTGGTCAGGCAGGTCTGAAGAACCTTTTTGCTTCGTCCTTGATATGAGGCAGATTATTACAGCTCCACCTTTTTGTTCTTGTTTGTTGGAATCCCCCACAAGGATGGAGGAAATGGAACGGGACCTATGCGTAATTAAAGTTACTCACCGTAGTGACTAGACTACTTATAGTCCCTTTTCCTCCATACGTCCCACCAGAGTAGCTAGGTATCTAAGCACCCGATGTGTTCAAAGTGGATTGAGGTGAGGCGCCGCAGGGCAGAGCCTCCGTGGAGTGTTCCTACGCAGAGGCCACGCGCTATACTAAATTTAACGGGGAAGCTCAATTTTTCGCTGCCAAAGTTTCCGGTACTATCTCAATGTTGAGGGACGCACACAAGCATGGAGGAATGGGCATTATGGACTGAGTACTCTAGTCACTACGTTGAGTAACTTGAATTTTTATGCCAATCAACCCTTACGAAAAATAGCGTAACATCTGGGTCCCCCTTAATCCTGCTTCTAGTCATAGGGTGTAGAGATAGGAGGGAGGAGTGGATGCCTTGTGCCAAAAGGTCACCTCTTATTATGGCTCAACCTGCATAGTCTCAAGCAGTGTAACATCTGATGTTTTTGAAGCATGATTGCATAGGGGTCCTATGTTGGATGGAAAGTCCAAGAAGTTTGAAACCATCCAAAAAGTCTTTTTTAAGTTTACAGGATGGCAAGAGCCCACTCCAGGAGCCTGATCCCTTGCAGCATGTCATTCTAGGAGGCAGCATAGCGTTTTATTTTGATTTTTTGGTGTGCAAATCTAGCTTTGGGAATCAATGGACCGCCATACATCAGGGCACTACAGGCATACAATTGATGGTTGTGGACAAGTCCTTACATCATAGACCTTTTTGCAGCCATACCTTTTAGGGTAGCAGGGAATAGTTTACTGTTAAAGTTAGAAGAGGTCATGTAACAGAGCTGAGGTGGAATGCACCATGGGCTGTACAGGGTGGTCAACAAGAGGGATAATGCTCATGTGGTGGGGTGTCCCATACTATGAAACAAAACCGGTCAGGAGAGAACTCTGTACCAGTATTGGTGGAAAAACACAAAAAAATTGTTGTGTACTGCCCCAAAAAATGGGAAAGGTACAATAAAAAGAAAAGTTAGTATATCTTGAATGAATAAATATTAAAAAACACCCTGCGGCTGAATTTATAGAACACACAAAAATACATACACATTCACAGGTACTTCAAAAAATCAATGGTTCAGAGATTTAAAAAATAAAGTGCAGATAGAAACAGCATGTGAATAAAGTGCTATTCTGAGTCTCGTACAGAGATAGGACTGGCTGGTTTTAACATAACCTCAAGGCTGGTCTGTAATTTAATATAAAATCTCATAGGGTTAAGTTACTCAATGTAGTATTAAAGATTTATACATGTGCCCTTGCTATTAGCAGTGGTCGTCTTGACATGTTTCGGTATATTAATCCAAAAAATTGTGAACATTCTTCAGGAGCTCATAGAAAAAGGCACACTTTGTTGTTGGGATCTCAAGTTAGATGCCCTATGTACGCTCTAGGGTAGAGCACGCATCTCTCGCACCACTTGGTATTTTCACACTGCCAGATACCAAAGACAAATACATAGCCATAAGTGGCATAAGTCTTAATAAGGCGAATGTTCTAATCCCTCGTCAGACCCAGAGGCGGCATTAATTTCTAATAAGATTACCTCTGGGGAACTGTGGTAGGGTTCTCTTCAAATGGGCACAGAGAGACTGCCAAATAAGTGCAAAATTCGGTTGTACATCTGTGAACACACTAAAAGTAGTGTCTGAAAACTCTCCTTCTAATTCATAAAGCAACATAACCCCGTACTAAACAGCATGGGGTCACCAGTGGGTACAGTTTAAGATGTACTTACCTAGTGGCTGGATCTCATAGAAGCTAATAGTCCACACTTGGTATTTTCAAAATGGGAACAGAATTCCTTCTCCGGGAACCGCTGGTTAGCAAGGTCTTAGTGTTTTTAGCTGTAAAAATAAGTGATGATGCTGTGTTAGCTGTTATTTTAATTTGAAGTTATTTATCACCTAACAATTAGGAAAATGCTTACCTCGCACTAGTAATGTATTAGTGTGCGCGGGCGAGCGTTAAAGAATGCGACAACCCTGGTCGCGTATGAACAGGGAAGATATATCGGGTTTTGGCTTGGAAAACGCAGTCTATTACTGTAAACAAATCAGACAATATTTTTTCACGCCTTGCTCAGGGCTTTTAGATTTTGCAATGTTGAGCTTACCTCCGACCGCCGGTCAGACAAACATCTGCAGGCGTTGTGCTAGCGACTTGACGAAGGCGCAGAAAGTTGCTCTGTGTGAAATATAGTAGAAAAGGCAGAGAAACACGAGCCCCGTTACTGAGCTCCTTAATACGCTAGTGTCAAAGTGTATAGCGGGGCGCAGCCTCCCATAATTCTCACTCTGATGTACTGACCACAAGATATGGTGACTTTGCCTGCTAGGTTGGAGGTAGCGTTCACAGTGGCCTCATTGTGTTTGATGCAACTGTTTTTGGAAGTGATGCCTGCATGTAGTGGTAGCCAGTGAAATTTGATGAATAGGGGCAACGTGCTGGTCTTGGAAGCAAGACCACACAGAGCAACAGAGGTTCAAATCCCGAATCCGTGCTTATCCGCGGTATTAAGCGCATTATAAAAAACAATAAAATAAAATACATGAAGTTAATGCTATAGTCCTATTCAGACCATTGATGTGATGAGCAGTGATACGTGGGATGCTTCTCTTATTTTACAGCGGGTGGGACAGTGAGATCGGCTGACGTCCTCTACACTGCATCTGAAGATGGTGTCGGGTGCGAAGGGCTTGATTTAAGACTGGAGGGATATTTGATACATATCAGAACGTAAGGGTGCAAACCTGTTTTTATCAGGGTCTTAATTCTCCTTCATCCTCCAAGAATACACTCTGCCAAAGTACACATCGTCCTGAAAGCAAACTTCCTTCTTTTGGGTAGAAGTGCAAAACAAGCAATTCTGCCAGTAACACAAAACGTGTTTGACTTGAACTAAACAAGGTGTTGCATTCTTTGATAGAGAGGCTTCTTATGTGAGACTGTGCAACATATGTATGATTTGAATTGATGGAGAAATACCTAAAAGGTCTTCAGTAGAATTTTAGTGCTAGAAGTGGGTTAGAAATTTAGAATGTAGCTCCTTTATCACCAGTTGGCATGAGATAATCCAAATGAGTAAGTGTTTTGTCAGAACAGAGTTGTGTGGCTATTATGCTTGAAAACCATTGAGGGGAAGGCTTTGCTTCAACGATGGATAGTGTGCACCCAACCCCAATTTTCTCAGATAATGTTATAGCCTATATGGTATAGTCCTACTTTTTTGAGTTCATTTACATTGTACATGTCATGTGTGCTGCATAATTTGATTGGTTGCACAGTCAGTGTTGCTCCCAAATATTTGGTATATTTTCAAACTTTTTTTATTTCGGCAACTGCCATAATAGTACATTCCAACTCGCACAATAGCATCTTAATTTCTAGCACATAAATACCATAACATATCGTATGTAATAGGAAAACAAAAAAGCATTACAAATTAATAAATCTATATAATAAAAAATGTATTCGTATACTGTCCAATACAGCTAATATTACAAGTATAGCTTCATAACATTCTGCATATGCCCCTAAATAAATAAATATCACATTTAACTGTAAAAGTCACAATAGTTTTTTTCGAGGATCAAATCCTAACATTACATTCACTCAAATAATATTTTTAATGTTATGTCATAGTTGAATGTGATCTAAGAAATAAAACACATGTTGCAGTTTATAACATTTTAGCTGCAATCCCCTATACCCTTTTGCATTTAACCTCCTATACCGGGCACACAAATGTAATTAGACAGTGGACTGGTGAGTTGTCTTTTAAATGTACCTTTTACCTTCCTGGCAATGTCCAAAAATGTTGCCACTGCACAAGTCAGATGGATGCCGATTAGATCTACAAAATGTCTCGGCTGCATCAAGCCACATAATCCCCTTTGGCATAACATTTGCTTTACATTTTTGTTAAAGTCATAGAGAGAGGAAATGCTGAATGATCTTGTTCGTAGTTTTACAGAAAAGCCTGCGGATAATTTAGAATTCCATTTCTTCCTATCGCGGCTAGCAGGAGAATGCTGATTTGATATTCGGGCTGGGCGATATCGAGTTTTGGAGATATTTCGATCTATTTTCAAAATCGGTATAGGATGAGACAGTATTGTTAATATTGATTTATATATATATCAATGACCAAGCGCTCAGGGAAGCGCGAAACGCGTCGTTCAGGGATCCCCCCCTCCCCTTTCGCATCCTGCTTTGTTTGCTGTGTGTGTTTTGCCTCATTTTTTTGCCATCATTAAAACTCGTTTCTTGACTTTGATCCGAGTTTGTATTCTTTTGGGATTGGCAGTACCTCATGTGTGGTTTTTTCCTCTGCTGTGTCCCACGATATATAGATATATATATAAAACTATTTTTTGTATTTACATTTTAATATTTACACAGCTGTGTATTCTCAAACAGGAAGAGGATCCATGTATTTGCACTTTATTTTGATCAATGTCTTATAAATAAAGTTGTTTGCGACATCTCGCATGTAGTTGTCAGCTTACAACTGAGCATTTAGCCCACAAAAACAATATCCATGTATGTATATAGATATATATCGTAGATCGCCATTCAGCCCAAAAAAATTGAGATATGACTTTTGGTCCATATCTCCCAGCCCTTTTTGTTATTGTCAACATTGTTTATTTTAAACCTCTGGCCATAAAAAGATCTCTCATTTCTCAGGTCATTGGAGCCTCAAAGCAAACCAGAAATTAAAATAAAAACTGTAATGTGATTGCTGAGCTTTGCTGCTGTATCATGACACAATAATTGAATTGTTTGACTTGAACTACTTAGAACACTGTATACTTTGACAGAGAGCGTTCTGCGATAGTTTGTACTGTGCTGTCTGAGATGTCTTTACTTTGTGCATTTAGAGAGTTTGATGCCTATGTGGAATCCCAGAGACTTGGCACATGTTAGAAGCAGCAGAGTGAAGCCCTGAGGATACATGGTTGATAGCCAGGTCTCAATGTTGGTTTCTTTTGGTGGTGTTGGTGAGGAGCAAGCTGTCTGCCTCGGTAGGGGTTAGGTTTGAGGTAGGCGCTGGAAATCTAGGCCTGCATTACGAGAAGGTGATGTGCAATGTCTTCAGTGGACAGGTGTGTCAGGCAGAGTTGTGTACTGGTGAAGTTTGATGATGTAGGTGGTGAGGCAGTTCCTAGGGGCTCCATGTTGAAGTTGATGATCCTGGGAGAGAGGATGGATCCCTGTGGACTCCATAAGTGACGGCTGCAGGGGGTAATCTGGAGGTATCCGTACTGCTGACAGTCTTCTTGGAATGTGTCCATGTGCGAGTGTCATAAAGACTGGAAGTCGAATGTCTAGGTAAAATCAGGGAAAACATTTTAAGTGCCATGCTACTAGCCAAGCATAAAAGTTACTCGCTTCCTGCCTCCTCAATTCTCCCTATGCACAAACTACACAATTTCTTACTCCCCAAGAGTCCACTATCGATCATGAATGGCTAGTGTTGGGAGTGCATATTCTGAAGCCTGGTAACATGATTAAAAAAGGTTTTATTAAGGTTAATTGAGCTTTGAGCTTTATCACAACACACAACTTTGCAGGTGGAAAAAAATGTGCAGAATTCCACCAATATGCAGTCGAACAAAATGCTGACACGTGTGAAAGTGTGACATACTGTACAGACAGAGGTTTAGTTTTGTGGGGTATGAAGAGGGAAGGGGGTTGGATGGGGTATCCCTAAAAGGATAGGATAGCCTGAAAGTGGGAGAAAAAGGGCCAACTGCCCCAAAAAAGCATCAAATTGGAGTATGAGCATACCCATATGTTTTGGGTGTTGGTATTGTGAGACAATGTTGGCAGAGTGTTCAGGGAAGAAAGGCCCTGATAATTGCTCAAATGGGGTAACAAAATAATCAACAGGATATAGTTTGGCACTGATTGGTTCCAAACTAGGGCCCAAGTAATGATCATTTGCCTTTAAGAAAATGAATCCACGTACACTACCTTTCTCAGTTTTACCTCAAAGGACCCCATGCGGAATGTGTTCTCCCGCGTGTTCCCTCCAGCTGAGCTCTGCTCCAAACCATTGTTTCAAAGTATTGGTATTAAGTCTGTGATGGAAGATAATGTTGTTTTCAAACATGCAGTTGCACCTTCTAAGATGGGCAATGGCAGAGCTAAATCCGCATATCTCTGCTTGATGGAAGGCCCTTTGCAAGTGCCTCTCTCCATATGGGTCCGTGGCAGCCTCTCTTGCATTATCCCCATATTTGGGTTAAGCACAATCCCCCTCCTCAGACCATTACATCATCATCTTGGTTTCCTCATCGTGGCAGAGATTTTCGCCCGGGAAATTATTATTGAAAGTCGAAGGCCCAGGGATTGTGTGCTCTTTGCCACTTAGAAAATTGCACTTCTCCATGTTCCCGCTTTGATTTGCACCGTTTCAATGGTTACTGTTGTTGGCTCCAACTTACTATGTGTTTTTCAGGGTAGGTGCAAATATAGTGTGTGGCTTGTTGTGAAATGCATGGAGTGGACAACGATAAAGGTCATTGAAGAGAGGAACATTGTTTCAAGATGAGTTGGCTTCCTAATCGTGGCAACAATAATTGTGGCTTGGCTGTAGTTTAACCCAAATCCAACTGCTCTAAAAGCTCCTGAAGTGCCAGGTTATTATGCAAGTCTATGCAAAAAGGACGAGCATACTCGTCATTGGCACTTAAGGGGGACACTTTTCTGCAAGGTTAATATGAGAAGATTTAAACTCCAGGCCCTAAATTCAGCATTCAGATCTCCGGCTATTGGTTTATATAGGGGTACATTCAATCTAGAGGCAGAGCCAGTGCTCTAGATAACACTTGAAAGTGGTAGTATTTTACTCCTCATTTTTTTAAGTTGGGAGTAATATGATTTTTTAGGGAGTAAAATGAAGTCCATTTCCCAATGGGAATATTTTATAAGCGTGGAAAAATGTTTTAACTATACAAACGAAATGCGTTTGTAATAAATATTTCTTTGCACCTCGTTATTGATGCACATTGAACGATGCAGGTTTATTTCTTCAGATCAAGCATTATAATAGTTTCAGCCTGTGGTACAACGTGCACTACTAGTCCAAACATATCCATGGAGCTGTGTGGGTGAAAGCAGGAGTACATTTAGGGGTTGCCAGGGGTCGCACCTGTGAGAATAAAAAGGGGGGGGGCAGCAAATTTTTTTTTTTAATTTAAATTGAGGATTGTGGACTGTCCAGCAGCATAATAATAATTTAGAGCATGTGGCTCTTTGTTCCTGGAGTGGCTGGTTTTCTGATGGCTATAGCGGTAAGATAGCTCGTTGGGTTGAGCGCTCGCTGCTGCAGTGTGTGTGTTATCTGCAGGTTCTACTCCCAGCAAGGTGAACTCAGCCTTTCATCCTGCTGAAGTTGATAAATGAGTACTAACACAGGTTGGGTGATACTGTATGTATATTTGTTCTATATGAAGAGTTGGCCGTGTACGTCTGCTTGCATTCACAGCAATTTGGTAACATGGGCCTATACACACTGATATTAACGATCCATATGGTGATCCATTCTTGTATGAAATGTATATCACTTTACAGTGTTATTGTAACCATATTTTTCGTAGTGTGCTTAGAACCAATGTTATGTGATGCCACTTACTGTTTTGTCAAGGGGTGAACGGTCCTCTTCCATCGCTTCCTGTGATGGCACTTCAGGGTGGGGTCAAATGACATCACTTCCGCTGATGTCAAGGGCCGTGTGATGTCACTTCTGCTACCACTGGCATTTTGGTGAAATGACGTCCCCTGGTTAGGCTGGGCCAGGAGCAATTACGTTTGAACTCGGCCTTCTTTCCAGCGTTACTGTTTTCATTGTCCTCATGTTCTGAATGTCAACAGCAGCTGTGCCTTCACGTGACTTGATGATGTATGCTTACCAAAACCTAAAGCATAATGCAGTTGTTTCTCGTTTATTTACTCTTTTAGTTGTCTAGTCAATCATAACTTTGTAGCACAACGTAAGACGGCGGGCCTACTTTTCTGTCCCATGACATTCGTTTTTTGTGAAGAATAATTGAAACGATCAAGAAACGCAAATTGTATTTGATTAATGGCCAAATGTATTTTCTTTATGTATATGAAGACTATGACACGCTCTCCTCAATTCCTAGGTGCGTTGTTGTGTTCAGAAAAGAATTCAGTTCAGTGTGATACATCTGCTCAGTTCTGACTGATCTAATGTCTGTACGGGTTACTTCATTAGTTATGATGGGTCATAGTAGCATCTGACATTTAATTTCGTCTTTCCTCAGATTGCAACTCGATTGTGCACAAAGGCTGTAGAGAGAGTTATGCATCTTGTGCAATGGTGAAAATGAAGGTAAGGAGCCATTTCGGATTCTATTGCCTTTTTTTCTAATTCAACACGTTCAGACAGATTTCCAGGTAAGCCCATGCCTACGGAAGCTAGTGCCCCCGATGGAATGTTCCATGCCCTCTATGACTCTTTTAAAAATCTTTATGCAGGCCAGTGCTTCTTGATCACTGTGATCCCTCTACTAGAAGGTGCCAGTATCCAGCATGATCTTGGCAAACAGTGGGAAGTGGTGCTAGAGATGGATGCCGGGTGCACAAGAGGCAGTGGGGAACCTGGCCCAGTGCAAAATCACGGTCTATGCTCAATATAAGCTACACAATTAGTAACGCTGGCAACATGTAGCACCCACCAGTTTTGCTTTTATTTTTGTGGCATTGGGTGTTTAGTAAGGCTGAACGATGCTTTGTGAAGATTTGTTACTGCGCTGCCTTAAAGATTCTATCACAAAGAGTGCAAGTAGAGTTGATTTGTTACATGTTGGTCTTTAGTAATTGAATAATCAATGACAAAATGATTTGCAATGACTAAGTTACACATTGGTCATGAGAATCAAACAAGGTCGAGTATGCAGAGATTGACAAAGTGCTGTGCAATAATTCGATGGCTGCGGTCTCTCAATGTAGGAAAAAACCACAGAACAGGTTATCATGCCATGTTCTGCTACCTTTTTTGAAAAATGTTTGCAAGGAACTTGGGGTTGGTCACCCTGAGTTACCTGGGGCAACCCAGACGTGGACCCCTGATGCCCAACAATGCAGAAACACATGTAGGGGGTTGTTGTTGGTACTCTTGTTCAGAATGGAATTGCCATAGCATTTTGGTGCTGGACTGCCCATGTGGGCGGGTCATAGACCGATATGCAAATGGATATTTCCCATCTGTGAAAGGTACATTGAGCAAAAAGCGATGGCTGCCGACTCTCAATGTGAGAAAAAACCACAGAACAGGTTACCATGTTCGTTCTGGAGAGGGGCGCCTGCTACCTTTTTTGAAAAAATCGGTTTACATATTAGTCAAACAAAGTCAGACAACATCAAATGTACAATGAATGACAAATAGATTGCAAAGGTTATGCTCCATATTGGTAATAAGATATCAAGCAAGGTCAGATGTGCCGTAAATTACTAAACGAGGTGCGTTTGAGGCAAGAGAGTTATCAAATGTCCTGCTAGATGTGTCAGGGAAGTGCATGGTGGGAGATCGAGGACACTATAGGCCGTAATAAGGAATGGTAATGTCCAATGGCAATAGAATGCTCTGCCAGACAAGTATAAGAAGAGGTAGAATGGTTGCGATACACAGACAATATAAGTCATCCAAAAAACATCAAAATCAATGCTACTATTGAGTAAATTTACATTTTTGTAGTGGAGCTTCGTTTTCCGCTCGTTGCTGCGTTTCTATCCTGTGTGATGTTTGCAATCAGGAAGCTTTAACGGGGCCACGTTAGGCACGCACGCACGCACTCACTCCATCATGAAAAGTTAACTGTAGCCAGTAAAGGTGCGAAAATGAACCAGTTTGTATAGCCCGCAGATTAGCCAATCGGGTTTGTGTAAACACGACTAGGGTGTTCTGATTAACGTTAATGGATGTGATTTGTAGCTGTAATAAATGGAATATTTTGCAGGTGAGTTCCCCTATAATGGTAAGTGCAAGTATAAGATCCCAGCCTGTACTCTTGCTTCTGTGACTCTGGAATTTAATATTTTTATTTGGTACAAGCAGATCGAGCATTTCAATAAAAAAAGGCTAAGGATAAATAAGTGTTGGAAAGCAACTTCAGTTATGGGTGCTTTACACAAAGGTAGTTGGTTGCCTAATTGGTAATTGTCAGATAATGGCAAAGTACAAATCAAAGGAACATTGAAGGGGGTGGTGCAGACCGTCTCAAAAGCATATCATTTTCTTGAGGGAAAGAGTGGGGGAATAGGTAAAAGGGGTGAGGCCCAGTAGAAGGCTGGATCAATGGTTAAGTCAACTGATAATAAGGGTAGAGATGAGTGATTTGGTGAAGTGGAAGGTGATGAACTGATGGATGTTTCTGATGTTAAGTAGGTCTCACCTGGCAGCAGTTACTCTAGTAGTGATTAATGTGTGATGCTTCAAATTGCCATTGAAAAGGACTCTTGTGCTGCAGTTTATGGGGAATTGTATGGGTCGAAATTAGGATTTTTGACCAGGAGCAAAATGCAGCTCCTGGGTATCAGACATTACCCGTTAAACGGGAGCTAGGCCAGGTGAACCAGGAGCTAGTATATAGTGCACAGCAAATGTAACTTTTGCGTAAAATGCAAACTCTAACGTTTTGTCCATTTATATTTTATCCAGTATGCTTTAAATGTCCAAGTGCGTCCATTATTTTCTTTTCTACACATAACCAAACCTACACAGTTTATATTGCATAGCTATGTTTCTAGGTTTGGGTAAGAACCTTGCCACCCGGGTGCTGGCTCAGATCTTATTGTTGACTGTGTAATTTATTTTGGACTCTTAAGAATAAATGAGAAATCTTGTCACTTCATGTTTAGGGTGATTTATTAACACACTTAAGCCGACATGTGTTTCGACCTAACATGGGTCTTTTTCAAGGTACAGTGTACAATTGTAATAATAAGCAAAGAGCAGAGTGGGGGGAACCAATGTGACATGGATAGAGGTGTAACGTGTTCAGGGTGTGAGGGTTGGTGATAATGTGACATTCGAATTTAGGTATGCCGTTTTGATGCATGAGGCATGTTTAGGGATGTTGATTGCATGGCATTGGTGGTTGTGATTGTGGGGACAATAAGTGAACAAAATGCACATCAGATGAAATGGATGAAACAATGCATGATATTGCAAGTTGTTACAGTATAAATGATGTTGGCATGATTGAATACATAGTTATAGCAGTGGGAGCGAAGATGCACATGTCAAATGAAGGGTAGCACCAAGGAAAAGGAGGAATAAAGAAAAGCGGTAATGTTAGTAAAGTGGGGTATGAGGATCCAACCAATTTGGGCCAATGGAGTTGTGTGTGGTGTGGGTATGTTCCCTTACCATATGTGGTGAGCACATAGATATAAGGTGGTGGTGAGCTCATTGTGGGGGCTCTGGCAGGTTAACATGTGGGGGAAAAGTACAGAGAACTTACGTAGGTGTTAGGCCAGTAAGTACCGGGCTGTCGAGCATAGATGCTGTTCTCTGCATGCCGAATATTCGATTGGGGGTATGCCAGGGAGCTATAGAGATGAGATTTGGTGCTGTATGAGCGAGTGCTGGGATTGCAACATGCGTGCCTGTGGCGGAGAGTCAGGACATGGGTGCTCAGAGCATGGTCAGGAGTTGCCATGGGTGATTCCAGGGAGTGGTCGGGGTTGATGTAGCGTGGCATGGCATTGCAGCGGCTGCTGCTATGTCTGCGTTTAGTATTCAGGATACAGGGAGTATAGTGTGCGCAACCAGGCGAAGGTGAGGGCTGGTAGGGCCAACAAGTGGGGCCACCATATGGGAGAGAGGCGGTGGGGGTTGCCCTGGGCCGTGATTGGTGGGCGGTGAGTAATGGGGAGCATGTAGCGGTAAAAGTAAACTGCACGCTTATTTCTCTGTATATGACAAGTGTCATGCATAGTGGGTGAGTACCTTGAGAAGTGTTTCTGCAGTAAGTAAGAAGCAGCGACAGGCCTGCATATTGGGTAGACTGTGGGGGCATGGTAGAGGCTGACAAGGAGGCGCCCACTCTCCATCCCTGTGGAAGGAGCCACGGAACAGTGGATGTGTGCTGGCCCAGGGGAAGGGGGGCACATGGAAGGCATGAGACATAATCCTGAACAGGTTGGTGCAGTGCTGAGGGATGCAACGTCCTTTCCACGGGCGGTGGCCCCGTCCGGGGTCTAAACCTGTGCTGGACAGCAAAGTAATCCACCTGTGTGCGGCAGGTGGGGCCCGGTCCCCCCCCCCAAAAACCCTCCCGGACTCTTATCTGAAGCCTCAGAGGATTTGCTGCAACATTGAATAGCCTGCCTTCTGGAAACCCATATTAGCTGCTGCTGGGTGCCGTTCCAGGTAGGGTGCATCTTTTGAGGTCCCTCCTGGGCATGCCACAACGGCTTGGTGACCGCTACAGGAGTGACTCGGTATACTCCTGCATAGCCGAGGTGGTGGTGGTGACAAGAATCGAGACTGGGGCCAGGAATAGAAAAGCCTCCCAATCCAACACAATGGACCGCTATACCCCATTTGTTGCGGTGGAGGGAGATTTCCACACTTCTCTTCTGCCCCACCTTCAAGACTTCGTCTCCAGGACCTCTCGTCAAGACAAGATATGCCCTCTGTTCAGCACAGCGACTCATTCCCTGGGATTCCCACGGATCGGGGTTCCTCGGAATCAGGTTCGGCAGGCCCGATGTCTCTAAGGTTACCGGCTCCCTAGCCGAGGGGCCCTGGGGCTCTTCCGGGCGGTCTGGGGACAGACCCTAGGCCTTCCAGGCTACCGGCTCCCAAGTTGAGGGGATCAGGGGCCTTATCGAGCTGTCCTCGGAAGGACGATCAGGCTCATCCTCTTCTTCTGCCCCAGCGGGTTAAGGCATCTTCGAGTGCCACCTCTAAGAGTTGTCTGTCCTCGGCTAGATACAGCATGGCTACCGACACAGGTGCAGAGGGCTCCTAGTCTACTGGAGCTCGCTCCGAGCTTATTAATCAGGACGTTACAACTACTAGCTGAGGGCTCAGCGCCTACCTGAGGAATCTCTGATGTTGACCCTTCTGCTTTGGTTGCAAGACCCAAGCTGTATCCTCTTGGGTCTGAGGCCTCTCTTGGCTCAGGGCCATCGCGCCCTCCCACCTAGGGCGCGACGCAAGGCTTAAAAATGGCAGAGCAGCACGTGACTGAGCCTACCAGGCGGGTGGCCATCTTGGATGAAACGCAAGACCTGCCAGTAATTTCGCCCATCGAATGGGCTTTGCAGGTTGATCCCAGTCCCCTTCCCTCTGAAGGCGGCAGCAGATCCTACGGTGTTGGTTTTTGGTCCCCTCAGGGCTACTTCTACCAATCACAGCTGCATGGCTACGCGCACCAGGTGCCTCTGCGCCTTGACCACGAGCGGAGGCCCAGTGCCTCAGAGTGCCAGGCCCCTAGGGATCAGACGGCTTGTGAGGAATGCTTCTTTGAGCGCTTCCTCTTCCTCATGCATTCCCCTCAAATGAAGAGACTCCTGAAGGACATGGTGACGGAGGTCATCGGTCAGGTATCGCTGCCTCGGCCCCCTATTCTGGGTACTCCTTCCATTCCTTCTGCAGTCAGGGTCCCAGCACCTCCTCTGGTTCAGGCCCCACTGGTTGTTCTGACCTCCCCTACCTCCCCACCTCCTCTTGCACCACCAACGCCCTCAACAGCCATTGGACCTTTCTGCGGCACTGGACCTGGGCGCGGACTCCGCCGGCACCTGTGTTCCCAGTGCTCGGATTTCCCTCAGTCTGTAAAAAGGGGGAGGAGGGCGATGATGATAATGACGCCAGGACGATGAGCTCTCGGCAATCTCTAAGGCCTTTCATGACCGCCTTGAGGGCCTGACTCTTCCTGAGGAAGCCCCCCCAGGAGTTGGGGGTGCTAGCAGAGGTCTTGGGCAAACGCACCACGATCCGGTCTGGCATTCCCCTCCAGAAGGATGTCCTGCAGGTGGTGCAGAAGATCTGGGAGAACCCCAGGTCAGACCCCCAGATGAACAACAAGTCGGATAGCACTTTCACGCTGACAGTTGGGGAGCCAATCCTCCTGACCTCCCACCCGTAGTCCCATTCCTCTGCGGTGGCTGCAGCCTTGTTGTATTCTAAACCATCGTATTCATTGCCTTCTTCCACGGGCGCCACCTCTGGTTGCCTCTCGAGTCCTAAGGAAAGCGCTGTTTCTCCATCTCAGTGCTGCATCTGCGGCAGGCCTATGCAGATGCCCTCTTGGCTGTGACTAACCAGAAGCTGCGGCAGGAGCACAGGAAATTTCTTCATGACCTCCCTTTGGACAAACAAGCCACGTTCAAGGCCGGTCTGGCGGATGCCTGGGCCATTGCGGAGGACCTCATATAATCTTCGGTCATCTGCATTGATACAGCCAGCAGAGAACTGTACCTGGGTTTGAGATGAGAAGGATGGCGTGGATGCATGCCACAGTTTTCATCTGATGTGCTGGAGCAATCCTGGATCTGCCCTTTGAGGTCATTGACCTTTTTCATTTGTCCACTGATGATGAATTAGCGAAGAACAAAACCTCCACTTAAACCGCCAAGTTCTTGACTATCCAAAACCAGGTCAGAAATCCTTCCCTCAATGCCAGGGTAGGACTGAGTTGAAACCCTGTGCTTTCTCCGACTTCAAGGGGTTTTGCGACCGCGTTAAATGGAGGCCTGACAGGTCACCCAGTGACAATAGGAGGAAGCAGCAGAGGACATTGCGTGGATTTTTCATCTCCCCTCCTCTGATACCAAGAAGCAATGACGTCAAGGTCAGGGAACAGAGCTCGCCTGTGGGGGCCGTTTGGCTCTGTTCCAGGACACCTGCAAGTGTCTTTTCAGCAACCCGTGAATCCTATCTGCATTCTCCACAGGGTTCAGTGTTCCTCTTCCTTTGCCTCTACCATCCTCTCCTCCTCTTCGTCAGATCAGGTCCCTGTCCCTTTAACGGGAAGTCCTTTCGCTCTTGGAGATGCAGGCGATAGAACTGGTTCCTCTTGTAGAGAGAGGCTTCAGTTACTATTCCAGGATTTTTGCAGTATCGAAGAACAACCAGGCTGGCCTGAGGCTAGTTCTGGACCTGTCATTTCTAAATCTGTCTTTACTGCTGGAACACTTCAAGATGATTACTCCCGCGCACATAGCTGAGTCTCTGTGTGCAGGGGGCTGAATGTGTTCCTTGGGCCTCAAGGATGCATACCTGCATGTACCCATATATCAACCGCAATTGGACGTTTCTGCAGTTCACTATTGTCGTACCACTTCCAGTACAGGGTGCTGCCCTTCAGCCTGAACTTGGCCCCTCGTGTCTTCACAAAATTGATAAATGCAGTGGGCCTTCTCCACTTGGAGGCCCATCTATACCCTTATCTGGATGACTGGTTGGTGAGGGCGGGAACACCCGAAGGGGTGGTACACTCCTGCTAGAGATTGCAAATACCCGTGCGTTGGAACACTACTGTTCAGCGTTTGTTCCCCACATTGGAGAGGCTTATAACCCTTTGCAAGGCGGTAGAATATTTTTTGCCCAACTCAACCACCATGGTGGTTTCAGCACATTCTGGGCCTGATGGCCTCCTGCGTGCTCACTGTACAGCACACCCGTTTCAAGATGAGGCACCTGCAGCTCCACCTGGTGGCCAATTGGGATCAGGAAATATGGGGTCTCAGTCAGACAGAATCCCTGTACTGCTGCTCCTTCTGCCCAATCTTCGCTAGTGGCTGGCAATGTTTCAGTGGGAGCCCCCTTCACCCAACCGGAGCCTACGCTGGTGGTGACGACAGACTCCTCTTTTTCGGGCTGCGGGCCACTCTGGGGGGGCTTTGTGATTCCTGGAGCATGGTCCTGAACGCAAGCCCTCCTACATATTAATCTGCTCGAGCTCAGGGCAGTGGGCCTGGCACTCGAGGCATTTTTTGCCCCTAATTAGGGACAGGTTGGTTCTGGTCAGGACTGACAGTTCTACGATATTTTACCTGAACAAGCAGGGTGGCACCCGTTCACCGCTCCTATGCATGGAGGCGCTTTTGATCTGGGAATGGGCCCTTACAGCAAGTATTTGGATTTTGGCAGTCCATCTGCTGGGGGACAGCAATGCAATAGCAGATCAGCTGAGTCGCTTGGGCTTCAACACCTAGGAGTGGGAGATGCACGACGACTTCTTGTTGCCCTTGTTCCAGCATTGGGCGTTTGCGGACCTGAATTTGTTTGCATCCCCCTTGAATGCCAAGTGCCCCCAGTTTGCCTCATGGGCAGGTCGGACTCCGGGGTCACTGGGATTCGCCTTTCAGGTCTGTTGGCACATCTGCAGGTGTTATGCGTTCCCGCCCACCCTCTGCTCCAATGGACCCTCCGCAAGTTCCGCACCTCTGGGGGCTCCCGACTTATCCTCGTTGTCTCCCACTGGCCTTCGAGACCCTAGTTTTTGGATCTGCTGCAGTTATGCTCCAGCGGTCCCATTCATCTTCCAATCCCCAGCAGGGGTTTCCTGACACAGCATGACGGGCCAGTGGAGCGTCTGAACCCGGACAACTAGCTTCAGCGGCCTGGTTCCAGACCAGCTGAGGCTTTAGCATGCTCAATTTTCATATGACTACTGGGACATCATTCAGCAGGCGCTCGACTCAAACCCAGTATAAGAGCAAATAGACTAGGTTCTGTCATTGGGCTCGGGACAAAGGTCTGGATCCTGTTACCTGTCCTCTGGATGACGTATTAGCCTTTTCAGCACACCTGGCTCGTTCTAGAGTTCAGATGGATACTTGCTGCATGCATTTAGCGGGCATTGGGGGTTACAAGAATTCCCCTGAGCATGTGTTTTCGGCAACCGACCCGGTGGTTAAGGCCCACCTTAAGGGTCTTTCTAAGCTTTTTCCTCCGGTGCATCGGCCGCACCCGGTCTGGGACCGAAATGTGGTTCTTGCAGCTTTGCAAAGCAAGCCTTTTGAGCCGATGGCCTCTGTGGACATCGACTGGGGGATGATAAAAACTGTTTTACTGGTGGCTCTCACCTGTGCGTGCAGGGTTAGTGAGCTGCAGGCATTTGTCTTCGTGCGAGACCTTCACCACGTTTCACAACTACAAGGTCTTCTTGCTGTTAGGCAGAAACCTGTGCAGTTCCCTCTGGGACCACTGCAAAAGATTTAGGACTACAGGTGTTTGGCAGTAAACCCACTTGGTAGCAGTCTGTACCACACAGATTCACTTGGTAGCTGTGGCTGAGCAGTCAGACTTCCCTCAAGAAGAGTTAGGCAGTATACAGAGTATTCACAATAGGTCAAGAGAACACAGTAGAACAAGTAAACGCTGACCAGAGCTTGGTGTAAGAGATATAATTATTTATTTAAAACCACATCTAGAAAAACACACCGGCACTAATAGTAAGCAATTCAAAAACACGATCACTTAAAAGATATACACTCCCTTAAAAGAATATTAGACAAGTCTTAAGTAAAGCCTCACTTTTTTTCAGACAGCGTTGAGCGCTTAACGTAGATGGCACTCTAATAATTCGGTTTAAAAAGGGAGAGAAAAGCAGAGAATAAGTTGAAACAGATCCCAACACTTTTACAAGAACATGACAAGAGAGGAAGGCAAAGTAACACAGTGAATTCAGAGTCAGTAGGCCGGATCCGCTTTAAGAGGTTAGAAACGAAATGTGTCCAAGGTCACACGGTTGCAGTGCACAAAAGTCTTGTAAAGGTTCAAAAAGGAGTTGGACCAAAGAAAGGGACCAGTTAGAGGGTCAAGGCGGCCAGCCCAGTCCAGAAGGTTAAGGGGTTATTATTACCTTGTAGCAATCTTTAGAAAGGGAGGCCTGGCTGACACGGTACCTTAAAGTGGTGAGAATACTCCAGCGGGGGGCAGTTGTTCCTGGCAGCGGATGCAAGTCGGTGCTTCGTCCGGGGGAAGAGAGGATCTCGTCGTGGAGGAAGACAGGAGTCCGTTGCACTGCCAGGGAAGAAACCAGCCGCGGAGTTTCTCAGGTACAAGGATCGGTCTGTTGATTCGCGGTTCAGTGGTGAGTGGCTATCCGGCTGCTGGGGTGCTTGGCACGGGCAGTTCGACCACAAACCGGTCTGGGGTGCGAATAAAGAAGGTAAAACTGGTTGTGCCCTCCAGTCAGGGGATCTTCTCTGTCGTCGGGAAGTAGTGAGTTGGTTCCACAGTGCTCCACCCACCGGTGGTGTCGTCGTGGTAGGTCGGCTCAGCTTCTCCCTCGTCGGATTCTCAGGTCCTGTGACGACTTCTGAAGTTCCAGTCCCCAAAGCCCTGCCTTTATGCAGCATACCCCCATTCACTCAGCCTAGCTGTCAATCAAACATGCTAAGTGGTGAGCCGGCCGGCTCACCACTTGGGCCAGTCACACAAGAGTGCGACTTGAGTTACCAAGGTAACTCAGTCCAGGGTGCCTAAACCCCCTCCCGCACCCCCTGTGGTACCCAGACAGAGTGGCACCACCTTTGGAGGCTTCTGTGGAGAAGCCCGCCAAAAAGTGGAACAAAGGGCTCGACTTGGGTTGGAGTCACAGAAGAGAACACGAACGCCATTTTAGAATCGAGTCCTGGCAAAAAATACCAACCGGCCAATTAATATTAATTAAATAAACCGGCGGTATGTTTGAGGCTATGAGAATTAAATAATTAAAGTTGGTAGCCTCGAACAATGGGAAAATCCCATAGGAAAATATTTGCGGTCGAATATAAAAAGTAGTTTCCACTGCCACCAGCCAAAACTCGATCAGGGGGGACGGAGACGTGCCCCCTCGACTAACAGACCCCGGGGCAATCGAATTGCCCCGACCAGTACGTCCACAATATGATGGTTTGTACTGGTTTCTGTTAATAATTTGGGACTAGTAAAGCCAATGGTGACTTTACATGCTCTGGGAGACAGTAGTCAGTCCCAGGGTATGGAGTCTATGGTGGGGTGTCACTTTGACACCCCTGTGTTACTGCACGGAGGGTGCTGTGTAACACACATAGTAAAAACACACGAGACCCTATGGAGTAAAGGACCCCATAGCCCAGAAAACACTTAACAGTCAAAGGAACACCATAAATCATGTCCAAGAGTGGGAGAAAAAGAGTCTCACTCTTGGCAGGAGAAAAAAACAAACTCCAGAAATCCAGCAAAGCTGCTGGCGGGACTCACTAGGTTAGGAAAAGGTTAGGAAATTCAGCCTCAAGAGAGAATTCTCCCTAACACTTGCGTACTCACCCAAACTTCTTGCCCAAGGTGGTCTGTCCATTCCATTTGAATCAAAAGAACTGCCTTCCGTTGTTCTTCCCAAAACCACAGTAGCAGAGAGGGCCCTACATTTCTTGGACTTCAAGAAGGTTCTCAAGTTTTAGATATCTTGGGCGTTGTTCGTGCCTTTTTGTGGCTCTTCCCCCTGCTCTCAAGCTTCCATTGCCCGTTGTGTGGTTCAACCCATTTCGGAGGCATACATGGCCATTAGCAAAGGGGGTACTGCGTCTCAACCTTCAGTGTCCCACTTCCACTTCCCGAAGATCCCTCATCCAGATGATCCCCACTGGCCCACCCCCAGGAACTGTATCCAATAGCGATGGCTGCCTCCTGGCCACCTGGATGACAGATCTCCGGGGACTAGTAAGTGAGACACTATCAGGTTTCTCACAGGCGGTACTGCAATTTAATTTTAAAAGCGCCACAGTCCCGGATGTGGTCATGCTTTAGGGAACTCACCTCTAGGCTACAAATTGTCAGTTTCCTTGGAGGAATGCATATACTAAGGTGTTCCACTCGGGATTCACCGGGGACTCAGGAGGTGTAGCCATTATGAGTAAGAAAACTGTCCCGTCTTGACACCTCAAGATTGATGCCACCGGGGCATTACTTAAGTCATCGTGGGGAGGATGGGTCAAGAGTTGGTCTCCTGGTGAATGTCTACCCTACTCCTTAGTCAATGATGATTTGCGGAGGGAAGTGATCAGGGAAAGCGAGCCAGATACAGTCCTTATTGCAGGGAATTCGAAGTACATAATGTACACTGATAAGGACAGGATGACCAAAGTCACAGATAGTGGTACATGCCAAACTAAACTCCATGAATGGGCAGCATTGCTGGGTCTGATAGACATTTGGAGAGAAATACATCCAAACATGAATTGCTTTTCCTTCTACTCAGGGGTGCATGGGTCATTGGCCAAAATGGATTGTCTTTACCACCAGAGAAAATATTCATAGGGTTTGAAAGGTGGAATACCTACCAATGTGTATCTCGGAGCACTCGCCTCTTCTGACGAAGTGGGGTCATGGCAAATAGAAACCGCAGGGAATGTGGCGGTTGAATGCCTATCTCCTGCTGTCACCAGGCTTGGGGGATGTTTTAGGTGAGGTCACTGATAATTACTTCTAGGAGAACTAGAGTACAGTGGACAGTGCAGTGACTTTGTGCAAAGCCTATAAGGCGGTTTTACGGGGAACAGCGGTGTTGGAAGTCAGAAAGGGAGAAGCTTCAAGAATTAAGCAAGACGGAGGATAGGGTGAAGGAGCTGGAAGAAAAATGCACAGGGGATAATTCAGAGTGGAAGCACAGGGAACTCTGAATGGCATAGGACAGGTTGAGGGAGATATGCATGACAAGGCAAAATACTTGATTTGGTTAAACAGGAGGAATGTGATAGAGGGGTTTCAATGGCTTGCTTTTCTCCAACAGATATCCTCATGTTAATTTGGTGGGGTTAATGTGTCCCGATTTTTGAGAAAACCGCTGGACAGACCCCTGTATTCACTGATAGACCAGGACAGGAGCTCCAGGAATAACTGAGAGTCCTGTTGTCGAAGGGTGCCGTGGAAGAGGTGCCTCCCGATCAGAGATGGTCGGGCTGGTATTCCTGGTATTTCCTGGTGCCCAAAAAAGGAGTTCTTCGTCCCATTCTGGACCTTAGGGCTCTAAACAACTTCCTGAGAAAAGACAAATTCAGGATGGGGACTTTGAGAGAAATTCTCCACGCTCTCGAGCTTCAGGACCGGCTATTGTCAATAGACCTTTAGGATGCCTACTTCCATGTACCCATACATCAGAAGCACAGGCAATTCCTGCGGTTCCTCACTGGGGACAAGCATGGTCAGTTCAAAGTGCTGCCCTTTGGGTTGGCCTCCGCTCCAAGGGTCTTCACCAAGCTCATGGCGGTAGTCGCGGCTCACCTCAGGGGATACGGAGTCCACGTATTCCTGTACCTGGGCGACTGGCTGATCCGGTGGAAGTCAGCGGAACAGGTTTTGACTCACCTAGTTGACACCTGTTGACTAATGCACAGACTGGCTTCTCCCTGAACTTAAAGAAGTCCCACATGACACCAGTCCAAAGGCTCCAGTTCATTGGGACAGTCCTCGACATTCGAGCAGGGAAGGCCTTCCCTCCAGAGGAGAGAGCTAACAACATACAACAGATGGTCCAGTTGTTCCAGAACCGTGCCACCTTACCAACGGCTTCCTTTATCCGCCTTTTGGCCCTCATGGCCTCCTGCATTTTCATTGGTGCCGGATGCCAGACTCTGCATGAGATCCCTTCAGTAGCTCCTATGGGACCAGCGGTTTCTGGGAGCTCTCTCAGATCCTCTCATGGTGTTGTACCAGGTAGTTCGTGGACTCGGCTGGTGGGAGACGTGCACAAATCTGATGGCGGGAGAACCCTTCTGGCCCCCGTTGCCTAAGGCCGGAGTGGTCACGGGTGCATCCCTGAAGGGTTGGGTCGCTCACTGAGAGCACTTGCAGCTCAACAGCCTCTGGACTGCGTCGGAAGCCAGGTAGCATATCAAAAGGCTGGCGTTTCGAGTCATCAAGCTAGCCCTGAAGGCTTTCGCCTCATCACTCAGGGGGTCGAATGTCCTGATTCTGACAGACAACACAGTGGCCATGCACTACTTAAGCAAGGTGGAGTGCATCCCTGTCCCCTCTGCACAGAAACGATGCAGCTGTGTTTCTGGTTGTTAGAGAATCAAATCTCGGTCTTGACAGTCCATCTGGAGGGGACCAAGAACAGAACTCTGAGCAGGCAGAGCATGGTCTCCCCCGAGTGGGAAGTGTGCCAGAAAGTCTTGGAGATCTTCACTCTCTGGGGTACCCCAGCTGTGGATCTCTTTGCCATGGTAGCCAACTGGAAGTGCAAACACTTTTATCCAAGGGAATTCCCAGCGAGCGGTGCACTGGGGGGTGCGTTTCTGGTGGATTGGACCTTCCCTTTCATTACACGTTTCCTCTGATCCTCGTCATTCCGTGGATTCTCAAGAGGTTGAAGAGGTTTCGAGTGACCATAATCTTGATTGCACCAGATTGGGCGAGAAGGACGTGATACTCCGACCTCTTGGATCTGTCCATCTGTCCGCCGCACCGGTTGCTTTGGCGGCCAGATCTCCACACCCATTCCGGAGGGTCAAATACTATACCTGAACCCCGGACTCCCTCAACCTACATGCATGGCTCTTGAGCGGATGAGGTATGATGACTGGCATCTCTCCAAAGAAGATCTTGAGGTGTTGCTGGTTACACGCAGACCGTCTACAAGATCTGCGTATGCGTGCAGGTGGAGAAGATTCGAGGTGTGGTGCAGGGAGCGCAAGGTTGACCCCATCTATTGCCCTAACACAACGATGATGAAGTTCTTACTGTCACTACCTCTTCAGGCCTTCAGGTTCCAACAGTCAAAGGGTATTTGGCAGCCCTTTCTGTTTTTAAAAGGTCCCCTGATCAAGGTTCCTTTTTTTACCATACCGGTCATGGCCCAATTCCTGAAAGGCCTGCTCACCAAATTCCCGGCAACTCCCTTTGTTCCGGATTGGGTACTTAACCTGGTTCTCACCTTTCTGGTGGCGGCTCCATTTGAGCCTATGCATTCTTTCCCACTTAGGTTGCTGCCCCTTAAAACAGCCTTTTTGGTTGCCATCACTTCAGCCAGGAGAGTCGGTGAGCTGCAGGCCTTATGCTGCAAGCCTCCCTTTTTGCGCTTCTTCAAAGAGACGGTTTCTCTTAAGGTCAGACCAGAGTTTCTTCCAAAGGTTGTTTTGGAATTTCACCTTTGGCAGTGTATTGACTTGCCAGTGTTTTTCCCTCCTCCCCACCCTTCTAAGGAAGAACAGATTCACCGTCTCGATCCTAAGAGAGCCCTCAGCTTTTATGTTTCCCGCAGAGCGGAGTTCAACAGGAGGGACCAGTTGTTCATCGCCGATTCTCTTTCACGCAAAGGTCTTGCGATTACCAAACAGACCATCACATGCTGGATTATTTTATGCATCTCTGAGTGCTATCAGTCAGCAGGAGAGTCCCACCGGGTATCGGGGCCCATTCCAGCAGGTGAGTCTCAGCTTCCATGGCCCTTCAGAGGGTGGTCCCTGTTTGGGTAATTTGCCGTGCTGCCATGTGGACCTCTTTACATACTTTCACGAAGCATTATGCTCTGGACGTTGCTCGTGGTGCTGATGCTCGTTTTGGCAGAGCGGTTCTGCAGAATCTGCTTGTGTGATCCTTTCTGCTCTCCTCTTTTGCCTTACTGCTTGGGGAGTCCACCAAGATGAGGAATCTGCGGCAGAAAAGTAATCCATTGAAGGAGAAATTACCTTACCTTACCGTAATGTTCTTTCCATGGATTATTCTCCTGCAGATTCCTCATTCCGCCCAGCCCTCCCCACTCAGAAAGTGTTGTGGCCCTTTGCTCCTTATTCCATGTAGTATGATGGTGATGGCTTTGGGATGCTCATCTCAGTTGTTATGGGAAAATATGACATGTTCTTTCTAATTGGAATGTTTTAACCTCTGGTTTCTATTTAATAGTTGCCAAATTTAAGGCTGGTTAGCCTACTTCTGTTTTCCTATGCAGCACTTGAGCCAGGGGGGAAATTAGGAACTGAGGCATGGGCCTAGTGACGTGGTATTTGAATGGCACCTGACGTCACTTCTGGAGCTGACGATCGATAATCGACGGCTGTGTCCACTACCACACTAATGTTTTCTGAGCAGCAGAGCTGTGGAGGGATATCTATCAAGATGAGGAATCTGCTGGAGAAGAATCCATAGAAAGAACATTACGCTAGGGTTATTTCTCCATCAGCTCTCAAGGAAATATCAGGACTTGATGGGTAGACGACCAGGAAATTGCAGATACATTCACAGCATTCTGTACAAAATTATACTCTGCAAAACCTGGAGAGCTGATATCGGCCTGTCTGGAGGCTCACCCCCTGAAGTGGCTGTCTTCGTCCCAGAGGGAGGTCTTGACGGCAGACATAACACTATCTGAATTTGATAGAAGTATACAGCAACTACATGCGGGCAAAACCTCCGACCCTAGTGGTCTTCTGCCTGAAATTTGGAAACTATTAAGAGAAAAAACTAGCATATCTCTGATTGCCTTGTTTCATGGAAGAAGAGAGAAAGTAAGGATACTTCTGGAACTCCTCTCCTCTTAGGGATTCTCAAGAAAGAGAAAGATAGTCTTGCCAGTCATACAGACAAACTCTCTTCTAAATGGGGGAGTTAAGATCTTAGCAATGTCTTTGTACAGTAGGCTACTTACAGTTCTCTCCTGCTTGATCCACAGAAGTCAGAATGGTGTTATGTGGGGATAGGTCGACTTGTCTCAGACTGCACCTCCTGTTTTGGCGTGATCACATCAGTGAAATGGCTGCCGTGACGAACTAACGCGATATTGTCTCTATACTGCTGTAAGGCATTCAACTCCATTGATTGGACCGATCTATGTGCAGTACTGACAAGGATGTCTTTTCAAAAGGTTCAACACCACTCTTGGCTTGTTTCACAATGTCTTTAGTTTTCACAATTTAGGGTTGACAGGTCTAGGCGCTGTTATCAGACCACACTGTGCACCCATCACAGGTCACGCAACCAGGATCCCGAGGCGCCTCAAACCACACAGGTTCTTCTCCGATTGCCCCTATGTTCAGAGTCACATTCACTTAGCTCCTCTTTGTTGGCCTCTTGGCTTTATGTGCAGGCTTACACTCCTATAGCTTCTCCTAGTTAGCCCCCTGACTTTGTCACCATGTGCATCACACCTCTGGCCCTACCTCACTGTATTTCTTCATAAAGTTCCCTTTCAGGTGGTCTAATTCATGCCCCACCTTTGTATGGCACTCTTACACACTTGCACTTGTTTTCCTTGTGTGTCTTTCCCATGGGCTCTTTCCCTTTGGCTGTCATATGCCTCTAGTTTTAATTCAGTTCAGTATTTAATATACATAATGCGGCTTGGTTGCACATTTTCACTCGATTCAGTATTTGAGAAATTTGTTTCAAGTTTTTGTTTCATTCGATACTTATGTAAGGAACTCATGGTGGCAACAGTAATGACAAACCCAAGTGATCACAGTTCAAGGCTGTTTATTAAACTGTATGCAGGTTGGAAAAACGTCTAATCTAAACCTAAATCGAAGATGGGAGCAAGCATCGACCATCAAATGAAAATAAGGTAGTCCTAGTGGCAGTGTGCCAAAGTGAAAAGGGCCTATACTAAGAAACCTATTGTCAAACCTTACAACTAATACAAAAAGGGTTTGGGATGGTGTTCCCAAATAATATGTCCGGGTGCCGTAACTTGGATCTCCCTTCCCCACGTTTTGAGCACAGGGTAAAGTGGGATCTTAGAGCACAGCACACACTAGAGCTTTCCCAGCACGAGTCGACAGTTCTGTTCCAGTTTATCCGGAGCCTCGATGGCCAATTCTCTTTTACTTCCAAAGTCTCTTGCCTTCGAGTGTCTAACGTATTTAAATAACAAAACAAAAGTTCCTTCAACAAAATGAAAGTTTGTTTCCTGGTTTTACTTGGGGTGAGAATTCTTCGCCCCTAGGTCCCCCTCTTTCGGGCGCTGACTTTGTTCCTCTCGATATCAAGGCTTTCAGTGGTTGTGTCACCTGGTTCTGAGGGCCTGATAGGTTTGCAAAACAACTAATGTTAGGCAAGATTGTATGCAGTACCCTTTGGGTGCACTACAACAACCCTGACCTCCTATAAATAGGAACCCAACCTTTGGTATAAGACTGTACTACACAGGTTGGTAGCGTGTTGAGCAGCCAGGCTTATCTCAAGAGGGGTCAATGTGAGCTGTAGGGGATTTACACAGACATTTACAGTGACAAGTATTCAAATAAAGTCTTACACACAAGGTTTCTTGATTAAACGATTATCAATTTATTTAACAGTCGGTTAGAGTAAGCCTTCTTCAGAAGGGGGCAATATAAAGCAACACACAAATATACTTCAAAATACACACTCTTAGTTTTCTGTGTCAGTAAATACCCTTTTGGGATGGCCCACAGACACTACCTACACCCTCAGGTGACTTCAATAGCTAGGGTGCTGGGGACATTTATATATCACTGTTGCATGTAGAATATTCTGAGTGTCAAAGAAAAGAGGTTTCAGAATAAGACAAGTATTGACACAAGTATACTTAAGCAGGTAAGTACTTTCACAATAACCACCAATGCAAAGTCAGTTTACCCCTTCCTGGAAGGAAGACATAACACATAAGCAGAGGAGAGAAGAGTCATTCATGGAGCCAGGCCAGCCAATGTTAAATTAGCAAAAGTCAAGGGGAACCCAAGCACTTCTTGCAGGTAAGTAGAAAGTCTTGCACAATGTTTTAGAAGTCTTAGTAGAAAAGAAGAAATCAAAGCAGGGCCACAAGCTGATTAGTCATGTGAGGTAAAGAAGCTGTTTGCAACTCTACAGATGCAGCCAAGACAAGTCTCCAACGAGGACAAGTGAGGTTACACAACAAGAGGTACATTCTCTTAGACGGTACAGTACCTTTACGTTGAAGAAAAGTGGAGCAGATGGCTCCTGTTCCTGTGCAGCTCTGCAGATCCTGGTGTTCTCCAGCATGGGGCCTAGCATGGATTTATTTATTTTGTTTTGTATAGCGCCGGGCGGCCCTAGGGCATCGTAGCGCTTGTTACAGTAGGCGTGTTGGTTACATAATTTAGATACATACATAAGTACATACATGTTACAGACTTGGGAGATTACAAGTTCCGTACAGAGGTTACTATGGCACCGTGTGTCGGAGTACAACTGGTAATGCAAAGTATTTAGTTATACAGTTTAGTTTTAAGCATTTTCCTTAAAACAGTGTAAGATTTTTCATTTTACAAGGCTGTGGGGAGGGCGTTCCAATTTGTTGGTGCTAGATATTGGAAATTGGCACCACCTGCTTTGTGTCTTCTGAAGGATGGGATGTGGACCTGGTTGGTGAGGTCGGATCTGGTGGGTCTGGACGATGTGCAGGGGGTGATCCTTTCGGATAAGTAGGAGGGGGGCATTGAGAGAGAGGCATTTGTGTGTAATGGCTAATGTTTTGAATACAATGCGCTGGGAGCCAATGTGCGTCTTGGGATATATGTTCTCTTTTGGGGATAGTTAGTGCAGCTCTGAGGGCATTGTTTTGAGTCGCTTGTAGTTTTTGTAAGCTTTTGACGGAGGTGCCCAGAAAGAGAGCATTGCAGTAGTCAAGTTTGGTGCCGATAGTGGCTCTGGCGATGGATGGACAATTTAATATTGAGGGGAAGGGTTTGACAGTTGATGATTTTGGTGTTGAGTGCAGCAGACGAGGCTATGGCATTTAACTGTCGGGTCATCGATAGGGAGGAGTCGAGATAGACCCCTACTGTTTTTACTGCTGGGGATACTGTAATAGTGGTGTTGTGTGTATATATATACTTATGTATATATGTGAATAGTGATTCATATGCTCATGAATATTCCCCGTCGTCAGGCTGGGAATCCTTGGTAAAGAAAAAATCAGTTTGTTTCGTTTCTGAACTGTCTTTCTACTAGTAACCAATCACTGGTCTCTGGGTCATACTGCCCCCAGCCAATGACTGCCCTCTACCCAAGCCCCTCCTCTGGCAGCCATCTTCAGATTTTTACCGCACGTTCAAGTGTTGGGAGTCCTCGTGCTGTAGCTCTAGAGCTTTTACTGTGTTTCGCGTTTTTTCGAAGAGTTTACTGTTATATTTTCGGTCAGTCGAGCCTCAAGCTCCACCGATTCTCCTTCCGATCAACCGGGACCCGTTTTCGGAATTTTCTACGCCCCTCAAGGGCATCTTTTCATGAGTTTTCCACTTCTCAGAGGATTCCAGAAGATCTTTGAGGCCTACCCCGCTTGGTCATGGCCCAGGACAAAGGAAGCATGACACCTGATGGACCCAAGCTGTTCAGGAGCTGCCCTGGATGCGGGCTACAGAACGTCTTTGAGGATGAGCACTCTCGGTGCCTCTACTGCCTTCACGACAAATCGCACGTGGAGAAGGACTGTGTGTTTTGTAAGAACATGTCCGACCGGACAATGAAGGATTGTCATACTCGACTCACCAACTGGCTGGAGGGGAAGAGCCCATCAGCAGGTGAGAAGAAGTCAGAGTGGTCTTCTAAGACCTTTGAGGGCGCTCTGGCGACGGGGGCCCAACAAAAGGCAAAGCACCGCGGGTCCGCGGGCTCCTCGGCTGCCAGGCAGGGCGCATTACCACCAACGCCATCAACCATGAGCCAACGCTCTGGCTCAGTGAAGAGGAAGTCGGAGAACCCGGGTAAGCTTCGGGAAAAGCCCCGACGGAGACAGTCAAGGGGGAGCCAGGCAGCGATCCTCCCCCCAAGGTGAAGACCTCAGGCACGCCCAAGGTTGTGAAGGCCCTGGTTCACCCGGCTAAGGCCTCGATTGAAGGAGTTGTGGCAGGCCCTGGCGAAACCTATGGAGGCTTCGCCAGTAGAGACAGCTTCAAGGGCTGGAGTTTCCTTGCCACCCTGGAGGGAATAATCTTTTCTGCCTATCGAGAAGACCCCCATGAAACCCCATCAGGAGAAAGAGGTACGGTAGCCATAACGGACACGGATACCACCTCTGAGGAGGATTTGGCTAGCGTCCAAAGGATCCTGGACAAGAAGTTCGAGGAATCCAGGGCCCACGGGAAAGATCCCGATGAGGCCGACGAAGAGAGCAACAGGGGGGGCGATGAGGAAGATAGGGCCGCGGAGGACCCCCCGCCCCAGCCGTCGGTCCCGTTGCAGCCGGTGCACATACCACGCGACAATACAGAAGCTATCCTGATGGCTATACAGACCCTGTGTACGGAGATAAGGACAAGGATGTCCTTACCCCCCACTGACGACCCAGCGGGACCTGGTCCATCGGGAACCCGCCTAACAAGCGGAGACGTGTCCATCCTCCTCCCCCTTCCAGCCTTCACTACGCACGCTACGACAGGGAGCTGTGGTTCGAGATCGCTCCCCTCCTGGACGACAAGAGGGCTGAGGGCCTGGAAATCCTACAGGAAGGCAAGGTGGCTTTGGACCACGGCTTTACGGTGGCCACGGACATCGCTGACACCGGCTTTCGCCAGATGGGCAACAGCCTTTGCCTTCGCCAGCGCAGTTGGCTCAAGGCCACCGATATCTGCCAGGACGTGCAGACCAGGGTTCTGGACATGCCCTTCGACGGAAATAACCTGTTCGGCAAGGCAGTGGACGAGTCACTTCAGGCCATCAAGGCGGATTCTGAGACGGCTCGGACCTTGGGTGTTCTTCAACACCGACGACCGTCCTTTTGTAACTCCGGAGGCAAGCAAGGTGCCTCCAAAGGATTTGGCGCCGGTTCTTTGTCGTACCGCCAAGCGGCCCGCTCCTCGTCGCAGGAAGCCTACAGAGGACGCGGCAAGACAGGAGGATCACATCATCGTCGCCAAGGCCGCAAGGCCGTGACGAAACAGGACTGAACCGGCCATGGTGTCGGGCCCCAACCCGAGCACCCCATTGGGAGGCCGGCTGGCAAAATTCATCAGCATGTGGGAGTCCATCTCCACCGACTGTTGGGTGCTAGATGCCCTGGCCCGCGGACACACTCTGGAATTTCGGAGACAGTGTCCCCGTATACCACCCGTGGCCAGGAAGGAAAACCACGTCCCACAATTACTTCTGGAGGTACGAGCGATGCTAAGAAAGGGAGCCATAGAACTCGTCCCAAAGAGGCTCCGGGACTCCAGAGTGTACTTGCGGTACTTCCTCATCCGGAAGAAGACCGGCGGTTGGCGACCCATCCTGGACCTTCGTCGTCTAAACAAGTACATCAAGTCTCAGAAATTCCGGATGGTCACCCTCCAGCACGTGGACTCGGAGGATGCCTACTTCCACATCCTCATTCTAAAGGGACTTCGAAAATTCCTACGATTCATGGTTCAGGGGCAACACTATCAGATCAAGGCCCTTCCCTTCGGATTGAAGTGGGCGCCCAGGGTATTTACCAAGTGCCTGGCACCAGTGGCAGCGCTGCTGCGCCTGCAGGGGATCTACATCTACCCCTACCTGGACGATTGACTCATCCGAGCAAAGTCAAGGGAACTCGCCGTCGATCACACAGCGAAGACCGCCCAACTGTTCACGGATCTGGGATTCTCGATCAACTTTGTGAAATCCCACTTGGTACCGTCGCAAGACGCCCTTTTCCTGGGAGCCAGATTCGACACAGTGGCGCGATTGGCTTTGCCGTTGGAGGAAAGGACGAAGGCCATCCTGGGCAAGGTACAACAGCTGTTGACCATGGAGGCGGCCAGGGTGAGGTCCATCAAGTCCCTACTCAGCATGATGTCCTCGTGCATATACCTTGTGAGCCTATGCAGGCTGCGGATGCGCCCACTGCAGGAATTCCTCGACGCCCGTTGGATACAAGCGGTGGGCAGTTTCGAAGACAGGATCTCACTCGACGAGACTTCCCGCCAAGCGATCCGGTGGTGGGGCACCCGCACGCCTCTAGCGGCGGGCATAGACTTCCAGACCCCGGCACATCAGGAGACGGCGACGACGGATGCCTCGCTGGAAGGATGGGGAGCGCACACCGGAGATCTCCACGCAAGAGGCCTTTGGCTCCCGGAGGAGAGGTCACTACACTTCAATGTCCTGGAGCTCCGAGCCGTGTTCTGGGCCCTCAGGTCATTCCTTCCGTCCCTTAAGGGCAAAGTGGTAAGGATCTTCACCGACAACACCACCACAATGTTCTACATCTGGAAGAAGGGGGGGCACCAGATCCCAGCCCTATCCAAGGAAGTGCAGGATCTGTGGCACTGGGCCATCGCCCAAGGGATGTTCCCTGTACCCTTCCATCTGGCAGGAATAAAGAACACCATCGCCGACTCACTCAGCAGGGAGCTACACTCGTGCAGACGATGGGGCAATCCCCAGATCGACCTATTTGCGACAACGATGAACACCAAATGCCAGAGGTTCACCAGCAGGTTGCCCCAGCCGGGGAGCATGGGCGATGCCTTCTCATTACCCTTGGACGGCCTATTCCTTTATGCATTCCCTCCGTTGCCGCCGCTGCTGCTGCTACTCATCAGTCAACTCAGACGGTCCCGGTGCAGGATGATCCTCGTCGCACCGGCGTGGCTGAGGCAGATCTGGTTCCCGGACCTTCTGGTCATGTCAGCACGAGTGGGAGAGATCCAGGCCCTCTCCTGTAAACCTCCATACCTGACTTTCCGCGAGACGAGGGTGGTGCGGAGGATGCACCCCTCCTTCATGCCCAAAGTGCCGTCGGACTTCCATCTCAACGAGCCCTTGGTGTTACCTGTTTTCTTCCTGTCGCCTTTGCCGCCGGCTGAGAGGACTTTGCACTCGCTGGATGTGGCTAGAGTGCTGAAGATCTACATGGGCCGCACAAAGAGTCTTCGGAAGACATCACAGCTGTTTGTGAACTTTGGACCTGTGAACCAAGGGAAGGTCCTCTCGAAGGCTTCCATTTCCAGAGGGCCCTCTGGCTGCATCATGCACTGTCACCGTTTGGCAAACCGACCCTTGCCCGGCCGTCTGAGAGCCCATTCAACCAGAGCGATCGCTGCTACCAGGGCGTTCCTGTCTGGTGTGCCCCTGCTGGACATCTGCAGGGCTACTATGTGGAGGTCGACGCACACCTTCACGAGATTCTACTGCGTCGACCGGGATTCCAGGGAGGAGTCCAGAGTCGGCCAGGCAGTGCTGCGCAACCTGTTCGCCTGACGGTGGGCCTGGTGAGGAGGTAAGAGATGCTTAATGTTGAGTTGTTGAAATGCTTAATGTTGAGCCTTGCCACCTCCTGTGGTTGTGTGTACTTCTATGTATTCCTGTATTCATGAGCATGTGAATCCATGCCTAGACCCCATGCTGGAGAAGGAACAAGTTACTTACCTGCAACTGTTGTTCTCCAGCATGGATCTGGCACAGTAACCCAAGTCCTCCATTATGTTCTATGTTATCATCACAATGAGCAAGAGACAGTTGAACGACTCTCGCGAATAACTATCTCCCTTCCAGGTGTATGCTACATTGCCACTTTTGTTACCTTCGAACTTGCCTTTAAGAACAACGGGTAACGTCTTTAAAATGATCGTCTCGTGTAGCGTGCAGAGCAAATGGGTGGCCTCTTGCCTCCATTTCTTTGTCCTTTCTGCCCCTCTCGGTCTCTACGCAGTATGCGCTGGAAACCCAAGATGTAGGGCGGGAATTTTAATACTTAAAGTTCTTCTTCGGATTCCTTCGTCCAGTGGTCGACTCTGCCTTCCAAGCCAAAAAGCCTCACATTTTATGCAGGTTTCTCCCATTCATTCCAGCCTAGCTATCAGTCACCCAGCAGGGTGGCTGTCCTTGCCGGACAGCCAGTCCGCCAATCACCTAAGAGTGCATTCCTGTCTCCTAGGAGAGTAAACACACAGAGTTCCGGGCACCTTCCTCGCTTCCTGCCCTCGCCAGACACCCTGGAGCCAGCGGCGGGCTTCACCCGTGAATCCCACCAAAGACAAAACTAACGAAGGGACCAAACCTGGTTTGGCGCATAGTAAATCTCAAGAAGGACCGTTCCACAAAGAAATGGTGAAAAAAAAGAAGACTGCAGCCATTTTCACAAAAGTGACACCCTTGGGAGCTTGACTGCAGCTGCGAACGCAGCCTTTGGTAAATGCACACCACGGTAGTTAAAAGTAAACCACTGCCACCAGCCATTCACAGAGGAAAGGGTAACATAAAAATGTTACATGAGAAGCTAGACAAAGGGGATACTAAGTAACCCCTCCAGCACTCTATTGTAAGATAGTGTCTGCTGGATCTAGAAATTTAAAAGTTTAAGTAAAGTCAATTTCACTTCACTGCTCTTGGAAACAGTAGTTTATCCAAGAGAAGGTATTTAAACCTTTGGGAAATCTAAATGACTTCCCTGTGCCACTGCACTAAAGGTGCTGTGTGACACAACGTAAAAGATGATGGCTATGGAGTTTGTCAGGCTCCAAAACCAAAAGAAACAGAGTTAAAAGTCACATGAAAATACATGAGAGAGTGGGAGAATGGGTCTCACTCTCTCCAGGTTAAAAATCCAAGTCCTCAAAATCCAGCAAAGTTGCTGGGGTCTCTAAGGTAGGGAGGAATTGGCACATTTCTGAGAATTCTCCCTAACAACTAACAAGCACACCGTTCTGATCTACGTATTTCTCGGGTGATGGATTTCCCTCTGGGTTCCCCTCTTAAAGGCGCAGACTCCTCTTTGCTTTCAGCTTCCCCATCACCGGGTTTACTATGGCTTTTCCTTTCACAAATCGCAATGTCTTTTTAAACAGTTCCAGTGGATATCCCTCGGTCGGGTTCACTCTTGTCAACGCACTGTTTCTTGGGACTTTAGACTTGCCCCCTTCTCGTCAGCATCCCTCTTCTGGGTTCACTCTTGTCAACTTCACATTTACTTTCAATGTTCACGGGGTTCACTTCCCTTGCTTTCTCATATGGCGGGATTCACTTCCTTTGCTTTCTTTACAGTTCTTAGGTCAAAGACTTTTGACTGTATGTAGATTTTGCTAGACCTCCTGTGTGACCACTTTGACCTATCTTGGCAACTCTTCTAGTTTCACTCAGACAGGGATCGACCAGAGTTTCTCGGAGCAGCACCCATGTCGTGCCGGTCCCCTTCTGCAGGTGGTCTCCCCTTTACAATTGTACAGTTCTTTGAATTTCTCTTAACTCTGCCATTTGCTTCTTTCATGCACCACAGCCCGGTTCTTATCGGTTCCCCTTTCGACTCACCGGCTGTGATGAACTGCTTTGCTTTCCTCTTAACTGGAGTCAAGTCCGGTACCACGGAACCCTCGCTCCGGCTTAGCATCAGTACGTTCGGTATACTGTTGACATCTGTTGCAGGACACTTGGGCTATTGTCCTCGTTCTTACGATTCCCTCTGCAGAGGTTTCACGGCTCTGCCTCAAAGGACAAGGTCGTGTCTCTCCTTGTCAGCCTCTCAATATTTGCCGCCTTCCTCCTCCTCTTGAGCTGCCGGGCCTGGAAAACTGTCTCGTCGTGTGGTCTGCCTTACTTGTACTGTACTCTCTTGCTCCAACTTTTATCCCTGTGGGGAAAAGGAAGGGCCATTAGATGGGTGCGATTTAAGTCAATTGCCTGACCTTTGTGGTGGGACACGTCAGGTAAACCGTTTTATTACAAGTCAGTTGTCTGTTACAAGGTAAAGAAGTGTTCAGGTTGGAAAATGGGAGCGGTAGAGTTCCTGAGTATCCTACGGGTTGGGATGGAGAAAAGGTGTTATTGGGGATTATAGTTCTCTTACTAGGGGGTTGATAGGGGTTGTGGAATTAACAAGAACGATTAGAGTTGTTATCGTGATCTGCACAGGGGGATTTGGGGAATGGTAGTGTGTTGTCAATGCCATATAATGGGTGTTTGGGACAAAATAACCAGAGGGGCCCAAAGAAGAATGATTGGGAGTATTCAGATAGGGAACAGGAAAGCAGGGATTCTGAGAGATGGTTTCTGAAGGCAACAGGGTGTGGGATCCTAGGGGATTTGTTTGGGTAAGATGGATTCAACGGGAGGAAGGTGGGTAAACGTATTATAGCCTACAAAGGCCTTGGGTATATCGTCCTCTTCATCATCTTCCCTGGTACAATACCGCGTCTCACCTGGGGCAATCCCCGAGCATAACCCCGGGCTTCCCTATGCAGGTGATCATCCCTCTCTCGTTGGGATCTGAGAATGCCAGCCATTCCCTGGCCACCTGAATAAGTTATTCTCGAGGTCCACTGAGGAGAATATCCTCAGGTTTCTCACACTTATCTGCAGCCCGCCAGGAGCGCACGGTCTAGTGCGTCTCCCCTCAACACTCACCGGTCCTCGTTATCCGCCCAGCGGCTTCCGCTGCTTCCTTCTGCTGCTCCGGTGAATGGAGTGGCTCATGCCAGCCCTGCTCACACATCAGCTGCAGCTCTGCACACACTGGAAAATCCATTGTCTCAGCAGGGACGCTAACTGAACCGCCTCTTCTGTCCAGCTAGTCTGAAGCTCCAGCTGCTTGGATTGGCCTATGGAGGCTCCCATACCTGCAATAGCCTCATGGCTTCTCTTGCCTTGGGTTCCTCGGGTCCTGCAGGTTCTCTGTTGGCGGCCTGGCTCCTTCTCCGGTCCCACCCCGGTTGCCTCCTCTCAGTAAGGGTCCCCTGCTGGTCTCTCCCACACAGGCCTCCTTCGCTCCATGTGCTGTTCTCTGGTTTTTCATTTAAACACCTGCAACCACCTGACAGGTTGCAGGTGTGCACTCTCAATGTGGCTTGCCTGACGATAAATAAAGGGACATGATTGACCCTTACAGTATTCTGCAGGCATCTTCCTCATCCCAGTACTAGAGTGGTAACATGTGTTTTTAGTGTTCATTGCTCTCAGTTGCCTCTTTCTCGTCTCAGTACTAGAGTGGTGAACTAGGTTACTAGTGTTCACTACTTTTAGGTGCTTCTTCCTCCTCTCAGTACTGTCAGATGAAAAATGTGGGGAAAAAGAGGGGAGAGGTTTTGCAGTAGCCCCAAAGGCTGGGGGGGAGGGTTAGGTTGCTCTTCAATAGGGAAAGGCAGATACTGTGTCCCTCCTGTGGGCCTCCCAATCCCTGAGGACCCTCCGCCCAGGTGATTCTCTGTCACTTCTCCACCCCCAGTGTCAGGATCCAAGAGCGATGGCCTTTCCATGGCCACCGAAGAGGAGGATCTGGGGGAGTATGTGTGAGGATACCCTCGGGTTTCTCACAGCATCTGTTTCGATGTACCAAGAAAACTCTAATACAATTTATTTTGTTAAACAAAAAGTTCTGGAGAGCCAAAGCTTGCGGACCCTTGGTCTACAGGTTTCAGTGCACCCACCCTGCTCTGAAACTCTTCCTTACCTTTAAAAGAATAAACCTAGATTTAGCTGCAGTAACCACTAAAGAATTAAATCGGCTTTTAGCATAGTTTTCTTGTGTCAATTACAAAATGCGATGTAGTGGCATGTGTACCCTATGCTCAGTTGAAGCAAACATCTCTGCTTTGAACTATTCAAATGGCAGAGCAGTGGTTCTCAAATCTTTACAGCTGATGCAGCGTGCTATTCAAACTCCATTTTATATCATTCAATAGAAAGGAAATTGTATTCCTCATCTGTGCCTCCATTATGTAGCGAGTGATCTGGATATTAAGCCATTTCCTTTTTCCTGTCTGGGTGTTTGTTTTCAAGAAATATTTCTTCATTTCCTTTAATGCAGCACATGAACAGATTAGCCAATTCAGTGATTTCTCTGAGTCCAGGCCCAGTGCTTAAATCTAGTGAAATAAGTTCCCTTGTGAATCAGACCTGATTGCCTTAGTCTGTTTCCTCGGTGGCTTTATAAAGAAGACTTGCAGTCCAAACACTTGTCTGGCTTCCTCTTCTTAGCCTTTCTCCGGAATTGAGTGATCCTTACTACCAGGTTTTCCATTTGCACAATTAAGCATCCAGTAGATGAAGTGATGGTATGTGTATTGGGACTTTGCTCCTCATTGAGTGAGCACCCAGTTTAGAAACAAATGTAGTCTTGGCCAAAGGCAGGGAGTTAAGCTGGGTTCTTTGGCCCAGAAAGGCATTCGTTCAATATCTGGCCAACCCAGTACATTGCAGTGCTGACTGAATGAGTGTGTTTGTAACAAGTGTTTTAAAGCTGTGCTTTCCCATTATTCTTTACTAATCTTGAGAACCTGCTTATCAGTATTTTCAGAATGGTATATTAAAGAAGTGATTTTATAAATCCAGTGATATCTTGACATCCATCTCCTGTGGCTGCTACTGTTGGGATTGTGTTGTGTACAGTCTATAATGTATATCAATGTTCTAGTTAGTTAGATTTACAGAGTCTTCATGATTCTGACGATTCTCTCTTGACTTTCATAATTGCCCTTTTGTGAACGTTGAAAGTCTTGTTTGATGTTTTCTCTATTTTGAGGACTTGTGTTTTCCCCGGATTCAGTTACCAGACCTTCCTCTTTAGAGCAGTTACTAAACCATTTTTTGTGAATTTCCAAGAAAATGCTCTTTCTTGAAGTGGAGCATTGCCACCTAAAAGCTTATCTCGCATTTAAGTTAAAGGCACTATATTCCTGTGTCTAATTATTTCATACTCCTTCACGCTATGTAAAGTATTATGCCTCAGAAGTCGGCACGCAATCTGACCAAGCAATTGCTTGTTAGCTGTACCTGGTCAATTGACAAGAGTAAAGAAAGAGTACATGGTCTTCAATATTACTTGTAAAAAGTCCTGAGATAAGCTTATTTTTTTTATAAATGGGTGTCCATCTGACATCTCCCACTCAGATGTCGGCCACCAACGATCAGCGCTGTGTCTTATATCTGTGTTATCAACATTATCTTTTGATTACGCAGAGTTACTCATTCTTAGCACATTGATTTCCTATAACAGGGGTATTACTTCCTCATGGCAATGTGTCTGCAATAATGCTCATTGTTTTTTTTCTTTTAATGTCTGCACACGCATGCTTTTACTGCAACACTCATCATTGGCCTATCTCTTTTCTTTTAGCAGCAAAAAGTACTTCAAGCCCAAGATACCTCCTCATTACCCACAGTCGTAATGAGGAGCAAGAGTGAGTATTCCTTCTGCACTCATTATTTTCAGGTGTTCACTCAAATGATTATGTGGGCACTTGTTGTCTGTGATTGTCATATAACATTATTTGTCACTTCTCTTTGTGCTTTTCACTCACTTCTTTCTTATTCACCCTCTATTGTTTTCTCTTGCCTTTGTGTGGTATTCTCTATCCACCTTTTGTCTTCACTCTGTTCGTCCCTGTTTGATAATCAGACTGCACATTACCTACTGCTCACTCAACACTTTGCTTAACTCTCTCATTCATTGCTCCTCTCACTAAATTGCGTGTTTCTTGATACTTTCCTTCTCACGCTGTGTATTTTTCTTGTCTTCCTTTGCTTTCTTCAGCTGCATTATGCAATTCAGAGGACTTCCATATCGCAGGTATTTTAATAGAAGTGGGTGTGCTCGGCCACCTCCAGACTGGTATAGGCATCTTTCTTAACTAGATGGAGTCATGGTTTGGTTATCTGATGGGGCTGCTTTCCAGCTCCAGTCTCATATCTGCATGATTTATCTGGCTTTGCCAAGGTCTGGAGGGATATTTAGTGACATTGATTGATTTAAACAACATTAGGGTAGTTCTTTTCTCGATTATGGCAAGTATTATAGGGTAATATATCATTATTGGTATTGCTGCCTTTCTTTTGCTGTCATTTAGCTGAGCAAGGATGCAACTATAGTGTCTGGTTCCCATACATTCCTGTTAGCAGACATTTATCTTAATGAGAAAAATTGGCGAAATTTAGCAATGAGCGTATTCGGCAACTCTTGTCACTGCAATACATTGGACCTTATTTGATATTTTTCACCATTTAACATTTCTTCTTTTTAGACTCTCAACCAAAGGAACGCCCTAGATCTGCCATAGTCGCTCCAGATGAAAACACCCTTTCCATGCTCATGAGTAATAGGCGACCTCAAACAAGCTTATCCCTTTCAAAGAGTGTTTCAATACAGAATATTGCTGGGTAAGTTTCCACCACATTAAAAAAGACCTGAAGAATATTTGCAGCACTTATTTATCGAAAGTGTCCCATCTCCTCTACACTGCAGGCCATCCATCCAGAGAAATGATTCTCTCTACACCAGATGCCATCCGTACCCTGCCAACTGAAAGCCATTACCTCTATGCATACATACACATGGATTGGACAGTGCCCAACAACCAACTCTGTATGAGTGCCATATGTGAAACAATGCACCCCTCTCTGAAGGGCATCCTTTTTGCACCACTTTTGCACATCTTTGAACAGCCACACACACTCCTATTTTCTTCTAGCACACATATTCATCATTACATTGGTCTTGACCATCACAGATCAAACACCTCACAAGACAATAGACCCAACACTGCTCGTGTTTGATCCCCACACATAACCTACTGTACACAGAGCAGATCTCTGCATCATATGTACATACTGCTAATAATAATTCACAACTCTGTACTTAATGTTCAAAGAACCACATACCATGTCTCAAGGGTACACACATGTTTTGGGGCAGGTTATGAGACACTCTTCCCTGTGGATAACACGTACCCCATAATGAAGTCCACAAGCAGAAGTGCTTCTACTCTGAATTAAATTCAGCATCAAGAGGCTGTGTGAATGGCAGAAGAACATTATCAATACTGCATAATTGCGTGTCTGTGTATATCCTTTTTGTCGAAGATCTCCCTGCATCCAACCCCCTACCCATCCTTTCAATGCAAGAGGCTCTTTATGACTGAAGAGGTGCTACCAGTCTTTCACTTGCCCAATGGCATTACCTCCCAAGTTCTTAGACCACAATTCCTACTGACCTACTTCCTGCATCTCTATTTTCACAGAACTTGAAATGCTTTCAGGTGCTTAGTTGACCAAAGACGTTTGATAACCATTAATTAGAATAACTGTTTAAGAAACATTACATTTTAGATCATTTATAAAGATACATACTCGTATGTCTTGTCCCATTTGTTCCATCCTTGTGGGGCGTCCACCAACATGGAGATGGTACCAGAACCTTTGGCAGCGAAAAATTGAGCTTCGTCTTTAAATTTAGTATAGCGCGTGGGGTGCGGTCTCCCCTTGGTTCCTTTTTTGGTACGGACGGTGTCGCACATGGCAGACAGCGCAGAGACCTTTTTAGCTTTCTGCTTGCTCCCTGTTTGTTTTTTCATTCTCATTTAACTTCCCTTCGGTGCCTCGCCTCCCCCGGCTCATGTAGGCTGCAGGATGATTCACGAGATGTGCCTCATGTGACTGCTCGGTCCCGGCCTCGGACCCCCATGCACTCTGTCTTCAGTGTTTGGGGCCCGACCCCCGCTGGGACGCATGTTCGTCTTGCAGTGCTTTCGGTCACGGGGCATTGAAGAATCGGTTATTGCGGTGGAGGGAGATCTTCCACACTCTGCTCCTCCGCCCCACCTTAAGGACTTTGTCTCAAGGACCTCTCAACAAGACAAGGTAGACCCTCTGTTCAGCACGGCTCCACAGTGCAGCAACTTCTTCCCCGGGGGTTCCCACGGATGGCCGTTTCTCGGATTCAGGTTCTGACAAGCCTGAGAACTCTAAGGCTACTGGCTCCCAAGCCGAGGGGACCGGGGGCTCATCCAGCCTCTCTGCAGGCAGACCTGAGGCTGTCCAGGCTACCAGCTGCCAAGCTGAGGGGCTCAGGGGTCCTGCCGGGCTGTCCTCGGAAGGGCAATCAAGTTAGCCCTCTTGTTCAACCCAAAGGTGTAAGGAATTGTTGAGTGCCACCTCCAAGAGTCTTTCCTCAGCTCGATCCGGCACGGATACCGGCACAGGTGCGGAGTGTGTCCAGCCTACCTGAGCTTGCTCCGAGGTTGTAAGTCCGGGCACTTCGAGCGCCTACCAAAGTGATCGTTGATGTTGACGCCTCTGATGCAAGACCCGAGCTGAAACCACCCATGTCTGAGGACTCTCAGGGCCTTCGCACCCTCCTGCCCAGGGCGTGGCGCAAGGCGTCAAAGGGGCAGGGGCACGTGGTGGAGCCTGCCAGGCCGGCGGCTATCTTGGATTTAACTCAGGGCCCGCCCGTGCTTTGTCCATTGAATGGGTTTTGCAAGATGATCCAAGTCCTGTTCCCTCTGGAAGGGGCAGCGGATTGTACGGTACAGGCTTCTGGTCTCCTCAGGGATAAATCTACCCATCGCAGCCTTACTGCTACATGCCACATGCGCCTCAGCATTTTAACCAGTAGCGGAGGCCCAAGGCCTCAGAAGGCCAGGCCCCTAGGGACCCGGCGGGTAATGAGGACAGCTTCTTCGAGCGCTTCCTCTTCCACATGCATTTCCCTCAGATGAAGGGGCTGCTGAAGAATATTGTGAAGGAGGTCATCCTGCAGGTGGCCCCTCCGGTCCAGGCCCTACTGGTTGTTCAGACCCCTCCACCACTCACCACTTCCTGTACCACCAATGCCTCCCCGGCAACAGCCGTTGGACCTATCTTTTGCTCTGGACTTAGGGGGACTCTGTCTGCACCCGTGTCCCAGGGCCTGGACTCTCCTCGGTCTGTAAAAAAGTTGGTGGGGGGGCGATGAGGACCATGACGCCCAGGACAATGAACCCTTGGCATCCGTGAAGGCCTTTCATGACCGCCTTCAGCACCTGGCTGAGTACTGGCGGGGGGGGGTCGGTGGGTATCAAGTCTTATCTTCAAATCCAACGCAGGAGCTGCTGAGTCCCACTAAGATGTCGAGCTCTCAACTAAATTGAACAGTTGAGTTCTAGACAACCCAGGGGGAAGGGGGAAATTGGAGAAAATTATAAATTCAGACACTGGATCTTCTTTCTTCATCCGGTCTCTGCATTAATAAAACATGTGAATAATTAAATAAGATATAAATACAACTCAAATAAACTTTTCTTATACTACTTCAAATATCCCACCTGATATCCTCTGCAAGAGGCTTAGAGGATTAAAACCATTCTTTAATGAATTCTAAAATGATGGTCTTCATGCACTCTTCGGAACTAAAACTAAACTCTCATCTTGTCTTTTTTCAACTGTTCAGTAAAAAGGCCATTGAGTAAAGAGTCTCTTTTGCAGTCTTTATAGGTTTAGTTCCTTTGTTGTACAAATAACTCTATACTCTGTAAAGGGTTCAGCTAAAACTGCAGCATTGTAGTAGTGAAAAAATATATTACAAAGCAAGAAATGTTCCACAATAGCACTTGGGTTCTTGTTGACTCAGAGCTTTACAATTGTACTTATTAAAAATATAGTTTGTGGTGATTTCACTTAAATTGCTCCAAAAACAACTCTGATGTGTTTGTGCTGCAGCTTATTTAAAGTCTTTCCATTTAAAAACATGTGGACATGTGCTACAACACCTGGAAATTGCTCCTTTTTATCCTGTTAGCATGTGCTGGCAAGCTCTTGAATTGCGTCTTAATGAAATAAGAAAATGTAACTGACTAAATAGTTTTATAGTTCATTGGCTTAAACTCTTTTCAAAATCACCGCGCACAAAACAGAGCCGGGAAAAAACACATGGAGCAAAGAAAACAAAGGCTTACCTTGTTCCAGAGGACACCCGTAATGAACCCTCTCTCTCACCTTCGGATCGCGAAAAAATAAACAAACTCTCTTCTTATCTTCTCACGCCGACACAAAGAGAACCCGATCGCCACTGGAAATGCAGTCCATGAACAGAATTCAAACGCAACGTTGCAGAAATAACTCACTGATCCTCACGCGACGAGAAAGAACTGACAAGGTAAGCAACATTAGTAAAAATAACACATGCGAGTGCGCGTGCCGCCATTTTGATTTACACGTGAAGATCCTTCACTGAAACATTTTCAAAAGCACATGAAAGTTAACCCCTGAGTATCCGGAAGAAGTTAAAAACTATATTCAGCAACTTTAAGTTTAAAAATGTAACGGAAACACAAAATAGGGCTACCAACAAATTGTTGATTACTTATCTTTTTCAAAAGTGAAGTTGAAGACTTGTAAATATAATTTCTTCAATTTTCAGATGCTTCTTTCTGCAAAGCGAGTTGATTCTTGACTGATATGATGAACCTTGAGAAATATAGATTTTCATAGAGACTCTAGGCCAACAAATACTTAGAGAGGAGCCAAAACATGACCTACTCCGAAGACCTATCAAATGAAAGGCAGTTTAGAATGTTGGCATTAGACCATTGTTTTCCTGTCAACCAATCAACACTCCTGCCTCTTCCCTCCATCTTGGCTTGGGATCCCTCCTGCACTCTGAAAAATAAGGTTAAGGCCCAAACAACACTAAAAATGAAACAAACAATTTTTTAAACATTAAACCTAAAAATATGGACCTGAATATATATTATATATTACTAACCTATTTATTTTGGGACCTGACAGTACCCTCTCTCCAAGCCCTCCCTCCCAGGCTTGAATGGATACTTCCTATGAAATCGGGCAGCAAGAATAGGAGCATGGACATCACTAGCACATTCCCAAGAACGTTCTTCTGGCCCAAACCTCTTCCAGTCTATCAGGTACTGTAATTTACCAGAACTTCTTCTAGAGTCCAAAATTGCTCTGACCTCAAATTCTTCTGATTGATCCTCAACTAAAACTGGACTAGGAGGAACTCCTAACCTGGTACCAGCAAGAAATGGTTTTAACTGACTAATGTGAAATGTTGGATGCACCTTCAAATTTTCAGTCAATTTCAATTTAACAGCAACTGGATTGATCAGTCTCCACAACAAAAGGTCCCACAAATCGAGGACTAAATTTGGTTCTACCCTTGATTCTCAAATTCTTGGTAGACAACCAGACTTTATCCCCAACACAGAAATCTGGCCCAGACTTGCGCTTGGCATCAGCAAATTGCTTATAGCTTGCCTTACTCAATTGAAGTGCCCTAACCGCCCTTACTATGTTTTCCTTCATTGACTGTAACCTAGTCTCCACTGCTGGCCTACCAATCTCTTTCTCAATCTGTTCTCTAAGAAAATGAGGATGAAGTCCTCTACTACGGTGAAAAGGTGACATTGAAATAGAATCCTTCATGGAATTATTGTACGCAAACTCTGCAATCCAAATAAGGTCCACCCAACTGTCTCCTGCTCGAAAATAACATCTCAAATACTTTTCCAACTCTTGATTTACACGTTCTACTTGCCCATTAGTCTCGGGATGATAACCAGATGTTAACCTTACTTCGAGGGGATTGGGTCCTCCGACGTATTCCATATCTATGACAGGTAATGTCCACAGCTGTGCTGCTTCGGAAAATCTTCGGCGTCTGCGTCCTGCATCGATGACGTCGATGCGCCGTCCCCGAGGACCTCTTCCGACAGCCGACGTCACCCAATGTGATAAGTAGGACACACGACGCCCATAGCCTCATTTCCGTTTTTTCCGCGAACGTGTTCACTTCGTGAATCTCAGTACGCCTAGACTCTTCGGAGTTTGCCGTTTTCTTCTCGGTTCGTTGAACCTGTTCGACTTTTTTGTGAAGACCTGTTCGTGGCGATGTCTACTTCGTCTTCAACCCCGCGTCCGGGCTTCAAGAAATGCGGGGACTGTGGGTCCAAGATGTCGGTCACAGACTCGCACAACGTCTGCCTCTGGTGCCTCGGGGAGGCCCACGATACGGACGACTGTGTCGACTGCCAGTCGCTCACGGCAAAGGCCTTGCGGGAACGCAAGAAGGAGCTGTCGGTAGGTCGGGTGTCTAAGCCCCAGAAGTCGAGGTCTGCGGGGCTTTCGACGGATGACTCGAGGGGCGACTCTCCGCGTCATCGTCGGAAGTCCAGTGGGTCTCCTTCCAGGAGTCGGTCTCGCGACTACTCTGCCTCTTCGAGGCATTCCCGGAAGCGCAGGCATCGGTCGCCTTCCCAGTCCTCTTCCGAGGATTCCGCCCGTCGGCGGGTCGCTTATCCCTCCATGCAAGCAACACCGGAGGAATGGGCTTCCTTCGGGAAGCAGATGCTAGCGATTCTTGAATCGTAGGGCACCGGTCCGTCCGCGCCTCCGAGTGGGGTCGGTCGGCACCGGTCGAGAGACACCGCTCGTATGCCTTCAGGCTTGGGTGGTCGGCACGGCTCGCGGGAGAGGTCCCGCTCGGACAAGGGTAGCCGTTCTCGCCATGCCAGGTCCCGGTCCTCGACGCGCTTGAGACCGCGTGATCCTCTGCAGTCTTCGAAGAAGACGTCGATGCTGTCGGCGCCTAGGTAGTCGAGAGTCATGCTCGGAGCTCCGGCTTCGAGGCATGTGTCGACACCGCCAATGCTGGCGGCACTGCAGCTGACGTCGACGCCGATTTGCTCGACGCCGACCCTGTTTCTGTCGACGCTGGCGCCGACTCGTTCGGCGCCCTCGACGCCTTTCGAGGCGGTGGTGTCGGAGCGGCTCCGTGGCACGGGGTTATCCCCTAGAAAGGCTCTGGCTAAGGTCAGGCACTGCTTTGGTCCCCAGAAGTCTTACTCTCCCCGCCTGGAGTACATTTCAGAGGGTGATGAAGGCTCTGATGACGGCTTGGTTCTGGTTACGGTACCAGATGAGCTTATCTCGGGCCATAGCCAGTTTGATGACCTGAGGCAGTCACTGCATGATGCCAGTGGACTAGACACTTCTCCGGAGGTGGAGTTTTGTAGGCCGGAGCCTGGCACTCATGCCGATTCTTCGTATTGGTGCCTTATGTCTCGGGTCACCGAGTACTTGGGTTGGTCAGCTCCCCCAGGGGAGTTCGTTCAGGGTGATCTCATGGACATCCTTGATCTTGGTCCCCCCACTGACCTGGTTGTGCCGTTTCATATGGCTCTGCAGAGAAGGGTGGCGGTGGCTTGGACTGCTCCGGAGAGTCTCCCGGCAGTGGGCAAGTCTTTGTCGCGAAAATACCATCCAGCCAGTAGCGACCCCTGCTACTTGTCCAGGCACCCCACTCCGGAGAGTTTGGTGGTGCAGGCGGCTACGGCCCCGGCAAAGCAGGCGTCGTATCCTACCATCCCTCCGGATAGGGACGACAAACGTTTTGACGGCTAGGCAAAGAAAGTGTTTTCTTCAGGGGGTATGGCGCTTCAGGCGGCCAACTCCATATGTGCCTTGTCTCGTTTCACACACACTCTGTGGAACTGTGTTGCATTAGCGGCTGAACATATTCCCAAAGGGGACGAACGGGATGGTTTCCTTGCTAGGGTTCAGGATGTCAAGGATGCCATGTGTGAGGCCGTTCAGTCGGGTTTGGACATAGCAGATTGTGTCAGCCGGTCCATGGCTGCGAGCACCGTAATACGCAGGTTTGCGTGGTTGCGGAAGTCTGGGTTTGCTCCTGATGTAAAGTCCCGGCTCCTCAACATGCCCTTTGACGGTGAACATCTTTTTGGCAGCAAGGCTGACGAGAGCCTTGAGAGGTTGCAGACCTCCAAAGCTGCAGCGAAGTCTTTGGGCGCTGCAGTTCGCCAACCTCTGCCTTTTCGTCCTCGGGGACAGCAATGGAGGGCAGGTTCCTTTCGCCATTACTCGTCCTTCAGTAAAGCAAGAGGAGCTAGCAGTCAAAAAGGCCACCGTAAGAGTGCCAGAGGTGGAAACAAGGGTACTCGAGGTGCCAAGGCCGCTCGGGCAGTTGCCTCTTTGCCCTCAGGCAACGCCACAGCCGCTACCACTCAGTCATGAGGCCAGGTCCCATGGTTTGCCGGTTGGGGGAAGGCTGGCGCAGCATCTTGTAGAGTGGCGAGCCATTACTTCAGATGTGTGGGTTCTGGAGATCATAACCCATGGCTACTGTCTTCCCTTTCGGCAGAGGCCTCACGACAATCCTACTGGGAACCTCTCTTTGAAGAGTCCAGATCCGCTCCTTGCGCAGGAAATTCAAGCCCTGCTGGAGAAAGGCGCCATAGAACTGGTGCCTGTAGCGGAGAGGAACAAGGGATGGCATTCCCCTTATTTTTTGATTTCGAAGAAAGACTGGGAATTGAGACCCATCATGGACTTGCGCGGTTTGAACAAACTCCTCAGGAAGGACAAGTTCAAGATGGTTACTCTCTCTCAAGTCCTCCAGGCCCTTCAACTTCAGGACTGGTTGGTGTCTCTCGACCTCAAGGATGCTTACTTCCATGTGCCGATCCATCCCAAGCACAAGAAGTAACTGAGGTTTGCGGTTGGCGACTCGCACTTTCAGTTTCGGGTCCTGCCGTTCGGATTGACCTCTGCCCCAAGGGTTTTCACCAAGCTCATGGTGGTGGTGGCAGCGCATCTTAGGAAAGGGGGGATTCACGTCTACCCCTACCTGGACGATTGGTTGATCAGGGGGAGCTCTCCCGAGCAAGTCCTGGATCATCTGTCCGTCACCTGCCACTCCCTTCACAAGCTGGGCTTCTCCCTCAATTTAAAGAAGTCCCATTTGACACCAACGCAGAGGCTCCAGTACATCGGAGCAGTGATCGACACATCCCTGGGGCAGTGTTTTCCTCCCCAGGTGAGGGCTCTTCACATTCAGCAGATGGTGCACAAATTTCAACTTGCCCAGAATCTCCCAGCGTCCGAGTTCTTGAGACTGCTCGGCCTCATGGCATCCTGCATTCTTCTGGTGCCAGAGGCTTGTCTGCGGATGAGATCTTTGCAGTGGTCACTCGAGCTCCAGTGGTCTTAGTCCTCCGGCAGGCTGTCGGACCCTGTTCAGGTGCCGCCCTCGTTCGGCCAGGACCTTCTGTGGTGGGCCGTCGTAGGCAATCTGATGAAGGGGGCCCGATTTTTGCGGCCCTTGCCGGAGGTGACGATCGTGACAGACGCATCCCTCACGGGATGGGGAGCTCATGCCAACGAGTTGACAGTCAGCGGTCGTTGGTCTCCGTCGGAGTGCAGACTCCATATCAATCTGTTGGAGCTGAGGGCCGTCAGGCTTGCCCTGAAGGCTTTTCTGCCGACTGTGCGAGGAAAGAGTGTCCTGATTCTAACAGACAACACGGGGGCCATGCACTACCTCAACAAAAAGGGGGGGGGCAGGGTCGCTTCCTCTGTGCAGGGACGCAATGCAGCTTGAGTTCTGGGCCATCCTGCAGGAAGTTTCGATCTCGGCGGTTCATCTGGCCGGAGACGACAACGAGACGGCAGACGCTCTGAGCAGGCAGAGCACGATCTCTCATGAGTGGGAGCTGGCTCAGGAGATTCTCCTGGAGATCTTCGCCCTTTGGGGGACCCCTCAAGTAGATTTCTTTGCCTCCAGTGTCAACCGGAAGTGCGAAAGGTTTTGCTCACGGGAATTTCCTCCAAAAGAAGCCTTAGGAGACGCGTTTGTGGTGGAGTGTTCATTCCCACTGCTGTACGCGTTTCCTCCAGTCCCCGTCATCCCGCAAGTACTGCAGAGGTTACGGAGGTTCGGTTCCCGGATTATCCTCATTTCTCTGGCGTGGGCCTGGAGGACGTGGTACCCGGACCTTCTCGACTTGTCCATCTGCCCTCCACCTCGTCTTCCCTACTGAGACGATCTGCTCTCACTGGAGGGGGGTCAGGTTCTCCATCCAGAGGTCAGGTCCCTCAACCTTCACGCTTGGCTTCTGAAAGGTTGAGGTATAAGGATTGGGGCCTCCCTGAAGACGTAACAGAGGTGTTGCTCTCGGCCAGGCGGCCGGCAGCAAAGTCTCTGTACCGTTGCCGTTGGAAAAAGTTCTGCGACTGGTGCAGAGTTAAGAATGTGGATACTTTTGAATGTGACATTCCCATGGTTCTGTCTTTTTCGCTTTCTTTGGCCCACAGGGGCTTGCAAGTGGGGACCATTAAAGGTTACCTGGCGGCGCTGTCCATCTTTAAGCACTCGTCTGAAGAATGTTCCTATTTTAAGATTCCTTTAATTTCTCAGTTTTTGAAAGGGCTCACTAATGTGTTCCCTCCGTCACCTTTTCTGGTGCCCGGTTCGGATTTAAACCTTGTTCTTAAGTTTCTTATGGGTGCTCCGTTTGAGCCTTTACATTCTTGCCCTTTGAGACTGCTAACTCTTAAAACTGTGTTTTTGGTTGTGGTTACTTCCGCTCGCAGAGTGAGTGAGTTACAGGCACTTTCAGTTAAGCCACCCTTCACTGTGTTTCATAAGGACAGGGTTGTCCTTGGAGTTCGTCCTTCTTTTCTTCCGAAGGTGGTTTCGGATTTTCATTTGAGCCAGAAGGTTGTTCTACCGGCGTTCTATCCTCCTCCACATCCTAGTAAGGAAGAGGAGAGGCTCCATAGGCTTGATCCTAGGAGAGCGTTGAGCTTTTATATTTCGCGCATGTCCCGGGTCAGAGTGGACGATCAACTTTTCATTGGTTACGCTGGAAAGCGTTTGGGACAAGCTGTGACGAAACAGACTTTGTCTCGTTGGATTATTTTAGCTATCTCCCGAGTGTTACCGCTTGGCGGGTAAGGACCCTCCGGCTGGCTTGCGGGCCCATTCTACCAGGGGAGTGGCTGCGTCTACTGCCCTGCAGAGGGGTGTTCCTATTCGTCACATCTGTGATGCAGCCACCTGGGCTTCAGTACATACTTTTGTACATCACTACTTCCTCGATTCCATCAGAGGGCAGGATCTGGCCTTTGGCAACCCAGTCCTATATTCCGCAATTTGATTGGGCATGCTAAATTTGTGTTCTAAATTATTTTCCCACCTCCTTGCTTGGTACTGCTTTGGGAGTCTGTCATAGATATGTAATACGTCAGAGGACCCAATCCCCTCGTAGAACAGGTTACTTTCTTACCTGGTAACGTTCTTTCGATGGGATGGTCCGACGACGTATTCCATATCGCTCCCTCCCTACCTTCCCCACTGCAGAATTTCCTTTGCGATTGCAGCTTGCGTTCCGCAAGGCCTTGTGTGTCTGACTGGAAGAAAACAGGTGGCACACGTTCTGGGGGAAAAAACTATAACTGAGGCTATGGGCGTTGTGCGTCCTACTTATCACATCGGGTGACGTCGGCCGTCGGAGGAGGTCCTCGGGGATGGTCGACGCAGGACGCAGACGCCAAAGATTTTCTGAAGCAGCACAGCTGTGGACATTACCTGTCGTAGATATGGAATACGTCGTTGGACCATCCCATCAAAAGAACGTTACCTGGTAAGAAAGCAACTTGTTCTTCTCTCAGACTCCTACAAAAAGCTCTCTAAAATTTTGAAATAAACTGGAAACCTCTATCAATGCCTTTAGAAAAATGATGAGCCAATCTTTCTGCAGTAACCACCCCTTTAACTGGTATAAAATGACCTTCTTTGGTAAGTAAATCAACTACTACCAGAATAGTAGAACAACCCTGATCCTTCGGGAGATCAACTATAAAATCAATAGAAATAGTATGCCATTGATGAGGCGGAATTGGAAGAGGTTCTAGAAGACCCATGGGTTTTCCCACTTGAGATATGGCCCTAGTACAAGTCATAACTATTTTTGCCGAAATTTAAAGTGTCAATACTCGTAGTATTCCACCAAAACTCTCTTCTAACCAACTCTAGAGTTTTTCTAGACCCTGGATGACCAGAAAATTTTGATTCGTGACAATCTATCAAGATTTTTTCACAAAGTTTTTCTGATGGAAGATATAGTCTGGTGTCAAAATATGGCAAACTATCCTTTATCTTTCTAACCGGATCCTGTCTTGCCCATTCTTCCATTTGATCAGGAGTCATGCAGTCTTTAATCTCTTTAGAAAGACTTCCTTCTTCAAATACTCCAGCCACAATAAAACGTTCAGAAGAAATCAAAGGTTGTTGATCTATCTCCTTAACATGCTCACTGACGGGACAAAGCATCCCCCTTTCCATTTAGTCTTCCAGGTTTAAAAGTAATTACAAAATCATAATCAGAAAAGAACAATGACCATCTCAATTATCTAGGTGTTAAGGTCTTTGCTGATTTCAAAAATAAAAGATTACGATGATCTGTCTAAACTGTTACTGTGTGTCTGGCTCCATTTAAATAATGACGCCATTCCTCAAAGGCAGATTTTATCGCTAAAAGCTCACGATCCATGATGGTATAGTTGACTTCTGCTGAAAAAAAGCAACTGGATGCAATTGTCCAGTGGTTTCATGTCTTTGAGATAACACCACTCCCATTGCTAGATATAATCTTTTTTTAATCCATTTCCAAACCTCTTGGAGAAATTACGAAGCCAAGAAATTCTACCGAGGAAGTATGAAATTGGCTCATTTCCAATTGTGCAAAAAAATGGTTTTCTCTCAATTTCTTAAGAACCAATTTTACATGATTCTTATGTTTCAAATCTTGTGAGTAAATCAAAATATCATTGATGTAAATGACAACACAACAAAAATGGCCAAAAATTCACGTAGAACTTAATACAAAATTGAAATGAAGCTGGAGCATTGCATAATCCGAATGGCATCACTAAATATTCAAATAAATCCATACTTAGTTTTGAAAGCTGTCTTCCATTCATCTCCTTCTTTTACACAAACAAGATGGTAAGCACCTCTAAGGTCCAATTTCGAAAAAAAATGTCTGCTCCTTGTATGTGATCTAACATAATAGAAATCAAAGGAAGGGGATACCTGTTCTTAAGGGTTACTTTATTTATAGCTCTATAGTCAATACAAGTCCTAAGGGTGCCTTCTTTCTTTGGTACAAAAAATAAAGGGGATGCCATTGGGGACTGTGAATGTCTAATGAAACCCTTTGCTAAATTTTCAGCTAAATGCTGCTTAAGGTAATCGTTCTCCTTTTCAGTTAGTGCATAAACCCTACTACAAGGTAAATTGGCTCCTGGTTCTAGTTCAATCTTACAATTAAATAACCTATGAAGAGGAAGCCCACCTGCTACAACCACATCAAAGACGTCACTAAATTCCTTGTAACAATTGTGTAACTCTCCCATCACAGCTCCAATAGTATGAGAATGTAAAAGAGCTCCTACCTCCCCTAAACTCCTCACACCCTTGTCATCCAAAATCTGCATCTCATCAAGTGACTTGAATTCTAAACAATGTTCCTTAGAAAAATTGGAATTTAATTCAATCACCCTTCTGCCCCAATCAATCAAAGGATTATGATGTGTAAGCCAGGGCATGCCTAAAATAATCTTCAATTGTGGAGCATCGATAATCTCAAAAATCAACTCCAATCCATGGTTCCCTGCCATAATCATTAGTAAGGGAGAAGTTTCATGTGTAATTGGTCCTGAAGTTAATTCTGATCCATCCACAGAACTAACCTGCTCACACGAAACCTTCTTAACCAAAGGAATACCTAAACTCTTTGCAACTCCCCAGTCCTTAAAATTCCCAGTGGCCCCTGGATCAATAACCACTGGACCACTGCCCACCAATTTCTTCTAAAAAATCAAGGATACATTTATGGTTATATGAGGAACTGCCGCCTGAAGAGTATTGGCTACTTGATGATTCTTGCCCTCGGAAGTCTGAACCTTCTTTGGAGTGCAATGGCAGTTCCCAAGAAAATGTCCACTCCTTCCGCAATACAGACAGAGATTATTGGCTCTTCGCCTCTCTTTCTTCCTTTGAAAGAGGTCCTCTAACTCTTCCAAAAACCTCAGAATTTTTAGACTTGAAGTCCCTGTTTACAAACTCCAATCTAGGTCTGTCAAATCGAGGGATGATTTATTCTCCTTTTATTGTCTCCCCTCCTATGCTCCAATCGTCTTTCATTTAGACGAAAATCTAACTGTACAACTAAATCCATTAAGGCATCACAAGAAGTGGGTCTATTAACCACCCCATCAATGCGTCCTTTAACTCATCCCTTAAACCTCTGTATAATAAGTATGCTCTCTTCTCCTCTGGCCAGTGACTTTCCACAACTAATGTTTTAAATTGAGTTATATAACTAGTTAACTCTCTATTTCCCTGTTTTAACTCAAGCAGTTCACCATACACCTGTAAGGATTCCTGACGTTTATCAAATAACTTACTGAACTCCTCCTTAAATAATTTGAAATCGTACAATGCAGAATCTTTGTTTTACCAATAGTCCTGCCCAACTTGCAGCTTCCCCTGAGAGATAAGATAACATGAATGTTATTTTGACGTGTCAGAAGAAAACACATCAGGCCTACTTAAAAAAATGTTTGGAATTTTCTAGCCTCACCAGTAAAATGTTCTGGGGGTGCTAATGGTACAGGATAAATCAAAGATTTCAAACCGCCTATTGCTCCCAAATCAGAATCAGTTCCTCGCCTGAACCCTTCTCTTTCCAAAATTGGAGGTTCCAAAATCTGTTGTTCTCTCCTTCCAGCCAACCTTTCCTCTGACATTTCCTTTGTGTGTCACCTTAATATTTAACTCCTCAATCTTTTGATTTAAAAGAACATTATCATTCATAGATACTCTAAATTCTTCCCTCAACTCCTTAATCAAATCCCCCAGGGCTTCCATTATTATTTTGGGACGTGGCCCCAGCAGCTCAGGCGAGGTTAATTACTTGGGCCTTTCATTCTATCAAGTCTTATCTTCAAATCCAACCCAGGAGCTGCTGAGTCCCACAGTCCCACTAAGATGTCGAGCTCTCAACTAAATTGAACAGCTGAGTTCTAGACACCCCGGGAGGAAGAGGGGAAATTGGAGAAAATAATGAATTCAGACACTGGATCTTCTTTCTTCATCGGGTCTCTGCATTAATGATAACATGTGAATAATTAAATAAGATATAAATACAACTCAACTAAATAAACATTTCTTATACTACTTCAAATATCCCACCTGATATCCTCTGCAAGAGGCTTGGAGGATTAAAACTATTCTTTATTGAATTCTAAAATGGTCTTCATGCACTCTTTGGAACTAAAACTAATCTCTCATCTTTTGTCTTTCTTCAACAGTTCAGTAAAAAGGCCATTGAGTAAAGAGTCACTTTTGCAGTCTCTATAGGTTTAGTTCCTTTGTTGTACAAATAACTTTATACTCTGTAAAGGGTTCAGCTAAAACTTAAGCATTGTATTAGTGAAAAAATATATTACAAAGCAGGAAATGTTCCACAATAGCACTTGGGTTCTTGTTGACTCAGAGCTTTACAATTGTACTTATTAAAAATATAGTTTGTGGTGATTTCACTTAAATTGCTCCAAAAACAACTCTGATGTGTTTGTGCTGCAGCTTATTTAAAGTCTTTCCATTTAAAAACATGTGGACATGTGCTACAACACCTGAAAATTGCTCCTTTTTATCCTGTTAGCATGTGCTGGCAAGCTCTTGAATTGCGTCTTAATGAAATAAAAAAATGTCACTGACTAAATAGTTTTATAGGTCATTGACTTAAACTCTTTTCAAAATCACTGCGCACAAAACAGAGCCGGGAAAAAACACACGGAGCAAAGAAAACAAAGGCTTACCTTGTTCCAGTGGAGACCCGTAATGAACCCTCTCTCTCACCTTCGGATCGCGAAAAAATAAACAAACTCTCGTCTTATCGTCTCACGCTGACATGCTGACACGAAGAGAACCCGATCGCCGCTGGGAATGCAGTCCATGAACAGAATTCAAATGCGACGCTGCAGAAATAACTCACTGATCCTCATGCGACGAGAAAGAACTGACAAGGTAAGCAACATTAGTAAAAAATAACACACGCAAGCGCACGCCGCCATTTTGATTTACATGTGAAGATCCTTCACTGAAACGTTTTCAAAAGCACATGAAAGTTAACCCCTGAGTATCCAGAAGAAGTTAAAAACTATATTCAGCAACTTTAAGTCTAAAAATGTAACGGAAAGACAAAATAGGATTTCCAACAAGTTGTTGATTACTTATCTTTTTCAAAAGTGAAGTTGAAGACTTGTAAATATAATTTCTTCAATTTTCAGATGCTTCTTTCTTCAAAGCGAGTTGATTCTTGACTGATATGATGAATCTTGACTGATATGATGAATCTTCATAAATATAGATTTTCATAGAGACTCTAGGCCAAAAAATACTTGGAGAGGAACCAAAACATGACCTACTCAGAAGACATATCAAATGAAAGGCAGTTTAGAATGTTGGCATTAGACCATTGTTTTCCTGTCAACCAATCAACACTCCTGCCTCTTCCCTCCATCTTGGCTTGGGATCCCTCCTGCACTCTGAAAAATAAGGTTAAGGCCCAAACAACACTAAAAGTGAAACAAACAAGTATTTAAACATTAAACCTAAAAATATGGACCTGAATATATATTATATATTACTAATCTATTTATTTTGGGACCTGACAGTGGGTGGGTGGGTCCCTCTGCTCAAGGAAGCCACCCAGGAGTCGCAAGTGCTAGCACAGGTCTTGGGCAAGCGCACCCCCATCCGGTCTGGCATCCCACTCCAGAAGGATGTACTGCAGGTGGCGAGAAAGGTCTGGGAGAAGCCCTGTGCCAACGTCCAGATGAACAAGAAGTTGGACAGCAGATTCAGGCTGACGGACAGGGAGCCAATCCTCCTGACCTCCCACCCGCAGCCGTATTCTTCGGTGGTGACTGCGGCCTCTTTATATTCTAAAGCAATGTCTTAGTCCACGGGAGCCACCTCCAGTTGTCTCTCCATGGAGGACAAGGTCATCGAGTCTTTGGGAAAGCGCTATTATTCTATCTGAGGACTGCATCTGTGGCAAGCCAACACAGGCACCCTCTTGGCTGTGGCTAAGCAGAAGCTCAGGGAATTTCTGCCCAACCTCCCTTCGGACAAGCAAGCCTCCTTCAAGGCCGGTCTGGCAGATGCCTTGGCCATTGCACATGACCTCATGGAGTCTACGGTCTACCACGTCGACGCAGCCAGCAGAGGGCTGTGCCTTGGTGTCGAGATGAGGAGGACAGAGTGGATGCACACCACTAAGTTTTCAACTGACGTGCAGCAGCGGATCCTGGATCTGCCCTTTGAGGTTGTGGACCTTTTTCATTCGCCAACCAATGACGAGTTGAAAAAGGAGAAAACTTCCACTCAAACTGCTAAGTCCTTGGTCATCTTGACAAAACCTGGACAGAAATCCTGTCTGGACAAAGTTTAAACCCTGCGCTTTCTTCGGCTTCAAGGGTTTCAGCACTGCGGTACACAGAGGCCTGACCAGTCGACCAGCGACAACAGGAGGAAGCAGCCGAGGCCTTTACGTGGGTTTTTCCGTTCCCCCTCCTCTGACGCCAAGCAGGATTGACGTCAAGTTTGGGGGAACACAGCTCGCCTGTGGCAGGCCGTTTGGCTCTTTTCCCAGACACCTGGAAGCGTCTTTTCAACAACCCGTGGATCCTATCAGTAGTCTCCACAGGATTCAGTCTTCCTCTTGCCTGGCTCTTTCAGACTGGGACTCCAGGTACTATTCCGGGATGTTTACGGTACCCAAGAACAACCAGGCTGGCCTGAGGGTTGTCCTGGATTTGTCATTTCTAAATCTGTCTTTACCGCTGGAACGCTTCATGATGATTACTTGCGCACACATAGCCGAATCTGTGTGCGCAGGAGACTGGATGCGATCCCTGGAGCTGAAGGATGCTTACCTGCATGTACCCATCTACCAACCACAGTTCACGATTGTCATGCCACTTTCAGTACAAGGTGCTGCCCTTCGGCCTGAACTCTGCCCCTCGTCTATTCAAGAAGTTGATGAGCGCAGTTGCAAACCTGTCCCTCAGGTGATTTTGCCCCACATTAGGGACCGGTCTGTTCTCGACGGACTATTCTTCTGCAATGTTTTACCTGAACAAGCAGGGTGATACCCGTCACCCCCTCCACACCCCTCTCTGCATGGAGGTGGTATCGATCTGGGAATGGGCAATGATGGAGGGAGTTTGGATTTCAGCAGTCCACCTCCTGGGGACAGCAATGCAGAAGCGGACCAGCTGAGCCACTTGGGGTTCAACACTATGATTGGGAGTTGCACACTGACTCCTTGCTGCCCCTTTTGCAGCTGAGGGGTTGTTCTCATACCTGGATCTGTTTGCATCTATTCTGAATTCCAAGTGCCCCGAGTTTGTTTGCATCATGGGCTGGACGGTGGTCTCTGGGAGATGACTTCCAGATCTGTTGGTTTCCCGCCACCCCTCTTCTCCAACTGGCCCTCTGAAAGTTTCAGGCTTCGGTGGGCTGACCCTCCACTGGCCTTCGAGAGCCTGGTTTTCCGATCTGCCGCAGTTGTGCTCCCACTGTCCCATCCACCTTCTGATCTCCATGGATATCTGTTTTTGATGGTTACCTTATTTAGAGCTCTATAATCAATACAAGTCCTCAATGTTCCCTCTTTTTTAGGCACAAAAAATAAAGGAGATGCCACCGGGGACTTGGAATGTCTAATGAAACCCTTTGCTAAATTTTCAGTTAAATACTCCTTAAGGTAATCGTTTTCCTTTTCAGTAAGTGCATAAACCCTGCTACAAGGTAAAGTGGCTCCTGGTTCAAGTTCTATCTTACAATCAAATGGTCTATGAGGAGGAAGACCACCTGCCACTACCTCATCAAAGACATCACTGAATTCTTTGTAGCAATCAGGTAACTCTCCCATAACAGCTCCAATAGTATGAGAGTGAAAAAGAGCTCCAACCTCTCCTAAGAACCTTGCACCCTTAACATCATCAATCTGAGTATCTTCAAGGGATTTACCTTCAAAACAATGTTCCTTACAAAAATTGGAATTTAATTCAATCACCCTTCTGCCCCAATCAATCAAAGGATTATGATGTGTAAGCCAGGGCATGCCTAAAATAATCTTCAATTGTGGAGCATCGATAATCTCAAAAATCAACTCCTCTCCATGGTTCCCTGCCATAATCATTAGTAAGGGAGAAGTTTCATGTGTGATTGGTCCTGAAGTTAATTCTGATCCATCCACTGAACTAACCTGCTCAGATAAAACCTTCTTCACTAAGGGAATACCTAAACTCTTTGCTACTCCCCAATCCATAAAATTCCCAGTTGCTCCTGAATCAATAATCACAGGACCACTACCCACCAATTTCTTTTAAAAAATCAAGGATACATTAATTGTTATGTGAGGAACTGCCGCCTGAAGAGTATTGGCTGCTTGATGATTCTTGCCGTCAGGATTTTGTACTTTCTTTGGAGTGTAAGGGCAGTTCCCAAGAAAATGTCCACTCCTTCCGCAATAAAGACAGAGATTATTATTTCTTCGCCTATCTCTTTCCTCCTTAGAAAGAGGTCCTCTAATTCTTCCTGAACTTTCTGAATTTTTTGACCTAAAATCTCTATTTACAAACTCCAGCCTAGGTCTATCAAATCTATGATTAGATTTATTCTCTTGTTTATTGTCTCCCCTCCTACGCTTCAATCTTCTTTCATAGAGGTGAAAATCTAACTGTACAACTAAATCCATCAAGGCGTCACAAGAAGTTGGTCTATTTACCACCCCAGACAAGGCGTCTTTCAATTCATCCCTTAAACCTCTGTAAAAAAGGGATGCTCTCTTCTCTTCTGGCCAGTTACATTCAACAACGAGAGTCTTAAATTGGGTAATATAACTTACTAACTCTCGATTCCCCGGTTTTAACTCAAGCAGTTCACCATCAACTTGTAAGGATTCCTGACGTTTATCAAATAACTTACTGAACTCCTCCTTAAATAATTTAAAATCATACAAAGCTAAATCTTTTTGTTTAACCGACACTCCTGCCCAACTAGCAGCCTCCCCTGAAAGATAAGATATCAGAAATGTTATCTTTGACATATCAGAAGAAAACACTTCCGGCCTACTTAAAAAATGTAATTCACATTGAGTGAAAAATGTTTTAAATCTTTTAGCCTCAGCAGAAAAACGTTCAGGTGGTGCCAGAGGCACCGGTAAAATTAAAGACTTTAAACCTCCAATTGCTCCTAACCCAGAATCTCCTCTCTGTCTAGAACCTTCCCTTTCCAGAACTGGAGGTTCCAAAATCTGTTCTTCTCTCCTACCTACCAACCTTTCTTCTGACATTTCCTGAATATGTGTTACCTTAATATTTAACTCCTCAATCTTTTTATTTAAAAGGACATTCTCATTTATAGAAACCCTTAATTCTTCCCTCAACTCCTTAATCATATCCCCCAAGGCTTCCATAATTATTCTGGGAAGTGGTCTCAGCAGCTCAGGCGAAGTTAACTACTTGGGCCTTTCATTCTGTCAGGCTGGTAATATCCACATCCAACGCAGGAGCTGCTGAGTCCCACGATCCCACTAAAATGTCTAGCTCACAACTAAACTGAACAGCTGAGTACTAGACACCCCTGGGGGGAAGGGGGAAAAGTGGATAAAATAACAAATCAGACACTGGATCTTCTATCTTCATCCGGTCTCTGCATGAATGAAAATTGTTAAGCATTAAATAATATTACAAAACTAAACAACTATTATTTTATGAATATCAACAATCCTACCTGAATACCCTCTGCAAAAAGCCCAGAGGATGATATTATTTCTATATATTTTTTTTTTTAGTTTTGAAATAACTCCAACTCTTTTACCCTAAAAGCAAACTTTGGTGGTCATGTTTCATAACGGTGCTGCTTAAAACCAATGAACTGAATGTCATTACAAGTGACTAAACTGATGGAGGTTCCTTGTGGAAATAAATGAACTTGAAGAAAAGAAAATGTGTTTCCAAACAATGTCAATAAAACTGTGAACACAAACTCCAGAATGTCTCAAGAAGATGAGTCTTTTGAATGAAGCACACTTGAAAAAATAGTTGAAAACACAGAAATAATCTTTTGTTTTCCTTAAAATGATACTATTTCCTTAATCAGTTCATTCCATTTCATTTACCTCTCTTTATGGAAATAGTTCAACAACCAAAGGAAATACCATTTAATGTTGAGTGCAGTTTTAAAGTAAAGTTATTCCTCAAAAACGTCTTTGCATGTAATGAGATGCATTTGGAAGATTCCTCATATAATATGGTAAACAAGTCTTATATATTTTCCTCTTTGTTAAAAATACCTTGGCTCAAAAATAAATATCCTTCTTGGTGCTGCTTTTAAAAAACAAGGTTGCCTGTGCAGTCATTAACTTTAATAGCCTTTAAATATCATGTTTTCATGACTTAATCTCTGATGAATGAGTTTGCCATGTAAAAACACTGGCTTCACAACACGACGTCTTTTAATCCTTGCACTTCAGAGGAGAAAATAACAGAAGATAAGGCTAACTTTGGCAGTTCATTTAGATTAATTACATAAAAAGTACTTAGCTTATTTTTTGCTTTAGAAGACCTCTCAGCATTTTCTTCTACAGGGAAAATTAATTTCTTTAGAGTAGATGTAACTTGAATGAGTTGTTTCTTTTTCTTTTAGTGTTGAAGATATTAACATAGGAGATAAACAGAAACATGACCAGCTCAGGAAACTTAACTAATGAAAGGCAGTTTAGAATGTTGGGTGTCACACCATTGTCAACCTGCCACCCAATCAGAACTCCTGCCTCTGCCCTCCATCTTGGCTTGGGTTATCTGCAGTACTCTGAATATGGAAGTTAAGGCCCAACCATTTTAACAGTGAAAGGACTATATTTAGATTTTAAACCTAACAATGAAATAAACAAAGAACATAAGGATAATAATTCTTTAATTACCACCTATTTACTATGGAACCTGACACCACTGGCCTTCGAGAGCCTGGTTTTCGGATCTGCCGCAGTTGTGCTCCCACTGTCCCATCCACCTTCTGATCTCCAGCAGGGGATTCCTGACGCAGCAGGGCACGGCTTTGGGGCATCCGGACCCGGCCAAGCTGGCAGCCTGGTTCCTGTCCAGATGAGGATTCAACATGCTAAATCTTCAGAAGACAACTGTGACATCATTTAGGAGGCCCTCAACTCGGTCCCAGTATAAGAGTAAATGGACTAGGTTCTGCCATTGGACTTGTGACAAGGGCCTGGACCCTGTCACTTGTCCTGGATGACATACTGGCTTTTTCAGCATACCTGTCTCGTTCTAGAGTTCAAGTGGATACTTGCTACACTTTTTTGGTGGCCATAGGGGCTTACAATAATTCCCCTAAGCATGTGTTTTCTGCAGCCATCCCGGTGGTTGAGGCCCACCTTAAGGGGTTGTCTAGGCTTTTTCCACCAGTGCATAGGCCGCATCCGGTTTGCGACCTCAGTGTGGTTCTTGCAATTTTGCAGCACAAGCCTTTCGAGCCGATGACCACTGTGGACATCCGCTTGGTGACACCAAAGTCAGTTTTACTGGTGGCTCACACCCCTGCGTGCAGGATTAGTGTGCTGCAGGCGTTGTTCTCGTCCGAGCCCTTCACCACATTTCACAACACCACGATCATCTGTCGCACTCACCCAAACTTCTTCCCCAAGGTGATCCCTCCATTTCATCCGAATCAAGAGATGTGCCTGCCGGTGTTCTTCTCAGACCCGCAGTCCAAGGCACAACGGACCCTGCATTCATTGCACCTCAAGAGGGTCCTCAAGTTTTCTCTCTCGGACGAAATCCTCCAGAAAGTCTGAGGCATTGTTTGTGAATTTTGGGGGCTTTCAGGCTTCCAATTATAATTTATAATAATTTTTGTTTTTTTATAACACGCTTAATACCAAAGAGGTTTCTAAGCGCGGACCCAGGATTTTGAACCTGTTTTGCTCAGCGTCATCTTGCTTCCAAGATGAGGGCATTGCCACTAAGCTACACTACCCGTGCCAAGGCTTTGATCTCCCATTGGATGGTTCAGGCCATTGCGGTGGTGTACACGGCCATTGGCAGACCTGTTTCTCAGGGGATTCATAGCCATGCGCTCCGAGCCAAGGCTACGGCCATCGTGTTTCAGAGACGTGCTTCTTGGGATGTCACCTGCTGGGCAGCTATGTGGGCCATTCCTTCGGCCTTCTGTAAACACTATTCACTGGACACCAGCTCCAGGCGCAATGCAGAGTTTGGTTAGGCGGTTCTGAAGAACCTTTCTACTTCGTCCTAGATATGAGGCAGGTTGACGCACCTCCACCCTATGTTCTTGTTCGGTGGAATCGCCCATGAGGATGGAGCATGTCCCCTTTCGTCCATCCTTATGGGAGATTCCACCGAACAAGAACCTATAGTCCCCTTTCATCCATACGCCCTGCCCACCTTCCCCTGCTAGTGTGCCAAGGGCTAATATGTACTAAGAGCAGCCAGGTATCCAAGCATCCAATGTGGTCAAGGGGGACTGAGCTGAGGCGCTGGAGGGTGGGGCGTTGCCACGCCCGAGGCTGTTCCCAGCACGTTATACTAAATTTAAAGGGGAAGCTCAATTTTTCACCTCCAAAGGTTCCGGTACCGTCCCACGTTGGGGATGCCCAACAAGGATGGAGGAAAGGGGACTATGGACTGTGAGTACTCTAGTCACTACGGTGAGTAACTTTAATTTTTCTATCTATAGAAGACCTATTCCTACCTTGAATTTCCAACTTTTAGTCACCCACCTTAATTGATCAATTAATGTAATTACTGTTTTGCACTCCGAAAGGATGCCTTTGTAGATCTGCAACTTTAAAAAAATGTGCTAGTGTAGTGGGAGGTGGGCCTAGTCGTACGTGGACTGACATATGGTGGAATTGTGAAACTTCGTGACAGGCAGGTGCCTATTACAGCTTGTAGGGTGTGGGCAAATTCAGCCACAAGTCAGTTTTTGCATTTTGTGATCGACTCTGCTCCAACGCTAAAAGTCTTTGTGCGGAGCCTTCCTTAGAAGGCACTCCCTGGTAATGTTCTCCACACAGTAAGCTATGACAATTGGATGTGCTTGTCGGTTTCTGTAATGTCTGAGAGACTGGCCTGATGGAAGCACTATGAGCAGGCCAGTTCATTGCCCTGCTCAGAATGCGATACAGTGCATTGCTAAGCAGCGATAAACAAGGAGTACCACCACAGGAATATTAATGAAGAGTCAGATTGTGTACAACAATGAATGTATTTATGAGGTCTACAGGGCAACCCACGTCCCTTAAGGAGCCATTTTTACAATGCATAAAGTGCTGCAGTGTGAAGAAGATTGTGGGGTGTAGACTTTGGACATTTGAACCCAATATAAAATGTTGCTCGGTGCATAGTACAGGTGATACCGCATAGATTACTTCCGCTTTGCTATTGGTTGGTTACCTCTTGCTCTGGACAGACCGTTACCGTTGAATGCTTTAAGACGACCTGAGCAGACAGAAACCATTAATACATTTCTATATAAGCTGGTAGAACTTTGGGAACTCACGTTTCACTTAGTCTACCTTGCAAATGGCAGGATGTGGGAACGTGTGCAATTAGCCATGGAATTTACACATTGCAATGTCCACTTTGTTCAGTGCAAGCTTGTACATTGCATTCAGAAATCCTACCACTCTGAACAGCTCTCACCTGGCCTACATAAGATCGTTTCATGCATAATAGCCCTGTTTGTTTGTACTCCTGTTCTTTTCTAGCAAAACAAACAAGGAAACACATAAGTGTGTTGTTCAATTTAGGAAAATAGGTTATTAAATAAACCCATCGGGCTCCATATTTGGCTTTGGCCAAATAATTGACAAGCTTTTCAGTGGAAAGGTAAATATGCTATTTGGTACACCTCTAATTATAATTCACTTGCGCAAGACTTAACATAATGGTCTCTTCAGCACGCTTCTCTTAATGAGTGACCAAAGTAAATCCCCCCACTGTATTTGGGATTGTCACGCTCATCATTCCACTTTGGCAGACGTTGGGTGCGCAAATAGTCAAGCACTAGGAAATATAACAAAGTTCAGTAGACTGATGTGTTCCCTATAAGCAGTATTGCATATGTCCATATATATACCAGCCAAGCAGGATATTGCCTGCAGGTGGCAGTTTCTACGACCAGCTACAATAGATCTGTTTATACAGGGCATGACATCCTCATTGTTTGGGGCAAAATGGCATGTGAACATAGGAACTTCCAACAGAAATATAATAGTCAGGTCGTCTTGCTGACAGCAGGGCCCGAGGCATCCAGTGGGCTGAAGATGGTTGACATAAGTCTTTGTTACTTTGATCTACTGTTCTGTGATCTTAATATTTTTGTTCTGTTAAACAAATTGAAAAAGTACAGCAAAAACATGTTCAAACATAGTTATGGATCACAGAAAACACACATGCCTAAGACTCTTGTCTCAGTACATTGTGCGTGAAGTATCCTTTAACTCTGTAGTAACATGTATGTTATGGCCATAATGCAAAATGGCGCTAGTGTGTTAGAAATAATTCTCTGTTAAGGCTAATTTCCCAAACCTAGTGAGTCGCCCAGCAGCTTTGCTGGATTTTTGGGGTTTATTTTTTTCTTCTGCTAAGAGTGAGACTCTTTTTTTTTCTCCCACTCTTAGACATGATTTGAGATATCATTTGCTTTGTAATGTGTTTTATGGGCTATGGGGTCTTTTACTCCATAGGGTTTCATGTGGTTTTTGGTAAGTGTGTTACACAGCACCCTCAGTGCAGTAACACAGGGGTGTCATAGTGACCCCCAAACATAGACTCCATACCCTGGGACTGACTACGGTCTCCCAGGGCATGTGAAGTCACCATTGACTTTACTAGTCTTAAATTGGGAACAGAACCAGTACAAACCATCATACTGTGGAAGTACTGGTAGGGGAATTTAGATTGCCCCTGGGTCTGTTTTTCGAGGGGGCACTGTGCAGTCCCCCCTCGTCGAGTTTCTAGCTGGTGGCAGTGGTTACCACGCAAAATATTCCACCGGAATATTTTCTATGGGATTCTCCCATTCATTTTAAACGCACCACTTTTTGGTAATATTATTCCCCGGTTGGGTCTTTTTGTCAGAACTCGGTTTTAAAATGGCGTTTGTGTTCGCCTCTGTAACTCCAACCCAAGTCGAGCCCTTTGTTCCACTTTTTGGCGGGCTTCTACACAGAAGCCTCCAAAAGTGGTGCCACTCTGTCTGGGACTACAGGATGTGTGGGAGGGGGGTTTAGGCACCCTGGACTGAGTTGCCTCGGCAACTCAAGTCACACTCCTGTATGATTGGCCCAGTGGTGAGCCGCCCGGCTCACCACTTAGCATGTTTGAGTGACAGCTAGGACTGATGAATGGGGGTTTTCTGCATAAAAGCAAGGCCTTGGGGACTGGAACTTCAGAAGTCACCACAGGACCTAAGAATCCAAGGAGGGAGAAGCTGAGCCGACCTGCAACGACGACACCACCGGTGGAGCCCTGCTGAACCGTCTCACCACTTTTCCCGACGACAGAGAAGATCTTCATTCCGAGGAGTCTTCTTCCTTTGACTGGTGGGGATAACCAGTTTGCCTGTCTTTTCGCCCTCCCGGATCATCTCGTGGCCGCCTTGCCTGTGCCAAGCACCCCAGCAACCGAGATACCACGATTTACCACTACCGCGAATAAAAAGGTAGTATCTTTTAACCGGAGAACTCTGCGGCTGGTTTCTTCCCTGGCAGTGCAATGACCTTCAGCTTTCCTCCACGTCGAGACCTTCTATTCCTCTGGACGATGCCGCGACTTGCACCCGCTGCCAGGAACAACTACCCCTGCTGGAGGATCCCCTCCATTTTAAAGGTACTGTGTACACCTAGCCTCCCTTGCAACGGTCTGTACGGGGTGACTACTAAATCCTCGACTTACCACCTGGGCTGACCCTAGGCTGGCTAACCGAACTTTGCTGAGCTGAACTAATTCCTTTTTGAACTCTCTTCAAGACTTTTTCAAAGCCTCTTAAACTGTGTGATCTTGGGCGCATTGGTGTTCTGTTCTCTCCAAGAGGGTGCCTGGCCTCTGAACTTTTTGCTCTCTAGTAGACTTTGACTTTCCTGCCTTGCTGGGTGCTTCTAAAGTATTAGTGTTTTGTGCTTTTCTAATTTCTGCCTTTTCCCTCCCCTTTTTTCATAGCTTATTGGAGTGCCATCTTTAGTTAAGCGCTGACCTCTGTCTGAAAATAAGTGGTGTTAACTAAGACTTGTCTAATAAGGAATAAGGGATGTATATATATTAATATTGACTGTGTTTTGAACTTGCTTACAATAATAGTGCTTGAGTGTTTCTATAAGTGTGTCTTGAAATAAATAATTATATACTTTGTTACCAAAGCTCTGGTCAGTGTTTGCTTGTGCTACTGTATTTTGGTACCTATCTTGTATACTCTATATACTGTCTAACTCTTCTTGAGAGAAGTCTGGCTGCTCAGCCACAGCTACCAGGTAAATCTGGGTGGTACAGACTGCTACCAATTGGGTTTACTGCCAACACATGTAGTCCTAAGCCTTTTGCAGTGGTCCCTAAGGGAACTGCACAGTTTTCTGCCCAACATAGTGTGACTTTGCAAAGGATATTTCGGTAGATTAAGCAGTTTTATGCTGCGTGTATGTGTGTGGTTTCAATCGGTTCCTATTAAGAAACTTAGTGCTGAAGGAAAAGGCAGGAAAGTGGAGGCAAAATAGAATCCAACTGTTTCCTCAGTTGTATTTCCATACATGTTAATATATGCTTTGTGTATTTAATTATACTGATGGCTGTTGCGCTTTTGCCATTTTCTTGCAGTGCTGGGATTGATGAAAATCATTTGACTACAAGTAGATACATATCCCGTTCCACTGATTCATTGAACAAGTTCAATAGCAAAGTCACCGAATCCATGGAATCACTGAATGATGAAGGTAAGGTTATTTTAAAATGTACTTGTGAGGAGAACTGGATGGTACAAAGGACACATACTAGACTCTGCAAACATTTCCATGAGTTCAAGCACTTGTTCATGAATGTGCTTCAGATCTTTCACAGGGTGGAGGGAATCGGGCACATTCTATGCATTTTGTGTCTGTGTAGCCAGATCATCAAATTAGTGGTTAGTGTGCAGTGTAGTCCATTGAGGAAATGTCCCATGTGGAAGAGCTATTACAATATGCATGATCATTTCATGTGGTTCTGCAGTAGTAGGTGTTTGAAATATTAAGGTTATGCCATTTGAAGAAATTCTGTTAACTTCGCTTTTGAGGCGATAATTTAAACTTGACCATGTAAAATGCAGATTTGTTTTTTGCGAAATTACACTTCCCACCCACAGTTCTTTAAGGCAGAGATTATCTGATTTAAAGAGGGAAATAACTAACCACATCATGGATGGTGAATTGAGTTTTGCGTTTTTGTTTTATGAATTTGATTTCCCCCACAGCCTATCTTTTTAGCTGCTAATTATGTAGACTGATGTTCATATTTTCAATGTTGAACAGTTGTGTCTAGTTTTCAGCAGGCTCACAAGGGACATAGGCAGCAGTAGATCGGATCTTCTTGACATACCTATCTCCCTTAAATGCTCTGCCACTCTGATGTCCATACAAAGATGTCTGCCAGTCGGTTATCTACCTTAAATGCCAAATCACAGATACCTTGTTCTACGCAACTTTCTGCCTTAAAATGACATTTTTACACAAAGAATATTGTCATGGAGGCCAGCTGCATAGTCGCATAATTGTGATAACTAATGTAGCCAATGAAAACCTGTAATTTAGCAGGCAGTCTTCTTCAGCTTCAGATTAGATTGTTGTCTGTGCTTCAGTTAGTGTTGACCTGAACTTAGCCAAGCTTTCAGGATTGCCCCAATAAAGATAGCAGAAAATCTGATATTTCTGTTTGAAAAAATAAAGGTTTTAATGAGTGAAAGAGACATTGCTCGCAAACCTTAACTGCCATGGGTTCCCCCCCCCATTGCCATGGCCTTTTTTGGTGATTTCGGTATTTCACCATGCAAAGCCTTCTAACATTTTCTCCTTCATTAACCCCTTAAGTGCCAAGGATGAGCTATCTCGTCCTTGGAACTGGGGAGGTAATCCCAAAGACGAGATACCTCGTCCTTGGCACTTAAGGAAAAAAAAAGTTTATCGAATGGTCATGTTATCAGCACACACACATTGTATCCATACAGTGTACAACATTTTAGTCCGTTTAACAACACCTGGAAGATTTTCAGTATCCTAGCATGCAGGGTTCAAGAGCTGTCATTATCAGATACCATATCGCATAAATAACCCCTGAACAGGGCCGAGGTGTCCTTTGGGTGGCATGTCGTAGGTACAGATTGAGCAAATTGTTCTTCACACTCATTTACGTATGTTAGCTCTCTGAGCCAGTCGTCTAGTTTGGGTGCATGTTTAGACTTCCAACACTTAAATATGCATTTCTTAGCCACAGCACATGCAACGTTAAACAGTCTTCTCGTGCTCCCAGAAGATTTACCAATATCACTGAATAGGTACTTAAGAGGAGCAAGCGAAGATGGGATTTGAGCTATGTCTTCTATGGCTTTAGCCAAACCGCCCCAGAAAGATGCGAACAAGGGGCATGCCCAGTACATATGGAAAGCATCAGCTTGTGGACTACCACATTTTAAACATTCGCCAGTACAGTCTGTCATAAATTTAGCCATTCTAACATGGGTGTAGTGTAACTGGTTCAGAATCTTAAACTGAATCAGATGCAACCCAGCATTCTAAAGCATGGGGTCTGGCATGGATTCACAAGCTCATGAATATTCCCTGTCGTCAGGCTGGGAATCCTCGGTAAAGAAAAAAAATCAGTATCAGTTTTGTTTCTGATCTGTCTTTCTTAGTAGTAACCAATCACTGGTCTCAATCATACTGCCCCCAGCCAATGACTGCCCTCTCCCTAAGCCCCGCCCCTGGCAGCCATCCTCAGATTTTTACCGCACGTTCAAGTGTTGGGAGTCCAAGCTGTTCAGGAACTGCCCTGGATGCGGATTACAGAATGTTTTCAAGGAGGATGAGCTTTCGAGATGTTTCTACTGCCTTCACGAAGACGAGACGCACGTGGAAAAGGACTGTGCGTTTTGCAAGAACCTGTCGGAACGGACTATGGGGGATCGTCGGACCCGCCTCGCCAGCTGGCTGTAGAAGGGCTCAGCAGGTGAGAAGAAGTCCGAGCTGTCTTCTAAGTCCTGTGAGGGTGCCCCGGCGACAGGGGCCCAACAGAAGGCAAAGCACTGCAAGTCCGCGGGAACCGGGAGCGCCAAAGGGTCGGGCTCCTCGGCTGCCAGGCAGGGCGCACTCTCACTGACGCCATCAACCACGAGCCAACGCTCTGGCTCGGGGAAGAGAAAATCGGAGAACCCAGCTAAGCTTCTGGAGAGGCCCTGGTCGATCTCGAAGGGATCAGCCGAAGGGGAGCGAGGCGGTGACCCCTCCCCCAAGGTGAAGGCCTCAAGCACGCCCAAGGTGGGGAAGGCCTTGATCCACCCAGTGAAGGCCTCTATTGAGGGAGTCACAACAGCCCTGGTGAAGCCTGTCGAGGCTAACCCAGTGGATGTGACCTTGGGGCCCAGAGTTTCCCTGCCACCACGGAGGGAATCCTCTTTTCAGCCCATCAATAAGACCCCTGTGAAGACCCTGGTGGAAAAAGAGGGGGGGTGGTGGCTGTCACGGACACGGATACAGCCTCTGAGGAGGAGCTGGTTGAAGTCGTGAAGGGCCTCAGCAAGAGGTTCGAGGGGGTCCGGTCCCACGAGGGGGACCCAGAGGAGGTGGACTAAGAGAGCAACGGTGGCACCGACGAGACTCCCGTGGAGGAGCAGCAACCGGCACACCCGTCGCAGCCAGTGCCCGAGCCTCAGGACAACACGGTGGCCATTTTGATGGCAATCCAAACCTTATGCACGGAGATAAGGATGAGATTGCCCCTCCACACTACGGATGACCCAACAGAACCGGGCCCGTCGGGAAGCCCTCCGAACAAGTGGAGGAGAGTTCACCCCTCCCTCCCCCCCTGCCTTTCCAGCCCTCGCGGCCCGCTCAGCCTTCTTCTCCTTCCCCTGTCCAGGGGGACGACACGGGAATGGAGACGGCCACGACGGGGATGGGTGACGAGGGTGGTGACGACGGGACGGGCCTTCCATCACCACTCCCTCGGGCCTCCCCGCCCGACGAAATTGGCTCCTTCCATGCCATGATGGCCAGGGCATCCAAGCTTTTTCGACTCTGCCCTGAGGAACAGAAGAAGGAAGGTTTCCTCTATCAACGGCGTGAGGCCAACAGGAAGACGGTTCTCGCGGTACTATTGATTGACGACATCTGGGAGGACGGACTTGCTCTCCTGAAGAACCCGTCCACGACGCCTGCCAAGAGGGATCGGTAAGAGAAGTACCGGGTCGCCGATTCCGCCCCCTTGTGCCCTAGGGCACAGCCGTACCCAGACTCTGTCGTCTCGGCGGCGGCCAAGAAGAAAGCCGAGGGGGCGTCATCCTCAACTTCGACCTCCCCACCTGACGGCGAGGGAAAGAAGCTGGACGCCATGAGACGATGAGTCATTTTGTCCGCAGTGACGACAATTAAGGCGGCCAACTACCCTAGCGATTGTGGCCTGCTACGACAGGGAGCTGTGGTACAAGATCGCTCCCCTGCTGGACTTCCTGCCGGACGACAAGAGGTCGGAGGCCCTGGAGATCCTGCAGGAAGGTGAGGTGGCATCAGACTTTGCCATTACGGTGGCCATGGATATCGCTGACACCGGATTCTGCCAGTTGGGCAATGGTGTTTGCCTTCGAGGGCAGAGGTTGGCTCAAGGCAACTGATTTCCACCAGGACGTACAAACTAGAGTTTTGGACATGCCCTTCAACTGGAACAATCTGTTTGGAAAGACAGTGGATGAGTCGCTTCAGACCATCAAGACTGACACGGAGACGGCTCGGGCCTTGGGAGTGTTGCAGCAACGACGGCCGCCCTTTCGGAACGCCGGAGGTAGACAGGGTGCCTCCAAGGGATCCGGCGGCGGCTCCTCGACTTACCACCAGGCGGCCCGCTCCTCGTCGCAGGAGGCCTACAGAGGACGCGGCAAGTCAGGAGGATCTCGTCGTCGCCAAGGTGGCAAGGCCGCCTCGAAGCAGAACTGAACCGGCCGTAGCGTCGGGCCCCCACCTGAGCACCCCGATGGGAGGCCGGCTGGCGAAGTTTGTCAGCGTGTGAGAGTCCTTCTCCACCGACGGTTGGGTGCTGGATGCCCTGGCCCACGGGCACGCTCTCGAATTTCTAAAGAAGTGCCCCCGCATTCCTCCTGTGGCCAGGAAGGAAAATCACATCCCTCAACTGCTGTTGGAAGTAAGGGCGATGCTCAAAAAAGGTGCCATCAAGCTCGTCCCCAAGAGGCTTCAGGGCTCCGGAGTATACTCAAGGTACTTCCTCATGAACTTGCAGGCCTGGCTCCTGTAGCACTAGAGTTTGGAGGGTACGATATCCTGGCGGACTACAAGGAGGTGCTTGCAAAGGCCAGGGCGTCCAACTCTAAAGTGCTACGGACACAAGTGGAAGAGGTTTTCTGTCTGGTGCCGTGCACAGAAGATTAACCCTCTGCGAATTACGGCCCCTCAAGTGCTGCCGTACCTGCTGTCACTGGCCAAGGTGGGCTAGCTCACGCCTCCATCAAGATCCATCTGGCAGCGATTTCCCGTTACACCAGAACTACGGGGCGGTCATCCCTGTGGTCCATCGCCTGGTGAAAGAGTTTATGAAGGGACTGTTCTGGTCGTTCCCGCCGGTGAAGGCTCCGGCCCCTGTGTGGGAGCTCAACGTGGTGCTGACCAGGCTCATGGGGCCGCCCTTCGAGCCTCTGCATTCGGCACCGTTGAAATTTCTCTTGTGGAAAATAGCGTTCCTTGTGGCCATCACCTCCGCACGACGAGTGGGGCAGATCCAGGCTTTATCCTGCAAGCCCCCATACTTCACTTTCCACGACAGGAGGGTGGTGCTGAGGACACACCCCTCCTTCATGCCCAAGGTGCCGTCGGACTTCCACCTCAACAAGCCTTTGCTGTTGCCAGTTTTCTTCCCGTCTCCTTCGTCGCCTGCGGAGAGGACTTTGCACTCGCTAGATGTAGCTAGAGCGCTGAAGTTCTACGTGGACCGCACGAAGGGTTTTCGGAAGACATCACAGCTTTTTGTGAACTTTGGACCTGTGAACCAAGGGAAGGCTCTCTTGAACGCATCCATTTCCAGATGGCTCTGCGGCTGCATCATGCACTGTCATCGGTTGGCAAACTGACCGTTGCCCGGCCGTCCGAGAGCCCATTCGACCAGAGTGATCGCTGCTACTACGGCGTTCTTGTCTGGTGTGCCCCTGCTGGACATCTGCAGGGCTGCTACGTGGAGGTTGACGCACACCTTCACGAAATTCTACTGCGTCGACCGGGATTCCAGGGAGGAGTCCAGAGTCGGCCAAGCAGTGCTGCACAACTTGTTCACCTGAAGATGGGCCTGGTGAGGAGGTAAGAGTTGCTTAATGTTGAGTTTAAGTAATGCTTAATGTTGAGCCTTTGCCACCTCCCGTGGTTGTGCATATGTGTACTGCTATGTATTCTTATATTCATGAGCATGTGAATCCATGCCAGACCCCATGCTGGAGAAGGAACAAGTTACTTACCTGTAACTGTTCTCCAGCATGGGTCTGGCATGGATTCACATGCGAACCCTCCCTCCTACCCCTCTGCGGCTCTTCACTTGGTCATACTGCCACTTTATGTGCTACCAAATCTGAGGATGGCTGCCAGGGGCGGGGCTTAGGGAGAGGGCAGTCATTGGCTGGGGGCAGTATGACCCAGAGACCAGTGATTGGTTACTACTAAGAAAGACAGGTCGGAAACAAAACTGATACTGATTTTTTTTCTTTACTGAGGATTCTCAGCCTGACGACGGGGAATATTCATGAGCATGTGAATCCATGCCAGACCCATGCTGGAGAACAACAGTTACAGGTAAGTAACTTGTTCCTTCAGATATATTGTTTTGGTTAATTAACAGTATTTGCGCGATTTATCATCCCCTATTGTGGTTCCCACATTCGCCTCCCATGTTTATTTAAAAGAGTTTTGAGGAGGAATATGAGATTGTATGAACCCCATACAGTTTAGACACTGTTTTTTCGTGCCATCATTGGACATGATGGCTCATATGCATTTGTGTGTCTCTCGTTCCTTCGGGAATGCTGGCCATTTCTTATTAAATGCGGCCCTTCTTCAATGATATTGCAACAGTTTCAACTGTCTGCACCAATAGTGTTTACAAAGTCTCCTTGAGTAACATATTCTCCTTCAGGGTGCATGTCGCCTATTTTCAACTGCTTTGCAGGACCCCAAGTTTTCTGTAATGCCTCATCAAAGGTGGGGGAAATTCCGGGATAGCACCATAGTGTGGGGCTCCTCGGTCATAGGGTGTCTTCACATTAATTTTCACAAAAATGTTCGACCATGCACTAACAGTGCCACTAACTGGGTCAAATACACAGGAGTCCCTGTGTCGTGTACTAAATATAACTGAACTTAGGTCAGTGGCTCCAGCACTATGTGTGCTGCTGTATCCTCAGGGTTACACCAATGTCTTGCAAATCGGATTTGTGATGCTAAGTAGTAAAGCTCAAAATCAGGTGCTGCTATGCCGCCACTTGTGTATGGTTCTGCTAATTTATGCCAGTTCATCCTTGCCACGCCAGGCCCCCAAACAAATATAGTGACCAGTGATTTAAGCTTAGTGAAGAAGGCCTTTCCTGGCCATAAGGAGATATTGCAAAAGAAGTATAACGGTTTTGGGAGGACCACCATTTTCAAGATCCCCACTCGCCCATAGAGGGAGGTTGGGAGTTTTGCCCACAACTGTAGCTTCGCAGATAAGAGATGCAGGTAGGCTTCATAATTGTCTGCATACAATGTTTGTCATTCTCCCGAAACCATGGTACCCAAATAACGAAGCGAATGGTTGCCCATTTGAACCCACTAATGCTGGATGGATGTGTGGTAATGGGTGTGATAGGGAATAATTCAGATTTGGAATAATTTATTTTGTAACCGGAATACCAAATAAATTTGTGAGTATTTGCTGACAATGTTCGGTTTGGGAGGACTCTCGCCCCCGGATTAGTAAGTAAGGGCCAATCCCAAAGCAGCTCAGCACCATGAACAGATATTTCCAAGATACAGAGGCAAATGCCTTTTCGGCATCTAAGGTGGCCACTACGGCTTTCGCATCCGGACTCACCTGGGCCATCACCCCAAACAAAATTTCGGAGATTCAAGGCAGACGATCTTGTGGGAATTAAACAAGATTGATGTGGATGCACTAAGTGCGACATACTGGGGGAAGCCTTGTAGCCAGGATTTTCGTGAATATTTTAGCATCCATACTAATCAATGACAAGGATAGGAGGCCATATCATGCGGGAAACAGTGTGGCTTTAATTACATGGCCACAGTAGTGGCCATGTAGTTATGGTTAAGTTGGTGTTTCCATAGGAAGAGCAGTTTTTGGGCGGCTTATAACTTCGCTCCCCCTGGACGAATCCTCACCAATCTTTGCAAAAAAAGTATATGGCCCACTCTGAATTTATTTGCAAAGTTTGGTGAGGATTCGTTCAGGGGGAGAAAAGTTATAGGGGTGTCCCAAAATGTATTTTTTTCCCCATAGACTGAATGGGAAAAAAACTTTGCTTGCGCCTACAGCCCAAACCGCTGGACGGATTTTCACCAAATTAGGACCAGGAGCAGCGGCTTGGTCCCAAGAGCGGGCTTTTGCAGATTTGGTGAAAATCCGTCCAGTAGTTTTTTAAAAAATGATCAAAAAGTGGGTCATAAAAATTAGTGATATCTGTGTTCGGTCCGCGGACACACTTCCCTTTTCGCTCCATGGACAGTGTCCTGATTGGCTGATCGGCTTACGTCATGTCCACGGACATGCCACGTGTTCGCTGATTGGACGGTGTGGAGCGTGAAGCGTGTCAGATTTTCGGTGGCACCCACCATCTTGGATTCGCGGACGTTCGCGGACAGCGCGATGAAACTTGGTTCAAAATTTGTATTTAGTAGAGTGTGTTGGTGTGTAGGAGTGTTTGGGGAGGGTGGGAGAGTATGAGATGGATTGAAAGTGATGTTTTTTCATGTGGTAGATGTTTCTTGTTGTGTTTGATTTGTCTGCGGACATCACAGGTGTTCTGAAATGTTCTAAATAAACTGAATGGGGGTGTTCTGAGGACTCAATATGTGTCAGTTTTGTTCGGAAGCAAGCTGAAACTGTTCTAAGCACACTTGCGGTGTCCGCAAATGTTCGTAGGGGGTGTCCTGAGGACGATGTTTGTATTGTTCTCTGGCAAGTTGAATGTGTTCTAAGAACTCCCGCGGTGTCCTGAAATGTTTGCAAATAAAGAAAATGGGGGTGTTCTGAGGACGCTGTCCGTAGTGTTCTTTGTCAAGTTGAAAGTGTTCTAAAAACTCTCGCGTTGTCCAGAAATGTTCATAGGGGGTGTCCTGAAGACGCTGTCTGTATTGTTCGTTGTCAAGTTGGAAGTGTTCTAAAAACTCTCGCGTTGTCCAGAAATGTTCATAGGGGGTGTCCTGAAGACGCTGTCCGTATTGTTCGTTGTCAAGTTGAAAATGTTCTAAGAACTCTCGCGGTGTCCTGAAATGTTCGTAAATAAACAAAATGGGGGTGTTCTGAGGATGCTGTCCGTATTGTTCGTTGTCAAGTTCAAAGTGTTCTAAGAACACTCATAATGTCCGCGGACATTAAAAGTTTCCATAGGCCATAGTTGAAATGTTTTACTCTGTGCGTGTGATATGCTGCTGTGGTTGTGGCCAGGGAATAGAGTGTTGGGTGCATGGCCATTTGGCCATTGCCAAATTATAACAATTATAATTATATAGTTGCTTATAACTTTGGGTCAAAAACAAATGTATATGGAACAAAGTTATAAGATACTATGGGTGTGATATGCTGCGATGGTTGTGGCCAGGGCATAGAGTGTATAATATACTTACTGTTTGGTTTAGTAACTGGGGTACATGTATTTCTTGTTCATTTCTGTGATAAAAGAAAATCGCATGTTAGTATTAGTATTTTGTAATGACTTATTACATTGTATAATCAACTTTTTTTTTTTTGGGGCCCTCATATTTAGTAGATTACAACCCAGAGTACTGTGCAATTTGCTCAGTTTCTGTGTTCATTGCTAAAATCATTGGGTCTGTGGGAGAAAAAAAATCCATGTTGGATTAAAAAAAAAACCTTTTTCTGTTATGCTACAGTTTGTTTGTTTTCAGTGTTCACTTGTTGTTTCTGGCTAATGTTTTATACATAGGCTTGTTGCATTTTTTTGGAGCAGTAACATATTATTTATTTATTTGTTTGGATGTTATAAAATTTTGGAGCAGTTAGATACCAGTAGGCGTATTCTGTCTATTTTTTATATATTTTAGTGGTATTCATTTTTCTGTTTGGATATTGTTAAATTTTGGGACAGTTAGATACCAATTGGCGTATTCTAACTGTCTTTTTTTTGCTATAATTTGTGGGAATTCATTTATCTGATTAGTTGCTGTAGAATCTTTGGGCAATTAGATAGCTTTTGGAAAATTCTAACAGTTTACATTTTTTTGCTACAAGTTTACTTAGGGTTTAAGTACAGTTTAGTTATAAAATTTTGGTTTTAAGAACATTAAATAAGCATTTGTAAGATTTGCTGGTAATCTCTGCTTTAGAGTAATGGTACTATCATTACATTGAAACCCTCCACATTTCTTTTTTTATATATGCAGTGTAGTGCCCTGAATTGGTTGTGGCTCCTGCGTGGTAGATTATACCTATTGTTGTGAAGGTTTTCTTACCAAGTGATATTTGACCATGTGTGAATCCAGTCAGCTTGCAGTTGTTTTTGGTACCATCTGCATTGTAACGTAGAAGCATTTGTATTACGTATTTACTATGTGTTTGTATTAGTAACGTGGAGCGATTATCTGAATTGCAGGTAGAACATAATCTACCATGGTTTGCATTTTGTACAAGTTGCTGAAATGGAATGGATTCACAATTAGGTATTGATATATATATAAAGCATTCATTGGGGGTTTGTTCTTCTGTTACATTGTTGCAGAGAGTGCATGTATGTTTCCACATGTATGAAATCTGAAAGATTTCATTTATAGGTATGTTTTTGTTTTCCAGTACTTGTAGTAAGTACATTAGAAATTCTTGTGGATCTTCCTGTGAGTTTATAGTGAATTTCACCATTCCAGCACAGTAGTCCAATTGTTGTCTTATTCCATAAACACTGTGTTATCAGGATTGTTTGCTGAATTTCTGTGAAGTACTAACATTTGCATACACAATGGGTCTGTACTGTGTAAGTAAATGTTGTCAACAATTGGTGGTAATTGAAATAGAATATTCATTTGCGTATACTATATTTGAGAGTTTAAATGGACCAGGTAGTTCTGTATCTGACTGCTTTTTCTTGGAGTTTGTCTTCCTTCTTTGAAGAAGTACTTGGTTTACTTTCCCTAAATGATTATTTTTTGCTTGTGGTACTTGATGAAGTATTACTTTCTTTTACTCTCTTTTTAGGCTTTGCAGTGACATCCTATAAGTATTTGTTTGATTTTTTTTTTCTTTTATAACGTTTTACTTTTTGTGGAACAGAATATGTGTTTAGAAGGGGGGTGTATAGTGAGCGAAGTCTATTGTATTCTGAAATGCAAGGAATATCAGCGTTTACTTTACTTGCATCAAAGTTGATCAGAAATAGACCGTCATGTTGTAGGTAAGCGTGATAGTGCTACGTAGCTCATGCCTTCTTTAAAGACTGTTACCAATATCTATCATTGCTTTGTCTAGGGTAAGACCTTGTGATTTATGAATCGTGACTGCGTATGCAAGAGTTAGAGAAAATTGTTCTCTGCGTACATACATGTCTGTGAAGAGAAGGAATCGAGCTGTTGAGCGTCCTATCCTTTTTACTACTGAAAGTTTGTCAAAGAGAATATTGATAAACTGAATTTTGTTGTCACGTTGGTATGTTTGAAAGCCAACAACTGTACCCAGTGCTCCATTAACTAGTCCTTGGTCCACATCAAGGTTACGTTTAAGCATTACTCTGCAATTTAAGGATAATTTTAATATCTTTTCTAAGCCTGTTGTGTTTGAGATCGATTTTTCTAAACTATTTAGTCTTGTTGTGGCTTGGTCACACATAGGTAGTGTCATACCATGTACATCTAGTTTGTCTGTGGTGCTAATTTCCATTATTGGTTGCATTTCTTTACTTAACATTATTTCATTGAATTTGAAACAGCTTGCAAGAGTTGGCATTAAAGCCATACAATTGACATTTTTGTGGGCTAATTGTTCCATAACATCTGTAGCACATGCATTATCACCATAAAGTGCATTAATGTGCTGTGTTTTCAATATTGCTTCTTCTTCTTTAGAAAGTATACCAACTCTGATACTTTTTAAGATGTTGGCATAATTGAGATCTGCAGATTGCTGCATGTTTACTGTTAATTCTCTGTATTGGAAATGTTGCCAAAGGTTGACATTTCCAATGCTGCCAACAGTTTTACGGCAGAGTTTGTGTCCTAATGTTTTAAAAATAGGCTCACCTTTTACTGGTGTCAATTGAAGAAGATCTCTGAAAACAATGTGTTTTCCTGCAAAGAGCTCTTCATAGTTTGTTTTGAGTACTTCTTGTAATCTGAGATGAATCAAAGCCAACATTAGGTTGGAGACCATGCTCACTTCATCTATTAGTAGCATTTTCATTTGTTTCAATACTCTGCGTAGTTCCATTGCAGCTTCTGCAGAAAGTTTGTAATAGTCTAATTTGTTTTGGTGTTCTACTGGCAATAGTAGTAATGGTGTAACGTGACACCACCTATGTTGAAGGCAGCTAAACCAGTGGGGGCAGTGACAACAGCTGAAAGTTTGTTGTTTGTCAATTGTTGAAGGATCTTACTGATGATTTTGATTAGGAATGTTTTGCCAGAACCAGCTTCACCACTGACGTACAGTAGTATAGGTTTATAATTATGGCAGGAACATTCTTTATTTTCATGTTGTACACCAAGTGCAATTTATTTTGTTACTTCTTGAAAAATGCTACATTGCTCATTGTTTAGTTTTGATTGTAGTATAGTTAAGTCTTCTTTATCTTCATACTGACACGTGGTGTTTTCTACTTCTATCATAGCTAATTCTGCCTCATTTATTATTGGTGGTTCTCCCAGTGGTTCTTGGCTTCCTGTTACAGAAGGTTGACTACTGTCAGGAGTTCCTTTATCTAGTTGGGCCTGGAGTAGTTCTTCATGTTGCTGTTCATTGTGCAACATTGTTTTGTACTGTGTAAAGTTTACATCAGTTATAGTGCTTTCATTTGCTTTGAAAGCATCTTCATAGTCATAGTTATCTAGTATTTCTTCTTTACTCCATGGTTTAAAGAGTTGTAGCAGGGACATGTAATATACTTCTTTATGTTGAGGAGTCTTTAATGACAGTTTGATATGATTCAATTTGGTTTGGTGAGTTTAACTAAGTTGCCTTCACAGTTTGTCACTCTGTATTTACCTTTTTTTTCATCAGGTTTTATATTATTTTTGTATGTGTAGTTTTGGGCTATGTGGTATAGACACATGGTTTCCAAAGTATTACTTCTGTTTGGGTAGTATGTGTCCAATAAATTGTTTTTTAAAATGTCTTGGCTGTTGGGATCACGTTTGGCTATTGTTTCTATATCTTCGTATGATTTTAGAACTCTTTTTCTAGATTTAGCTGGACCAAGACTTAGCCATACTATATTTTCAGATTTACCATACAATGCAGTACCAGTTAAACCATCAGCTGCTTCATATGATCCACGTTCTCTATGGGAGAGCATTTTTATGCCCAAGCTGTATAATTTCTGAGACACTGTTTTATCTTTTGACAGGTCATTCCAGAGGTCTTGGAGCTCTGTCTTTTCTGCTTTGGTTAAGTATGCTGTGACATATCGTGCAACTGCAGTAGAATTGTCTGCAATGTACTGCACATCTATGTTTGCATTCCATAAGTGGGCAATGATTGCATCATAATCATTGATATATTTTTCTTCTTCTGTTCTTTTTATGTAATATGTATTTTTAGGTGACTTACCTTTAACACTATGTCTAACTGAAGACATGAGGTTGTTCACTTGACCTGTATTTGTAACTGGTCTAGGGAAACCAAATCGGCATTTGGTGTTGTATTTCCCTTTGTTTTTGTATTTGCGACGACAATATTTTCCATATATGTGTCTTTGAAATTGTAAAATCTGTGCATGAAGATCACTATTTGTTGCTTGCAATGGAATTTCACAAGTGATATATTTTTCAATAAACTGTAAAACAGTGGCATCACTGTCTTGACCAAATTTAGGAGCATCTTTAATCCATAAAAGCATGTGGATATGTGGTGCTTCTCTGGCTTGGTATTCTTTTCTCCAAAAGAAGTGTTGCACTTCTCCAAGGGGAGGAACAGTTTTATTACAAATAAAATGTAGCATAGCAATGAAGCGATGGTGAAAATATCTTGAAACATTAACAGGATCCAAAGAACAACGTTCTCCAGGTGTTAGTATATCTAGGTTTGTTTTGTTTTTGTTTGATATGCGTAGGAAATCATGTAAATCTTCCCATGCATATTCTGCACAGCGTAATGTAACAAACCAAGTGGGTGGGCCAAGGTTTCTGATCATACAACGTACATCTCCATGACGTTGAAACCAGTACTCTTTAGTAACACGCATATTTGCTAATAGATTTGTAATATTTGATTGTAAAACCTCATCCTTTTGTTGCACTTTTTGTAATAATTGTGTAGCTGTCATATTTTGAAAGTGTGATCCTTATTTTAATAGGTGTGCAACTCCGTAACATAAAGTTGCTAGTTCACTTTCAAAGAGTAGGTGGAATATGTATTCCACATTTTGTCTAAATCTGGTATCTTCAGAATACATTCGTAATGAGCAGTATTCTGAAGCTGATATTTGAATAGGTTTATCATCGTACCTTCCTCCTTTGCCAGTAGGAAAGAGTAGAGGAAAAGCACGTGCTTTTATACTTTTTTCCCATATGCTGATTGGTGATCCTTTGACGCATTTGGTACGTTTCCAGTGCATCTTTTATGGTGTCATTAGAGTGGAAAGGATGAATTGTATAATGGTCTAAAGTATTTGATATTGTAGCAGGATCTAGGAGCTCAAATTGACCAACTTCTTGTGTTTCTTGAATTATTTCAGTTGTATCCTTCAAGTTTTCTTCAATATTAATTTCTTTGTAATGTTCATTATTCTCTTTAAGATATTGCAAGGCATGTCTAACTTTATGTAAATCTACCAGCTGTTGCCATATTTTTTAGTCTTTTGTAGGTACTCCATTTACTAAAATAAATAAAGATTGCTGCATTGGACGTTGCACTCGTAGAGTATGCACATTTTCTTTGAAATCTAATGGTAAATAAACTACTTTTACACAAATGCCTTTTACCAATTCCGAGGGAGGTAATTTTGCTGCTTTTGGTTGAAGGCGTATTATTGTGTGAAATGGGTGCACTGCTTGAATTATGATGCTCTCATATAAATTAAGTTGTTGTAGGGGTTTTGGTAGTGGGTATAATTCCAAATTATTTGTGATAGCATGTGATGGAGTTTGGTTGTTGTCAAGTTTTGTAGTGCAGTAACTGCAAAGTATTAAGGGGTCAGTTATTTCGTATTTGTTTTCTGCTACAAGGTAGAGAGCTAATTCAAACCATTTAGAATCTTCATTGTCTACTATTTTGTATGATAGGTCTACAGTTTTTGTGTTACTTTTATAAAACTTTCTGCAGCAACATACACACACATGGTTTGGTACTTCAGCTGATGTACTTTTAAATTTTAGTATTTCTTTTTTGTATGTGTTTAGTAAAAGGTTGCCATGTGTAGAATTGTTTCTAATTTGGTTTAAAGCCATTTCATTCTGTACACCCCTTGCTCACTATTCTTAGAGAGGCACAGCTCCTCCCTACTGATGAGGTCCAACCAGACCGAAACACGTGTCTGGGGATGCTGTTGGTACTCTTGTTCAGAGGAGAATTGCCTAGCATTTCGGTGCTGGACTGCCCCAGGGCAGGACAAAGACTGATATGTTTAGGATATTTCTTCTCTGTGAAAGATAGTGAGCTAAAGACTCTGGGTAAGTCTCTCGCAACCAGGACTAATGATTTGAGTGTGTGTGTCTATTAAGAAAGTCAATAGTATAAAGGTTTATAAGTGACAGTTGATTTTAGGAGATTGAAAAAAAGACAGTACTTTCATTTTACAGATTACACAAGCTAAAAGTCAGTTTGAAAATGTGTTCATGTATTGTACAGAAAATATGCATACCTGTAGTTTGTGTTCATGCATATGGATATGCATGAAGCTGCAAGTAGAAATCTTGGAGACTTGTACAGTATTTCTTGTAGATGGTGCCTGCCAATGATATGACACTTGTACTCAGAGAGATTCACAGTACATTTGCAGTGCTGATCTATGATGATGCAGTTAGATGTAGAGGTCTTGAATGTGATTGGTGGATGGTCATGTGACTTCCTAGCTACATCCAATGAAGGAATGGGACAGAGAGTGAAGTGGAAATGGTAGAAGGACTTTTCATGTTACGATATGTCTGCGGACATGGCGTTAGTTCGCGGACATCGGGTGTTCCATCCGGGGATTTTTGGGTTCAGAAGTCTTGCAAATGAGAATGAGCACTGAAATGATTGGTCAGGTAAGTTTAGTGGGTCTGTTGTGCCACGAGAGAGTTTCTCAGATACTCTTTTTGCTGAGAGAACAACAGATAGCTATGTCTGTGTGTTTCAGAAAACAGATTGTTTGGATTTTGGGAGATTTGTGGATACATTGGTTGAAGGTGCATGCAGAAAGCTGTGGAGTAGCTTTAGATCTTGGATTTCCACATGTGGAAGTGCACTGGCATGAAGTACGTGGAATGAAGTGGTTGGACTTGCTACCTATCTGTGCTACTTTGGAGACAGAGCAACATCCAGACATAATTGTAATTCATTGTGGAGGGAACAGTTTAGGACATGTGTCTGGAATTTCTTTGCAATTTGCTATGAAAGAAGGACTTGGGAAGGTCATGGACATGTTTCCTAATTCTCAAGTAATATTTTCACGTATTGCGCAGAGACAAATGTGGCTTCGTTCTTCTTTATTTGGTCCACAAATGGAAAAAGCACGGCGCAATGTTAATAAGGCTGTTTGTTAATAAGGCTGTTTGTGCCTTTCTAAGAGATTTTGGCATGTCCTCTTTTCACAATGAAAATATTATGTTTCATAGTACATACATTTTTCGCAGAGATGGAGTCAATCTTACTTATGCTGGCAATCAGATTTTTCTGAGAAATGTACAAAATGCATTTCGTCCTTTTTTAGAATTACAGCATCCATTTTGAAGTGGGTGTTGAGTATTTATAATTTCTGACATACAAACTGTCAGGTTTCCTTAATTACTGTCATCAGGTTTCCTTTAATTACTGTTAGGTTCCCTTTAATTATTTCCCTTTATTTCTGTGTGGGTTTGGCCTTGGCCTTTCTTTACAGATTCCTGGCTCTGGCCCAAGGCAAGATGGAGTTTTACAATAGAAGCCTTGATTGGCTAGAGAGAACTGCAGGGCAACAATGAACGTTCTAAACTGTCACTCTCTGCCTTTCATCGTCGTAACCCCAGCCGAGAGGACGTGTCTGTAGCTACTCCTGCTGAAGTCTTGGGCTTAGTGGATTTGAACTTTCCAATCCTGGCAGTCGAGCGGCTACTTATGCGGGTTTGTTCAGGAGAAGAATTCGGGTTCGCAGGAGAGTTTCTGGAAGTTCTTTTGGAGAAGAAAACATTCTTAAGCTAAGTGACTTTATTTGGATATGTAAATCTTGCTCAGATTCATCAGAAACTTTAGGAGATTGTAAATGAAAATTCAAAAGAAGAACTGATGTTACTCTGTTTATAGTTCAACGTTTAATTTTTAAACGCGCGCGAGCAATGTTAGACTGTTACGTGCGATCGTTGCGCGAGAAAAGACTGCTACGTGATTTCTATAGCACGCGTGTTCCATCGCGAGTGTTCAAAGCTTGTGTGTTCATTGCACGTGTAGTCGTAGCGCGAGTACGCGTGCGCGAGAAAAGACTGCTACGTGATTTCTATAGCGTGTGTGTTCATAGCGCAGGTGTTTAAAGCGCATGTACGCGAGAGTAAGAAAAGACTGCTACATGAGTATTTTCAGCGCGTGTTTTCTTAGCGCGTGTGTTCCTCAGCGCATGTTTTTTCACTGGGGCGTGTTTTCTTCAACGCGTGTTTTGTGCGGGTAAATTTTTGCGCGTGTGCGCGAAAAGGTTTCAACGGACTTGGAAAAGTTTGCAAGTTCTTCAAGAGACTATGAACTCTATTTATTAAGAAGAAAGAACAGGATTCATCTAAGTCTTCTTAACTGGAACATGTAACAGTTTATAAGGCAAGAGTCAAGGTTCTTAAGAGTTCAATAATCAAAGGAGTTGCTGTTATTTTCAAGACTTTCAAAGTCACAAGAAAGGTAGAAAGATTTTATCAGCTATTACTCGAATCTTCTCTAAGATCTTAAAAGAGAAGAACCAGGTATGATTCTTTACATTTTAGTTAAGGATATAAAGTTTTCATATTTTAAAGGTAGTAAAGTAATTTGAGGATTCTGTATGTTCTTATGTATTCACTGCAGGTTCCGCATCAGCTAGTCAGAACGTTGCCAGCCTGGTGTTTCTTATGTTAGCCACTTCCCCCTTTCCCTTTGGGGTGTAGTTAACACAGCCGAGAATTATCGGGTTCTGAGGATTACACTTCAGTGGGATTGTCGGGGGTTCAGCAGCTTCCGCGGACACAGGATAACTCTCAGCCTGATACAAAAACCTCCCAAAGGCTCTTTCCAGAGCCACCACTTCCTCCCAGAGAAAATTGCAATGGTTATGATAGGGTAGCACTCCAAATTTTTAGATGTCCGCGGACTTCTAAAAAATACAAAGGGCCCTGCTTCATATATTTTCACTTCTATTTTTTAACTGTGAAAGGCGGCTCTGAAAAGAGCCTTATTTTTTTTAATTTTTGTTATTTTGTATTTTTTTTGTTTTTTTTATACACGACACAATAGGAGAGGAGGGGAAAGGAGGGGGACACCAACCACAGGGATAAGAAAGGGCGAGCTGAGAGAGGACGATGTAGAGTGGGTTTTATTTGGGTGGTCAGCAGGTCTTCTCATGCTCTGAGACGATGGTCTCAAAAGCACTGCAAAGTCGCTCCCCCCTGCAGAGTACTGTGTCGCAGTACATACATACAACTGTGACCCTCGAAAAGTAAGGGTCATCAGAATTATGTATGGCCTGTGAGGCAGTTTGAGGAAGACGCTGTCCCACAGAGGTGGTCCTTGTGGTGACGGGATCAGAAACGGAGGATGAAGTAGAGGAAATCAACTTACTACGCTCCTCGCAAGGTACAACCTTGCGAATGGCCCCAGAGTGAAATGACCTTGGGTGTCGCTTCATGGTAGCGGTCCCAAATCTGTACGAACCATGCCTCCCGCGGCTGAGTACCATTTTGCACTCATTGCAGGTGACACGGTTCGCACGAGACTTGGGACCATTCTCATGAATGGTAAACAACCGCCACACCCAAGACTCAAGCCTAGTGCGGGTAGTAGGGATTTCCTCTACCTCGTCATCCTCTTCTTCCTCCTCTGCATCCTCACTCCTGTTCCCCTCTTCAGGCCCTTGGGAAGGTGGTGGTGGAGGAGGGGGTGGGGGTGGTGCTGAAGCAGGTGCAGCACCAGGTGGCGGCATGGATGCCATCTCGATGATTGTGTAATCTGCAAGTTGCAGGAAAAATAGCTGTGCTCTGTAGACTAGCCAGAAACACAATGAGAATAAGCTCTAGGGCGTGGTCTTTTATAGGGGTGCTTGTACGCGGTTCGCAGACATGCGCGCTGTCCGCGGACAGATCGAACACAGAAAAAAGGTTCAAAAACTTTCAAAAAGTATGTAGAAACTCAGGATTAGTATGTGGGACTTGTGCTATGGTGAATTTTTACTGAGAAATATTGTGGATTACTTGAAAATGTACTTTTAAATTGTTCGGGGACACGAACAGTGTCCGCATTCAGAACACACAAACAGCATGGGCACGGTCACATGATCGCTTCACAAACATGTTCGCAAAGGAAGCGGCTGTCCGCAGGACACCAAATGCACGGACATTGGTTTGCGCATGCGCGTTGATGTTCTACGGACACTGTTCGGGTCCTGAAGAACATTTCTGGACACTGCATGTGTTCTAGAACAGTTTGCATTTGGTAGCGAACAGTACGGACAGGTAGAGTGTTCTTCAGGACACCTCCATTTTCGTTTATTTACGAACATTTCAGGACACCAATTGTGTTCTTAGAACAGTTTCAACTTGCTAGCGAACACTAAGGACAGGTATAGTGTTCTTCAGGACACCTCCATTTTCGTTTATTTACAAACATTTCACCCGCGGACACCTACATTGTTTTTCTTTTTTTAAAAAGGAAACTAATTACAAAACAATATACAAATGTGACTTTATTTAACATATATTAATAATTTATGATAGAGAAGGTGAGGCAGAAACGGAAACATAAACAGGAGAATTGGGGGTTTCAACATGATTGGTATCAGGTGAAGAAGGGATGGAAGTCTCATCAAAACGTTTTGGGTTATGGAGAGGGTTTGGGGATAATTGACTGGGATATGGTGAGGGGGGACAAGTACATGTGGGACAATGGTATGAGGTTTTTGTTTTAAAATTATCTTCAACAAAAGTTTTCAAATTATTAAAATTGGTCAACAATAAATCAATTTTTTCTTTTATGCTGTCAAGAGTATTATCTATAACATTCTGCAGAGGTATTTTCTATTTTGGTATGCTCTGTACAAAAAAAAAATATATATATTTATATATATATATATATGTTAAATGGATATAAAATAATAATAATTAAATGGTTTATATTGTAAAGTGTTGACCATTAGTTTCACTATCTTCTGACATTGCCTCATGTGGGAAATGCTCCTCTAGCCATTACAGAGTACTAGACATTTCTGTGAGAAAAAAAAGATAATATATTTTTTTTTAATCTAATACAGAAAGTTTATAAATATATGAGTAAAATTAAGTACATTTACTATTTCAGGTAAGATGTGTTCTAAGTACTCTGTAGGTCTGATCTTGCTCTTAGTTCTGTAGTGTCTGTGAGGTGATTATGTTGGAAGCCAATTTATCTTCTTTTGGGTTATTCCATTTTAGAACATATTGGTCCTCATCACGACTTTGGCGGTAACCCTTAAATCCGGCGGTAGCGCTATTAACGCCGGATTTAAGGGACCGCCAAATCAGGACTTCGGCTGATTTCGCCCCAGCTCTGAGCTGGGAGGAAATCCGCTGAAAATGTGCGCTATTACCGCCGGCGGGAAATCCGCCTGCGGTAAGAGCGCGAATTTTCCCCCATGAACCCAATGGGGAATGGGGCATTCCTGAATGGGCTCAATGGGGAATGGGAAATTACTTTACCACCGAACTCGTGATCCGGCGCTATTAGCGCCCGGGAGTTCGGCGGTAGGGCTAATACCGCCGGCGGTAATGCCCAAGTCGTGATGAGGCCCACTGTATTTAAATGAATGGTTAGTGTGTTACATATATGGGTTACATTTCTTATGTATTACTACATATAATGTGTACGTGTGCTGCTTTTTGAATTTGTTAATTGTTCCTATGTTATGATATAACAATCAAACATACCCCCCCAGAGTTTTTAGGTAGTGGTACTGTTCTCCGAACATGTCCGCGGACATTAAAAGAGTTCCAGGACATCAGGTTCAGTATGTTCCATATCACATGTACATAAAGTCAAAGTTGTTATTGTTAAGTTGCGCTACTAAAAACCTATGAAATTCAGTAAAAAAACTTTGTTAAAGGGACTTTATGGTTCCAAGTACAACCCTTGAAATTCGCCCGTTATGGTAAGCTAAGCAACCATAACTCGCGCCACCACCGTGCACTGCTAAGCCTAACACCCAGGACATCAAAGATGACATCACAAATAAATGTCTAAACAATAAAGCTCCTCGATATCTAATAGAAAGATTCTCCAGGAAGAACTCTACTAGACCCACAAGACTAGCGAATTCCAACTGCCTCCAAGTGCCTCGCTTTAAACTGACCACCATCGGGGGCACCAGTTTCCCAGTCAAAGTAGCCCAACTTTGGAACTCACTAACTACTACACTTACAATGGACCAAACCTTCACCAAATGTAGGCAATTCTGATCACATGGCTCCTAGAAAATGATGCCTAGTGAACCTGTAAAGTACCTTTCCTGTAAATAACTGCATATCTTCTTGTATATTGTTGACCTATTTATTCCCCACTTCTGTATAGTCATTACCTGACTCCTATAGGTATCTGTCATTGTTGTTTTTTTAGTGTTTATCCCGAGATCAACTGTCTCCCCTTCACCTGTATCCATTGTAACTAATGTAACCTATGTACTAAGCTGAATTACTTCTTACTTTGCCTGCACCTTGATACCTTCGGGTCTGGTGCGCATAATACATTTCAAACAAACATAAATAAAAAAGCTTTCTTTATCAATTTGGATGAAAAGTTACTTGTCGGGGCACTCGTAGGGCACTTTTGGAAGTTGCGCTCCAAGTCCCATCTTGCGCTACAAGTCCCAGAGTTTGTTACCCCATGATGAATTAGTTTATTTCTTTTAGGGACTCTACGGTTAGAGCCTCTCCTACTTCCTCTGCTCCTTCTCATGCCTGTTTCTGATACTTGCTCAAGTTTACTCTCATCTGGTGCAAAATGGGACTAGCTTTATCACACTTATTCCACTCTCCTTTCTTGGTCCTCATTTTAGGACTCCCTCTGACAGGTTCACTAGGCCTGAGCAGGGTGTCTCCAGCTCACCACAATGCTCTGGTTGCTTGTGCTCACCACTTCTCGGCTGCTCCATATCCAGCCACCTGTGGGCTGGCAAATCTCAGCCTCCTTATGGCTCCTTTGCCAACAAGACATCATAGTTTGCAGTCCACTCCTGCTTTCTAACACCTCTTCTCAACATTGATGTACCATGCACAGATACCTTGGTAGTACAGTTTCTCTTCTGCACAGAGGTTGATACTCAGTATTTCACACCAGGCTCTAAAGGATTGCCAGCAACTTAGAGAATCGATTGAACGTATTAGACATACTGCAAATTATTGTAAAACTCTTTGGGATTTCTTTATTTACACATTTTCCATCCATTACTTATGGATTAGCTGAACTTACCCCAGAGTGATGGTTTAGTAAGCAACATGTTGAGCTGTAATCGAGTTCCGAAAAGGAGAATCGGCATATAGAAAACTGGATACCAACTGTGGTGGACTAGTTTGGGATCAATCTTTCAAGGGTTGTAAAAGCAAAACGGAGAACCTTTTAATGCATAAAACAGCCTTTCTGCAGATAGCAAATGAGGTCTAAAAACCAGTTTGACTTTTTAGAAATGTGATTCAAAGATAGGAATATTAATTCTGGCCAAACTGAATGTTACCCATGAAAAGAAGTCCTATATTATGTTAATCCTTGAAAAGCAAAACCTGTCCCCACGAAAATGGCCTCCTGGTGCTGAAGAATGGAAACACAGCTTCAGTTGTGGTCTTATTGTGGTAAAGGTTATATCTTGAGGAGAGTAGAGAAATAAAGATGCTCAACAAAATCATGATTTACAAATCATCGACCAATCCAGTTTTGGAAAGAGTTTATTTGAACAAGCTTGAAGACAGTTAAACTGATGATTTTGCCCAATAAGAAAACATGACTGTATTATTCTCACTAAAACCCCTAATTATGTGTTGATGGGATATATACATTTGTTTGTAATTATACCTTTTGTTAACATTAGAATTGTCTTCATCAGGTGACACTTTAAGGTATTTATCTTCTGGTGATTTAGGAACTGATATGAATGAAGGGCAGCTGATGGGAGATTTTGAAATTGATTCCAAGCAGCTGGAAGCTGAATCATGGAGCCAAGTTGTGGATAGCAAATTCATGAAGCAGCACAAGAAGGATGTTGTCAAACGCCAGGATGTTATTTACGGTGAGATATATATATATAAATATATATAAATATATATATATATGGGATCATGACTTTTCTGTCTCACTTGGGCCAAACCACTGTTTAGCAGACTGATCAAGAGATTTTCACTCATTCCTTTTCAAATCGAATTGCTCAGAAAAGAACCAACATAATATTAATGTCCAGCACATGTTGAGTATTGAATTGCAAGATCTATACTTTGAGCAACACAATAATTTATGAAAAAGAGGTCTATAACGAATTACAAGTTGAGTGACTGAAAATTCTCTCTATTGTTTACTTCCACATTCCGAAACGGTGTGTGGCAGAGACTTGTGTATCTTGGTCATGTGTGGCAGTGTTATATGTAAAGTGAAATGAATTTAGGCAGTTGTATGCCTCATCGTACACTTAAGCAGACTTGAAGCCAGCTATCTGCATTTGAGATAGTCTATCTAAATGCTATTGGTCACACCAAGAAAAGTTATTCAAAGTGTTCTTGACATATTTCTGTCTTTGACATACCTGTAAAGGCTGTTTTTGGTGTTTAGTGGTAGTATACAAACATTTGTGTCTATTCATCAAGTCAAAATGCATGCTCTTTTGTCAATGACAGCCTTCCAGGGAGGAAACTTGCACATAGCAAATACTTAACCCTTTAAATCATCCCTGTTTCCTGCTTATGTTTTGTTATGTTATTTAGTATTGTATGCTGTGTTTTTGCTGGGTATTTTGGGGGATTGGGAGGTGGTGTGTGGGTGGTAGGCTGGGCTGGTGGCGAGTAGGAGGTGGTGCGGGGATCCCCCATTAAATGAAATGACCGCTGTGAAACCTACATGTTTAAAATGTAGATGTGTAGTTTCACGGTGGCGAAAACACATGGAACCATTTAGTATTTGTATCTCAGTATAGCAGTGTTACCATATTTTGATATTCTGCTTATTCTTTTTATGCTTTAAATGAGCAAAGGTTTTTTCTAGAGTCTGTATCTTGGAAGAGATTCTTTCAATGAAGTAGAAAATGGCCATTGATAATTGTTACATCACTTAATAGTTGAATTGGTAACTGAGACATATCACTGTAACGTCCATCCATATATTGATAAATATGTATTGCCTTTCACCTGTCACAATTACTCTTCAAATATTTCATTCATTATGTAAAGAGCAATGCTGAAGTCAGCCCGCTTTAGTCACTATTGCCCATACATGTTACAGGAGTACCTTCAGACCTGTGAAAAGTTGATCTACTCAACAAAATGTGTACCTTGCTTGTAATCTAATCCACAGTGGAAAGCTGCTAGAGTAGAGCTGTAAACCATACACATTTAGCCACTGAGCAGTCTTGCCATTTTGAATTAAAGGTTTAAAGGATTGTTGTGAAAGTCATACATGTACAATATGCCTCTGCAGTCCTCCTCTCTAGCAACTGCATTCTACATGTCATTTGTAAATTTGAGAAATTCAGTATGAAGCTTAATGATTGTGATTCTGGCAGAAATGTTTGATGGGCAGACGTGAGCAGCAGAAATCTTGGCTCACCACCTCGCCCCCTCAAACCTTTTCACAAGGTGCAGCAGACACAGGTAATGGGCTAGTATTGATCTTTAAATGTGTCATCTGGTTCTATGTGGTTTAATGACCAAAAATTGTAAAGTCATAAATTACTTTGTAGTGGGTTCCATTTTCTTTTCTTTTAATGGGCCCCCCACAAACTCCCTTCCTCACCTCATAAACATGACAATCTGTTTTCCCACCACAATGAAATGTTCTGCTAAGTACCATACCACTTTATAATTTGTCGAGCTGAAACAAAATATAGAGTCAACTTTGTAATTTCTCAGTTTATAACAATGATAAAGCAATATTTACACAGCTGTACTCAGTATCACAAAATGGATAAATGTCTTCCGTGGATACCTTCAAACTAGAGTGCTTAATACATTCTTCAAACAATTCTCTTTGGTGCGCTGTTATAATTTTTGGGTGCCTCTTCAAATGAAATTTTGAAAATGGGAAGCCTGTATCTTAAATTCATTTGGGCTCAACATTCCCTAATTTTGTTTGTAAATTTAGTGTGCTTCGATTCAGGACAATGATAATACTGCACCATCAAACCAACATTTCTGAAGTATGAAGAAGCTAAAGTGTCTATCAGTAGTGGGCAGATAACAACAAAAAAAGAAATGGGAAGTAAGAGTAGCAGCTGCCTGCCTGTTGTTGCCGCCTGCAGTGCCCTCTTGATGTGCTCACACCAGTCGTATTAGTTGCTGGTGCCAGGGAAGGAGCACTCTACGATTTGTGTTGCCTGAGCTAAAGAGGACATATTAAGACTGTAGTACACCTTTCCATTTACAACCATTACTGGGTACACATAAAGTATTGATTAAACAAAAATACAATTTTTGTACCTTGAAAATATAGTTTTACTTTTCTAAAATCATTCCAGTAGAGAATGAGAACCACTGACCTATAATCTACTCTTGCCTTGAATCCTCTCCTGAGCAATGACTGACCACAATAAAGGAGAAAGGTAGCTTTAGACATAACGATTCCATAAGCCTTGATCAGATCCTTTATTAAAACACAGAAATTTGCTTTGTCTGTTGTGTGCATGGCTTTCTTTGGACATGTATGATCCATGTGTGCCTCAAGAATACTTTAAAGGAAATGTTTTGTTCCCCTTTGCAGAACTTATGCAGACAGAGATGCACCATGTCCGTACCTTGAAAATCATGAGTGATGTGTATAGCCGAGGCATGATGACTGAGCTGCAGTTTGAACAGCACATGGTGGATAAGATATTTCCTTGCCTGGATGATTTGCTGAAAATTCACAATCAATTCTTTCAACACATCCTGGATAGGAAAAAGGAGTCAATGGTGGAGTCAAGTGATAAAAACTTTGTTATCAGAAGGATAGGGGATATCTTAGTAAATCAGGTGAGCATTAAAAGGCAGGTGTCATTGAACTCGTGGGGAAGCACATGCCAATTAACAGCTGTTCAAGTGCATTCATTTACTATGGGAAAAACATGAAATATACTAAACTGATTGGCTTGAGAAACTGCATGGCTTAGCAGTTTGGAAATGGGCAAGGTCACCCTTAGAGAATACTGTTGGACCATCCAGTGTCTCATGCCACTCAGTTTAGTAGATTTCATGTTTTTCCTTTAATAAATGTCTGCAATTAAGCAGCTTTTAATTGGTGTGTGCCTCCCCATGAAACTTTTACTGCAATACTGAGCAGTGAAGGATCGAACAACAGGATTGCCTGGTGTTTGTATTCATTTCTGATAAGGTTTTCTGTTTAAAGCACAATGTTCCAAACAAATAAATGGATGAGTGGAGACTATTGAAGAGAAGTGGGGCAGACATGTGAAATACCTTCAGATGGTAGTCTGCACAGTCATGGGGTTACCATTAAAACATTATAGCTTTGGTTTTATTCTTCATGCAGTTTTCTGGGGAGAATGCAGAGCGAATGAAGAAAATATATGGCAAATTTTGTGGTCACCACAACGAAGCAGTGAATTATTTCAAAGACCTCCTTGCCAAGGATAAAAGGTTTCAGGTCTTCATGAAGGTACAGTACACTCTTCATCTTGGATATTTTATGAGCATCAGTGTGTACATTTTTGCCATTCATATGCAATATTACTATTCTCTTGTTTTTAGAAGAAAATGAGCAGCACAGTAGTGAGAAGATTAGGTATACAAGAATGCATCTTATTGGTAACGCAGAGAATCACCAAGTACCCTGTGCTATTGCAGCGAATATTGCAATATACCAGAGGTGAGTGCCGAAGTTCCTTTTTAAAATGTAATCTTTCATTTGATGAATCCCTATGAAAAATCAATAAATTCAATGGCTAAAACTAAATTAGCAATATATATGCATTTTAGAAGTAGCAGGTGTACAGTGAGTGACACTCAGAAAACCATGGCCTTCGTACATTTAAGTGAAATAAGACAGACTCAGTAGTAAAGTTATATGAAAAAAGACAGTTCATGCCTCTTTGTTTTTCCTGTAAAGCTCTGTGTTTAAGAACAGATGCTCCCGTTTCTAGAGGAGTCTTTTTAAGGTTATGCTGGTCATGTCAATCTTTTGGATGTTCACTAGTTTCTTAGCACTTACTATTTTGGCAGATAAGGAAATGGAGCAGTGGGATATGAGACCACTAAGGCACGAACAAGCCATTTGTTTTTGTTCAGACCTCTGTTACGACACTAGTCCCCTTGTTCAGCATTAAGCAACATAACCACATTTTGCACTTTATGAAACTCCACTCCGTAGCCAGATTTCCATTTCGTTCCAGTTTATCTACTCATGAAATCCAGTAGTATTTTTGTTATCCTTCATAACATCTGAAAGGGTGTGCAATTGTGTACACTTGCATGAAATATGTAAGGAGGAGTGGAAATACGTACATTTAAAATTTAGAAATAATACAAAATGGGATTGTGTTTTTCTGACTTTCTCCTGCATGGGATCTTACATGGATTCACTTGCTCATAGATATTCCCCGTCGGAGGGCTGGGAATCCTTGGTAATATTAAAAGCAGTTTTGCTTTAAAACTAAAACTACTTGTCGCTTATACAGCCTATTCCTGTCTCTTTGGGTCATTCTGCCCGAGCCAATGGCAGTCGTTCTCTTCAGATTTTTACCAAACGTTTTCGTGTTGGGAGTCCTTAGATTTCGCTCCTCAAAAATCTTGATATATGTTCTATTTTCGTGAAATTATTTCCATTGTTTTTCATCTCGGGTCACATAGGTGAGCCCCAGCGGCGGAGACCTTTTCCAGTTGAGATTTATTCCATCTGCCGCTTTTTTTCTTCGTATGAGGCCTTCTCCTTGTCCTTGGGCCTTCACCATGCAGCATGCGGGACGCCAGCAAGAAGTGTCTTTCTCTTCAGGCCCTGTTCCAAGTGCAACCTGAAGAACGTCTTTGTGGATGATCGGCATGCCAAATGTCTCTACTGCTTGCACCCGTACCACGATGGGGACAGCTGTTCCATCTGCAAGTCTTTCTCCTCCAAGACTCGACTCGATCGTCACAGAACCTTGGTGACTTGGCTGGAGGTGGGTGCCAAGCCCTCTGTTCGAAACCATGCCTCTACCCGAGACAGTAAATCTGAGCATTCTCTCTCCACTAAGAAGTCAAGATCAGTGAGATCAATTCCCTGGGGAAGAGACCTAAAAAGGACGAAGTCCCACGCTCCAACTTTATCTCTGTCGACTGCCCCCAAGGCTCTGTCTACGACAGCGGGGCCCACTGCCACAACCCTGACACTCATCAGAAAAAGGGTGCATGTCGATTACCTCTCTGCTGACGAGTCTATCACCATCCATGAGCAGTCACTCCAAAGGTCACGTTCGTATTATGTTGTCGAAACTCAAGTCTCTTTTGGACTCCACTATTAAGTCTTCATCGGTCCATCGACAAGAATCTTAGTATACCACCTTGTCGACAATTCCTCCGCCTACCGTCTTGTTGACCGCTCCAACTACTTCAACGACTTGCCACGATAATCATCCACAAGGTTGCTGTACCTCCACGGCTGCCCTTATCCGGTCCACCCGCAGCTCCGTCGACTGCACCACAGGCTCTGTCCTCGTCTTCTTCCCCAGGGCTCCGAGTGTGGACAAGGAGATGTGGCCAGCTCACTCCTTTCTCCCAAGACAAACCAAGGCAAGACCGATTCTTCACCCCATCATCAGTGGGTTCTCCCAGAGCATTGCCATCTGCTCTACTACATGCCGGCACTCCCTCAGAGGATGAGCCTCTGGGGTCTTTCTCGTCTGATCTGAAAGAAGTTGGGTATTCTCCTGACCACATTCATCCTAGACCTTATTTCTCCCTGCAGCTTCAACAGCCTCATTGCTCTCTGTAGGCACTGACGGCTGTGCCCTTGCCTGCAGCGCCCATGGGGAAAGCGCCAAGAGACCTGTCTTAGGACATCCTGTCTGCTCTGGACCCCTTGGTTTCTGAGCTGCAACAGCGTCTGCCTCCAACAGCTCCCCAGGCTGCTCCCTCTAGGAATCCACCATTGCCCGCAGGGCAGAGGTTGCATTTAGTGCCTTCCCCTACATCTCCGCCTAGTTTGTTTTTCATCCCTGTAAGTAACCTCACGGACACAGATACTAATCCTGACACTGGCACCTCACAAGGTCCTTAAGGTACAGTTTGAGGATGTGGTTCCGGCTGATGGAGAACACCCGGATGTGGATCTGCCCTCCAGGGGCACTCCACCGGATGAGATCAGATGCTTTCATGCACTGCTGACCCATGCAGCAAAGTTATTCCACCAAGTTCCTGAAGAGAAGAAAAAGGAGTGTTTCCTTTTCCAGAGGAGAGAGTCGCCTATGAAATCATATGCGTCAATCCCCTTGCTTGACATATGGAAAGATGGCTTGTTGGGCATGAACACTTTTTACTCTGCTCCTCCAAAGAAGGATCGCCTAGAGAAGAAGTACAGAATACCGGATTCTGCCCCAAAGTGTCTTCGTTCCCAGACTTCACCCGACTCTGGTTTCTGTTCAGCGAGGAAAGGGTCTACTAACCCCTAATCTCCATGCATGGATCCACCAGACCAGGAGGATAAGAAGTTGGATGCATTTGGGAAACTCAACACCACTGCCGCCTCCACCATTAAAGCGGCTAATACTGTAGCTATACTCTCCAAATACGATAGAGAGCTGTGGTATAAGCTGGTACCCATCCTAGACTTACTCCTGGAGGACAAGAAGAATGGGGTGCTAGCATTATTTCATGCGGGTGAGTTTGCCTCTGATCACGCGATTACAGTCGCTTTGGACATTGTGGATTCAGGTTTCCGACAAATGGGCAACGGGTCAGTGCTCTGCAGGCATGGCTGGTTGAAGGCCACTAACTTTTGCCCTAAGGTCCAATTTATACGGCATGCTCGCTGGGTACTCTTCAGCAACTAAGGCAGTCCGTTTCTCCAGGTTCACTAAAGAGTACAGGCCAGCATATCGCCATCCTTTGCTCTCCGGCACGCAAGAGGCATACAGAGGACGTTCACATTCATACAGAGGGGGAACGCAGCATTGGCGTGGAATGTCCTCCAAGATGCAAACAAGCCTGACCGGGTCCAGGGCCTGGTCCCCCGTTTCAGCACCCCAGTGGGAGGCCATCTATCAGTTTGCCATCGAGTGCCGCAACATTGCCACCGACAAATGGTTGCTCAGCATTGTTGAGCAGGGTCACACCCTCGATGTTCCTGTCTTCTGCAACACCTGCCTCTGTTTTTGCAAGAGATCCGAGCACTGTTAATAAAAGGGGGCAATAGAGACATTGCTAAAACACTGTTTATGGTCTTTCCATCGATGGTAAACCATTGAATGCCATTGCATCGAAATGCTATCTTTCACATGTAAAATTGCATTTCCATCGAAACCAGTCCATCGAAAATATAAGTGGACTGGTTTCAATGGAAATGCACTTTTACATGTAAAAGATTGCATTTCAATGCATTTATTTTTACATTAAAACATTACATGGAGCTGTCCAGTGCTGAAATTTCGCCACTGTCCAGCTTCTTGTAACGTTTTAATGTTTTTTATCTATATTGGGGGTGGGTTCATCAATAGCACATGTGTTATGGCCATAGAGTGCATGGATGTGCCTGGTTTTTAATATGGCTTGTGCTTCTTGAGATCGTACACCAATTCCAATACTTTTTCAAATGTTGGTTACCTCACATACGCCAGGATTTTAAAAAGTATTAGAGCTGGTGTACAAGAAGCACAAGCTATATTAAAAATAAGGCACATCCATGCACTCTATGGCCATAACTCATGTGCTACTGATGTCATGGAACAATTGGCACACAAAAATGTCAATTGTGTGTCCTTGGTGCCAACTCTTGCAAGCTGTTCAAAATTCAATGAAACAATGTTGAAAAAAGAAATGCAACCAATAATTGAAATTTGATCCACAGATAAACTGGGCATAGATGGTATGACACTATCCATGTGTCAACAAGCCACAACAAGACTAAATACCCTGGAAAACTTTTATCTCCAACACAGAGAGAACATTTGGAGAAAATATTAAAATTATCTTTAAACTGTAGAGTAATGCTTAAACGTAACCTTGACGTGGAGCAAGGACTAGTTAATGGAGCACTTGGTACAGTTGTTGGCTTTCAAACATACCCACGTGACAACAACATTCAATTTGTCAATATTCTCTTTGACAAACTATCAGAATTTAAAAGGATAGGATGCTCAACAGCCTGCTTCCTTCTTTTCAAAGATATGTATGTACGCAGAGAACAATTTTCACTAACTCTAGCATACGCAGTTACCATTCACAAATCACAAGGTCTTACCATAGATGAAGCATTAAAAGATATTGGTAGCACAGTCTTTAAAGAAGGCATGAGCTATGTAGCACTATCATGCTTAGGTACACTTGACGGGCTATTTCTAATCAACTTTGATGCAAGTAAAGTAAATGCAGATATTCCTTGCATTCTAGAATACAATATGATATATGATATGATATTCTATTTGTATCGCGCTCATACACAAGTGTTTCAGAACGCGACAAGGCAAGGGAGGGGAACAGGGGTGAACAAAACAGCGATCTTACTAGGCCCAGTGACATTGAGAACATGCAAGTGCAAGGGAAAGGGGAAAAGTGCATGGAAGGGGGAGTGTGGAAAGTGCAGAGCAGGGGAGAACAGATAAATAGTCATAAATACAAATACATAGATAATGGAACAATAAACAGGGGTAGTGCAGTCAACAAGTGGCTGTGTTTACGGCAGCAGAGCTGGGTAAGTCTGATAAGTGCATAAAAGAAGAAAATGGGGATCTGGGGGACTGTATGGGTACAGATACGGACCCCAGTGCGAGGAGTGGCCAGGAGGCAGTGCAGAAGGGTGGCAGGTACCGGGGGACAGAGGGTGGCCAGGTGCACAGTGCCAAGAGAGAGCAGATCAGCAGGCAGAGGGGGAGCAAATGCAGATGCAAAGAAGAAGGACTTGAAGTGCTTCCAGAACCGGAGATGGTTCTCCTCAAGTTTTAGTCGCAGGGAGGCTGTCCAGAGGGAGGCCCCAGCCGAAGACGGCGATCTCCCCGCAGCTCGTTTCTTTGAACAACGACTGACCCTGAGGGAGTTAGAGTTAGAGGAGCAAAGGGCTCGAGAGGGGAGGTATTTGCGGAGGGATAACTGAAGGTATTTTGGACCCAGGCCCCAGAAAGCCTTGTGGACAATGCAGAGGGTTTTAAATTTAAACCTTGCATCCACTGGGAGCCAATGGAGAGATTTCAGAGCTGGAGAGATATGATCCGAGAGCGTAAGGCCAAGGACAAGTCTTGCAGTCCTGTTCTGGATTAGTTGCAGAGGGCGAAGAGTATAGGCAGGTAGATTTAGGAAGAGGCTGTTACAATAGTCCAACCTAGAGAGGACCAGAGCCTGGGAGACAGTGATCTTCTGGGGGAAGGAGAGGAAAGGAAGAGTACCTCTGAAGAGGTGCAGTAGGAAGTTTGACTTTTTAGATGCCTCCGAGATGTTGGCGGAGAAGGAAAGTGTGGAGTCAAAGATGACCCTGAGGTTCTTAGCCTTGCAGGTGGGGATAGGAGGAGGGCCAAGTGAGGCCGGCCAGAGAGAGAGAGGAAAGGATGGAGAAGGTGTGCCGATGATGAGGATCCCCGTCTTGCTGGCATTCAGACAGAGATCATTGGCGGCACACCAATCTTGAATGGCAGTTAGGCAATCTGAGATGAGAGAGGGAGAGGAGGTGGCCGAGGGCAGCCTGAAAATGAGTTGTGTCATCAGCGTAGCACTGGAAATTTGAGCAGAGTGTCAATGCAGTGGGCGAGAGTTGCCAGGTATTTTTTTATTTTTTTTATTTTTTATTTAAAATGTTTTCACATTTTTTTACAAAACTTTCTTACTTTCTTCATGAAAATATCCATGATTGTACAATCCCGAGTCATCCAGCAACGGAAAAAAAAGAAGAGAGCGAACATTGACAGAGTTGGTTGGGGAAGGCAGAAAGAAGATATGATAAAGTCCACATCTATACTTTCGTTAAATCGATGTTCTGCAGGAATTGGGTCACTCCGATGGTCTCATGCGTTCTCTCTCCCTCCATTAAGCGGTTCCACCAAAACCCCTCGTCATAATGGGATATGCCCTCAAATGGGTATAACATGTGAGTCGATCTCTCTTTTTCCAGTCCTATGCAGTCCAATAGGAGATGTATGATGGTTTCCTTTTCATCTCTCTTATCGCAGAACCAACACAGGCTAGAGGTTGAGATCCCTCTAATAGCTCTAACTTTGTTTGTGGAGATAATATTTCGCCATGCTCTCATGAAAGTTTGTCGCGATTGACGGTTTGGAAATGTCCTTAAGTATGGTCTTGTATCGTTCAATTTCATACTGATCAGAAGCAGGTGTGAGACTGATTTATATGCCAAGGCTAACTCCTGAGTTTTTATCCAGTCCCATGTTTCCAGTTTCATGGTCACTTTTGTCGGGTTGTTTGCAAGTTCAAATTCCGTAGATGTTGCCAGGTATTGGTTGAAAAGCCAGGGCGAGAGGTTAGACCACAGGTAGAGAGGAAGATGGATGATAGGAAGGACCCTAGTTGGGCTTTGTTCACTCCACACCCCCCATCTAAAAACCTATCCTGTTCCACAAAAAGCAAAACGTTGTAAAAGAAAACTACTTCTATGTGAAACGATACAAGATACCACTGCAATTCCTCCAAAGAAAAAAAAAGAAACTAATACTTCATCAAGTACCATAACCAAAGAAGAATCTACTGGTCAAAGTAACTCAGCTACTTCTTCAAAGAAGCAACACACACGCCGAACAAATAACTTCGACACAGAACTGTCAGGTCCATTCAAATTTTCAAATATAAGTGCTGTAAATTGCTACGCAAATGTAGCAATAAATATTCTATTCCAATTGCCACCAATTATTGAGAACCTTTACTTACGCAGTACAGACCAATTGTGTTTGCAAATGTTAGTCTTTCATAGTAATGCAACCAACAATCCTGACAACACCTACAGTGTTCATGGAATAAGACAAGAATTGGACTACTGTGCTGGAATTCTCAGATTCACTATAAATTCACAAGAAGATCCACAGGAATTTCTAATGTACTTACTACAAGTACTGGAAAACAAAAACATACCTATAAATGAAATCTTCCAGATTTCATACATGTAGAAACATACATGCACTCTCTGCAACCATGTGGTACAGGAACAAGTCCCTAATGAACGCTTCGTGAATGTATCCATACCTTACTGTGAATCCATTCCATTTCAGCAACTTGTACAAAATGCAAACAATGGCGGCTTATGTACTACCTGCAATTCAGATAATCGCCCCACCTTAAAAATACAGACACATAGTAAATAGGTAACGGTAATGCTTTAAGTTACAATGCAGATGGTACCAAAAACAACTGTAAGCTGACTGGATTCACACATGGTCAAGTATCACTTGGTAAGAAAACCTTCACAACAATAGGTATAATCTACCACGCAGGAGCCACAACCAGTGCAGGTCACTACACTGCATATATAAAAAATAATTGTGGATGGTTCAAATGTAATGATAGTACCATTACTCTAAAGCAAATCTTGTAAACGCTTACTTAATATTCTTAAAACCAAAATTTAATACGTAATCTGTGTATGAACATAAGCAAACTTCAGCTTCAAAACTGTGCACGGTTAGAGTACGCGAACATGTATGTAACTGCCCCAAGATTCTGCAACAAGCAAACAGATAAATAAATACCACTAAAATGTAACAAGAAATACACAGTAAGAATATGCCAATAGGTATCGAACTGCCCCAAAAAATCTGTAACAACCCAACAGATAAATGAATAGCATAAAAGTAGAAATAAACAATTAGACCCTAATCTAACCCTAGCCCCAACCCTAACCTCTAACCCTATCTAACCCTTAATCTAACCCTAGCCCCAACCCTACCCTACCCTCTAACCCTAGTTTCGAATATACCATCGAATTATAGCCAATGAAAAGGAATTTTGATGGAAATGCTTTTCGTTGGATATAATTCGATGGTATAGCATTAGATGAAACTGATTTCAATGGCATGACCAGATACCCTAAAACACTTCTGGGGCTCCGGAGTGTACTACAGATGCTTCCTGGTAAGAAGGAAGTCGTGTGGTTGGAGGCGCATCCTCGACCTGAGGCAACTGAACACATTTCTGAAGTCACAGAGGTTCCGTATGGTCACATTCCAGCACATGCTCGAACAAATGGAGCACAGAGACGTCTTGGCTTCCCTAGACCTAGAGGATTCCTACTTAACATCCCCATTCATAGCAGGCACAGACACTTCTTCTGGATTTGTCATAAACGGCAGACATTACCAATTCAAGGCTCTTCCTATAGGCCTCAGTAGGCTTGGATGGTCTTCGGAAAGTGTCTGGCTCCAGTGGCAGCCCATCCACGGCATCTATCCCTACCTAGACGACTGGCTGATCTGCACCTGCTCTCCTCCACAGGCTTTAGAGCACACTAAAGAGACCATTAGGTGCCTGACTTTGCTGGGATTCTCAATCAACTTTTCAAACTCCTGCATGGTGCCATCGCTTAACGCTCTTTCTAGGCTCACGTCTCAACACAATGACGTGTCTAGCTTCTCCCACGGACGTGAGGGTTGAGGCCATCTTGCGCAAAGTACAGATGCTCTCAACTCTTTCGAATTACAACCGTCCGCTCCATCAAATCTCTGTTAGGGATGATATCTTCATGCATCCCCCTGGTCCCTCGTTGCAGTCTGCACATGAGGCCTCTGCAACAGTTCTTAGATGCCCGGTAGCAGCAAGTATCCGGCTCCCGGAAGGACAAGATCACCCTCGTTCCAGTGTTCAGGAAGATACTGCAGTGGTGGTCCGTTCGTCAGCATGACCTGCTAGGCGCTCTTTTTCGCCTTCCAGCGCATCAGGCCACAGTGACCACCAATGCCTCCCTGGAAGGGTGGTGAGACTGCACAGGTCAACTTCACGGCAGGTGCTTATGGCAACCAGAGAAGGAGTTGCACTTCTCCAGCATGGGGTCTGGCATGGATTCACATGCTCATGAATATTCCCCGTCGTCAGGCTGGGAATCCTCGGTAAAGAAAAAAACCAGTATCAGTTTCGTTTCTGATCTGTCTTTCGTAGTAATAACCAATCACTGGTCTCTGCGTCATACTGACCACAGCCAATGACTGCCCTCTACCTAAGCACCGCCTCTGGCAACCATCTTCAGATTTTTACCGCACGTTCAGGTGTTGGGATCCTCGTGCTATTGCTCTCGAGCGTTAGTGCTATTTTTTCACGTTTTTTCTCAAAAACTTCGTTTTTTCGGTCAAAAGAGCCTCAAGCTCCACCGACTCTCCATCCGATCAACGGGGACCCGTGTCGGATTCGTCTGCGCCCCTCAAGGGTGAAGATTTCGTCGAGCTACGCTTTTGGAGGACTCCAGAAGCTTCTCAGGCCCGGACATGGCCCAGGAGAAGGGAAGCTCGACGCCCGGAAAGCTGTTCAGGATCTGCCCTGGATGCCAGCTGCAGAACGTCTTTAAGGAGGACGAACACTCCTTTTGTCTCTACTGCTTACATGAGGACAAGACGCACGTGGAGAAGGACTGTGCGTTTTGCGGCAATATGTCGGAGCGGACCATGAAGGACCGCCATCAACGTCTCGCCAACTGGCTGGAAGGGAAGAGCCCGTCAGGTGAGAAGAAGAGGAAGAAATCCGAGCGGTCTTCTAAGACCTTTGAGGACGCCCCGGCGACGGGGGTCCAACACAAGGCAAAGCACCGCGAGTCCGCTGGCACCGGGAGCGCCGAACGGTCGGGCTCTACGGGCGCCAGGCAGGGCGCACCCTCCCCGGCACCATCAGCCACGAGCCAACGCTCTGGGTCGGGTAAGAGGAAAGGCGAGCACCCGGCGAAGCTCCTGGAGAGGCCCCGGTCGAGCTCGAAGGCCCCATCGGAGGGGGAGCGAGGCAGTGTCCCCCCCCCTCAAGGATAAGGCGGTGAGCGCACCTAAGGTGGTGAGGGCCTTAATCCAGCCGGCCAAGCCCTCTATCGATACTGTCGCGGCGGCCCTGGCTCAGCCTGTGGAGGCTACACCAGTGGTGGCGACCTCGGGGCTCAGAGTCTCCCTGCCACCTCGGAGGGAGTCCTCTTTTGTGCCCATCGATAGGACCCCTGTGAAATCCCCGGCGGGGAAGAAAAAGGGGGGGCAGGGCGTCGTCGTAGATTCGGCCTCAACCTCGGAGGAAGAGCTGATCGAGGTCTTAAGCCACGGCCTTGGCGTGGAAGAAGACCGGCCCGTCGGGATGGATCCCGACGCAGGTGACGACGACATCGTCGAGGGTGCCGACGGGGCCCCTGATCGCCCGTCGGATTCCCCTCTGCCAGCGCCGCAAGACAACTCGGCGGCCATTTTGTTGGCTATACAGTCCTTATGCTCAGAGATAAGGACGAGACTACCGTTGCCGACGGAGGAACCTCTCCCGTCGGGGGATCCTGAACCGGGACCTTCTGGTGTTCCCCCGCCCAAGAAAAGAAGGATTCACCCTCCACCTCCTTTTCAGCCGTCGCGCCCCGTCCAGCCCTCCTCCCCGTCCACCCGAGGGGATGATACGGGGACTGACACGGCAGCGACGGGTTCGGACGACGAGGTATACGACGAGGATCTACCGTCGTCACCTCCCACCAGGGCTTCTCCGCCCGACGAGATTGGATCGTTCCACTCCATGATCGCCAGGGCATCCGAGCTTTTCCAACTCTGCCCTGAGGAGAAGAAAAAGGAAGGATTCCTTTATCAACGGCGCGAGGCCAAGAGGAAGACGGTCCTCGCGGTGCCTCTACTGGACGACATTTGGGATGAGGGCCTCGCCCTCCTCAAGAACCCTTCCACGACGCCAGCTAGAAGAGACCGGTACGAGAAGAAGTACCGGGTCCCGGACGCGGCCCCCCTGTGCCTCCGGGCGCAGCCTACCCCGGACTCCGTCGTCTCCGCGGCGGCCAGGAAGAAAGCGGGGGGGTGCGGCCTCCACATCGACTTCCCCACCGGACGGCGAGGGAAAGAAATTGGACGCTATGGGACGCAGGGTCATCTCGTCTGCAGCGACGACGATTAAAGCGGCCAACGCCTTGGCTATCGTGGCCCGCTACGACAGGGAGCTATGGTACAAACTGGCTCCCCTGCTGGACTTCCTACCGGACGACAAGAGGGCGGATGCCCTGGAGATCCTACAGGAAGGTGAGGTGGCGTCGGACCACGCCATCACTATTGCGACGGACATCGCCAACACTGGGTTTCGCCAGTTGGGCAACGGCGTGTGCCTTAGGCGGCGTGGATGGCTCAAGGCTACGGACCTCCGTCAAGACGTACAGACCAGAGTCCTGGACATGCCGTTCGATGGGAACAACCTGTTTGGGAAAACAGTGGACGATTCCCTTCAGGCCATTAAAGCGGACACTGAGACGGCCCGGGCCCTTGGGGTTCTGCAGCAACGACGGATGCCCTTTCGGAGCAGCGGAGGCAAGGGCGCCTCCAAAGGTTCCGGCGGCGGTTTCTCCACCTACCGTCAAGCGGCCCGCTCGTCGTCTCAGGAGGCCTACAGAGGACGAGGCAAGTCTGGCGGACCCCGCCGTCGTCGCCAAGGAGGTCAAGGCGGCAAAGCCTCGTCGAAACAGGATTGAACCGGCCGTGGGGTCGGGCCCCCACCGAAGCACCCCGGTGGGAGGCCGGCTGGCGAGCTTCGTCAGCGTGTGGGAGTCCATCTCCACCGACCGTTGGGTGCTGGACGCCTTAGCCCGGGGCCACGCGCTCGAGTTTCAAAGAAGGTGCCCGCGCGTCCCCCCCGTGGCCAGGAAAGAGCTTCACGTCCCTCAGCTTCTCCTGGAGGTAAAGGCGATCCTCAGGAAGGGCGCCATCGAACTCGTTCCAAAGAGGCTTTGGGGCTCCGGAGTTTACTCGAGATACTTCCTCGTGAAGAAGAAGACGGGAGGATGGCGCCCCATCCTAGACCTGCGACGTCTGAACAAGTTCATCAAGGCGCAGAAGTTCCGGATGGTCACCCTCCAGCACGTCCTGGGGCAGCTGGAGGAAGGAGACTTCCTGTCGTCGTTGGATTTGGAGGATGCCTACTTCCATATTCCCATCCTAAAGGGGCACCGAAAATTCCTCAGGTTTGTGGTCCAAGGGCGTCACTACCAGTTCAAAGCCCTCCCCTTCGGACTACGGTCGGCACCCAGGGTATTCACCAAGTGCCTTGCACCGGTGGCGGCGCAGCTGCGCCGCGAGGGGATCCACGTCTACCCCTACCTGGACGACTGGCTCATCCGAGCCAAGACGAGGGAGCTCGCCGTGGAGCACACGGCAAGGACCGTCCAACTTCTCACGGACCTGGGATTCTCCGTGAACTACGCCAAGTCCCACCTGGTACCCGCGCAAAACTCACTGTTTCTGGGAGCGAAGCTCGACACAGTGTCCCTTCTGGCCTCCCCGTCGGAGGAAAGGACCAGGTCCATCCTGGGCAAGGTACAGCGGATGTTGGTTTCCGACGCGGCCAAGGTGAGGTCCATCAAGTCCCTCCTCGGAATGATGTCTTCTTGCATCTACCTCATTCCCATGTGCAGGCTCCGGATGCGCCCGTTGCAGGAGTTCCTGGACGCGCGCTGGATCCAAACGACGGGCGGCTTCGAGGAGAGGATCACACTCGACGAGAGTTTCCGCCGAGCGGTCCGGTGGTGGGGCAACCACGCGCATCTGACGGTGGGCATGGACTTCCAGACCCCAGACCACCAGGAGACAGTGACCACGGATGCCTCCCTGGAAGGGTGGGGAGCGCACACCGAAAACCTGCATGCGAGAGGCCTTTGGCTCCCGACGGAGAAGTCCCTCCATATCAACGTCCTGGAGCTCCGTGCAGTGTTCTGGGCCCTCAGATCCTTCCTTCCGTCCCTCAAGGGCAAGGTGGTGAGGATCTTCACCGACAACACCACCACCATGTTTTACATCAGGAAACAGGGTGGAACCAGGTCCCCAGCGCTGTCCAAGGAGGCGCAGGACCTGTGGCATTGGGCCGTCCCCCAAAGGATGTTTCTGGTGCCGTTTCATCTGGCAGGGATAAAAAACACCATCGCCGACTCACTCAGCAGGGAGCTGCGCTCGTGCCACGAGTGGGAACTACGGCAGGATCTAGTGGATCGCCTCTTCCGACGGTGGGGCACACCCCAGATCGACCTGTTCGCGACGGCGACTAACTCCAAGTGCTGGAGGTTCGCCGGCAGGTTTCCCCAGGCGAGGAGCATGGGCGATGCTTTCTCGTTCCCCTGGGAGGGCCTGTTCCTCTACGCGTTCCCTCCTTTGCCACTGCTAATCCGGCTCGTCAACCTGCTCAAGAGGTCACGGTGCAGGATGATCCTCGTCGCACCTGCATGGCCGAGGCAGATATGGTTCCCGGACCTTCTGGACTTGTCAGCGTCCCCGCCAATCAAGCTGCCGGTGGACGCGGATCTACTCTCCAGGGAAGAAGGCGCCATCCTCCACCACGACTGAAATCGCTGAACTTGCAGGCCTGGCTCCTGCAGCGCTAGAGTTTGGAGGATACGACATACCGGCCGACTGCAGAGAGGTTTTTGCAAAGGCCAGGGCGTCCTCGACTCTTAAATGCTACGGACACAAATGGAAGAGGTTCTCTGTCTGGTGCCACGCACAGAAGATTAACCCTCTACGGATTACGGCTCCCCAGGTACTGCCGTACCTGCTGACGCTGGCCAAAGCTGGACTGGCACACGCGTCCATCAAGATTCATCTTGCTGCGATCTCCCGATACACCAGAACCACGGGCCGGACGTCCTTGTGGTCTCATCGTCTGGTGAAAGAGTTCATGAAGGGACTGTTCAGATCGTTCCCGCCGGTGAAGGCTCCGGCCCCGGCGTGGGAGCTCAACGTGGTGCTGACCAAGCTCATGGGACCTCCGTTCGAGCCTCTGCACTCGGCCCCGTTGAAGTTTCTGTCGTGGAAAACAGCGTTTCTTGTGGCCATCACCTCCGCACGACGGGTGGGAGAGATCCAGGCCCTTTCCTGCAAGGCCCCGTACTTGACTTTTCACGACACGAGGGTAGTGCTCAGGACGCACCCCTCCTTCATGCCCAAGGTACCGTCGGACTTCCATCTCAACGAACCCTTGGTGTTGCCTGTGTTCTTCCCGTCGCCTTCGTCTCCGGCTGAGAGGACTTTGCACTCGCTGGATGTGGCTAGAGCGCTGAAGTTCTACGTGGACCGCACGAAGTGTTTTCGGAAGACGTCACAACTCTTTGTGAACTTTGGACCTGTCAATCAGGGGAAGGCTCTCTCGAAGGCTTCCATTTCCAGATGGCTCTCCGGCTGTATCATGTACTGTCATCGGTTGGCAAACCGACCGCTGCCTGGCCGTCCGAGAGCCCATTCCACCAGAGCGATCGCAGCTACCACGGCGTTCCTTTCTGGTGTGCCCCTGCTGGACATATGCAGGGCTGCTACGTGGAGGTCGACGCACACCTTCACGAAATTCTACTGCGTCGATCGGGATTCCAGGGAGGAGTCCAGTGTCGGCCAAGCAGTGCTGCGCAACCTGTTCGCCTGAGGTGAGCCTGGTGAGGAGGTAAGATGCTTAATGTTGAGTTTGATGTACTGCTTAATGTTGAGCCTTTGCCACCTCCCGTGGTTGTGCATGTGTGTACTGCTATGTATTCTTTATTCATGAGCATGTGAATCCATGCCAGACCCCATGCTGGAGAAGGAACAAGTTACTTACCTGTAACTGTTGTTCTCCAGCATGGGTCTGGCATGAATTCACATGCGAACCCTCCCGCCTACCCCTCTGCGGCTCTTCACTTGGTCATACTGCCACTTCACGTGCTTCCAAATCTGAAGATGGCTGCCAGAGGCGGTGCTTAGGTAGAGGGCAGTCATTGGCTGTGGTCAGTATGACGCAGAGACCAGTGATTGGTTATTACTACGAAAGACAGATCAGAAACGAAACTGATACTGGGTTTTTTCTTTACCGAGGATTCCCAGCCTGACGACGGGGAATATTCATGAGCATGTGAATCCATGCCAGACCCATGCTGGAGAACAACAGTTCCAGGTAAGTAACTTGTTCCTTCTCCAGCATGGGGTCTGGCATGGATTCACATGCTCATGAATATTCCCCGTCGTCAGGCCGGGAATCCTCGGTATAGAAAAAATCAGTATCTGTTTCGTTTCTGATCTGTCTTTCTTAGTAGTAACCAATCACTGGTCTCTGGGTCATACTGCCCCCAGCCAATGACTGCCCTCTCCCTAAGCCCCGCCTCCGGCAGCCATCCTCAGATTTTTACCGCATGTTCAAGTGTTGGGAGTCCTCGTGCTGTAGCTCTCGAGCTTTTGCTGCGTTTTCGCGCTTTTTCCAGGAGATTTTTCTCATTTTTCAGTTAAATGGAGCCTCAAGCTCCACCGTTTCTACATCCAATCAACGGGGATCCGTTTCGGAGTTTTCTACGCCCCTCAAGGGTGAAGATTTCGTCGAGTTATGCTTTTGGAGGATTCCAGAAGTTCCGAGGCCTACCCCGGACATGGCCCAGGAGAAAGGAAGCTCGACGCCCAGGAAGCTGTTCACGGCCTGCCCTGGATACCAGCTTCAGAATGTTTTCAAGGAGGACGAGCATTCGTTATGCCTCTACTGTCTCCATGAGGACAAGACGCACAAGGAGAAGGACTGTGCGTTTTGTGGGAACATGTCGGAGCGGACCATGAAGGATCGCCACCTCCGTCTCGCCAACTGGCTGGAAGGGAAGAGCCCGTCAGGCGAGAAGAAGAAAAAGAAGTCCGAGCGGTCTTCTAAGTCCTGTGAGGGTGCCCCGGCGACGGGGGCCCAACAAAAGGCTAAGCACCGTGAGTCCGCGGGCACCGGGAGCGCCGAACGGTCGGGCTCCTTGGCTGCCAGGCAGGGCGCATCCTCCCCGGCGCCATCAACCACGAGCCAACGCTCTGGCTCGGGTAAGAGGAAGTCCGAGAACCCGGCGAAGCTTCTGGAGAGGCCCCGGTCGATCTCGAAGATTCTGGCAGAGGGGGAGCGAGGCTCGGACCCTCCCCCCAAGGTGAAGGCCCCAGGCGTCCAGAAGGTGACGATGGCCTTAATTCACCCTGCTAAGACCTCGATTGAGGATGTCGCCGAGGCCCTGGCTCAGCCTGTGGAGGCTACACCAGTGGAGGCGCCCTCAGGACCCAGAGTCTCCCTGCCGCCGCAGAGGGAGTCGTGTTTCAGGCCCATTGAGAAGACCCCCACGAAGTCCTCATTGGAAAAGGTGGGGGAGGGGCTGGTGGCCATCGTGGATACGGACACGACCTCTGAAGAAGAGCTCATCGAAGTCGTTGGAAGAGGCCCAGCCCATCGGGAGGGATCCCGACGAGGGTGACGATGAGAGCGACGGTGTCGCCGACAAGGCTCCTCAAGAGCCCTCGCGCCCGTCGTTTCCGGCGCCGCAGGACACCTCGGCGGCCATTTTGTCAGCAATTCAGTCCTTATGCTCGGAGATGAGGACAAGGTTGCCCCTTCCCCCGACGGAGGTACCTGAGCCAGACCCGACGGGGGAACCGGAGCCAGGACCTTCGGAGAGTCCACCGCATAAGAGGAGGACGACGCATCCTACGCCACCTCTTCCACCTCTGCGGCCTGCTCTGCCTTCCCCCCGGTCTACTACCCACGGAGATGATACAGGCACGGACACGGCTACGACAGGTACAGATGATGGAGGCGACGACGGGACTTGTCCCCCGTCGCCCCCCTGCTCGGGCGTCCCCGCCCGACGAGATTGGATCCTTTCATGCCATGATCTCCAGGGCATCCGAGCTTTTCCAGCTCGGCCCAGAAGAAAAGAAGAAAGAGGGGTTCCTATACCAGCGGCGCAAGGCTAAAAGGAAGACGGTCCTCGCCGTACCGCTTCTCGATGACATCTGGGATGAGGGGCTCGCCCTCCTCAAGAACCCTGCCACGGCGCCGGCAAAGAGGGACCGGTACGAGAAGAAGTACTGGGTCCCCGACGCTGCCCCCTTGTGCCTTCGGGCACAACCTACCCCGGATTCGGTCGTCTCGCGGCGGCAAAGAAGAAAGCTGGGGGGGCATCGGCCTCAACATCAACTTCCCCGCTGAACGACGAGGGCAGGAAGTTGGACACGATGGGGCGACGGGTCATATCATCCGCAGCGACGACTATTAAGGCAGCCAACGCCCTGGCTATCGTAGCCCGCTACGACAGGGAGTTGTGGTTCAAAATCGCCCCTCTGTTAGACCTCCTTCCGGACGCCAAAAGGGCTGAGGCCCTTGAAATCCTACAGGAGGGGAAGATTGCTTCGGACCACGCCATCACGGTGGCAACGGACATCACCGACACCGGTTTCCGTCAGTTGGGCAACAGCGTTTGCTTGAGACGAAGAGGATGGCTCAACGCCACGGATTTCCGCCAGGACGTACAAACCAAGGTTTTGGACATGCCCTTCGACGGGAACAACCTGTTTGGGAAGGCGGTTGATGAGTCCCTTCAGGCCATCAAGACAGACACAGACTGCCCGGGCACTGGGAGTGCTCCAACAACGACGGCCGTCCTTTCGGAGCTCCAGAGGCAGACAAGGTGCCTCCAAGGGATCCGGCAGTGGCTCCTCCACTTACCGCCAAGCGGCAAGATCTTCGTCCCAGGAAGCCTACAGGGGACGCGGCAAGTCAGGTGGTGCCCGTCGTCGTCGACAAGGAGGCAAGGCGGCCTCCAAACAAGATTGAAACGACCGTGGGGTCGGGCCCCCGCCGAAGCACCCCGGTGGGAGGCCGGCTGGCGAGGTTCGTCGGCGTGTGGGAGTCCATCTCCACCGACCGTTTGGTGCTGGACGCCCTGGCCCAAAGGCACGCCCTCGAGTTTCAGAAGAAGTGCCCTCGCGTTCCACCCGTGGCCAGGAAGGAAAATCACGTCCCTCAACTACTGCTGGAAGTAAGGGCGATGCTCAAGAAGGGTGCCATAGAGCTCGTCCCAAAGAGGCTTCGGGGCTCCGGAGTTTACTCGAGGTACTTCCTCGTAAAAAAGAAGACAGGAAGATGGCGCCCCATCCTGGACCTACGACCACTGAACAAGTACATCAAGGCACAAAAGTTCTGTATGGTCACCCTCCAGCATGTGCTGGGACAGCTGGAGGAGGGTGATTTCCTGTCGTCGTTGGACTTGGAGGATGCGTACTTCCACATCCCCATTCTAAAAAGACACCGAAAGTTCCTCAGGTTCGTGGTCCAAGGGCGGCACTACCAGTTCAAGGCCCTCCCGTTCGGATTGAAGTCGGCACCCAGGGTGTTCACCAAGTGCCTCGCACCGGTGGCGGCGCGGCTGCGCCTACAGGGGATCCACGTCTACCCCTACCTGGACGACTGGCTCATCCGGGCAAGGACAAGGGAGCTTGCCGTGGAGCACACTGCGAAGATTGTCCAGCTGCTCACAGACCTGGGATTCTCCATCAACTTTCCAAAATCGCACCTGGTTCCGTCGCAAGTCGCCCTGTTTCTGGGAGCCAAGCTCGACACAGTGGCGCGGCTGGCCTCGCCATCGGAGGAAAGGACCAGGACCATTCTGGGCAAGGTGCAGCGGCTGCTGGTCACGGACATGGCCAGGGTAAGATCTATCAAGTCCCTCCTCGGGATGGTGTCCTCCTGCATTTATCTGGTGCGCCTTTGCAGGCTTCGGATGAGACCCTTACAGGAGTTCCTCGACGCCCGCTGGATCCAGTCGACGGGCAGCTTCGAGGACAGGATCCCTCTCAACGAGACGTTCTGTCAGGCGATCCGGAGGTGGAGTACCCGTGCCCATCTGTCGGCGGGCACGGACTTTCAGACCCCAGCTCACCAGGTGACGGTGACGACGGACGCTTCCCTGGATGGTTGGGGAGCACACTCCGGAGATCTTCATGCAAGAGGCCTTTGGCTCCCGGAGGAGAAGTCTCTCCACATCAACATCTTGGAGCTCTGCGCGGTGTTCTGGGCCCTCAGGTCCTTTCTTCCGTCCCTCAAGGGCAAAGTGGTGAGGATCTTCACCGACAACACCACCATGATGTTCTACATCCGGAAGCAGGGCGGAACCAGGTCCCTGGCCCTATCCAAGGAAGCCCAGGATCTGTGGCATTGGGCCGTCGCCCAAGGGATGTTTCTTTTGCCTCTTCATCTGGCAGGAATAAAAAAACACGATCGCCGACTCACTCAGCAGGGAGCTGCGCTCGTGCCACGAGTGGGAACTATGCCAGGATCAAGTGGATCGACTCTTCCGACGATGGGGCGAACCCCAAATCGATCTATTCGCGACGGCGACAAATTCGAAGTGTCGGAGGTTCGCCAGCAGGTTCCCCCAGCCGAGGAGCATGGCCGATGCTTTCTCGTTCCCCTGGGGTGGCCTATTTCTTTATGCGTTCCCTCCGCTGCCGTTACTGCTCTGGCTCATCAACCAGCTCAAGAGGTCCCGGTGCAGGATGATCCTCGTCGCACCGGCGTGGCCGAGGCAGATCTGGTTCCCGGACCTTCTGGACTTGTCAACGTCCCCACCAGTCAAGCTGCCGGCGGACGCAGACCTTCTCTTCAGAGAAGGAGGCGCCATTCTTCACCACAACCCGGAGTCGCTGAACTTGCAGGCCTGGCTCCTGCAGCACTAGAGTTTGGAGGATTACGACATCCCGGCCGACTGCAGAGAGGTTCTTGCAAAGGCCAGGGCGTCCTCAACTCTCAAGTGCTACGGACATAAATGGAAGAGGTTCTCTGTCTGGTGCCGTGCACGGAAGATTAATCCTCTGCGGATTACGGCCCCTCAAGTACTGCCGTACCTACTGTCGCTGGCCAAAGCTGGACTGGCTCACGCCTCCATCAAAATACATCTGGCTGCAATCTCCCGATATACCAGGACGACGGGACGGGCGTTCTTGTGGTCTCATCGCCTGGTGAAAGAGTTCATGAAGGGACTATTCCAATCATTCCTGCCGGTGAAAGCTCCTGCCCCGGCGTGGGAGCTTAATGTGGTGCTGACCAAGCTCATGGGGGCCCCATTCGAGCCTATGCATTCGGCGCCTTTGAAGTTCCTGTCGTGGAAGACAGCTTTCCTCGTGGGCATCACCTCCGCACGACGAGAGGGAGAGATCCAGGCCCTATCTTGCAAGCCTCCATACTTGACTTTTCATGACACGAGGGTGGTGCTGAGGACACACCCATCCTTTATGCCCAAGGTGCCGTCGGACTTCCACCTCAACAAGCCCTGGGTGTTGACAGTTTTCTTCCCTTCGTCTCCGGCTGAGAGGACTTTGCACTCGCTGGAGGTAGCTAGAGCGCTGAAGTTCTACATGGACCGCACAAAGAGTTTTCGGAAGACGTCACAACTGTTTGTGATGGGACTGTGAATCAAGGGAAGGCTCTCTCGAAGACTTCCATTTCCAGATGGCTCTCCGGCTGCATCATGCACTGTCACCGGTTGGCAAACTGACAGCTGCCCGGCCGCCCGAGAGCCCATTCGACCAGAGCGATCGCTGCTACCACGGCGTTCCTGTCTGGTGTGCCCCTGCTGGACATCTGCAGGGCTGCAACATGGAGGTCGACGCACACCTTCACAAGATTCTACTGTGTCGATCGGGACTCCAGGGAGGAGTCCAGGGTCGGCCAAGCACTGCTGCGCAACCTGTTCGCCTAAGGTGAGCCTGGTGAGGAGGTAAGAGTTGCTTAATGTTGAGTTGTTGTATTGCTTAATGTTGAGCCTGTTGCCACCTCCCGTGGTTGTGCATGTGTGTACTGCTATGTATTCTCTTATTCATGAGCATGTGAATCCATACCAGACCCCATGCTGGAAAAGGAACAAGTTACTTACCTGCAACTGTTGTTCTCCAGCATGGGTCTGGCATGGATTCACATGCGAACCCTCCCGCTTACCCCTCTGCGGCTCTTCACTTGGTCAAACTGCCACTTTACGTGCTACCAAAACTGAGGATGGCTGCCGGAGGCAGGGCTTAGGGAGAGGGCAGTCATTGGCTGGGGGCAGTATGACCCAGAGACCAGTGATTGGTTACTACTAAGAAAGACAGATCAGAAACGAAACTGATACTGATTTTTTTTCTATACCGAGGATTCCCGGCCTGGCGACTGGGGAATATTCATGAGCATGTGAATCCATGCCAGACCCATGCTGGAGAACAACAGTTACAGCTAACTAACTTGTTCCTTCCATAGGCCTCTTTGCTGGTTTATGGAACCCCAGTAGTGTGTATTGTATTAAATTCCACTCAGACACCATGCACTGAGTGGACACACACACACACAGCTATTTATCACTGCTAGTGCTATTATTCCATCTGCATGGGAAACATGACACATGTATTACCTAAAAATCTTCCCCCTTTCCCGAGATATTATTCTAAATGTACCAAGAAAAGACAAAAGCAAAAACACTACACGATTTGTGTACATATCATTTGTATTATAAACAGTTGCATTTCAAAATAACATCGTACCCTCTTTACTGCCGCATTATCTGTAACAAACAGAAGAGAAAAAAAATACAGCAACAAAACGAAATTTGCTCCGTATTATTTGTAACAAGAAGAAGAAAAAAAATTACAGTGACAGAACAAACTTCACTTTGCCAACTAAACACAGGGGATTCCCTTAGCTAATCTCCCTGCCTGATATTTATTGAAGGTCATCTGTACAGCACACAATAACCTCAATTCACTTGGATAATTACCAATATTCTGTCCCCCATGCAACCTCCCTTCACTCGCCTCCGAGGAATGGGCCCAGGGTTGTCTTCTTAATTTTGAAAGCTTGAAGTGCAGAGCGAGAACATGCAGTTATCTGCAGTTCCCAAGCCGGTGCTAAGTGAGACTGGGAATGCCTCCTCACAGCCCAGTCTCAGATCGTCTGTGTCAGCAGCTCAGCAAAAAGCAATCTGAATTTTTTTCTGTCAGACTTTTCCAGCAAACCTCTGTCTCGTCCCCCTCTGCTTACATGGAACCACTGCAGATACTCTGCACCAATGAAATTAAAAAGACTATCACCCTTCCTTCCACAAGAGCTCATTTTTTACAGTAAGAAACCATAGCTAAAGTAATTTCCTGGCACGTAGATTCTGCTTTCTGAAAACACAGTGAACAAAGAGAGAAGAAAAAAAGAACATCCAAGCGCACGTTTGAGAAACGAATTTCAGAACATGTATTTCTACCTCATTTTCCACATTAGTGTTAATGAGTTAGTACTAGTGATTAGTATTTGTTAATTAAGTCAGTCAATTAGATAGCTAATGTAGTCTCCTGTGAATGAGGCATTTCAAGTAAGAGAAAAAAAAATGTTTGTACATTTAAACTCTGCAGCCTGTCTCAATTTGCATACCCATATGTTATGCTAGCAATATAGGGCTGGCTATATGTGTGCCACATTATTGCTGGCAATAGAATGCTATCACATTCAGTGAAGCGCTATAAATTATACTACAGTTCTAAACAAAGATTATTGTAACAAAGCATTCACTACCCTCTTGATCATACGCTCCTGCATGCACAGGCACCCTTTTTCCATACAGCTGGAACAGTGTGCTTGTTCCCTTAGTCAACTTCAGAAGTCCTAAGGAGGACCTTCCTTTAAAGACATCTATCACAGCTTGGTGCAAATTAATTATACTCTATATGTTGCAGAGTTTCAAACCTGTTGGGATTCAGCAAGGCTTTGCTAATGCCTATTCTACCTCTTTCAAAGACTATTCAAACATATTTTTGAATAGGAGCGTTTAAGACCAGTTTGTCTCCTGGGTGTCCAACCCACCCTGTGAAAGCCCTTCCTTTTCCCCCTAGATTGGCATTTACCTTATTTTTCATCCTTGCAACTAGACCCACCCCCTAAAGAGACTTACCTACTTTTCCCCATTATCGAAAAAGGTTGAACGATCAAGTTTGCTTTCAGCGAAGAGGGGGGGGCACATTTACCCTTTGCTTTTATTAAAACATGAACACTATACAGTTGCATAAAGCTGGATGAGACCAATTACACCAGCAGAGCCATTTAACCCAGGCAGTTAATTCCTCAGTTGTCAATACAGAAGGCACATGTGAGCGTGTGATGAATCTAGCAATATTGTCACTGGTTCTATGGAGTGAAGCTTCCTTTGCATGGCCAGGGTAATGCAGAAGCTGCATGACTGACCTTGGGAGCACTGTGTGTGGGAGCACCATGTAGGGGAGGGCGAACTCCAGGGAGGCAAGAGAATACTAGACTAAAAAGGCGTAGGTGGTAACTACTAGTAACACCCAGGGACCTGTGCCACTCCTATATGACTTAATGTCATGTAGATATTGAATTCCCAAGCTTTTCTAGCCAACAACATTCTGCACCTCTCCCCCACCGCTTTTCTAGTATTGAGACGAAGAAGAGGGTTGTTGTTATGAGGATGACCATACACAGCAAACCAATGCAGCGTTTTCATGGAAAATGTTAAAACAAACCAGGACATTTAAAAAGGAAACAGCTGAGCAAGTGACGAGGGAGACACTGAGCCTGCAACTGACTTGTTCTGACGCTGTTCGGCACACCAGATGCAAGCAGAGTTCAAAACGCAGTACAGAGGTAGCCAGATACGGTGTGCAGTAAAGCTAGGCCGGGAGAAGTTAGCCATTTCCCTATCACAGCAGCTGGAGCTGCCAAAATGAGGCTAAGTGGGAACAAAGGGGTTCAAGGGACGCACTGCTAGTCAGTAAACTAGAAGCTAAGAGGGCAGAGAAACGCCACAAATGCCGAAGACGCAAAGAAACACCGGTAAGCCCAAGGAGATTACGTGGGTGTTGGGACAGTCTTTCTGAAATCCAACTAAGGCTTAGTAAAACAATTCAACGGAGACAGTACACGACTCCACTCTTAGTGTAAGGCTGTTCCACGAGAGTATACGGTAGCATAGAGCGAGCAGCCAGGCTTATCTTAGGCGGGAGAGAAAGCTGTAGCTTGGTACAAAGAAATTGTAGCATGCATATGGTCCAAAGAAACACTGAAACACTATGTATTGTAACAATAAAGGGCTTATTTAAATACAAGTAGGCCAAGATGAATCATGGTTAAATAGGTATTCTCACATTGCATATAACCGCAATTATAAAAACACACTATTATACTTTAAAGTACATAGACCAAATCTTACAACTTGTTCAGAAAACAAACAGTAGTTCTAGGCAAGTCAGACCTTATTAAACACATTTATTATATGGCACACCTAGTCATGGGGAGTAAAAGCGCAGGTTACTTTTAGGTTGTTTTACAGTAAGTCAAGGGTAGTAGATCCTGTCAGTCATACAGTGACACTCCTCAAATAAATCACACAATCAACCAACTCTGTTACCAGTATACCTTTCTGAAAGGTGGAACACAGATTCAAGGAAGGGTATAAACCTTTAACTACTTTTATGATTACACACAGTTATACTAGGTGAGTAAGACCTTATAGTGTAATATTCGATTACAGTTGCTTTACAGTGCAGTGGAACACAGCCTAAGATAAGCACGAACTTTACACTTATTTAGGATGCACCAGGCAGACCAAGGTCAGACCATTCATATAATCATCAAACAGCTGGGGAAAGTGCTCCTATTTCCCTCATACAAAAAGGATGGAAGCGGGGCTTGGAATACACCATCACCACGAAGCAGATCCAGAGCAGAATCAACGACCATTTCTCTAGGAAAAGAAATAAAAGTGTCAATGATTTAGAAGACATAACAGCAATCCCCTGATTGTGCTCAAGAGGGTGAAGTCAGGGCCCCCTCTTGGCAAGGGATTGTAGAAAAAATCACTGCACCCAACACTAATCTACAAAGTGAGGCGAGCCCACCCTCAACGCAGGACCTTCCAGACAAATCTTCTCAAGCCTTCCAATGTGCTTCCTCTCATGCCAGCGAAAGCACACTGGCTGCCCTAAGCTTTGTTTTAAACACCTTGGTTTCGGTATTCGAACTTCTAAAATCGGAAGTCCAAACCCAAGCCGTTGTATTGCTGGAACTGTCGAACGAGATGTTTAAGAGCGAATCAGCAATGGTGGGTTTATGTAATATCATGAACGCCATTCTGATTCCCACTCTTAAAGAGACTCAAGAGGAAAGTGTGAGACAAGGGTTTGACATTGCACAAATTTTCCGCTTACTCAAAGAGGGGAAAAAGGAGAATGACACTACAAACAAGCTCCTAAAAGATTTTTCATTGAAAGCCCTGAACCTACAAACCTCTGGTCATTCCCCGATCGAAGAGGTCCCCGAAGGCAATCCAATATTCGAAGATACCCCATTATCCGAATCAATCCTGGAAGAATTTAGGAGATTAGCAAACGTGGTCATGGACGAGGATGTGGTGGTGGTAGAAAAACCTGTCGACAATTAAGGATAAGAACATTCAAGGTATTTCTCTTACCGATGCCGCTTGGACCTCAGCCTCCTGTCAAAACTATAAGGGAAGAGGGAGGCTAAAGCGGAAAAAAGGGAGCAGAGTGTGGTCCAGAACACCGCTGCCACAGCAGAGAAAAACTCTGAAGAAGACGAAAAATCCCAGTGTAAAGAACATAGGAGTAAATCTATTTCTGAAAAATGTGTCACTACCTGATAAGTCACCGGAAATCTCTGCCTCTGTTACCTTAATCCCCGACTCGGTGCAGAGTTCAAGCGAAAACCAAAATAGGCCGTTTGAACCTGTCCTGGAAAAAGGGTGGGGGGTCCAACTGAGACAAAGCAGAGGATCTAAGGGAAGCAAGGCAAATAGTCTGCAAACCGATCCAGTAAAATCTCTGCAAAAGGCCCTGAGCAAGCAATGTCATAAATTGGGTCAAGACTGCATTAAAATAGCCCCAATATTTTTGAAAAACGCTGCATCAAGGGCTCAAAAAACCAGTAAAGCTCCGGAATCCTTAAAAGTAGCTCCGAAGATCCCTTTGAAATTGGCACCAATTTTTCTGAGACCAACTGTAAAACCTGTGTCACTGTCTGGAACAGGTACCCCCAGTCAATCTCCACACACCCGAGAGGAAGCAGCATTACAGACCACCCCAAATTAAAATGATTCCTGTAACGGCCTATTAAAATGCAGAAACCTGGAGTCCTCAAGCGGTAGGAGCTGCATGGAGGAGCAAGATGAAAATGTGCCAATAACGCCAGCAGAAAAGAAAGACCTGGAGGTGTCTGATTACACAATTCCAAAAGTATGGCTCAGGCTTGTCAGACACAAAAATGACAATTCACTTAGTAGATCAGTGATATTGTCCCAGGTTAAAAAAAAAATCCAAAACCTGTTTCTTTTTGCTTCAGAGGACATTGACTATGTGAAATTCCCTCTTAAAGGGGATAGGTTCTTTGTGGAAATTGGACTTCAATCGTGGAGAGCGAAGCAGGCATTACTCAACAACAAAAATTATCTGGAGCGAGCCAGACTCATGGTTTACAACACCGGAGAGGAGGGTAGGCCTGAAGTCCTCTCTAATATGAAACGCTCAGGGGCGGGAGAAGGCTCCAAGAAAGATGGCAAAGCTCGAGAACCAAAAGTGACAGACACAAGCCTGGCTTCTGGTTCAAGTATAAGCAGTAATCTTATAGCAAAGCTTCTAGAGATCATCTCCCAAATCATCCTAAAACTAGGAGTGGAGGAAAACTGTCTTTAGGCAAAGGAGCCTGAAACTAGTATCCTGGAATACCCGTGGTCCCAGTTTTCTGAAAAAGAAAAGATTGAAAGAAGTTCTTCTAGGGCAAAATGACATTCTGTTATTCCAGGAAACTTTGCTAGTCAACCCAATTGAGATAGAGGGCTTCACAATTCAAAATCTTCAGGCCTCCCAGAAAGCTAAAGGGAGACCAGCAGGAGGGTTGTTAATTGCCCTCAAAAACTCTATTATTAAAACAATCTCACCACTATGTAATAACGATTTGGGAATTCGAGTTTGCAAATTAGAACTGAAAATGGATTCTCCACATTCCATCATGGTTATCATCAATCTACTGGAATTCGGCCTGCTCAAAACTCCAGCACTTCTTAGAAGCTTTGGATTCCCTTTTAACAGTGGTGAAGACAGCATGAGGGAGTAAATATCCTACTAGCAGGGAACTTTAATACAGATTATATTACTATTTGCTGCGATAGAGACCAAGCAAATAAAAAGGAGCTCATTGCAAAAGGGAGTATTGTGGAGGGACTTCCTGACCTCTTGGGATCTCGAGATGTTAAAAGAAAAGTCTGCTGCAACTGAAAAGGCAGGAGTAACTTGGTGTCAAGGGAACTTAGAGTACACCCTAGATTATATCTTTGTTTCCTCTGGACTTCTTGGTCTCTGCTCCAGCCTAATTATAAACTGGGAGGGGGACAGCGACTATGCAAGCTTGGAACTCTCGTTCCCTGATTAGTAAAAATATCGGCACATCAAGACTGCTCAAGAAATCGAGGGTCTCAAGGGAAAATTGAGTCGCAAAATACAAGCAAGGGGGAAAAAGGTTGAACAAACGACTAGAAGAAGTTCCGTCCTCAACTTGGAGCAATGAATCCCATCCGGAAAAATTTGGAAACTTTTTTTGGTCCATACACCCACCAAGTGAAATAGGTGCCTTTGGCAAACAACATCTTCATTCCTTCGACAAAGAAACACAAAGGAAAAAGAGAAATCTCTGACAAACTCTGCGCCATATAAAAAATAGGCACTATGACCCCCTTCTGCATGAACTAAAAAAAGATAAACAGACCTACTGAAATTGGTCAAAAACATCAAAAACTACAAGAAGATGGTGAGAGAATGCTATTAAATGCAAACAATTCCAGAAACATCTGGGCGGCGCTGGGTCAACTAGAGACTGGGTTCAACAGTTCCCGGTGTAAGTTAGTCCCTGAACAAAAATGGGTAGAATACCTGTCAGAAAATTTCAAACCAACAGGGTCCACAGACTTTAACATGCCTATGGATTCCCCCTGGTCTCTTACGTTTGATGAACATGACATCTTGGAATTAATATCCAACTCTTCTTCATCAAAAGCTGCAGGCCCAAATGGCTTAACCTATCCGGTCTTAAAAGACAACCCAAAACTCTGGCCCAAGATTCTAAACCGTCTCTTGCAAGAAATACTAAAGACCAGGGTTTTCCCTCCATCATGGAAGAATGCTTTAGTTATCCCATTCTTCAAGGGGGCGATCGGCTAAGCCCAGCAAACTATCGCCCAATTGCCCTCCTTGATATAGATAGTAAACTTTTTATGCAGCTTCTATTAAGAGAACTCTCATACTGGGTGGACTCGAGGCAGATACTCTCACACCATCAAACAGGCTTTAGAAAATGTCTCTCCACAATTCTCAATGGGCTCATTTTGAACGTTCTTAGTGAAAAGACAAATGAGAAAGAGGGCAGCACCCTCTATGGGGCATGGGTAGACCTTTCTAAGGCATTCGATCACGTGGACAGATCTCTACTCTGGCACAAACTACATAGTTGGGGGATTCCAGCCTCCTTGTTAGCAATGCTTATTGAACTTCATAAGAATACCACCATAAGACTGAGGCTGGACGTCCAGGGTCACCTTTCAGATTGAATACAGGTCTTCAAAGGGGTGAGGCAAGGATGTCTAGGAGCCCCCCTGTTTTTCAACCTGCTTCTGTCAGACCTAGGAGACTTTCTGTTTTCATCGTCATTGGTTAGTCCCGTGATCAACAGGAGGAGAATACATTAGCTCGCCTATGCAGACGATTTAGTCCTGCTGGATAGATCGGCGATTGGTCTTCAGCGCCTTTTAAATAAACTTGGGGAATATGCCACCCTAAATGGGCTTTCAATCAACCCTCTGAAATCCAACATACTTATATTCAAACATCCGAAGAAGAAAATAGGTTACGGAAACTGGGTCTTGGATGGTAAAGCAGTACCCCGCGTCGAAGATCTCACCTATTTGGGCTATGAAGTGTTCGCCTCTTCCGCTATCAACAAGGTGAATACAGCAATCTTGGATAAAGCCAAAAAGATCATTCTTCAAATGAAAAAACTGAATACAAAATTGTGTACATTTTCTATCCTCCCATTCTACATGGCCAAAGCAGTTCCAGTCCTCCTCTACGCCCTTGGAAGCAAAACCCTTGCTATGGTACACTAATTGGAACAAATTAGAGGGTCTTTTGTGGAAAAAATCTCTGGCTCTTCCAATGTGCACCCCTCTGGTGAGCCTACGCTTCGAACTAGGTCTAGCTTCTCTTGGATGTTGAGCAGACTGGAAAATTATATCATTATTCCGTGAAATAACGATCGCAAGCAAGACCTCTCTCTATTCCGACGTGAATGAACATCTCAAAAATTCAATATCCCAGTTACTTCTTGGTTTAGAGAAGAAAGTCAGAGGCATCCTGCTTAGGCTCGACATGACATTAGGAACTCTTATATCCCTTGAAAGTGAAAAGGACCCTAGAAATTAGTGATTGGATCGACACCATTGACGGAGTGAGGAATCTGAATCCCCCTAACCATTTTTTAAAGGTGGACAAAAAACTTGGTTCTCTTCCTCGCTACCTTCAAAAGTTTCCAGATAAGGGAATAAGAAATAACTTCTTAAGACTCAGGCTAAACCTAGCCCACACCGGGGAAATTTTGGCTAGAAGAAACTTGGGAGACCATTCAAAAAAACTCTGTAGACAATGCGACTCTCCAAGCCAACAATCCCTAAGACATCTTCTATTGGACTGCGAAGGAACTTGGCAAACAAGACTGCTGTTGCTTAGGAGATTTGTGGCTAAGTAAGAGAGTCTAACATCAGAGTTTTTCTTGGACAGGCTGATTGACGGCCAGGAGACGATGTTGACGGCAACAATAGTAGAAGTCATGGAAAAATGCTCTTTTCTATCATAAAAGTAAATTACTCGCCCCCGGAAAGAGCGTTTCTGTGATGCGATTGGTCCCCTTTGTAGCCCCTCGGTTCTTTTTGTATTCTTTTTCTTGTATTCATCCATTTTCTCTTGCATTTTTTTTCCTTGCCCGCTGTAGATTTCTTTTATTTTATTGAGCTCAACTGTGAAAAACTTCTTTCTATTTTTGTAAAGGGTTTTCTTTTTAAAAACCAAATAAATAATAAATAAAATAAACCTACAGAACAACTTTTAAGAATGGCACACAGCTATTCTAGGCAGGTAAACCCTAATGTTGTCACATACTATTACAGTTGCTTTTCTGATCAGTGGAAAGCAGACTGAGGTAGCAATAACTCTTTAACTTATTTTAGGATGGCACATGGTAAATGGGAGCTATCGGCAACATAGAGGTAAGTATAACGTAAGGTTAGAGTTATTCTAGACAGGCTAACCGCAAGTCAGGAGAAGCAAGACCCAATACATTTATAAAATAATAAAGACACTCGTACATTTATATCCCAACAGGAATAGTAAAGTGAAACCAACAGCATTACTGTTGGGAAGATGCACAAGCAATTCACAGGTGAGTAAATTAACCTTATGTATACTTTTCAGAATGGCTCAACATAAATTCAGGGTAAATGAGAACTTGTGTTACTGTTCACTCTCAGAGTTACAGTTACCAACCAACTCTTTCACAAGTAAGTACTTATAAACACGTGTTATACTTTTCAAGACCGAATCCTTTACTTATCCAGTCCTTCCCTAGTCTATTGCATGAGTTCACTCGGAGGCAGAAGAGGGACCCTGGAGGTCTAGGTGCCAGCTGTAGGCAGGTTGAGATAGGGTTCTGTTATGATATGGTATTTTATTTATATCGCACTCATACACAAGTGTTTCAGAGCGCGACTAAGCAAAGGGAGGGGAACAAGGAAGAAACAAAAAACAATCTTACTAGGCCCAGTCACCTTAGGAACGCGCAAGTGCAAGGAAAAGGAGTAAAGTGCGTGGAAGGGGGAGAAAGTGTATAGTGCAGAACAGAGTTAAGAAACTGAATAGTCAATGCAATAAATAAATAAAGGCAGTGAAAATGGTAGTGCAGCCAGCAAGTGGCAAGTGCATGATTAGTCAAATAGAGTATATCTGATAAGTGCAGAAGAAAAATGGGGGCCTGTATGGGTACAGATACAGATCCCAGTGCAAGGGGTGGCCCGGAGGTAGTGCAGGAGAGAGGCATGGTAAGCTTGTAACTGGTCCCAAAAGGACAGAGGAAGGCCAGGTGCCGCAAGAGGAAAACAGATCAGCAGGGGACGGGACGGGAGGGGAGGAGGGGCAAAGGCAGAAGTGAACAGCAAGGTCATGAGGTGCTTCCGGAACTGGATATAGTTCTCGGGGGTAGTTCCAAAGGGAGGCCCCAGCCGAAGACCAAGATCTGCCCCCAGCTCGTTTCTTTAAGAAACGACTGACCCTGAGGGAGTTAGAAGTGGAGGAGTGAAGGGCTCGATAGGGGAGGTATTTTGGACCCAAACCCCAGAAAGCCTTGTGGACAATGAAGAGGGTTGTAAATGTAATACTTGCATCCACTGTGAGCCAATGAAGAGATTTCAGAGCTGGAGAGATAAGATCCCAGGGCTTGAGGCCAAGGACAAGTCTCGCAGCCTGAAGCAGGCAAAAGTCAGAGTTCCTGTGGAAGACTGTACAAACAAGTAAGTAGATCACTTTAAAGTTAGTTAGGGTCAAGGGACTTCTAAAAAGACACTCTAGGAGTATTCCAGCATTGGACCTGAGTGAACTAGATGAGTGGACTCCCAATCACAAGAGCACACCAAAGCTTTACAGAAATCACACAGGCTTAAGGTAAGTACATACCCCAGCCAACACAGTACCTTAGCACAGAAGATGAGTTGCAGCAAGAAGACTTCAGGACCTGCAGCCAAAAGCCAGGTCGATGAATACCTTTATCATGAAGACAGGACTTTGGAAGGGGTTTTGTAGCAGGGATCAACGAGAATGTTCCAGGCAAGAGTTTCTTCACAGTTGGATGCATCTCTGTGGTTTTGGTGCCCTTTTCAGGAGCCAGACGAAGACTGAACACCGCCAGTCAGATTCTCGCCACTTGCAAGGTCCAGCACTCTGATGAGGGGACTTTTCCGACTCAATTCACGTTTCTGGAGGTCCTGCAGGACGCCACCAAAGTTTCTGCTTGATTTGGTATTTGTCAGTCCGTACACCGCACACTGGCTTTGAGGTCCCAGGGTATTGCAGCCCCGCATGGTCGCAGCACAACATTGAATGGCTCAGGTGGTCTTGAGTGTAGTGGATCTCACAAGGCTCTTTTCGGGGTTCCCCAGGTCGATTGGAAGGAAGGCTAACAGCAGGCTTCGGTTAGACAGCAGGCTCTCTGTTCGCTGGAAATCGCTACAGCTGTCGTTTCTTCATCTTCCTCTTCGGTTTCAGCTTGAGTGATAGACTTCCTGATAAAAACTCAGAACCTGGAACTACAGCATAACCTCTGCATTCTCTCCCTGCATTGGCAACGGGCTGCAGAGTTTTTTTAACTCCTCCCTTGCTTCCTGCCTTTCTAGACACAAAGGAGCCTGGGCAGGGAATATAAAGAATTCCCGCCTATGACTAAACTTCTACTGAGGTCGTTCCTGCCTGGAATGGCAGCGGATGACCTTGGAAACATCATGCAGACAAGAAATGGCGAAAAAAGGAGCCCACCATTTAAAATAAATTGTGGCCCTTCTGTGCATTAACAAGGCTGAATTAACAGCCTTCGAGTAATAAAGACTAAAAGTCATAAAGGTAAAACCACTGCCACCAGCCATTCATGTAATACTTGCAGTTGTAACAAAATGTTACCAGGTATGAAAGGGTATACATTGTATCCCCCAGCACTCCACATAAGGTGGGGTGTGCTGGCTCACTATTTAAAATGTAAAGGGGGATGAAAATCCCTCTTTAGTACTTAGGAACAGTAGTTCACCCAAGTACATGAAAGAGAAATTAACAGGGGAGCCCATAGGGGCAACCCAGCCTAAGCCCAAAAGTTGTAGGAAACTATAACTTCAACCATACACTATGAAGATACATAAAACGGTCACAGGTAAAAATAGTAAAAGACTAGATGAAATGGGTAAAACGATTCCCCTTCACCTAGGGACAAGGTGAAATAGTTATATAGGCAAAGCCTGTTAAACCTAACAATGGGTTACCGGGGCACTTGGGGTGAACACCACCTATTGGCCCCAAATCGATAGAGCCCAAACAGAGAAGGCATTGTAATTGATAGATATGAACATTCTGAAACTCCTAAATAAAGACAGTAGAACATTGTCCAACGGCTGGGTAAAGGCAATAAAACTGACACGAAACCCATAGCGAAGGCAGACGTACTGATAGGAACATTTTGGAAAACCCTAGTGAAGGCAGTAGAATTAATACAGAAACGAACATTGTTGAAAACCTGAGTAAAGACCGTGCAATTGATACGAAGCTTGTGAAGAAGGGGTCAGTGACTGAATACTGGCGAAGTGCTGTTTTGTGGATACAGAGGAGAGTGAAAAGCAAGCGAAGAATTCCTGGCAGGATAGCAAACCAGGCAAACAGTGATTCTGGGACTCACACCCAAGTGAGAAGAGAAGTGGAAGGAGAATTGAGAGGAGATGTAATAAAGTTGTAACGCCCTGGCAGGAGAGTAAACCAGAGGAGAAGTGAGAAGAGACAAAGGTGTTAAAATCCCCCACTTTGAAGGTGTGGAAAAATCAAAGGGAAAATCCATACTCCTTTCTAAGAATGAGTAAACCTGAAATTGTGGAATTGTGACAAAAGAAGAAACCGTACCGCTTCGAAGAAGAATAAGGTCAAGAAAGAGTGAACTTGGAGATCTCAAATAACTGTGACATTGAAAGGAAACCAGAGGGAGAAGAAAGAAATCCCAAAGAACATTCAATAAGTGAAGACAAATCGGTTCATGGGTGGAATTGTCCCCTCTTGAAACTGAGACAGAGTGGAAGAAAGGGAGTATTCAGGGAGAGGCATCTCCTTGGAAAATGTTGGAACATTATTGACTTAACCAGAAGTGCCAGACAGACTGACAAACCCAAAGAAGCACAGGCAAAGGGAAACCCCCTTTTTCCTGGTGGAACTTTTTCCCTTTTCTTTGCTGCACCTTAGCCTCTTATGTTTGGAACTTCAAGAGAAAGCTATACGTTTATAGCTCATAGAAATTCACATTCACACCTTAGATTTAGTTTAGCATGTAAGGGGCAGTTTAGGGCTGTGGACTGTTGGGGAGAATTCTCAGAAATGTGCTAATTCCTCTCTGTTATGTTATGTTATTTTGCATTTATATAGCACCTTATATACCATTGGTATGGTCTGAAGGCGCTGGTAGGTTGAACGCCCTTGGGAACCGAAGTTCAGGTCAGTAGAGAGAGTCAAGGTGCATGTGAGCACTGGGTATGTGTGCAGCTGCTGCGGTATTCATGTAATAGCTGCTTTTTAGTGGTAGGTGTGGTGGTTGAGAGATCAGTAGTATGTGATCGTTCTGGCAGGGTTTATCCGGACCGAATGTGGCTGCGTTAGGCCTGAGGAGAAAGCCTGGCTGGGGGTGTGTAACCAGCAGTGTTTACTTAGAATGATGTGGAGTGAGCGGCGGATGTTGGTATGAGAACAGTTATACCGAATGGTGTCATAGTATCTCTCTGTTCTAGTTGAGTGGTGGTGTAAAGAAGAGAGTAAGCGTGGTGGTGAGATATGATAGGTTATATGCTCTTTCAAACGTTCCCTGCATTCCAAACCATACTATGTACGTCACGCACCATGCATTCATCTGTTTTGCTCACTCACCCGCTCTACGCACTTGTCCGTTTTATGTCCTCACACGCACAATGCATTCACTCCCTCTACGCACTCATCCCTTCCACGCACTCATCCCCTCCACACACTCATCCCCTCCACACCGAGAGGCTATTGGGCATACTTCTAAATGCACTTTTCACAGAGATGCTATTGGGCACACTTCTTACTGCACTTTCCACAGAGAGGCTATTGGGCACACTTCTAAATGCACTTCTAAATTTTACTTTCACAGAGAGGCTATTGGGCACACTTCTAAATGCACTTCCAACGGAGAGGCTATTGGGCACACTTCTAAATTCAACTTTCACAGAGAGGCTATTGGGCACACTTCTAAATTCAACTTTTCACAGAGTGGCTATTGGGCGTACTTTTAAATTCAGCTTCAAATGCACTTCAAATTTAACTCTTAGAGACCCCCAGCAACTTTGCTGGATTTTGAGGACTTGAAGTTTTAACCTGGAGAGAGTGAGACCCCTTTTCCCACTCTCTCATGTATTTTAGTGTGATTTTGAACTCTGTGTTTCTTTTGGTTGTGGAGTCTGACAAACTCCATAGCCATCATCATTTACCTTCAGTGCAGTGAAACAGGGAAGTCTTTCAGGTTTGTCAAAGGTTTAAATACCTTCTCTTGGATGAACTACTGTTTTCCAAGAGCAGTGAAGTGAAATTGACTTTGCTTACACTTATAAGTTTCTAGACCCAGCAGACACTATCTTACAATAGAGTGCTGGAGGGGTTACTTAGTATCCCCTTTGCCTGTCTTCTCAAGTAACAATTTTGTTACCCTTTCCTCACTGAATGGCTGGTGGCAGTGGTTTGCTTTTAACTACCGCAGTGTGCATTTACTGCGTGCTGCATTCGCAGCTTCAGTAAAGCACCCTAGGGTGCCATTTTTGTGAAAGTGGCCCCAGTCTTCTTTTTTCGCCATTTCTTTGTGGAAAGGTCCTTCTTGAGATATACTCTGCGCTCCAAACCAGGTTTGGTCCCTTTGTTCATTTTACCTTTGGCTGGATTCATGAGTGAAGGCTCCTCTGGCTCCAGGATGTCTGGCGGGGACAGGAAGCAAGTGAGGTGCCTGAAACTCTGTTTGTGCCCCACCCGACTTATACGTGCAAGAGAATAAAAACAGACACACCCCAGACGGGGAATAAGGCACAGAGAGCAGGCTGCGAGAGTTCAAGGTAAGGTTTATCTAATGAATGTCATTCAAAAGATCTCGGAGAGCACTCTGCACAAGTTATCATTACATTCCATTTTATAAAGTAAATGACGCAACTAACATAGGATACTACGTTGGTCCCGGATTGGTCCGTTCACTCGATGTCTCAGGTGGGGTGGCATCTCTTCCTTCGGGTTGGTTGCTTGGTTGGCGGGAGGATTGACATCAGTCATCTGTGCTCTGCATGGATGAAGGTCAGGTCGTTGGGAGGCAGGGTGGTCACTATCTAAGCTAACATAATATATTCTCAAAAAATGCATGCACTAAATAACAATTGTTCAAAGTACTTCAGTAGTTTATCATGTCTCTACAAAAGTCACACATATATCTATACTATCAATAACATTGGATTATACAAGCCTTAGGTTACTGGTCTTGACCACTATAATACACTGGTTGAAGTTAAGGTCTTTACTCATAAGAATCTCTGGCATGTGGCATTTGTTAGTGGTAGGCAACGATATGCTGCAGCAGGGGTCTAATGTTAGTTGGGGATCTGCTGGGTGGGCATCATGGCGTGGTCAGTAGTCTGGCACATAAAAGGAATATCTTGCAGGGACACAGGGTCACGCTAGCCGTAGGTTTCCACTGACGAGGGTGTGGGCGCAAGGACACGTTTGTGGAGATGGACGAGCTATGTGCTTAGCTCATGCTGGTTCACATGCAGGATAGTGATCTCAGAGGAAGAGTGATGTGTTACATTTATTATGTGTTGCAAGCACCTCCGGCTTCAGCGTGAGAATGGACCCGCAGAGTTTTCCATTCGGAGTGAGGACGAGGGTGGGGGCCCTGTGCCCTGCGCGCCTGGCCGTGCTATTGTGAGGAAAAGGAAGAGAAGCGTTTTTGTACTATTGCAGTGAGGCCTAGTCACCAAGATGGAGTCGAAAGGGGGTACAAAAAAATGGATGCCCCGTGTCCTGCTCAGTAGTCCCATCTAGGCGAAAGTCAACCAAGGTTAACATTGCATAAGGGCAAGGGGCAAACCCACTACTGGAGGCACTTGGTCCGAATATTGTACTGAGAAGTAGAGGACGCAAGGGGCCTGATGGCCCCTCGCTCCCACACAACTCCCTGTGCTTAATTTCCTAGGAGACAGGAATGCACTCTTAGGTGATTGGCCGGCTGACTGTCCGGCAAGGACAGCCACCCTGCTGGGTGACTGACAGGCTGGAATGAATAGGAGAAACCTGCATAAAAGGCGAGGCGTTTTTGGCTTGGAAGGCAGAGTTGACCACTGAACGAAGGAATCCGAAGAAGAACTTGAAGAGGACGCCTGCTGAAACTCCTGGACCGTTGGTTTTCCCGGTGAAGCCCTGCTGCTTTGCTGAAACTCCAAATTCGTATTGACAGAGAAGCACCAGCGAAGATGACTTCTCCCTTTGAGTTGGTGGGACCAATCAACTCCAAAGTAAGCCACCTGGATAGTCTCTTGGAGTTGGTTGATATTCCACTGCAGTCGCTGATGGAACCGAACAACCAGGTAGAGGATCACCAGATCGTGTGAGTTGCTTTTAAGCTGGCCAAGAGCTCCAGGAAGATCCTCCAGACTCCCTGGAAGCAGGACTGATTGAGCCTGAGCCCCCTCAACAGAGTGTGGGACCCCAGATGCAAGGAAAGCCCATCTCGACAGCCATGAACCGCAGTGTTGCTATTTGCGGTAGACGCAAGGAGCTGAAACACCGAAGTGCCCCTTGAGTCAAGATTTCCGGTTGCGAGCGGTGACCGTCTCATTGTAGTGCAGGAGTCCCCAGAAGTCCTCCGTCTTGTCCCCATGACTGAAGCCCAGGAACACCAGGATCTGCAGAGCTGCACAGGAACAGAAGTCATCTGCTGCACTTTTCTTCAACTCAAAGGTTCTGTAAAGTCTGAGAGAACGTACCTCTTGTTGTGCCACCTTGCTTGTCCTCATTGGAGATTTGACCCGGATGCCTCTGTAGAGTTGCCAACAGCTTCTTTACCTCACAAGCATAATCAGCTTGTGGCCCTACTTTGAATTTCTTCTTATTCTACAAAGACTTCTTAAACATTGTGCAAGGCTTTTACTTACCTGCAAGAAGTACTTCAGTTCACCTTGACTTTTGCTGACTTAACATTGGATGGCCTGGCTCCATGAATGACTCTTCTCTCATCTGCTTAGGTGTTGTGTCTTCCTTCCAGGAAGGGATTAACGAACTTTGCATTGGGGGCTACCAAAAGTACTTGCCTGCTTCAGAATATTTGTGTGATCTCTTGTATTGTTCTAATAATCTTTTTCCTTTGACATATTCCTAAAACTGATTCTAAATGCAACAGTGATTTATTAATGTCCACAGCACCCTAACTATCACCTGAGGGTGTTGTTAGTTTCTGTGGACCATCCCAAATGGGTACTTACTGATTTATAAATCTTAAGAGTGTGTGTTTTTGAAGTGTATTTGAGTGTTATTGTTATATTGCCCCTTCTGAAGAAGGCTTATTCTAACTGACTGATAAATAAATTAATAATTGTTTAATCAAGAGACCTTGTGTGTAAGAGTTTATTTGAATACTTGTCACTATGAATCTCTGTGTAACTCCCGTAAAGCTCACATTGACCCCTCTTGAGATAAGCATGGCTGCTCAACACGCTACCAACCTCTGTAGTACAGACTTGTACCAAAGGTTGGGTTCCTATTACCAGGAGGTCAGCGTTGTTGTAGTGCACCCAAAGGGTACTGCATACAATCTTGCCTAACACGGACACAGCACGGAGGACACTTTATTTGTTTAACATCCTGACAGAGACGTTCATTCGTTTTTGTTGAGGCAGGGAAACCCTTCATAGGCCTAGGTACAGGTAGGATTTCCCCAATCACTGCTTATAATTTTGACAATAAAACTGCATAACCAAAACTTAACATGCCACTATCACAATTGATGCCTTACATGTGCACAACACAAACATGACAAATTACACCACAGCAGATAACAAATGGAGGGGAAAGGGTGCTATGCCCATTTTGCACTTCCTCGATAGAAAAGGAGCAGAAGTTACCAGTTAGTATTTAGTTCTTGTTATAGAAAATAAAACAATTGCCCACACACAAGCTAGTAGCTCTTCTAAAAAGTGTAATAGTTATGTTATTCACCTTGTAATAATGGTCCCACATAGGGTAGCTTTATTTCCCTGTGAGGCACAGCCAGTCACCTTTCCCACGCTCCACCAGACGACAGCTCACTTGTCAAGGTTCACAAGCCACCACCATTACTGACAGGGACCCATGAGCATAATGCACAAGAAGCTAAAATAGTCTCTCAAAACAGACTTCTAAGCAATCATAATTCGAAAAACACCTTTAATCAAATTGTTTTCTGAGGTAATGCAACTTCTAGTATTATGTTTTCTAGATGATTAAATTAAATCATGTACTTGAATAGGTTTTCTGTATGCGACGAACATAAACAGAATAAATGAGATTGTAGAAATGCAACAGAATCAATACATTGTGTTACCTTCTGAGTGAGTATATTCCCCCGGTAGTTTATAGAGTGCAACACAAACTTTTCTTCAAGAAAGAAAAATTACTAAATGTTGCAGTAAACAATGTTTATTGTTTAAAAATTATTTCTTCCCGTTTTATAAAAGGGGCACATATATGTTAAATTTTTATTTTTAGAAAATGAGGTGGAGCATGAGGATTTGGCACGGTCACTTGTTCTAGTTAAGGATGTGATAACTGCAGTGAACAGCAAAGTAAATAACTATGAGAAGAAGATGCGCCTCCATGAGATCTACAGCAAAACAGACAGCAAATCCATCCAAAGAATGAAGGGTGGCAAGATGTTTGCCAAGCAAGACTTGACGCGTCGGAAATTAATCCGGGATGGACCTGTGTTATTGAAGACCGCTGCCGGGAGATTAAAAGGTGAGGCACATAATCATTCATCTAAGAAATATTGGTTCAAGTGTCTCCCAGCATAGTTCAGCCATGCAGTTTTTGAGTTATATGGCCGTGCAGTTCACACTTAGGGTGAGGTCACTCATTTTAGCAAAAGCTGCGACTATGTGCCTGGGTGCTCTTATAACAAGTTCCTTGTACAATGTACACCACTGTCTGTGAAGAGTGCGACTTGGTGTGTGTTCTTTATGATGCAGGACCCCAATGTTGTCTCCTGAATATTTACCAAAAAGGTCTCAATCTAATACCCTACCACTAATGGCAGGTATGTGCATGGCCCTAGTGAGATATGTATCCAGTGATCAAGGATAAGCAGTATCTACTGTTGTGTGGTTAAACTCAGTTGATACATGCATTTCCTGTATTTGCTAGAGGGAACAGGTAGATATCCAAATGTATAGTTCTAGAATAGTGTGGATGGAATTGCAGAAACATGGTCTGTGTAACAATGCTTGTTGAAATGTATGGGCCATTCAGCAAATTCTATAACCTGAATTAACTAGGTTTGTTTCATAGTAAATCGCTTCATTTATTGGAATTGTTTCTTGCTGCTTACACAGTAGGCAATGTTCCCCAACTTAGTGTGTTTATCATCCACAAATTGACGAATGACTTTGTTGGCACTACTGGGATTTAAACTTGTTACGCAAATTTAGTTTTTTTTTTTTGCAGATGTTTCATGGTATCAGTGTCTTATTCCTGGGCTTTTGCAGTATGGTGCCATTGTCCTTATCTTTCCTGTTATTAAACGGGTTGTGCATTTCTTATATTCCCTTAAAAACCCATCTTGCAGCACCTTAAGGGCTATGTGTAATGTAAGGAATAGATTATTTTAAGAGTTACTCTTTCAAACTCAACTAAAATGTTCAAATGTGCGAGTAATTGGCATATTTCACCATTTGATACAGCAGAAACATGGAAACATTTAGCAAAATGTATTCTAGTTAATTAGGTCTTGCATCCGATGAATCCTTGATGTGTGGGAATTTTTTTTAATTCTTAGTGTTCTTGAGACCCAGTTTATATCTGACATTTTCCTCAAGTAACAAACCATTTGGGGTTACCCAGTCAGGTGTTAATCTCTCTTGGTTTTCTATCAGAACCACCAAGATGGTTTTACCACTACGGCAATTGGCCAAACCCTGATCTGACATAATGACAATGTTTATAAAGTATTTTAGAATGGGTAGTTTGGCAAATCCAAATGGGAGCTAAAATGGAAGGTAATTTAATTTCTCCAGCATGGGTCTGGCATGGATTCACATGCTCATGAATATTCCCTGTCGTCAGGCCGGGAATCCTCGATATAGAAAAAATCAGTATCAGTTTCGTTTCTGATCTGTCTTTCTCAGTAGTAACCAATCACTGGTCTCTGGGTCATACTGCCCCCAGCCAATGACTGCCCTCTCCCTAAGCCCCGCCCCTGGCAGCCATCCTCAGATTTTTACTGCACTTTCAAGTGTTGGGAGTCCTCGTGCTGTAGCTCTCGAGCTTTTGCTGCATTTTTGCGCTTTTTTCAGGAGATTTTCTCATTTTTTCGGTTAAATAGAGCCTCAAGCTCCACCGTTTCTACATCCGATCAACGGGGATCCGTTTCGGAGTTTCTACGCCCCTCAAGGGTGAAGATTTCGTCGAGTTATGCTTTTGGAGGATTCTTTTGGAGAAGTTCGAAGGCCTACCCGGACATGGCCCAGGAGAAAGGGAGCTCGACGCCCGGGAAGCTGTTCAGGACCTGCCCTGGATGCCAGCTTCAGAATGTTTTCAAGGAGGACGAGCATTCGTTATGCCTCTACTGTCTCCATGAGGACAAGACGCACAAGGAAAAGGACTGCGCGTTTTGGGGGAACATGTCGGAGCGGACCATGAAGGATCGCCACCTCCATCTCGCCAACTGGCTGGAAGGTAAGAGCCCGCCAGGCGAGAAGAAGAATAAGAAGTCAGAGCGGTTTTAAGTCCTGTGAAGGTGCCCCGGCGACGGGGCCCAACAAAAGGCTAAGCACCGCGAGTCCGCGGGCATTGGGAGCGCCGAACGGTCAGGCTCCTTGGCTGCCAGGCAGGGCGCATCCTCCCCGGCGCCATCAACCACGAGCCAACGCTCTGGCTCGGGTAAGAGGAAGTCCGAGAACCCGGCAAAGCTTCTGGAGAGGCCCCGGTCGATCTCGAAGATTCTGGCAAAGGGGGAGCGAGGCTCGGACCCTCCCCCCAAGGTGAAGGCCCCAGGCGTACAGAAGGTGACGGTGGCCTTAATTCACCCTGCTAGGACCTCGATTGAGGATGTCGCCACGGCCCTGGCTCAGCCTGTGGAGGCTACACCAGTGGAGGCGCCCTCAGGTACCAGAGTCTCCCTGCCACCGCGGAGGGAGTCGTCTTTCAGGCCAATCAAGAAGACCCCCACGAAGTCCTCATTGGAAAGGATGGGGGAGGGGCTGGTGGCCCTCGTGGATACGGACACGACCTCTGAAGAGGAGCTCATCCAAGTCGTGGAGGATGCCCAGCCCATCGGGAGGGATCCCGACGAGGGCGACGGTGTCGCAGACGAGGCTCCTCAAGAGCCCTCGCTCCCGTCGTTTCCGGCGCCGCAGCACACCTCGGCGGCCATTTTGTCAGCCATCCAGTCCTTATGCTCGGAGATAGGAGATAAGGACTAGGTTGCCCCTTCCCCCGATCGAGGTACCTGAGCCAGACCCGACGGGGGAACCAGAGCCAGGACCTTCGGAGAGCCCACCACTTAACAGGAGGACGACACATCCTAGGCCTCCTCTCCCGCCTCTGCGGCCTTCTCTGCCTTCCCCCCGGTCCACTACCCACGGGGATGATACAGGCATGTACACGACTACGACGGGTACGGATGACGACGGAGGCGACGACGACGGGACGTGTCCCCCATCGCCCCCTGCCCGGGCGTCCCCGCCCGACGAGATTGGATCCTTCCATGCTATGATTTCCAGGGCATCCGAGCTCTTCCAGCTCTGCCCCGAAGAAAAGAAGAAGGAAGGGTTCCTTTACCAACGGCGCGAGGCTAAAAGGAAGACGGTCCTCGCCGTACCGCTTCTTGATGACATCTGGGATGAGGGGCTCGCCCTCCTCAAGAACCCTGCCACGGCTCCTGCGAAGAGGGACCGGTACGAGAAGAAGTACCGGGTCCCCGACGCTGCCCCCTTGTGCCTTAGGGTGCAACCTACCCTGGATTCGGTCGTTTCGGCGGCGGCCAAGAAGAAAGCAGGGGGGGCATCGGCCTCGACTTCAACCTCCCCGCCGGACGGCGAGGGTAGGAAGCTGGATGCGATGGGACGACGGGTCATCTCATCTGCAGCGACGACCATCAAGGCGGCCAACGCCCTGGCCATCGTAGCCCGCTACGACAGGGAGTTGTGGTTCAAGATCGCCCCTCTGTTGGACTTCCTTCCGGACGCCAAGAGGGCTGAGGCCCTGGAAATCTTACAGGAAGGTGAAATTGCCTCGGACCACGCCATTACGGTGGCTACAGACACCGCCAACACCGGTTTCCGTCAGTTGGGCAACAGCGTTTGCCTGAGGCGACGAGGATGGATCAAGGCGACGGATTTCCGCCAGGACGTACAAACCAAGGTTTTGGACATGCCTTTCGATGGGAACAATGTTTTTGGCAAGGCGGTTGATGAGTCCCTTCAGGCGATCAAGACAGACACGGAGACGGCCCGTGCACTGGGTGTGCTCCAACAGCGACGACCGTCCTTTCGGCGCTCCGGAGGCAGACGGGGTGCCTCCAAGGGAGCCGGCAGCAGCTCCTCTACGTACCGTCAAGCTGCAAGATCTTCGTTGCAGGAGGCCTACAGGGGACGCGGCAAGTCAGGTGGATCCCGCCGTTGTCGCCAAGGTGGTCAAGGAGGCAAAGCGGCCTCCAAGCAAGATTGAACCGACCGTCGGGTCGGGCCCCCGCCGAAGCACCCCGGTGGGAGGCTGGCTGACGAAGTTCGTCGGAGTGTGGGCGTCCATCTCCACCGACCGTTGGGTGCTGGATGTCCTGGCCCTGAGGCACGCCCTCGAGTTCCAGAAGAGGTGCCCCCGCATTCCTCCCGTGGCCAGGAAGGAAAATCACGTCCCTCAACTGCTGTTGAAAGTAAGGGCGATGTTCAGGAAAGGTGCCATCGAGTTCTTCCCGAAGAGGCTTCGGGGCTCCGGAGTTTACTAAAGATACTTCCTCGTAAAGAAGAAGACAGGAGGATGGCGTCCCATCCTGGACCTGCGACGACTAAACAAATACATTCTAAAGAGACACCGAAAGTTCCTCAGGTTCGTGGTCAAAGGGCGGCTCTACCAGTTCAAGGCCCTCCCGTTCGGATTAAAATCGGCGCCCAGGGTGTTCACCAAGTGCCTAGCACCGGTGGCGGCGCGGCTGCGCCTGCAGGGGATCCACGTCTACCCCTACCTGGACGACTGGCTCATACGGGCAAGGACAAAGGAGCTCGCCGTGGAACACACTGCGTAGACCGTCCAGCTGCTCACGGACCTGGGGTTCTCCATCAACTTTCCAAAATCCCACCTGGTCCCGTCGCAAGTCGCCCTGTTTCTGGGAGCACAGCTCGACACAGTGGCGCTGCGGGCCTCACCGTCGGAGGAAAGGATAAGGACCATCCTAGGAAAGGTGCAACGTCTGCTGGCCACAGACGTGGCATGAGTGAGGTCTATCAAGTCCCTCCTCGGAATGATGTCCTCCTGCATTTATCTGGTGCGCCACTGCAGACTTCGGATGCGGCCCTTGAAAGAATTCCTCGACGCCCACTGGATCTAGACGACGGGCAGCTTCGAGAACAGGATCCCGCATGACGAAGCGTTCCGTCAGGCGATACGATGCTGGGGTGTCCGCTCTCATCTGACGGTGGGAAAAGGTTTCCTAGCCCCGGCCCACCAGGTGACGGTGACGACGGATGCCTCCCTGGAAGTTTGGGGAACGCACACCGGGGGTCTCCACGTGAGAGGCCTTTAGCTCCCAGAGGAGAAGACTCTCCACATCAACATCTTGGAGCTCTGTGCAGTGTTCTGGGCCCTCAGGTCCTTCCTTCCGTCCCTCAAGGGCAAGGTGGTGAGGATCTTCACCGACAACACCACCACGATGTTTTACATTCGGAAGCACGGCGGAACCAGATTCCCTGCCCTATCCAAGGAAGCCCAGGATCTGTGGCATTGGGCCGTCGCCCAAGGGATGTTTCTGGTACCCTTTCCTCTGGCAGGGATAAAAAACACCATCGCCGACTCACTCAGCAGAGAGCTACGCTCGTGCCACGAGTGGGAACTGCGCCAGGATCAAGTGGACCGACTCTTCCGACGATGGGGCAAACCCCAGATCGATCTCTTCGCGACGGCGGCGAACTCCAAGTGCCGGAGCTTCGCCAGCAGGTTTCCCCAACCGAGGAGCATGGGCGATGCTTTCTCGTTCCCCTGGGACGGCCTGTTCCTTTATGCATTCCCGCTGTTGCCATTGCTACTCCGGCTCGTCAACCAGCTCAAGAGGTCCCGGTGCAGGATGTTCCTCGTTGCACCGGCGTGGCCGAGGCAGATCTGGTTCCCGGACCTTCTGGACTTGTCAGCGTCCACACCAGTCAAGCTGCCGACGGACGCGGATCTTCTCTCCAGAGAAGGAGGCGCCTTTCTTCATCACGAACCAGAGTCACTGAACTTGCAGGCCTGGCTCCTGCAGCACTAAAGTTTGGAGAATACGACATCCCGGCCGACTGCAGAGAGGTTCTCGCGAAGGCCAGGGCATCCTCAACTCTCAAGTGCTACGGACACAAATGGAAGCGGTTCTCTGTCTGGTGCCGTGCACAGAAGATTAACCCTCTGCGGATTACGGCCCCTCAAGTATTGCCGTACCTATTGTCCTTGGCCAAGACTGGCCTATCTCACGCTTCCATCAAGGTACATCTGGCTGCCGTCTCACGTTACACCAGATACTACAGGACGGGCATCCTTGTGGTCTCATCGACTGGTGAAGGAATTTATGAAAGGACTGTTCCGATAATTCCCGCCGGTGAAGGCCCCTGCCCCGGCGTGGGAGCTCAATGTGGTGCTGACTAGGCTCATGGGGGCCCCATTCGACCCTATGCATTCAGTGCCGTTGAAGTTTCTGTCGTGGAAGACAGCATTCCTCGTGGCCATCACCTCTGCACGACGAGCGGGAGAGATCCAGGCCCTGTCTTGCAAGCCTCCATACTTGACCTTTCACGACTCGAGGGTGGTGCTGAGGACGCACCCCTCCTTCATGCCCAAGGTGCCGTCGGACTTCCACCTCAACGAGCCCTTGGTGTTGCCAGTTTTCTTCCCGTCGCCGGCTGAGAGGACTCTGCACTCGCTGGATGTAGCCAGAGCGCTGAAGTTCTACATGGACCGCACAAAGTGTTTTCGGAAGACATCACAGCTGTTTGTGAACTTTGGACCTGTGAATCATGGGAAGGCTCTCTCGAAGACTTCCATTTCAAGATGGCTCTCCGGCTGCATCATGCACTGTCACCGGTTGGCAAACCGACCGTTGCCAGGCAGTCCGAGGGCCCATTCGACCAGAGCGATCGCTGCTACTACGGCGTTCCTGTCTGGTGTGCCCCTGCTTGACATCTGCAGGGCTACTACGTGGAGGTCGACGCACACCTTCACGAGATTCTACTGCGTCGACCGGGATTCCAGGGAGGAGTCCAGAGTCGGCCAGGCAGTGCTGCACAACCTGTTCGCCTAAGGTGAGCCTGATGAGGAGGTAAGAGTTGCTTAATGTTAAGTTGTTGTATTGCTTGATATTGAGCCTTTTGTCACCTCCCGTGGTTGTGCATGTGTACACTGCTATGTATTCTTATATTCATGAGCATGTGAATCCATGCCAGACCCCATGCTGGAGAAGGAACAAGTTACTTACCTGTAACTGTTGTTCTCCAGCATGGGTCTGGCATGGATTCACATGCGAACCCTCCCGTCTACCCCTCTGCGGCTCTTCACTTGGTCATACTGCCACTTCACGTGCTACCAAATCTTAGGATGGCTGCCAGGGGGCGGGGCTTAGGGAGAGGGCAGTCATTGGCTGGGTCAGTATGACCCAGAGACCAGTGATTGGTTACTACTGAGAAAGACAGATCAGAAACGAAACTGATACTGATTTTTTCTTTACCGAGGATTCCCGGCCTGACGACGGGGAATATTCATGAGCATGTGAATCCATGCCAGACCCATGCTGGAGAACAACAGTTACAGGTAAGTAACTTGTTCCTTACTTCTAAAGTGCCATCTGTGGAGTCAACCGACTTGTTCCAAGCATGACTGATAACCATTCCAATAGTCTTTTCCTAAATTCTGAGCTCATGCTAGTTGCTGTCTCTTCAAAGGTCTTATAATGAAAGCATAGACTCTCCATGTGGAATGCTATAGATCATATTATTAGGATGACTCAGCCAGCAAAATATAATTGCCTACCATTTCTTCATTTATTTTTTTTTTTTTAAATTCAAAGTTTATTGAGTTTATACAAGTTGAACATTCACTTACATTGAGATGAAGAAATTTCAGTGTATAAGTAGAAAGAGCACAAGAGAGAAGTATCATCAACATAAATCCTGTACAGTATTTCCTGAAAAGTGAACAGTATAGTGAACAAGAACAACAACGCCCAGTCGCACCCCTCCCCCTCCCCCCTCCCCCCCTTCTCTAATATCTCCAAATAAATGGTTGGGAAACCTCCTTGCACAGCGAGACAACACCAGAAAACTTCGAATATGAGTATGATGACCGACCATTACACATAACGCAACTCAGAGAGCCGCCACAACAAGAATCTTCATTTGTTACTATTATTGGCACAAATCACAACAATGTATTGCACACTTTGTCTTTACGGGGCATGCTTGGCTCTAAACTCAGACCAGGCACTTTCAACATTAGTACGATCTCCGCGTAACGTGGCGGTCAGGCAGTCCATTCTGTAGAGATTCTGTGCCACCCCAAGCCATTCGGTTTTACTAGGGAGCTTGGGCCGCTTCCAAACCATGGTGAGGCAAGCTCGCGCAGCCATCAGGAGGCCCTGTACCATCCTAGGCGCTTTTACAACGTCGTCTCCTGTTTCGATCAGACCGAAGAGGACAAACATTGGTTGCTTCACCCTCTCTTCATCATCCAGGTCCCTGATCCAGCTAAGAACCTCCGACCAGTAAGTCTGGACCATGGTACACCCCCACCACATATGCCAGTAGCCAGCCCGCTCCCCACAACCCCTCCAACAGTATGGACTAACACCTTGGTACATTTTGGCGAGCCTGATCGGGTCATACTGCCATCTATACAAAAGTTTTATAGCATGCAATTTGTATTGGCAGGATATTGAGGACTTCGCAGTGCGTCTGCAGATGTGTAGCCACAGCTTTTCGGAGATCTGTCTGCCCATATCCGCCTCCCATCTGCCCTTGAGCACCAAAGAAGGGGAGATATCAGTCTCGATCATGGCCGAATACATAGCACTGATCAGACCACTGGAGCCTGTACATCGATCAAGGATCGCCTCAAAAGGGGTAAGGTCCCTCTGCAGCTGGTCTTTCCATACAGGCCTTGTCATCACCCCTTTGAGTCTCAGATAGAGGAAGACCGAGAGTGCTCCTATGCCAAGCGCTTCCTGGAGCTCTTGTATAGTTACGAAGGTTCCCCCACGCCATAATTGGCCTGCTCTTTCCAGCCCCGCCTGGTACCATGTTTCGTAGCTTCCCGGTTCCGGTATGGCGTCACGGATCCCTGGAGACCAAAGGTGACCCAGGGGGGATGGCCACGTCGTGACTCCAACCATTTTCTTGCCTGGTCTCCAAATAGCCCATAATGTACCTAGGATAGGGTGAGATCTAACACTTTCACGTAACTGGGATCTGGGGACCCATAACCATTCAGGCACAATAAAGGGACGAAGGTGGTAATTATCTAAGGCTATCCACTGGGGTTCCGAGCGTTGCCTAAAGTGTGGGACAAGGACTCTAAGTTGCGCCGCCCTGTAGTATGTTTCCATGTCCGGGAGGCCTACTCCCGCGTTGTCTTTGCGGAGCTGGAGTAAGGGTCTTGGGATTCTGGGTCTTTGGCCCTGCCACAAGAAGGACAAAAACATTTTTCGCACATCTACGAAATATTCCGGGGGCAGCCTAACGGGGAGCATCTGGAACAAATATAATATCTTGGGGAGAAAGACCATCTTTATGGCATTTAAACGACCCATCCAGGAGATTGTGAGTTTAGACCACCGTTGGCTATCTTTCTGTAAGGCAAGTAGCAGTGGGGGGAAGTTAGCACCATATAGGGAATCGAAGTCACGGGTAACATTAACGCCCAAGTAACGGAGGGTGGTGAGGCTGACTTGGACTCCCAACGGGGCAAAGCGTGCGATCTCAGAATCTCTACTCTTATCAATCGGGAGGAGGACTGATTTCTCCGTATTGATTTTTAGGCCGGCCAGCGCGCCGTATTCCTCAATTATTTCAAGCGCAGCTGGGATTGAGGCCAAGGGGTCGGTCAAATGAAGCAAGATGTCATCCGCATATAGCCCCAGTTTGTACTCTTTCTCCCACCGTGATGCCCTTGACTCTACCGTCATTTCTTAGTTTCTGCGCCAGCGGTTCAAGGGACATGACGAACAATATCGCCGACAATGGACAGCCTTGTCTCGTACCTCTTTCAAGGGGGAACCAACGTGAGTATCCCCCATTCACCGCCACCGATGTCGTAGGGGAGGCATACAATGCTCTAATGGCACAGCAGAGTCTGGATCCCAACCCATATGAGACCAATACTCTTTCTAGAAAGTCCCAGGACACCCTATCAAAAGCTTTCTCAGCATCAAGTGATAAGAGCGATGGGTCCCCCTCCATTCCCTGTGCCTCGTATAATAAGTGGAGTGTTTTTCGCATGGTATCTGCGCCCTGCCTGCCTAGAACAAAGCCAACCTGGTCAGAGTGCACCAGTCTAGGGAGATATGTTTCGAGCCGAGCCGCGATGACCCTAGCATACACCTTGGCGTCGATGTTAAGAAGTGAGATGGGCCGATAAGAGCTACAGTGTTTAGGGTCTCGGCCTTCCTTGGGAATTACAGCCAATAGGGCCCGAGAAAAGGACGGAGGGGCCTGCCCAGTGTCAAGAATGTGATTAAACAAGGATGCTAGGAAGGGTGCAAGGAGGGTGGAGAATGCTTTATAGAAGCCCGGTGTAAATCCATCTTCCCCCGGGGCCTTCCCTATTTTCAGCCTCTTGATGGCACTTTCCACCTCTTCCCCAGTGACCGGAGCGTCTAGAGATTCGGCCTCCGCGCCCGTGAGGGCGGGGAGACGCGCCCCCACAAGATATGCATCCACGCTCCCTACAGGGGGAGGGGGGTCACACATATATAGGTCCTCATAGAAGTAGGCAAATGCCTCCTGTATGTCCTTCGGGGATGTGACCGTTGTATCTATCAGGGTGCCATCATTCCTCTCAATTTGGTCGACCCATCTCTCCGCTCTCTGCGCACGGAGGCGGGCCGCCAAGAGAGCATCTGCCTTGTCCCCCTTCTCATAGTATTTCTGTTTAAGGTATTGCAAGGTCTGGGCCGTTTTGCCAGCAATAAGAATCCTCAATTCTTCTCTAAGTTGCTTAGTTTCAGCTAAGTACTTTGGTCTATCAGCCGGGGTGGTCTGCGCCAGATTCTGTGCCACAGCAAGCTTCTCCCTGATGCCCCTTTCTAATATTGTACGTTCTCTTTTCTTTCGGGCCCCCTCCCCTATAAGGATACCCCTCCAAGTAGCCTTGGCTGCTTCCCATACAGCTACCTTCCCTACTTCCCCAGTATCATTAGTCGGAAAGAATTGCTCAATCTCTATCTCAAAGGTCTCTCTAAAGACCGGGTCGGCCCAGAGGGAGTCATTACACCTCCATTTGGTGTTGCGCGGCGACAGCTCACCCCAGGATATGTCAACTGTGACCATGTCGTGGTCTGACCAAGCGGAGGGGTATATAGTGGCAGCTTGCAGTACACGTAGAAGATCGTTAGAGAGAAAGATATAATCGATGCGTGTGAGTGTGTCGTGGGGGAGGGAGTGAAAGGTAAAGCCTTTTTCCGACGGGTGTAGATGTCGCCAGCTGTCTACAAGGCCATAAAGATCAAGGGTAGACTTAATTTCAGCCTCAGTTCGAGTGTTGGGAGGGTCTAAAGCATCAGCCCTGGTCTGTCTGTCAATAGAGCTATCCATCCATATGTTAAAGTCTCCGCCCAGGACCGTGTATCCCTTAGCCATATTGAAGACTTTTTCAGAGATTCTATGGAGAAAGCGATTTTGCCCTTGATTGGGTGCATAGAGTGTGGCCAGAGTAATCGTCGTGCCCCCTATATTGCCCACAACCGTGATCGCCCTCCCCTCATTGTCCGTCCATATGTCAAGGGTTGTCATTCGGAGGCATTTACGAACCAGAATTCCCACCCCTGCCTTTTTGAGTATACCCGAGCTCCAGTAGGTGAGCCCAATATCACGTGATGGGATGGCTTTCTCCTCTCCCTTCCGATATCTCGTTTCTTGAAGGAACAAGATGTCTACATTCGACCTTCTAAATTCCCTGGCCACCATCGACCGTTTTGTGGGAGAGTTCAAGCCTTTGACGTTGAGTGTGCAAATGCGTAATGTGTCCCTACGGGGTGTGAGTGCCATCTTGAGTGTAATTGTTGATCGTGGGCGGCCATTCCCTCTGTGCCACGGCACATTTCCTGTCGGCCATCGCTCTGCATGGGTCGTCGTGAAGGGATTGGTTCCCAGAGAATCCCATGGAGACCGACGACCAACTCGTCTGGAGCATATCGTGGGCCTCGGTGTGCGCAAGGTGTGTCTGCGTGTACGTCGTGTCAAAATCAGTGTGAGAAGTGTGTTCCCCAACCACCCCCTCCCCCACCCCCCTCCCCGTCCCCAACACATTCGGCGCCCGATTCGCCCAGGTTGACATCACCCAGCCGAACTCGGACCACCCGTGAAGACCGCAAAACAGGCGGTCCTATCATAATAGGATAATATATATCAGTGAGCCCCCAACTTTTGTGTGCACTTAACGATAACAATAATTCAGTAACAGAGACATTTACCCTCCCCCAGGAGCTAGCGGAGCAGAGATATTATGCCTTATCACATTTCTAACATCTGCGAGACATCGAGCTAACAATACCTCACACTTGGAGGAGGCGACCTTTCACAGTCAGTCACATATAGGGAGGTCGACTCGCACATGAGAGTTCGTAACCTCCGTGGTGGAGTAATTTTCCCAGTTTACCTCTAACCAAATAGTATGTCAAAGTACCTCAGGCACCCTGTCAATGTTCCATATCTTGGGAGGTGTTCATTTTTCTGTATTTTCTAGAGCCTGGAATCCTTCTTCGCCGCGAAGCCTTGACTTTCCATTCACCACCAGATGATCCTTGATCCTCATGAGAGGGAGCACCCTCCGGCGCACCCAGCAGATCCGACGTACAGTCAGCAATGTCTTTCTCCGAGACAAGTCTCATTGTCGAGCCTTCCCATTCGAAAGTGAGGGAAAATGGATACCCCCAGCGATACCTGACGCCCTTGTCTTTCAACATTTTCGTGATCGGAGAGCACTTTTTCCTCATCGCCAACGTGAGGGATGACAAATCCTGAAAAAGTGAAATGACGGAGTTCTCCAAGGACAGCTGTGGGGCGCTTCTGGCCTTGTCCAAGATTCGCGCTCTGTCCGCATAGTTATGGAATCGGGCCAGGACCGATCTCGGGGCCCCCGGTCTACCTCCGGCCCTATGGATGCGGTCAATTTTAGGCGCGTCAATTGAGTCATCGTTGTATAGGAGCTTCAGGATGGCATGTAACGATTGCTTCAGGTCCAGTTCGGTTTCGCCCTCTTTCTCAGGAAGACCAAATATTCGGATATTGTTCCGGCGCTCCCTGTTCTCGAGGTCATCGACCTTAAGGCGCAGTTCATTCTCTCTGTCCGATATATCTGCGATTCGGTGATCCATCTGTGCTTCCAGCACATTCAGAGATGTTTGGTTGTGCTCAACCTGTTCGAGCCTATCGTCCATTTTGTCGATCCTCTGCGTGATCTTGTCTATCCTATTGCCAATATCTGCTCGCATGCCCCTCATTTCGGCAAGCAAATCAGCAACATCCGCCTTGGTCGCGGCGGCCTCGGATCCTGCAGTCGACATTATAGAAATCAAGGAGGGCCCTGGGGATCTGGCAATTGGTGAAAACGTATATTTCGCTAGCCTGGTTTTAGGGTCCATAAAGGGAGGCCTCCAACAGCATTCGGGTCGTGAAGCGACGTTAGCACCCGCCAACGCGGGGGACGTGAAGGACCAAGCCACCAGGGCCTCCTGAGCTTTGCAGGGGGGGTGAGGGGTCCGCCTACCGTGTCGCGGTGGGGGTATCAACCGCCCTTGACAGAGGTGCGCAGCCGGTTCCACGCGGAGGACCGAGAAGTGCGCCGGATCAAACTCAGAGGGCGGCACTTCCCGCGTATACGCAGGCCCGGGTTGGGAGTTCCGCGGAACTCACGCCGCGCCGAAGGCCTCAAAGCGCCGGCGTTAATTTCACCACGATGCCACTTCCGATTTTCTCCGGGTTTTCTCTCAGGTGGGGGGGACACCTTCCCACGTCTCTTGGTCAAAAATCAGCTCTGGGGGGGGTCTCGAAGTGGGGGCTCACTGCCACTTTCCGGACCCTGTGTAGAGCGCTCACACGGAGAGGCGACTCATCCGCGCGCCCCCTGGTGGCCGTTCTGCCCATTTCTTCATTTATGCATCATTTGTTTTACCTTATTAATCAACTGTAAGAAAATGTAGGATAAAATATTTTGCATACTTGCAATGTTTTGATTAGTATGAGATCCCCCAGCAGCACGTTCAATTTGGTTTCCAAGAATTAACCCTCATGCACATTGCTTGAGGGTGGAGTTGGGTATGGAAGTCACCCTTTGGATGTTCTGCATCGTTTCAGAGAGTGATGTTGAGATGAGATAATGGGTAAGTGTGCTTCATGTACAATTCTATCAAACCTGGTCAAGCAACACATGCAGGCTCCCCCATCACCCAGCATCGATGGATTTTGGAGGGAATACTGGTCATTTTACCATTTCAGGGCCGCTTAATCACAGCTTCAAAAATTGCAGTGAATCGGGGCAGGACTTGAAGGAGACGGGCCAAAAACATGGGCAATTCCTGTCAGTCATCACCAGCTTGCATTTCTACCAACGTGCAAAGCCCCTAAATATTCTGATTTTTGAATGGCAGTGTTCCCTGGTTAAATAAATGCTTGGCCAGTTCACTGTTGACCAGATTGCAGTGCTATGGGCTAGGGCCCAGAAGTGAGGCTCCTAGACAGCAGCAACACCATCTGAAACTACCACCCACCAGGATTCCAATGCATAGTGTGCTTGCTGTAGTACATTGTAGTCTGGTCGCCTGACCCTGTGTCTTGACTGAGCAGTCTTTCCCAAGTCAGTGGTAGGCAGGCGACTACGTGCAAGGACCCTGGAAAGAGTAAGTCAGGCAGACAACAGCAAGCAGCCTTGGGTAACACCAGGACTGTACAAGGAAACCGAATGGTAAGGTGTCCATATATTGTGACACGGTGCAGCATACACTATGCTGAATATACAGCTCATATTAATAATAAAAGTATTTGGAACATTATTGGAGAGTCACAGGTTAACACTGCTAATTAGAAAAAGCTTAAACTGCACATTTTGTCTTTCTGAAGCTGTGCATATAAGGCAATTGGCGGCTTGTTAGTCTGGTTTTAAAATCAAACAAAATCCAAATGTTGATGCCTTTTATTTACTAAATTAAAATATGCTGAGATTGTAGATGCATAGAGACGTATTCATCAGATGGTGGTCAAACATTTAATGAGCAACAAAAATCACACAAGTGGCCCTACGATTGGAAAGAAGCAGACGCATGCTCAAACATTGTGAGTGAAATGAAAGACTTGGCTGGAAAGGTTACTGTACCGGATAGAGGGGAAGAGTGGTTTGTTTGACAGAATCTGGTGAAAATTCCTTTCACTTTTTGGTTGATGTCACTTGTTTAGGTGTGGGGGTGTACATAGTTTCATGATTGTTGATTTTTGGTTATTATGTTTTATAGTTTGTATGATACGGTATATTGTGTATATAATATATTAACTGAAAATAAAGATTAAAAAAAAAAGAATTGTGAAGTAATTGTCCTCGTTGGGGCAACTAAGTGAAACCCAGTTTGAAAACAAAATGATGCTATTGGAAAGAAATTCCAAAATGGACGATTCATAGGCACATAGCTTGAAAAACTGATACACTTTATCACACGTAAAATGGTCCCAAAAACTCTGTATCAACCAGCTGCCAGCTTCTCCAACTACAATTTGCACTAGCATCTTCCTGGCAGCCACATCCAATCAGTTGCCCACAGTGATTGCACTGCGAAAGCTTACCAAGAGTAGCAAACTACATCCGTATGCGAGACCAAAAGGTTGCCACAGGGGAGCAGGCGCTGCAGATCAAGCTATTGATTCAGCGGGGCACAGGTGTGTACACTATGCTTTTGGCATGGAGTGGAGAGGTGGTGTCTGGTCAGCAGACCACCCTCTCTGAGAGGGAGAATTGTCTGCATCGCTATGTATTTAATACAAATCATAACAGGCCAAGGTTTTTACACTCTTTCGAGAAGGCAATCCTTCGCGATATCGGATATTAAGATCAACAGAATAGGGCGAAGTAAATTGTTTATACTCTTACGTCGCGTCCCTTTTCCTCCATACTGCATGGGCGCCCCTCGCTAGGGACAGGAGACAGAACCTTCTTCCCCTTTAAATTTAGAGGCACGCTGAGACGCGCCCTGGGAGCATGCACTCCCCTGACTCCGCCCACTGGCGCCAGTCCTCTTTTCCGTGTCGACGGGATCGGGACGATTTCACCAGCGCTTCTGGGTTTGGCTTTGGCCTTGGCCATGTAATGCCATGCGATCTTCGCCGGATACTTTCTTCTGTCTTTTTGTCTTCTTTTATCTATCAGGTACTCGGTCCTCTAGCGCCATGCTCCTCCCCGGGGCATGTCGACTTCAGCAGGCTTCAGCAGGTGTCCAGCCTGCGTGGGGCTCTTCCTTACATCCGATCCCCATGCTCTTTGCCTCCGCTGCCTTGGCCCTGACCACGGATGGGAGGGTTGTACTGCATGCAACACCCTTTCTTCGCTTGCTCTGAAGAACAGACTTGCTAGGTGGAGGGAGCTCTTCGAGAAGTCGCCTCCAGAGGACTTCAAAGACTTTGTCAGACATCAGTCAAGGCCCGAGCGGGAGGGCTGCTCTTTTTCAGTGCACCCCACAATGGTGACTCCTTCCTAAGGAAACGCCCGAGTGGGTGGAATCTCAGGTTCTCAGACCAGCAGGGGTACCAAGGCTAGTTCAGCTACCAACCACCAGGCTAAGGGGTCCGTAGATCCTTTCGGAGACAGTGCTGTGAGACCGCAAGGTTCTTTTACCAGGTGTACACCCGAGGGGCTACACTCTTGTACCAGCAACATGGCCGAGGGGGCACTTGCACGCAGCACTACCGGCGACTCTGCCGAGGGCGACCCGCCTACCAGGTCTCGGCCCGAGGGGCAGGGTAAGTCCCATGTTAAACCTGGAGGAGGCCGGGCCCATTGGGCCAAGCACCACGACTTAGGCACGTGGAATGCAGCTCGACAAGTTGGCTGACGTGTCAAACGAGATGTCTGCTCGTCTGATACCGCCCCGAGGAACGGAGCAGCTGGGAGAACGAGTTACAAGGTGGGACTTGTGTCAACCAGGTACATGGCCTACAGCTTATCCATCAGCAGCCCAGGGCAGATGCCCTTTTCAACCAACTAGACGGAATACGCACCGGCCCCAGCAGCTGCTTGCTATCCCGTCAATATCACCTGCCACCACACCGGCCTGCGAGGACAGTTTCTTTGAAATGTTCCTCACACTCATGAGATCTCCTCAGATGGGGGCCATCTTCAGGGATGTTATCTGGGACATGCTCCCTCCGGCCCTGCCGCCTGCGCCCATAGTTATTCCTCCTATGGCTCCAGCGCCGGAGGCCACAGTGCAGCCCCTGCTGCCCACGCCTGCTCCTTCGATTCCGGCTCCCCTACCTCCCACAGTTCAGGTGGTTGCATACCAGCCTCCGCTGCAGCCTCCGGCTCCTGTCTCCACACCTGAGCCCATGGTGCCCAGCACCACTCTACCCGCGCCAGACCGTCCAGATGCACAGGTTGACACAGACGAGGAAGAAAATCCTGACATGCCATTGTCAACCAAGGCCTTCCACGAGCGACTAACAACCAGAGGCAGGAGTACTTGCCGAAGTCCTCACTCTACGCCCCACGGCTAGATCAGGGATTCCGATGAAGGAGGACGTAGTCGCCTTGGCCATGAAGGGGTGGCTCAAACCCCACTCAGTCCAGCCTGTCAATCGACACCTGGACGCCAAATATAGGGGGGTACACTCTTGCTGTCGGCCCACCCTCAACCACGCTCTTCAGTGATTGCTGCGGCGTCACTCTACTTAAACCCTCAGTCGTCCTCGCCCACCTCGTCCTCGGTGCTGCTAAGCAAGGAGGAGAAGATCTTGGAGGCGTACGGGAAGAAGCTTTTTTCCAACGCTTCGGTGCATCTTTGTCAAGCCAACGAGGATGCCATGCTGGCAGCAGTTAACCAGAAGCTTTGGCGGGAAATAGCCGACTTCCTTCCAGAACTTCTGGTGCAGATCCAGTCAGGCTTCAAGGCGGGACTGGCAGAAGCTAAAATGGTGGCGCAAGACATCATGGAGTCCACCGTGGCCTGCATCGACACCTCTGGCCGGGCCATATGCATCGCCATGGACATGAGAAGGACGGCCTGGCTTTGGGCTACTAAATTCAACCCAGACATCCAGGAATACATATTGGACCTTCCATTCGAGGGTGGCGACCTCTTTCACTCCACTACTGATGAGGAGCAGGATGAAAAGAAAAACCTGTTCGCAAACTGCAAAGTCTTCATCTTTACGAAGGCCATGACCAAGATGTACACCCAGTCACATTAGCGCTCCGGCAAGGGCCGGAAGTTCGGAGGGTTCCATGGCTTCTAAGAATGGAGGTCCAGGCAGCCTGACCGACGAGTCAACACAGGCATAAACAACAAAAAGGGGGTGGGGGGCTAAGGGCTTTTTTAATCAGTCCCCCTCTTCCGCAACAGCCTCAGAGGGAAAGAAGGCATGACGTGTACCTTCGGGTCCACGTGTCTCTAGTGGGGGGGCAGGCATATCCTTCATGCACAGTTTTGGCATCAGGGGTTCTCTGACCTCTCGGTAGTATCCACAGGGTACCCCCTACTGATCCTTTCCTCTCCTCCCTCCTCTCCTCCACTCCCACAGATTAGGACCGCAACTCTGTTGGCACAGATTTGGTCGCAGTGGAAGTTCCAGCCTCCCAGCGAGGATTGGGCCTCTACTCCAGGATTTTCGCCATACAGAAGAAGAACCAGGCTTGCCTGAGAGTTGTGTTGGACCTTTCCACCCTCGACCTCTCCCTCCGTCTTCAAAAATTCAACATGGTTACGCCAGGACTCATTGCGGAGCTGTTGTGCAGGGGAAACTGGATGTTCTCCCTGGATCCGAAGGACGCTCATCTACACGTCCCGATTTGGCAGCCGCATCGCTCCTTGCAGTTCAGGATCATGGGCTCTCTGCTCCCAGGGTGTTTACCAGACTTATGAATGCAGTGGCAGCCTTCCTCAGGGACCAGGGCCACCACGTCTACCTGTACCTGGACTACTGGTAAGATATCCGGAGGCTATTCACCGCACTTCTTCCGCCCTTATAATTACACTCCAAGGCCAGGGGTTTTCGATCAACCTCAGGAAGTCTCCGTTGCAGCCTATGCAGAGACTGACGTTCCTGGGCCTCATCTGGGACACAAGTTCGGAAGACAAGATCACAGCCATCAAGAAGCCACTACTCGCTGCCTCACCCGAGAAGTGACATCAGCTTGGTGGTACCAGCATTTATTAGGTCTCGTGGCAGCGGTCCTGCTGGCTGTACCCCACACGAGACTCAGTATGAGGAGATTACAGCTGCACTTCGGCAGACTCATGGAATCGGGAGCGGGGCTCATACGCGGAGCTCATCAGCATTCCTCCTCTCCTCCCGGACCACGCATTATGGTCCAGGTACTCCAGCCAGCGGATGGGCAGGCCCTTCTGCAGCCGACGCCGCAGGTCACCATCACCATGGATTCTTCCCTGGAAGGCTTGGGGTCCACTCTGGACAACCACAGTGTCTGGTCCCTGCAGGAGTCTCATATCAACTGGCTGGAGCTGAAAGCCATCTGGCTAGCGTTCAAAGCTTTCCTTCCGCTCATTGGGGGCAAGGTCGTCCTCATCCAGACCGACAACTCCACAAGCATGTACTATGTCAACAGGTGGGGGGGGGGGGTACCAGGTCCCCTCCACTGTGCAGCCTAGCGATCAGCATGTGGCAATGGGCGAATCCAACTGGAGGCAGACAGGCTCAGCAGACTGGGAGCTGACAATTATGAGTGGAAACTGAACGATCGGGTGCTGCTGGAGATCTTCAGCACATGGGGGCATCCTCCTGGGATAGGAAGTGCCAGCAGTTCGCATCCTGGCAGGGGCAGGGCACCGGCTCCCTGGGCGACGCATTACAGATACAGTGGAACGGCATGACAGCATATGCCTTCACTCCCACACCCCTGATCTGCAAGATAAAGGAATATTGTCACCTCAGCATCATTCTGATAGCTACGTGGTGGCTGGCGAGACCGTGATTCTCAGAACTTCTCAGCCTCACGAACAGGTCTCCCATTCACCTGCCGATGGGCCCAGCTCATCATCTGGCGCAGCAGGGGGGCAGGGTCATCCACCCTGCTCCACAGAAATTATCCCTTGCAGTGTGGTATCTGAGCAGGTCACGCTGAAACACCTGGGTCTATCACAGGCTAGCCTCGAAATCATTTAGGGCGCTAGGAGCAAGGCTACTAGGAGCCAGTACAAGAGTAAATTGACTATTTCTGTCACTAGGAGGACTCTAAGAGATCCACCCCCTTACGTGCACGCTGGATGATGTGCTATCCTTCTCTGCACAACTTTCTGACTCGGGTGTGCCGGTGGATTGCACCTATTTGGCCTCCATAAGGGCCTACAGAAATTCGGAGGAAGAGGCCTTTTCCTCTTCCAACCCTGTGGTTAAGCAACATTTGGATGGGCCTCGCCAGGCTCTTCCCGCCCATCAAAAAACCACACCTGTGTGGGACCTCAATGTAGTGTTGGGCGTCTTGGCGCACAAACCATTCGAGGCAATGGTGTCCGGACATCGGGCTGGTCACCATTAAAACAGCTCTGTTGGTGGGCCTCACCTCTGCTTGCAGAGTAAGCGAGATCCAGGCACTGGTGGCTTCAGAACCCTATACTACTTTTCACAAGGATACAGTGCTCCTGAGAATACACCCTGCGTTCCTACCTAAGGTAGCCTCTGCTTTTCATCTAAACGAGGAGATAGTCTTACCTATGTTTTTTGCTGACCCTAAAGATGATGCGCAGAGGGTATTGCACTGTCTGGATGTCAGACGCGCTGTGATATTCTATCTGGACAGGACCAAGCACTTCCGCAAGTCGGACGCTCTGTTTGCCACCTTTGTGGGGGGGTCAAGGCCTGGTTATCAGGCATCCAAGGCCTCTATAGCAAAGGGGATGGTTTTGGTCATCAAGGAGGCCTATGAGGTGCAGCATAAACCGCTTCCAGCTAACATGCATGCCCACGCTGTCAGAGCCAAGAACACGGCCATTGCATTCCAGGGGCAGGTGCCTTGGCAAGTCCTCAGGAGGGCGGCCACCTGGGGCACCCCTTTGGCTTTTTGTAAGCACTACTGTTTTTATGCCGGCTCTCAGTCAGACGTGACCTTCGAACAGGCGGTTCTAAGGAATCTGTTTTCTTAAGGCGCACCTCCTCTCCACCATTGGGCTACATTCAGTTGTAATCACCCATGCAGTATGGAGGAAAGGGGTTGGGACGTAAAAGGAATTAATAGTTACCCACCGTAGTGACTAACGTACTCTTAGTCCATAGTCCCCTTTCCTCCATACATCCCACCATCCTGCTCCCTAATAATACTGGTGTCATTAGGTGAAGTTAAATCTTGTCGAAGCATGCTCCAAGGGCCGCACACCTCTAATTTTAAAGGGGAAGAAGGTTTTTTCTGGTGAAAAAGGTTCCGTCTCCCGTCCCTAGCGAGGGACTCCCATGCAGTATGGAGGAAAGGGGACTATGGACTAAGAGTATGTTAGTCACTACGGTGAGTAACTATTAATTTCTCCTTGAATCAGCCAGGATATGGGGGCAAAGTCCTTGGAGAATGTGTGTATGATTATAATCCTTACAACATCCGAAAGACTAGAGGAAATATTTTCGCTATACCACGTGTGAACAGCCCTCTATACTTTGGTACAATACATTATATTTACAGGGTCACTTGTTTCCCCAGAACCATTTTTGTCTATTCGCTTGTATGTGTATTTTGTACATTAAATCATCACATACTATTTTTTTATGTATCAAAAATATCTTTTTATTTTTTAATTTATTTCACTCTGAAACATAGAATCATAAAATAGTGTATACACTCCTATTTTATCTCAGAGTGTGTATACAGCAATCTAAAACAGACATTATACTTTCCGCATTTAGGCACTGTATTATCACAGTTTTTTGTGGTATCTTAATTCATCAATGTTTTAATTCTTTTGTTAAATAAATTCACAAAATGGATCATAGATTAGAACCCCCTTTCAATGAGACGCCCCACCTTTAGTCCATACCGCTTAGAACTTCTCAATACTCACTCCACTCATTCCAATCATTCACATTACTTTCAACCATAATCCCAACATGTTTCTTTCCTTTAACTGTTAGTAATTGTTTATCGGAAATTCATCAGGTGTAAAAACCACATTCATTTGTGATAAACAATAGTCTGTTGTCTTCTTGGACCATTCAGGGATACGCATCTAGTCCCTTGTTTTGTTCCTATCTTCAAGCTAAGACACCAAATGGATATCTGTGGGAAACAAGTAAAGGACAATCGACTTTTATTGTTCGATACATCCACGTTGTATATTATATTACATACAACTCACTATGTGTAACTTCACAGTAGGAGGGAATAAATAACTTGCAGTCTCCTCCTAAACATCTATCAATGACGTTCCCACTCTTGGTACAGGTAACAGGCTTCACATGATTCAGTCTCATTAATATTTCTGTCTCTCTTATCACTATTCAGTTCCCTCTTATAAGGTCACCTACTAGTCATTATGCATTAAACACCATATATTGACACGCCAGAACTCAACTTGGCAAAATCCCATTATGCCTCAATGATGTCATAGAGTCCTAGGTTGAAATTGATCTATTACTCAGGAGATCTACCTTCCTCATTACCCAGAACTAAAACTTGTCTTCTTACCCAGATGTACATGTTTGAGTTGCATGGTTGCAGCTATTCCACTTTCTCCAATTATAAATTCTCAGGAGCTCTCCTCTTCTTCCAGTTATTACACCTTTCCCAATCTTCTGGGGCCTACAGAGGACATATACCAAAATATTCGGGCTCAGATTCTTAGTATAGTTGCATTTATATATATTCAGCCGAGGCCTTAATTTTAATGTCCATCTAATTCATTTCTACTTAAAGGCGGGCACCCTAAAACCAATCAACCCTTACCGTCTTTGGACTACTCCAAGACTGGGTGTTGTCCCCTTCGTTTCGCAGGGCTATGAACGGTCATTCTTCCTCTAGATGAAAGGGCACAAGTCTCTATGTTGTTACTGACTCGGCTGCTTTGGCTGATCAGCAGTAGTACTAGTAAACATAACAAACTATAAGTTATGCGGATCAGAAAAAACATATCCTATTCACTACAGGCGACATGTACGCACTGCTGTTACATTATCTAAATTTCATTACAATTTTTACCTTTTATTGTCTTTTAGCAGTTCACAGTTCCCAAACCGGGTGTTATTCCCTGCCTCTAGCTGGGCTGTGGACTACAGCTTCTCCTATGAATCGGAAAATACACGTCTCAAACGTATTATTGTTGCCACTACACTGGCTGATTCACTATGAAAAACAGGGGACATCAAAAATATCAAAAGGACAAAAATGTTCTATTTGCTTTCTATTGGGTTGAAGATGCAACAAAACTTTCTCCCCCTCCCGAGGTCGCAGCCCTTCTATTTCCTAGCCGCCCAATTTCATTTCTATTATACCGCGGTGTAGTCTCTTACCTATTTTTTCTTACCGGGTCCTAAACGTGCCTTCCTTCCCTCGGTACGGCATTCGCGTTCTTCCTTTGCCGGGCTTCATGTCCTGTTTTTAAAAAGGTTCTTCCGGTACCACGGAACCGTTACGTCACGTGAGTCTTTTAGCTGGTGGGAGGTACTTTTTTTTTTATATACCAAGCACCAATGTACAATGCGCCTTCGGCCCCCTGTGCAGACAACAGCGACCCTGCTTTTCCGCAACTACGGCCAGAAAAAATAGTCTCAAGATTGTCACGGCTCCATCAGTCGCGGACAAACCCACAGCTCCAGCAATCCTCGTCCAACTCACTGCGGCCACCAACTTCTCTTCAATATGTTATCTAAATGGCGATCTGTGCTTTGATTGTGTTAATTTCACCATATATACATTTCTTACTAGCGGTATGTCTCTAATTTATTTAAATATCCAATATTCTGAGAAAAATGTGTTAAACACTCTAGCGCACTATTTGCTAACATCTGTTGACAGATTTCCAAAAGCTTGGCTTCAAAATGTAATTAACACACTTATTGAAGCTAATATCTCTTTGCAGATGTTAATCTCAAATCCAATCAAAGCGAAAAAAATTTTGCTCTTACATGATTGGATTTTGACCCAAGATCTTTGCAAAAACTTAGTTGATTTCTCCTGGACCATCTTTTATCCCAAAAAAGTGGGTATAATGGAAAAATATTTACAACAATGTCCCTCACACTTTGTACGAGCTCAGATGATGAGAATACGCTTTAATCTTCTTCCCACACATGAAATTCTATCCAGACGTGATAAGAACCAAATGCAAAACCAATGGTGTCGGTATTGTAGTGACAACAACTGTATTGAAACCCTTAAACATTTAGTAGTGTCTTGCTCTACATTAGAAACACTACGGCAAATATATTTTAAAAATTCCCTACAGCTTTACTGCTCTCGTTCTGAGGATGAAATTTGGGGCCTACTAATCAATAGTGAACGCCCAGCGATTCTAATCGCTTTAGTTAAATTCATAACTACTATCCTCTATTAGATGAAATTGTTGCAAATATAAGGAGGTATTAGACAATTTCATTTTGCTTTGTATGTTAAAGATGAAATGTATTGAATTTTAAGTTGTTATATGTTGTTAGATTCAAAATAACTTATTTTCTTCTTGTGTTCTATTGTGTTTGTTTTATATTAAATATTTGAAAGGTTGAATATCAGCCAAACAAATAAAAAAAATAAATAAATATCCATTTTACTTAGATTCTCTTGTCGCTGCACCCGATTTGTGTTTCTAATCGACAATAGGGTATTTGCCATGATCCTCAATCCTCCTTACTAAGGTGCTAGCTCCTGGATTTCCTCGTCTGCTAATTGTTTGACATGGCATCATTTTTCAGCCATCTAGGCTTGTTGGTTCTTAGGTTTCTTCATCTACTACACGTTGTGAGGCATCAGATTTAAAGTCTTCTGAGTAAAGTGACTAACACTTGTCTCTTTTACACGAATTAGCTCACAAATGACACTGTTTATCGGATGTTACACATTCTCCTACCAAGTGACTTCTTAAATGAGTGAAATAGGTTTGATCTACCCATAGCTCCAGTTTAACTATATGGTATGGACTAGGTTATCACTAGGTCATAAAAAACAGATCTCACAATGTTCCAGTTTATTCAACTCTTTCATTTAATCCCAGGTCTGTACTGTTAGCTAGGAAAATGAATTCTTTCTCTTTCAACGCCAGTTTTTTACGATCCAAATTAGTATCATTACTGGTCTTTACCTGATAGATTATGGACCACCTTAATTCTTCAACCTTATGTATGTTTTCTATAAAGTGTCCGACCATTGGTGCTGAGTGCATTCTCTTTTTGATGCACCTTTTTTGCTCTGTGATCCGGGTCTTGACCTTTCTTTCTGTTTTCCCTATATATAGTTTTTTACAGGGGCACCAGATCATGTATACTACACATTTTGAGTTGCAATTAGTTAGAGCCTTTTGTTTCCATAGGGTACTCAGACCAAGGTCTATTTCTGTTGTCTTTTTTGTCTGGTCACAGCATGTACAGGATCCACATGGATAATGGCCCTCTGGTCATTGTAATCCCCATTTTTCTGTTAGGGTAGGTTGCACTTTCGTCTATTTTGTAATGTCATTTTGCATGATCTGATCCTTAATGGATCTGCTCCTCCGGTGAGTAACTATTCATTTCTCCTTGAATCAGCCAGGATATGGGGGCAAAGTCCTTGGAGAATGTGTGTATGATTATAATGCCACCCTGCTTCCAAAACCATTGTAGACAGTATTGGCACAGGAATGCATGTGTAAAGGGTTCTTGCAATGTTTTCAAATTTCCCAACTTGTTTCTAAGACACAGGTTAAGTTCTTAAACAAGAAATTGTAATTAAACTGCAGACGTTATTCCTCAAACTGGGAGCTAACTAAGTAGGCCTTCTCATATATAGCCATTAAGTTATTTCAATATGAAGGAGTCCGCCAAATAGCTTTATTGAAAGAAATGTGTCTAATACAACCTATGCAGAAATGTATACTAGACCAAACAATGCATCAAGTTCAATAATGAAGTTGTGCTATAGCAAAGTTCAGAGCTCAAAATATTCTGAATGTTTTAAGTTTCATTGCTCATTAGCATTATTCTCAAATTGGGCCAGTTTGTAATTCACGAGTTCAAATACCACCTCATCGTCATTTCAGTCCTTCATCCTTCCAACATTGTTAAATTGGGTAATACCCTTGGTTATTACAGTGCATAGAAGCCGAAGGAATCTGCCCAAAGTGCTGTATTTAGGAAATGCTTGTGTGTGAAGATTTCACATCATTGTCAATGTCACAGGTTCTAGGTCATCTTGAGCTCCAGTCTCTTGAACTGGTAAATGTACTTGTATACTAACTCACCTACTCGGGATACTTTCCTTTAACTTTACAAACCAAATCCAAGACATTTTGATAAAGTAACTTGTGTTGAGGTGGATTTTAACCACTGTTAAAAGAAAGATATACTTCTGAGTGTATTGTAATCATAATATCACGTTTGATTATTTTTTTTTGTTCAAATCCACATTCCCCCTCAATTTCAAAAGCTGTAATACTTGGCGATGTTAATTCCAAATCTATTAACCTGAAAGGTTGGTGGTGTCAGCCCTGCAGGGATTCAGACCTGTGACTGCTGTCATGTGTGCTCAACTCACTATGTCTGTGACACAATGCCTAGTAAAATGTTTGTCTTGGCCTCCCTCTGTCCCTTTTTTGTCTTGTCGCGCCCCGAAACACTGTACAGGTGTGTTTTAAATGACTTATCATATCATAGATTTGTGCCATTTCCCATTCATTTTCTCCCAGAGCTTAACCTCCTTACATGCACTGTAGGGGGATCCAAAGCTAACCTATTTTTTCTGTTTTTTACAGGAAGTACAGTCCTACAATGGGTTGATAGATTATTGAGCATCTTTCATTCCTTTCCTATTAATGCTCATCTACATATAAGATCCATGCATGTAAATTAGTTAAGGCAGTTGTTTAAGAGCCAGGCCTCGCAGCTGCTTTGTATCTCCTAATTTGGCGATAGTGCTGAGTTGGTGAATAGGGGAGGCCTTCCATCTTTTCATAATCCGTGTTCGAATACAGACATGAAAATAAGTCTGCCCCTATCTTGTATTTCTTTAAAGACACTGAAGTTTGCCGGTCCGGAAACAAGGGTGCCGATAAGGTCACCAGCACCCTTTTTTCCGGACCGGCAAACTACAAGTCTTGCATGCCGAGGCTGCTGTGCACGACAGGGCTGACCCTGCCGGACACAACGGTCACGGTAGGCAAACTCTTTTCACAGGAGCACCGGCACTGTTAGCAACGGTGCCGGTACTCCCGTGTCCCCATGCCCATAGAGTCCAATAGGACTCTATGGGAATGGGGATTAACAAATATGCAAGCGCCTGACTTCCTGGTGGCCGGACTCAGAATGAGCTGGTGGCACCGGGAGGTCCAGCACCGGTAAATAATTGTGAGTCCGGCACAACCCGACGGTAGCACCGGCAGGGTTACTGCTGGTCTCGGAATGAGGCCCCCTGGCTCTTCTTCATTGTTCTGCTAAGACTGTCTAATTGTATTTTTTATCTGAAAACTCTTTTGCAAGTTCCAATGTCCGATAAAAATGGGCACGAACAACGTAAATTCTTATGGCCTTGTAAATGTAAAGAGGGATTTTTTTTTTTTTTAACAACCCCCCCTCCCCCGCCTCTCACAAAAACAAAATTTGCCCCAGAAAATGTTTTCTTTAAACTGCAAAAATGCCATTTCGGGGTTACCAATTGACTTTATTGCTCTTTATTGCACTTTGTCTGGCCGTGCTTTAAATGCAATTCCAAATAGCATTTTATTTTTACTCAGTTGTGGTAACTGAGTAGTACTGTTCTCTTGCCTAATTCTACTATTACTATAATTGATGGTTTACATTTTTGTAAAGTTTTGTTAATCAAGATTGCATTATTTTTCAGTTTGACCTAACCAAATAGCATTTTGCATTTCAAATTTTTCATGCAGTTTTCTCACTGCACCATAAAATGTAACTTCACATTTGTTGAAGCTTTTTCTATGTACGGTTTGTATTCCTAAAAGCCACATACATTGTTTTTTTATGGTACAGGTAAAGTGCATCATACTTAAGAGATGTTTGTATCTTTCGATTTGGTGATTTATTTTTTTCTTCTCCAAATATAAAAATAAACATCCTAAAAATGAAAATATCAACCCGTTTTTGTTCCCAAGCTTTGTATCAGTATGTGAATATGTTTTCCTATAATAGATTGCAGTGATTCATTCACTATAATGTATTGTTGCATGCTTTAGTTCAAAGTTGTCACACACAAGTAAAACCACACTGAATAGAAACATTACAGATTTTATAAACAGACAATGGCAGCATTATCAGGATGTCCTACCATTCCATGATGATGTCAATGAAAATACTGCTTTAATTAGATGGATTGGTAAAATAGAGAATGATTTCTGCGTGACTGAGCATGTGAATTTGGAGCCTTGTTATTATAGTCAAGCAGCATGAAAAGAAAAAAATCTTATAAGTAACATTTAAACCCTCTGCCACCGACTTTTGGACAGTTCCACAAACTTCTACAAAACTGACACTTGTGGTGAATCAGAAGGACTACGTGAGGTCATGGTTCAAGAGTTATCTTTTTTTTTTTTTAAAGACAAACACCTAACTTGCCCTGTTTCTATGAAGGAAGTTCCCTACCTAAAAAGTAAAAACTAAGGGTGCTCGTCAAGTCCAAAATAACTCTTCTTAACTAATCCGGACTGGCCCTGCCACTTTAGAAAAAGTACCCTATTCAAAAGAAAATGGAGGCTTGTTCAATAACCCCGGTTTGGACTTCTGCCTAGCCCAACTGCAGTTGACTTATTCTCAGACTTTAAAGTTCATGTAGATAGTCTCAAATCCTTTTTAGCAAATCAAAAACCATCTTCTGCAAGGGTTTCACTCTCCCTCAGAAAGTATACAGTTTCTTCAAATTTTAATGTTCCAATCGCCCCTGTATATCTCAAAAATACAGTTCTTTCTTTCCCACCTTTTGTAGCATTGGGACCTAGTCCATTTGCTCTTCAACTGGAAACGAGTCGAGGGCCACCTAGCCTGCTGAATGATGTCCCAGTTGTCATCTGAAAATTGAGCGTACTGAAGCCTTAGTTGATCAGGAACCAAGCCGGCAAGTCCAGTTTGGCTGGGTCCAGATGCTCCACTGCCTGCCCTGCTGTGTCAGGAAGCCCCTGCTGGGGATCAAAAGATGGACTGGAACCTGGGAGCACAATTGCAGCAGATCTGAAAACCAGGGTCTCGAAGACCAATAGGGGACAACCAGGATGAGGCTGCAACCCATGATGCCCTGAACTTTCAGAGAGTCTGTTGGACCAGAGGGGTGGATGGGAACCATAACACCTGCGGCCGTTCCAACAGATCCAGAAGGCATCTCCCAGAGACCTGCCTAGTTCAGACCTACCTGCCCATGATGCAAACTGGGGGCACTTGGCATTCCGAGAGGATGCAAACAAATCCAGGTCTGTGAACCCCCAACGCTGCAACAGGGGTAACAAGGAGTTGTTGTGCCACTCCCACTCGTTGGTGCTGAACCCCAAGCGACTCAGCTGGTCCGCTCCTGCATTGTTGACCTCCGGTAGGTGAACTGCCAAAATCCAGATCCTCTCCATAAGGGACCATTCCCAGTTCGAAATCGCCTCATGCCATATGTGGGGGTGGGGGGGACTGCCACCCTGCTTGTTCAGGTAAAACATTGTGATAGAATTATCCGTCCTGACCAGAACTGACTTGTCCCTGATTATGGGCCAAAATGCCTTGAGGGGCAGGACCACTGGCCCGATCTCGAGCAGATTGATATATAGGAGGGCATCCGTCCTGGACAATGCTCCATGAATCACATAGCCCTTCAAAGTAGCCCCCAGCCCAAAAGAGAATGTCGTCGCCTCCACTGACGGCTCTGGATGCGCGAAGGGGGCTCTCCCTGAAACATTGCTATCCATCAGCCACCAGCGAAGATCGAGCAAAAGGAGCTGTGGAATTGGGATCCTGTCTGACTGGGACCCTGTCTCCTGATCCCAGTTGGCCAACGGGTGGAGCTGGAGGCGCCTCGTCTACAGGTGGTACAGGAGGAGGTGGGGGGAGTCGGTACGACCAGTCGGGACTGCACTGGAGCAGGGACCGGCACCAGAATCACTGACTGAACGAGAGGAATGCCCAGGAGAAGGGGAGGCCGAGATGGCACCGTCTGGGGAATGGCCTTCTTCACACTGTCCTTCAGAAGCCCCTTCATTTGACGGGGATGGCATGAGGAAGAGGAAGCGTTCGAAGAAGCAGTCCTCACTATCTGCCGGCTCCCTAGGGGCCCTGCTCTCCGAGGCACTGGGCCTCTGCTCCTGGTCAAAGCACTGAGGCATCTGGTGCGCGTAGCTGTAAGTCTGTGATGGGTAGATGTACCCCTGAGGGGACCAAAAGCCTGCACTGTAGGATCTGCTGCCATTTTCAGAGGGTAGGGGGCTGGAATCATCCTGAAAAGCCCACTCGATGGGCGAAAGCACGGGCGGGACCTGAGCCGGATCCAAGATGGGCACCTGCCTGGCAGGCACTGCCATGTGCTGCTATGCCATTTTGAAACCTTGTGCCATGCCCTGGAGGGAGTGCGCGAACGCTCTGAGCCAGGAGAGGTCTCTGACACTGTAGGGTACAGCTTGGGTCTTTGCGCCCGAAGCAGAGGTGTCGACCTCAGAGATCCCTCTTGTAGGTGCTGAGCCCTCAGCCGCACGGCTGGTAGTCAACGCCCTGGGTGACGGCCTCGGAGCGAACCCCATATGCTGGGAGCCCTCTGCACCTGTGCCGGTAACCGTGCTGGATCTAGCCGAGGAACAACTCTTGGAGGTGGCACTCGACGATCCCTTACACCCTGGGGCAGAAGAAGAGGGCGAGCCTGATCGTCCTTCCGTGGACAGCCTGATAGGGCCCCTAGGGGCCAGAAGCACACAGTCTCCAGAGCTCTGGTTCTCTCTAGGCTGGACTACTGCAACAGCTTCTTTTTAAATCTGCCTGCCTCTACTCTCCGCCTCTACATCTCATCCAGAACAGGACTGCAAGACGTGTACTTGGCATCAAGCCCAGGGATCGTATCTCTCCAGGACCGAAATCTCTGCTGCAAGGATTAAGTTAAAAACCCTCCGCATTGTCCACAAGGCCTTCTGGGGGCTGAGGCCTCAATACCTTCAACTCTCGCTTCCTAAATATCTTCCTTCCCGAGCTCTTCGCTCATCCACCTCCAACTCCCTCACGGTCAGTCGCCTCTCCAAGCAACCTTGAAACACTTGTGTATAAGTGCGTTATCAATGGCATATACCAAGGCCTCAGGTCTATCCCTGGATCACCCAGAAGAACCCCTATGTACCCCCAGCTTGTGAGCCGGTAGCCTTAAAGGCCTCAGGCCTGCGAGAACCTGAATGCGAGGAACCCCGGTCCGTGGGAATCACAGGGAAGGAGTATCTCCCTTGTGGAGCCATGCTGAACAGAGGGTCTACCTTGTCTTGACAAGAGATCAGAGACAAAGTCCTTAAGGTGGGGCAGAGTAGAAGTGTGGAAGATCTCCCTGCACTGCGACAAACGATTCTTCAATGCCCTGTGACCGAGAGCACTGCAGGCCGCACATGAGTCCCAGCGGTGGTCAGGCCCCAAACACAGAAGACAGAGTGCATGGGGGTCCGAGGCCGGGAACGAGCAGTCGCAAGAGGCACATCTTGTGAATCCTTCTGCAGCTGACATGCGCCGGGGGGAGTGAAGTATCGAAGGGAAGTGAAATCGGAATTGAAAAACCAACTGGGAGCATGCAGGAAGCTAAAAAGAATTCTCTGCGCTGACTGCCAGGTCTGACACCGTCTGTTCGGAAAATGGGACTGAGGTGAGGCACCGGAGGGTGGTGTCAGGGTCCGGCTTGACTGAATTCCACAGGAGCTGATGCTGTCCCCACAGACCCTCACCAGGAGTTCACCTCTCAACCTTTAAGTATAAGCTGAGCTGAAAACCCCAAGAAAGGGAAAGGGGAATTTGGAGAAAATAACAACGGAGACACTGCAGCCCTGCAATCTTCTGGTAGGCTCTGGTATCTGTAGTAAACAAATACACCTGGTTACTTATATGATAATATAAACTTCTTTTTTAAAATTATTCTAAACAAACTCTAAACTCTTTACCTCTTAAACCTCAGTAAAAGACTTAGAGGCTAATAATCTGTGTGGAATATCTTGTAAATAATATCTTGTTTAGTGCATATAGTTCAAGCCACTCAAGTCTCTTTAGAATCCTAAAGTGATGGCCCTTGCAAACACCTTACAGACTTAGATATTCTTCTTGATTTAAAGTTCTTTTCACTCTATGTAGTTTTCAATGCTTTTATAAAATGCAGTCTTTCTCTGAAGTATTGAATTCCATTTGCATAAATTACATTAAATAAATTCTCTTTAACTTTCTGGAATGCTGCTTTCCTTCCGCGTGTGAATTGTTTCCTTATTTAGACATAAAAACGTATAGTTTCTTGCTTGATACGCGTGTGCGTTAAACACGTGAAATCAGAAGACGTGAAGAATTGTCCTCGCGTTTAAAATACACACGCGATTCTTAACAAAACACGCACGTGCGAAAAAATACGTAAACGCGATAAAAATAACACGCGCTAGTTAAAATGGACTCGCGCTCTATCGCTACCGAACACGCAGAGAAACGAAACGTAATTCACGTAAAATAGTTTGTGCTTTAAAACAACTCGCGCTTAATTAGAATGGACTCGCGCTCTATCGCAACCCACCACGCGTTTTCTTATGAAACGTTTTTCACGTTAAAAATGTACACAAGCTAAAATTCACTCGCGCAATTCATTTGGGCACGCTCTCTATCGCTCTGAATACCCGCGCGCTTCCAAAAACACGTAAACGACGACACGCGAACTCGCGCACACATTAAACAGTCTTGAAGTACATTACACGCAGTTAATAAACTTTAAACTTTAAGGCACAATCTTCAAGCTTGTTTCCTTATAGTAACTTAACTGTAAATGTCTCTTTTCTCAAATAATTTTGAAACTTGTTAACTCTTTAAGTTTTCTTATAAAAGAAAATGAAAGTTCACTGTGAAAATCTTAAAATCTTTAAAAGAACGATCCCACCTGATGTCTTCTTGTTCATACAGGATCAGCAAACGATATTCTTACTACTTTGGTACATTTTCTGAACTCTGAAAGGGCCTTACTTAAGGAGCTTAACTAATGTACAACCAGCCACTGAATTTCTATGGATGAAAGGCAGTTTAGAATCTTGCTCACCTCCCAAGAATCAAACCCATTGTCCTTTCCACCAATCAGGCAAACCAAACATATATCATTGTTCCTTTAACCAATCAGATTGTTTCTCTCTCTCCATCTTGACTTGGGCAAGCACAATGTTAATTCTATGTACAAACTCTTCCTGTTACTAACCCAGCCAGCTCTGAAAGCACAACTAACCCAGCCAGCTCTGTTAATCCTGTTACTCTTCCTGTTATTAACCCAGCCAGTCCTGACAGGTCGGGCCTCGGTGGGGCATTCCACGCATGAGGATGCATCCCCGCCAGCTATACTAAATTTAGAGGGGAAGCTCAATTTTTCACTGCCAAAGGTTCCAGTACCGTCCGTATGTTTGGGGACGCCCCACAAGGATGGGAGGAAAGGGAACAGGACGTATGAGTACATGCATTAAAAAGAGTGAAAGGCCCACAAGTATATGGGATGACGCTACAGGAGCTTATGAAGGAAACATCAAGAGACTATCGGGGAAGATAACTTAAAGAACCCTATATTCTAAACAAACATATTTGTGTATCAATAACGACAGTAGGTAAGAAGCAGCCTTAAAGAGAGCCGCTGGCAAGAAGTACGACCAATAGAAGTGAGACATTGTCTTGGCCTATTTTGTGTTATTCATATTAGTGGTAGGGTCAGGTAGAATAAGGTTTGCAGCTGAGGACATGATATACTTTTTGACTTCCTGATGACAGACGAGCACCTTTAGTTAATTTGGAAAGGCAGAGTGATCCCTTTAGTAAAGGGGAAAGGTAGGCTATTTTCTTATATGTTCATTTAAGAAAGGTATCATGTCCTCAACGTGTCCAGCTCCTTCTTCCTACTCACCAAATTCAGCTCTAATTCCCGTTGGCTTTGGAGAGTATATTATTTGACTCAATCCAAAGAATGTATTGTGTTCTTACTTTCATTTTCAATAACATTTCATAAGTAATGTACATTACTTTCTTCTATTTAAATATCACCCAGTTTATATACGCACACCCAACCTTTTCCATTACTTTGCCTCCTATGCAAATATCGTAATTGAAATTAATAATGAGAATAGTTTTGACCACACCAAGTTAGCATGCAGTAGAATATTATATTGTATTTTTCAGCAGTTATCCGTGTGTTATTAAAGATTCTTCATTACAAAATGAAAACGTATGTTGAAATAGTTTATATTTTGAGAATACTACTGTATTATGCTTGATAGGGTATGTAGCACAGATGACTGAAAAGATTCTCAAGTATGTGATTTTTTTGTCTGTTTGTTGTGTTTATGGTACAAATTATTCCTTACACCAACAGTGTAATATTAATAAGGAACAGCAAAACAAATTAACACTTATTAAACAAGAAAGGAAGAGACATTACAATTAATCATAAAACCATACATAAAATAACTGATTCCTTTGTTCTACTGCAAGTACCTAAAATGGTGATGTTTCATCGTAAATATATAAAAGAACTGAATATAAACCAAGTCAAATGTAATCTTTCAAGAGACCGCAAAATACACAGTTAAACCATCTACTTCATGAAAACAGGAGAAATAAAGTAGGGGAACATGACAAACAATTCTACCTCCTTTATTGGACATTCCCACATATTAGTTGTAACATGCCCCTCCCCCCTTCACTTTCAACAGATTTCAATTTATCAAAAATAACCATTCAAAATCTCACCAAAGCAAGTACTAAGGATAGCTATATTCCATTCATTAGTCTGTTCCAGAGATCAGGTACAATAACTCTGGAAATACAATTGACAAAAGGACCCGAGTGCTTTATTCTGTCGGCAACTACTGCCTCACGTTTCATTACGACATGGAATAGAGTACTCGGCAGCCTATGTGCTTCATTTGAAACTGCCTACTTGTGTAGTGACTGTCAACCAAATGATGATTATTCAGCATACAGAAAGCTCCATAATCATAGTCATTCTTTGCAAGAGGCCGTCACATTACATCACTTCAAATAGGGGATGTATTCAGTTGCAATTCACTGGAATGATCCATTACAAAAACAGATATGTTCATTGTGGATTGGTAAGTGGAATGATTCAGAGTACTTGCAATGCCACACTACCTATTGGTGCAAATACATCAAAGTGTCTTTCCTTTATTTGCAGAGGTTCAGGCTGTCCTCCTTTCCGACACTCTTGTGTTTCTCCAGGAAAAAGACCAGAAATATGTGTTTGCCTCACTGGTAAGGCTTTTTCATTTTGTACTTTTATTTTTTACACCTGCAAGACTCTGGGCTCAGTGAGTGGGCAGGAACGCAGTTCAACAGGGGTCTGCAACCTGCAGCTTTCCAAATGTTCTGGACTATGACTCCCATGACCGTTACCGTAGATTTCTTTGAATACCATTTCACCTAATGAGATTTCACCTAATTTATTTCACCGAAAATGGTTCGGGAAATGGTATATGTGTAATGCATAATAGGTGGGGTAAGGGTATAAGTTAGGGTGGGCATTATTTAAAAATAAGATAGAAAAAGTAAAGAGTAGATTTTGTTTTTCAGTGAAATCGATTCAGTGAAATATCCATTAGGCGAAATATTTTCGATGAAATCACATACATACTCCCATGACCTGGCACAATTGGCTATGCTGGATGGTGCTCATGGTAGTTGTAGTCCAAAAAATATCAAACTAAAGGGTGCAGAAATGCAGTAGACTGTTCACAACACAGAACATAGTATGTTCGTTGTTTAAAATAATATACGTATGAAATCGGTTCCTGGAATTAAGCTTTAACTGAGGAAGACGGAGGGATTGACCTGTAAATATTTCATATTCCATATCCTTCAATGTGATCAATGTATGTCTGACATGTTTGTATAGTACTTTCTGTAAAAGCAACAGGCAGTTCATAGTAGCTGAATCATTTGTATTTGTATTTTAATTATTTGTAAAGCGCAGCCAAGCCCTGAGGCATCTGGCGCTAATCATACAGGTTACACATGCAAGAAGATACAGTAATAACATAAGTAATGGTCATGATCTACATCAAATGTACAGGAGTAGATTGTATGACATAAGGTACTTAGAGTTTTGCAGATAAATCAAGAGACCTAAGGCCGGACCCAAAGCATGGTAGATACATTAATAGCAAATGCAATGGTCAACATGGCTACATCAAATGAGCATGAATAGGAAGTAGTCAAAAGACAGAAGTTACTGCAAGAGTTTAGAGTAATGCAGATAAACAAGAGACACAATGCAGAAGTACTATATATACAGCCGGAAGTGATACTGACGTCATTAAAAACTCGCTGGAGTTAATGGGACTGAGATTGTAGCATGGGTGGGCTAGATAGAATCATGCTTGCGTAGTCAGTTTTTGGTCTTAGTGCAAAATAGGGAGAAGGAATGTTCCTCTCCTATCGATACCGGGAATACATTCCATATCATAGCAGCTAAGACTGGGACACTGACCGCCTCAGCAGGTTGTTGGTTAGAGCGTGGGATAGTGACACGATGTGACTGAGCAGATCTAGTAGGTAGGTCGCGATGAGGCGCAACGTGAGACAGTATTCACCCAAGTACATGTGTGCTTGGTTGTAGAGGCACTTGTGGGTGAGAGCGATTTTATATCAATTATTTGTTTCATGTTTAGCCATTTTATATTTTGTCTAGATGCAGTGATATGCTGTTTTTCTGGGATGTTGCAGGCCGCTCAATTGGCGTTATTTTGCATAACTTACATTTTGTTGAGAAGTGCCCAGGTATAATGCATTGCAATAATCAAGCTTTGATTAGATTGATAAGACTAACGCTCTAACTACTGAGATGCACTTATTTGTCGGCAAGTAGGGGAGGCAGGCCGTAATAAGCCGTGGAAGAAGGTTGAGAGTGGAATCAATATAAATTCCTAAGGTTTTCACATCGTTGGCTACTTTAATAATATTGCCATCGATATTGAATGATGTGAATGAAGTACCTAACTTATTCAATTTGGCTGTTGACCCAAGGAGGAGCAGTTCGGTCTTATCATCGTTCAGACATAGCCCGTGCTTTGCCATCCAAGTTGGTATGGTACTGTAGATGTCGTTGAGTTTTACTATCTACAATGTAATCACCAGTAATAGGGATGAGTATCTGGGTATCATCCGCGTAGTTGGCATACGGGACTCCCAGTGAACACTTTGTAGCGAGTTGGGGAAACACAAGATCCCTGAGGAACCCTGCAGGTCACTGGCTTGGGTAAGGCTGATGCTGCGAAGACCCTCATGGATCTGTTACTGAGGAATGATTCTAGCCAAGTGTTGGCTTGGTCAGAGAAGTGTGCGGCAGATGACGGATGTTTGCATAAGATTTTATGTTTTACCAGGTCAAATGCCACTGATAGGTCAAGTAGTAGAAGTAAAGCTGAGTTGCCCTTGTCTTTTAGGGTCTGAATTTGTATCTTCAAGTTAAAGAGCACAGTCCCAGTCCCATGTCTTGGTCTAAAGCCTGATTGTCTTAGTCCTAGTAAGTTGTCAGATTCCAGGTAATGCTGAATCTGGAGATATGCTGCACGATCCAGGATTTTCAGTAAAAATTGAACTTTTGTGATAGGTCTGTAATTTGACGGGTTGTTAGGGTCTAGTGAAGGTTTTTTTAATAGCAGGCGTACCCAAGCATCTAATTATTTTTGGACAGTGGTTCCCAGCTCTCCCAACCACCCTAGTTTCCTTTTATTGTTGCCAACAAGAGAACTTCAGCTTGAAGAGGCCATGGTTTTGCCTGGAAAAGATGTTGTGCTATGTAAAGCACCTGGATGTCAAGTGCTTGATATTTTAATGTTCAGGATCATCGGGTCCAGGAATAGATCAGGACATAATCATCCCTAAGGTGGGAAGATGTTTGGCCCTTAGGAGCGGCATTCAATAGGGTTGGGTTGTGTACATGGAGGTTTGGGGATTTTCCTCAACTGATTTGCTTGGAGACAACAGAGTTCCCCATTCCAAGATGAAGGGAGGAGTTTGGACGCTGATTGGGTGTAAGCCCTCCAGAAAGTCTGTGTAAAACTTGTGTGACAATTCTATAACTACAAATCATCCTGAACTCTTGGACCAGCAAATCCTTCACCCAAAGGGCTCCATGTATATGCCCTTCTGCTGGATTTCAGAAAGGACTGCAGTAACTCATGCAAGAATTTGTTGAGGGTTAAGTAGCTATTCTACCTATGAGAGCGCTAAAGTGCTGGGCTTGCCTTGAGAACAGTTTTGGTGATGCTTCATTTGTGAGGCCTAAAAAGCATTTTAATTGGAGGTCAGATGTGTTTAAAGCGGGAGGGAGAGAACACTGTCCGAGACTCTTGGACTCAAGCTTCAACTTTCCCCCCACTTTATCTAAAAGGTCAGTAGGCAAGCACAAGCTACACAAGCAACTTCCGTAAATTATCATTGTGCACTCCATGTTTGGGAAAGTTAAGACAATGGGATCTGCTATGTGGTGTCATTGTTCACAAGAACTGCTCACGTCTAGTGAGCTGGAGTAGAATTGGCATGTAAAGTGTTCTGCGTGAGCTTGGACTATTTTCTGCAACAATCTCTGAGACAATAAACAAGGCCTTGTTCTCTCACACACACCTGAGATGCCACGCTAGCTTTTAGCATTTAGTGCGATCCCTGCTAGGAGTGGCTCTCTGTTCACCTGTGCCAGACAGTGCTTAGGAAGAGTTTCCACAGCCTGCATGAGGAGACAGTCTAAAGGGTGAATTTCAATCGGCACCAAGAACTCTCCTCAGAGGGATGCTGTGTCACTAGGCTAGGATTTTGCTTGGCGAGAACTCTGCCAACAATAGAGTTCGAGCATTCCCTCACAAAATGAGGACAACGACTCAGGAAAGCTACATTTGTACAATAGTTAGTTATGGGTAGCTAAGACAGAATGGTTGGATTTCTGGCAGTCCAGAGACATACCAGTGAGTAGTGTTCAAGGTTTGCTGTGAGTGCAAGAAAAGGACTCCATTTTCTTGGTCCCAGGTAGAGTTTAGAAAACAATTCCAGGTCTGAAACCTCTGAATCTACAACAAGTTTCTAGGAGTATCAAGTAATGAACTCTGCCACCTCTGCGCTATGACACAGCGGTAACCAGGTATCATGTATTCTTGGGATTACACAGTGAAAAGGGTTGGAAAGGGAAGAGGACTTAATCTGAGCCACTCTTAATCTCTCCTTCCACACAGTACAGTGTGTGAGAAGGGGAGATCTCTGGTGTTTATTTTTATTTTTTTTATTTATCTGCATTTAATCTGTTTAGATTTTTACAAAGACGTTTTGTTCATTGAAGAGGAGTGTTTAGTGTTTTTACTATGCGTTCTCAACGTAGACCAAGAAGAACAGGATTTTGCAAAAGAAAGAAAAGACTTCAGGCAGAGGAATAGTCCTGGTATCATCCTCGTCTTTTGGTTGAGATGGCTATTTCCGTAAGCTACTCCTGTAGGTTTTGGGAGGCCTTCTCCAAGGCGATGGTTAGAAGTTTGGTCGCTGCTATTAGCCACCTAGTTTGGGCTCCTGTAATAAGACGATTCCACCAAATGTTTTCGACAACGACATAACAGGTTATAAACAGGGAGCCGAGGAAAGCTTTTCTTTCTTGGTCTACTGTCGGGCAAACCATCAAGAGGTGCCTGATTGATTCTGTAGATTGTGGATCTTTACAAAGTCTACATGATTTTTCTTCGGACGCTCTATGAATTGCTAAGATTTCTTGGGTCGTTAGGAGGTTTAAGCGAGCTTTCAGTAGGGTTTTCATTAGCCGTTACAGGGGTATTTTGTGCAGGATCCCATTGGCTCTTTGAGTTTGTTGAAGACTGGTGGTAAGTGGGCTAGAAGTTTATTCAAGACTGCTTTCTCGTTGGTTTTTATCCAGTCGAGCCATTTCATTTTTGCTTTTATTCTTAATGGATTTTGGATTAGTTTTTCTTCAGAGCACGATATTTCTTGCAGTGTGAGCTTTTGAGTATTGGCCCAGTCGTTTAGAAATGTGTGGGTCCCTTTAGCGATTTCCACTGCAATCATGTGGTATATTTCTAGGCTCTCTGGGTTCTGGATTTTTCTGAAGAGTTGGATGGTACTCTGGGCTACCACTGCCTCTAGGGAGAGTAGACCTAGTTCACGTCTTATTGCTGCAACGGCTGTGGATTTAGGTAGGCCTAAAACTGCTCTCCAAATGAAGCCTTCCAATTAAGTCCATAGAGTGGATGGGATTGCAGGGGTTGCGTCCATGCCATACGTTAGTGATGGAATTACTTTAGACTTGTAGTACTGGATGGCTGGCAGTAGGCTATATTTGCCGTATTTTCTGTCGACTGCCCGCATTTGAGCAGTTAGGTTTTTGGTCTTTGTCCACAGGGTTTTCTGCATGCTCACACCTCTTTTCGAGCTGTCAATTTCAGCTCCCAAGTATTTGAATGTTGACACGATTTCGATTTTGGACTGGTCAAGGTACCATTTTAGGGTCTCTTTCTTTTTGTTCCCCTGCTTCTGGAGAATCAGTATTTTTGTTTTCGATTTATTGATCTCAAGATTATTCTCCTTTGTGTAGTGGGCTAGGTTGTCGAGTTGATCTCAAGATTATTCTCCTTTGTGTAGTGGGCTAGGTTGTCGAGTAGGCGTTGAAGGCCCACCTGTGTGTGATCCAAGATGATTAGGTCGTCGGCGTATAAAAGTCTGATGACCCTTGTATTTCCGATTTTCGGTGGAAATTATCAGATCGACTCTTGCGAGTCTTTGAACTCACCAAGGAAAGAGATGAAGAGTGCTGGAGCCAATGGACACCCTTGTTTAACCCCGCGATGAGATGGTTTGTGGTTAGAGAATAACCCTTGGTGGTTCAATCGAACTCACACACTGGTGTTTGAGTGAAGGGCAATAATCGGTTCGAGAATTTCATTGGGGCAGTTCCACTTCTTCAGTTTGTTCCACAGTTTTTGCCTGTCAACTCTGTCGAAGGCCTGAGATAGATCCACAAAGGCAAAGAAGATTTGTAGAGCACCTAGCAAAACTTTTTCTTTAAGAATGTTTAGGATCATTATGTTGGCACCGGTGCTTGCGTTCTTCTGGAATCCCGTTTGAAGAGGGTCCATGGCCGGCAAAGATCGTGCCCAGTTCTGGAAGTGGGTCAACAGGATTGTTCCAAAAACTTTGCCGATGACGTCCAGCAATGCTATGGGTCGATAGTTGGAAGGATCTTCTCTGATGCCTTTTTTGAAGATTGGGACAATGACTGCTTGAGTCCAAGAGGTGGGGATTATCTTGTGTTCTTTGCAGTCTTTGAATATCATGCTCAGGACGGTTGACCAGGCGTCAGGATGTTGCTTTAGGTCAGAGTTTGCTAGACCGTCAGGCCCAGGTGCTTGTGACAATTTCAGTTTAGAGATGACTTTTTTTATATCTTCTTTGTCTGAGAGGTCAACCCAAGTCGCATCAGTAAATCGTTTTGTTCTCTCAGTGGGGGGCGCAGGGGACTCTAACAGTTGCGAGAAGTGGGTGGTCCAGCTATCTTCAGAGACCGAGTTTATCATTTGAGAATTGGAGTGATGGTTTGTGTTGTTAACGAGTGTCCAAAATTCTCGTGTTTTTTTGTTTGTTAGGGCCTTGATCATTCTTAGGGAGAATTCTCTTTTTAGGCTGAATTTCCTAACCTAGTGAGTCCCCCAGCAGCTTTGCTGGATTTCTGTAGTTTGTTTTTTCTCCTGCCAAGAGTGAGAATCTTTTTTTCTCCCACTCTTGGGTATGATTTATGGTGTTCCTTTGACTGTTAACGTGTTTTATGGGCTATGGGGTCCTTTACTCCATAGGGTCTCATGTGTTTTTACTATGTGTGTTACACAGCACCCTCCGTGCAGTGACACAGGGGTGTCATAGTGACACCCTGCCATAGACTCCATACCCTGGGACTGACTACTGTCTCCCAGGGCATATAAAGTCACCATTGGCTTTACTAGTCCCAAATTATTAACAGAAACCAGTACAAACCATCATATTGTGGACGTACTGGTCGGGGCAATTCGATTGCCGTGGGGTCTGTTAGTCGAGGGGACACGTCTCCGTCCCCCCTGATCGAGCTTTGGCTGGTGGCAGTGGATACTACTTTTTATATTCGACCGCGAATATATCCCTATGGGATTTTCCTTAGTTCGAGGCTACCAACTTTAATTATTTAATTCTCATAGCCTCGAACATACCGCCGGTTTATTTATTTAATATTAATTTGCCGGTTGGGATTTTTTGCCAGGGCTCGATTCTAAAATGGCGTTTGTGTTCTCTTCCGTGACTCCAACCTAAGTCGAGCCCTTTGTTCCACTTTTTGGCGGCCTTCTCCACAGAAGCCTCCAAAAGTGGTGCCACTCTGTCTGGGTACCACAGGGGGTGTGGGAGGGGGTTTAGGCACCCTGGACTGAGTTACTTTGGTAACTCAAGTCGCACTCTTGTGTGATTGGCCCAAGTGGTGAGCCGGCCGGCTCACCACTTAGCATGTTTGATTGACAGCTAGGCTGAGTGAATGGGGGTGTGCTGCATAAAAGCAGGGCTTTGGGGACTGGAACTTCAGAAGTCGCTACAGGACCTGAGAATCCGACGAGGGAGAAGCTGAGCCGACCTATCACGACGACACCACCAGTGGAGCCCTGAGGAAATGACTCAACACTTTCCGACGACAGAGAAGATCTCCCGGCTGGAGAGGCTTCTTCCCCTGACTGGTGGGCACAACCAGTTTACCTTCTTCTCTTCGCACCCCATACCGGCTTGTGGTCGAATTGCCCGTCCCAAGCACCCCGCAACCGGATAGCCACTTACCACTGGACCGCGAATCAAAGAACCGCTCCTTTTACCTGAGAAACTCCACGGCTGGTTTCTTCCCTGGCAGTGCAACAGACTCCTGTCTTCCTCCCCGACGAGATCCTCTCTTCCCCGGGACGAAGCACCGACTTGCATCCGCTGCCAGGAACAACTGCCCCTGCTGGAGTATTCTCACCACTTTAAGGTACCGTGTCCGCCAGGCCTCCCTTTCTAAAGATTGCTAGAAGGTAATAACCCCTTAACCTTCTGGACTGGGCTGGCCGCCTTGACCTTCTAACTGGTTCCTTTCTTTGGTCCAGCTCTTTTTGAACCTTTTCAAGACTTTTGTGCACTGCAACTGTGTGACCTTGGACACATTGCGTTTGATCCTTTTAAAGTGGATGCAGCCTCTGAACTCTAACTTCACAGTTTTACTTTGCCTTCTTCTCTTGTTGTGTTCTGTAAAAGTGTTGGGACCTGTTTCAATTTATTCTGTTTTTCTCTCCCTTTTAAAACAAATTATTAGAGTGCCATCTACGTTAAGCGCTCACTGCTGTCTGAAAATAAGTGGGGCTTTACTTAAGACTTGTCTAATATTCTTCTAAGGGAGTGTATATCTTTTAGTGACCGTGTTTTTGAATTGCTTACTATTAGTGCCTGTGTGTTTTTCTAGATGTGGTTTTAAATAAATAATGATATCTCTTTTACATCAAGCCCTGGTCAGTGTTTACTTGTTCTACTGTGTTCTTTTGACCTATTGTGAATACTCTGTATACTGCCTAACTCTTCTTGAGGGAAGTCTGACTGCTCAGCCACAGCTACCAAGTGAACCTGTGTGGTACAGACTGCTACCAAGTGGGTTTACTGCCAAACACCTGTAGTCTTAAATCTTTTGCAGTGGTCCCAGAGGGAACTGCACAGGTTTCTGCCTAACGATCATGTTTTCTGCATCTGATTGGTACAGGGCAGCTCTGGTGTTTCTTAGCCACTGCTTATAGAGTCTCAGCTCAGTGCGCTAGGTTTCCCATAACGTAGTAGTGTTCCAGGTCGCTGCTTCTTTTTTTAGTTTTCTTAGGTAACGTCATTGATTACCAGGTTCCGGTTGTATGTGTGATTATGGTTAAGTGCAGGCTTGTGAAGGCCTTTCCGAGGTTTTTTGTAGGCGAGTAGCAGGGGAATGTAACTGGCCCTGAAGGTTAACTCATTTGCTTCGATGTCAGAGGTTAACATTTTGTATTCGTCTGACAGGGTTTTGATGTCGTATGTGGTCATGCGCAAGCGAGTTAGCTGAGAGTTTATCTCGAACGAAGCTTTGTAAAATTGCTGGTCTCGACCTCGGATGTTGCAGGTAAGGTGTAGTAAGTTTTGATCGCTTTCTGATTACTTCGAAAGAGTCTATGCTGTAGTAGATTTTTTCCGATACAAAGATGTAATCGAGAGGCGCAGAAGACTGGTCGCGCTCCCATGTGGGCATCATGGTTTGCTTGCTACATGCCTTTGCTGCGTTTCGGAGATTTTTGGAGTTCATTAGCGTTACCCACGATTTTCCTCTTTCCTCCGTCAGAGTATGCGCAGATGGGTTCAGGCAGTTTGCGTTTAGGTCTTCACAAATCAAGATGTTCGAGGTCTGATATTTGATCATTATCTCGTCAATGACGTTGGCAGCTTCATCACAGTGGTTGCTGAAGATGTTTTTTGGGGATTCCAGTAGACATTGATTATGGCAAAGGCTTCTTTCGAAAATGAGGCTTCTGTAGGGATTTTGTCGTTCCTTGTCATAAGCACCGCCAGAAAAGCATTAGTAGCTGCTATTATCTTGGTAGTGGTTATATTTGATCCTGACTGAATCGCTGTCAGTAGACCAGAGGAAGGTCTGCCAAGTGGACCTTTGGAGGCCGGTGAAATCTCTAAAGTATACCCGTCCAGAGCAGGTTTATCCGTGAGCCAAGTTTCTTGCAGGCAGAGAATGTCGTGAACCCCCAAGTTGTAACTGCCGGTTTTTGTTAAATGCATGTGGCCTCTGGTGTTCCATGATGCTATGGATAGAGTTGGGTTATGAAGGTCTTTGTGGGCCGATTGGGGTGGCCGTGATGAGTGGTTGGCACCCCGCGTTTGTTGCTATCTTTTGAGGCCTGGTGTCAAGGCATCCCGTAACCAAGACCAAGTGCCCTTTTTTGGCATGGCGTCTGGACAGACGGCGGTCGAGTCTGTTTGTTTGGACCTTTCAGAGCGATCTGGTGATGTGGGTCTACGTTCATTGTGGCGAGGTCTTGAAGTGTGAGTTGTTGTGTAAGGTCTTCCATACTCTTTGTAGTTTCCGAATTCTCTCTTTGTTTCAGTTCTGCTGTTATAAGATGGCTCAGGTTTTGATTGGTCAGATCTGTTGGCTAATCTCCAAGTTGGTCTGGTGAAGTTGGGGTCGCGTTTTCTCGAAGGAGACAATGTTCTTCTCCTTCTTCCCGATCTATACAAATCCTCTGTGTGTGATTTGTATCTATAGTTTTTGACCAATGGTTTCTTGTAGTTTTTAGCCTGTTCCTTGGTGGTGTTTGCCACCTGGATCTCCGTCAAGATGAAGCCCACATGTGCAAGTTTTGCATAAACGTCTTGAGGAATCTCACAAAGTGCTAGGTTTTTGATGTGTAGGTAGGCCTTTGTAAACGGAGAGCTTCGGTATGCCCTTCGTGACACGTAGCAGACTTGGGCATAAGAAATATAAAGACCAAGAGAGTTAGTACTGCTATTGACCAGGTGAGTTCCCACTAATTGTCAATGAATGAAACAACTATATCTTAGGAATGGGAATCCTGGTATTGTTGGTACTAATGGGTAAAGTCTCTAAGTTACTGACCCATAAGTTTGTCCAGAAAGAAAGAGGATTGGACAAGAAAAATCACATACAATAAAGGTTGTGAATAGACGTGGTTTGTATTAAAATGGAAAACATTCAAACATGAACAGAAAAACACATTTTAGACAATTTACATATAACCCAATAAAAGTGATCTTAACATAAGAAATCAAAAAATCTGTTTTTGCTTCAGTACATAAAACAGTTCAGAGTACTTGATCATGTAGCATAGCGTGAATAATTGGTGGAATCAAAGAGACTATGCTGCAATGCATGGGTAGATATCAAGTACTACCCATACATCATATTCAATAAAGCATCTCATATTGCAAGTGCCTAAACGCATCTTATATTGTAGGTGCCTTCAATGAAGCATCTCAGATTGCAAGTGCCTAGAGCATCTTGTATTACAGGTGCCTTGCAAGTGCCTAGAGCATCTTGTATTACAGGTGCCAACGTGACGGGGGGACCGTAGTTAAAGTCTTGATGCCAGGTGCCGGCCTGACAAAAGATAGTTCATAGACCCCAAAAAGTACTTCTTGGTGCCAATGTCCCCCTTGCATATGGTACACGTTTTGGCGGGGAGAGTATCCAGCTCCAAATGCATCAGCCCGATCGGTATTACTCTACATGAACCGCCTTCATCAGGGCAAGTAGGTGGCCCCTGTAGTAAAAAAGAAAGAAACACAAGAAAAGAAAAATAAATACAACATTCTTGTGTTTCAACAACTTCATTCTTTCTGGACATAACTGGGTTGTATAGTACCCACAATTATATTGTGTAAGATGAACCATGTGTGTGGTTCGGTTTGAAAATAGAGGGAAGGGCACAGAAATGCACTAACAAGGAAGCAAATGCATGCTATAGAAGTTAAAAGTAGTGGTGGGGAGGTTTTTGCCTGACTCACCACTACAACCTTGTCATGAATCTCGTTTGTGGGGCAGGCTCCAAGGACAGGTAGGGCCAGACAGTCAAAACTGTTGTGTCTCTGGATATAGAATGGATAGACAGGAACTAGTCTATTACACTGGAGTGGCCGAATAGACGGCTTGCTCTGAAAACGAGACAAACATAGAGAAAAAAATCACAAAGCGTCGTGCTTGCATTGTGTGTAATACTGGTCACGAGTGAAATGCTCGTATTCATGGCGATCCAAAACAAAAAATATGTAATCCCAAAATGTACCTGGGCTAGAAGGTAAGTGGCTGCTGGGACCCGGGAGCCGATCGTAGGGTACAGCAGAGTGGGACCAAGCCTTCAATGTGGCTGCAGCAAGGCTCTGAAAGCTGAGCTAGGGAGTCCCATACATCCTAATACAAAAGCCCAAAAAAAATATATATTTTTAGTTAGAGTGGGCATGTCTCCGACTCAACAGAACGAAAAGTAAGCAGAAGGGTAATGTGGGACTAGAGAGTGGAAAGCCAGTGTTACCTGAGAATCAATCCGTAAAGCACTGTCTTAGTTGCGCTATTGGAGCGGAGGAGTGTGTTCAGAAACCGCATGACCGCTGCGCTGTGGCGGGTGTCTGCAGGTCAGCGGTGGCTGTCTCCAAGACATGTATTGTTCGAGAGGGTGTGAGCGCTGGAGAGCCAGTGAGAGCGCGCTATGTCTCGGCGCCTGATTGGTTGAGGCCGCAAAAATGCGGAACCAAGTCTATGAGGGACGTCACACCCGTGGGGGCGGGGTCCCCCACGTATGCAAGCCCTGAAAGTCTTATACAGGAGCCAAAAACTGAGACGGTAAGGGGTCCATAAGTTAATGAAATAGTGCCCCTGTGATAAAGTAGTGTAGGTAGGCCTTTGCCTGCTTGTTCCTATGGTAGGGCTCTATTAGAGTGAAGTCATCTGAGGTTTTGAGCGTGTCGACCTGTTTAAGTATCTTAAGGACCGTTCTTCTGTTCAGGATCATATAGTGGTCATCAGTCGATTTTTTGTTCAATTTTGAATAGACGAAAGGGGTTTGTAGGTCGGCCTTTCACTCTATGGGCGCCCTCTTGTCGGTGATCTGATGGAGGTTTTTGTTCTTTGGTGGGAGAGTGTCTGGTCGAAGAGTTCGATTGGGTTGTCTTTAGTTTTAGGTACAGTTGTTCGATACTCGTGTCTTTCGTTTGCGATCTGTTTGGCTCTGAGCGCAGGTTTGGAAGTAGGGGTTGATTGTTGGTTTTTTTGGGGCTGAGCAGTTGGATTACTGATTGTGGTTCGGAGCTATCTGCAGTTTCCGTGTCCAACTCCAAAGATTCTATTGTGTCCTCATGTTGGGTTAGATCGATCAAGGAGCTTTGGCTCATGAATTCTTCCGTAGTCCTTGGGGATGGAGTAGAGTGGGTCTTGGTGTTGATAATGTTTTCAGAGTCTCTTACGTCGTCCGTGCTCTCTCTTAAGGGTATTTTTGGTTTCTTGTTTGAGATGGGCATTGGTTCAAGTGTGATCGCTTCTCCCCTGTTGGTAGAGTCTTGTTGAGAGCAGACGGTTAGCTTCAATAGAGGCTGTTTTTTCGTTGCAGCTGTCAATTTTTGAGAGGCGTCACTTGGTGGCACTGATTTGGGCACCTCTGTAGATTGTGGAGGAGTTTTGTCTTTTGGTCTTACAAACAGGGGAGCCGTTTTCGTGGGTTGGGATTGGAACAGTGTCTGGGTTTCCTTGTCGTCTGAACTAGTTTTATTGTGATTTGTGGTTTGAAGGAGCTTTAGTTTTTCTTCCAAAAGGGACAGTTTCAGATCCCAGGATTCTCTGTGCTTTTTGTTTTAGTCCAGGGCGGTGATGAATCCTTCCACAAAGATCAGTTTCGTATGCATCATTGCTGTCACTGTGTGTCTTTTAGCGAGTCATTGATGCTTTCGTATAATTTCCCAAACGGGGCTAGGGCTATTGTTATAGCCGACATGATGGTTGCCAAGTCATTTTTTTTGTCGGTGAATCCTTGGGTTTGGGGTGGCTATTTCACTTAGTCTCCTGTTTCTTGGGGGAGAATGTAGTCTGTGTGTGAGTGGCGATAATGGGTCTGTTGTGAGTAAACTGTCCTCGGTCTGAGTAGGACAATCCAAGTTTTTTGGTTTCAAGGGAAGGTGGTCAAGAACAAGTTGATTCGTCGGTTGAGTCCCGAGTAAAGATTGCTGTCTCGGGGTTGGGGATAGTAGTGGTTTAGTTCCAGTACATAAATCTCCGTTTGGAGAGATCTCTTTGTTTGATGCGTATGGTGTTTCAGTTTGACATTCTACCTGTGGAGGAGTAAGTGTATTGGCATTATTCGTCAGTCCTGGGTTTCCAGAGGAGTTGGGGATTACTTTAGGTGGTCGAACAGGCTCTTAATTGGGTGCCGGCTGAGTTGATGCGGCCCTGTTTGGGATGGTTGCGGTTTTCTTGTTTTGTTTCTCCATTGTAGGCATTTCTCCTTGAGTAGCGTTGCTTGTTTCAGGTTCGGATACTTCAACGTTTGGCCGCGTTAGTTGTTTTTTTGCGTTTGCCGTCGTTTTTATTGATTTAGTAGCTGGAGGGAGATCTTGAATTGCCTCCAAGATTTCTGCATCCGAAAGCTCAATTGCTTCATCCAGCTTTCTTTTGCACTGTTTTTGAAAGAAGTCTTTGAGAGCTGTGGATAGCAGCGGGCGAGGCAGGTTTTTCTTCCTTGTGTCTTTTTTCCTATATTTCCTTTTTGAGTTTGGTGCCTTTTTGGGTTGAATGTCTTGTTTGGTGCCTTTTGCCAAGGCTTGGTCTTCAATAGGTTCCTGGTCGAGTATCTTGAGGTCTAAGTCGGTGTCTCGCTGGCGAGGCTTGGTTGAGTTAGCATTGCTTGCTATGGAAAAGGGGGGGTCTTTGAGGGTTGAGCGACCTACAGAACTTGTTTCCTCATTTCTTGGCCTGCCCTTCTCAGGTGTTGGTGAATCTTTCTTAGGTGGAGTGTTAGTTGTTATTTTCTTTTGAAGCGGATCATGCGTCAGGTCGATGTCTCTTTGCTGCTGTGGTGCCGTTGCTGGGTCCGTTGAGTCCATTATGGTGTGGATTTGAGCCAGTGTCAAGACGGGCGCAGGAGTCGAGAACGTTGGGTGTTGAGAGTCGCCTTGCAGTTTCACCAGAGAGCCAGCAGTCTGACTTACAGGTGGCTTTTGTTGGTCTGTGGGAGCTTGTGAGCCCGCGCTCTGGAGGGAGGGGTCATCCCCTCCAGGTAAGGTCCGATTAGGCAGCTCCACCGTTGGCTCTCGTTGCAATCTGCTGTCCCGTTCTCTTCCTTCAGCGATCGGATGTCTTTGCGCTGCCCAGAGGGGGCTCTCCTCCTCGGCCCATACTGCAAGCATGGGCAGACGCTGACCGTCCTCCGACAGTCGAAGCCTCTGCACCTCTCGCCACCAAAGGGGCCTGGCGGGAAGGCTGAGCAGATTGGGCGCTGGATAGAGGGGAGGAGAGGAACCCCGGCGCTGGGTACAGTGAAGGTGGAACAAAGTGGTTCTGGAGATCCGTTAAGTCTCCTGCGTCAATAATCGGCAGTGCAGTGTTAGTTGAGTCGTTTGTAGGGGTTAATGCTGCCGCAGCTGAGGAGGTTGAAGGGGCGTGAAGTGGTGAAGCACGGGCACCTACGCCGTGCAGAGTAGGCTGATTTGAAGCGTTTGTGAGGATCTCCGAAAGTGAGTTCGAACAAGAGGGAAAAGGCGAGCACCGATTTCCATCAAATGGGTTTTCGAAGTCAAACAGTGTTGTTGATGCTTGAGCTACTTCGATAGGGACCGAAATTGCGGAAAGGATTGAGGGGGTTGATGTAGCAGTCCTTATCACCTTCCCTTTTTTGGTTTGTGATTTCGGTGCAGCAGGGTCCGAAGTCTTGTAATTGCTTCTTAGTAAACGCCCCTCTAATGATCGCTCGGGTTGGGGTTGAAGATCTGGGGGCCCAGACACGTCGGTTGCATCTTCAAAAGGCTCCATTCCGTCGGACTGTCCGGGACTGGCCGCGGACTGTCTCAACCTCGTCTCACCACTCCGCGGTGTTTGCTGTGTATAAGTGGGTCCACCCACAATAGACACGGTAGAGAGACTGCTGCCGAAGACTGTCTCAACCTCGTCTCAAGCTCCGACCAAACAATGAACGTTGATAGAAAGAAAGAACCAACGTGGCTCCTTCTGCGACCTCTTTTCTCCCGCTGATCACAAAACTCTAAATTATTTTATCCCATTCCCCTTTCCCCTTTGGGGTGTCTGGTATGTAGCGATCTTAGAACAAGTGCTTGCTGGACTTCAGAGGTGATCTGTAGGGTGCAACAGCTTCGGCGAGATTGTGTGTTGGGGCTGGTTTTGAATTGTTGTTTGCTTTGGGCTGGCACTATTGTTTCTCCCACAGGAAATAGTGTTTTGATAAACATCCATGCACATTTTATTAGTGTATAGTTAGTTCTTTCAGGGAAAGGAGTTTATTTCCAGGAAAACCCATTCACACTTCTGTAAGGACTTCCTTATTAACAATGCCCTTGTGGGTGTGTCAGTGTCCAGGTGTGTTTTTCTTTGTTCATTCTCTACTTGACGCCAAAGGTGTGTGACCCATACTTACTGGTGACTTGGTATGGAAGTCCAACACCTCAACCTTTTCCCATTCTTAGTGCTGTATCCGTCTCATGTTGTGTCATGGCAGAGGATTATGCAACATACAATCAACTGCAGTGCCATTACATCTTAGTTACAGCTGGAGGATATATTTTCTCTGCCAGGCTTTTTGTTTCCTTTTTGCTGTGTATAGTTTCTGTATGCCTTCTCTCTACTTCCCCTCAAGTGCTGGTCAATGGGGAACCGCATAGGGGTGCAAGAGTGATGCAAAGGGTACTCACAACATACCATTTTAGATGGGCATCTTTGAAATACAGGTTGTATTTCGCCTTGCAGTTCTGAATGGTGTCATAGACTACTCAAGCTTGACTCTGGTGGATGTGATGTCACTCGAAACCCCTAGCTGGAATATAGCCCCATGGTTAATAGCTACCCATCTATAAGTATACATAACCGCATTTGCAGACCCTTGAAATGCTTGAACAGAAATGCATTATTTTGATCTATCCGGATGTAGTCTTAGGCAAGATATGGCTTACTATATAGTCTCTGTTCCAGGAGCAAAGATCGACCGTGGAAATGCATTATTTTGATCTATCCGGATGTAGTCTTAGGCAAGATATGGCTTACTATAGTCTCTGTTCCAGGAGCAAAGATCGACCGTGGTCTCTTTGAAGAGGCTGATTGTAAGAGACGTAGCCCATGAAGAGAGAGGCCTGTTTTTGATTAGCATGGGAGAGAAAGAGAAAGACCCGGAGATGGTGGAAGTGCACACTAGCTCGAAGGAAGAGCGCAACAGCTGGATACAAGTCATCCAGGATACGATGAACACAATGTAAGTGACCCTAGAGTTTTCATCTGCAGAGAAGCAGCCCACACTTAGCATAGAAGCAAATTTGGTCTTTCTCTTCCAGGGGCAAGGATGAAGACGAAGGAATCCCCAGCGAGTCTGAGGAAGAAAGGAAAATGTTGGACACCAAATTCAAAGAATTGAAAGGTAAGCCTTCTGAGGAAGTAAAAGTAGAGTGTTGCCAGAGTTCCAGACTAATGCTGGTGAGTTCCTTCCAAAGAAAGGAAGAAAGCAAGGAAAAAAGTTCTGTTCTTTATCTTTCCATGAAGATGTCAATAGCACATGCAGTCCTAGGTCACTGGGTGTGTGGGGTGAGAAACAGACGGCTTGTAGTGGACGTTAATTGACATTTTCTGCATCTGAAAGAGTTAATCTGACAATAACATTACAAATACTGTAATTTCAGCCTGCTACTTTTCCTTTTTGTTTTTTTTTCGTTTTCAGTCTGCCCCTTCATTATATGGGTAGATTTAAAAGCATTTGAAGCCTTTTTCTGATACTTGAGGGCACGGTTCCCTTGATATGGGAACAATTGATCTTTTTTAGGGCAGGGCACACATCGCAGATTGGCACTTTACGCATTAGAAATAGTCGGGGTGGGGGAAGTGGTTGAGTTGCTGCTGAAACTCTAGACTTCTTTGACCCTAATAGTCTCTCCCTCTGTGTACAACGCCACTGGGATATGTGGGCTTTGGTTCCTTTGCCCCTGAAATGCATTGCTGGCCAGTCTCTCACTGCACAGCCAGCACCTTTAAGACGCGCCTGGCAATTACTAGTTTAACACCTTTCAAATTCATGCTGATTACAATGAAATGTGTCAAACAAGGAATGTGTTAAACTGGTACCTGCCAGGCCCCTCTTAGCAGCACAGGACACAGTTTGCCTTACTGTGTGTGCTGTCGTTGAGTGGGACTGTGAATGGGGTATGTCCATCTCAAAGCCCACGCCTATAGATCAGTGGCATCACTTCGGCCCCTCCTCCCCCACCCACCTCAGCCAGGCTACTTTCTCTGCACTGTCTGCAGTGCTGTGTCCGTCGGCACAGCACACACACAGGGCCGCAGTCAATGCTGCCGCACAACAATGAAGAGCTGGTAAGTTCCCCCTGCAGCCAAGTGCAGCCCCTCCAATCAGAATATAGTGCAAGAAACCGCTAATGATGGGTAATTAGTGACTTAATGGTTTAGTGCCTACCTTCTGATAGTAGGGGAAGTGCAGTAGGGTGTGATAATTGGTGTGTGCTAAAGATTCTCAGGAGTGCTTCTGACATCACACATTGCTATTTTATAGACACCCCCCCTACTTTTGTCTGTGGCCCCCCCTGTCTGCCCCTTCATAATTTGATTCCTGGCGACTCCACTGATATAGATAGCGCCTGGCTGTAACCAGTAATTATTGTCTCGGACTAATATTGATTATGAAGTAATGATTGCCAGAGCATCTATCAACCCTAATGAGCGAGCTGTAGTTTACCCCAAATGTGTGGTGGTGGCAGCAATGGTGGGGTACTGCCCACGCAGAGTGTCAAAATTGTGCTGTTAAACATTTTGGCCCTGGCACTAATTTTCTTACAAATTAAGCACTGGCTGTAACCTACCAGTTGTGCCTTCTTCCAAGAGAGACGCATGCAGCGAGTCGCTAGGTTATACTCCACTTTTGGAGCTTGCTTTATGTTCATGATGTCTCCCAGGGGAGCACTTTCGCCAGAACAAGTCCGGGATAGGAATGGGCTGCTTCAGGACCGTGTGATTTGCTTGTAGGGCTGAGAGAGGATTAGGGACCAGCCCTGAGTCTCCACCCATAACCAGACACTGTCCGAATGGGCTTGTGCCTTGGGAATTACATATATTTTTCTGTTGGGATAGGTATTGGCAAATGAAAGGCGCAAAGAGCCCAGCTTCATTAAATTTTACGAAGGTTTTCATGCCGAATCCCTACCGCGATGGCACGTTTCAAATAGAACATTTTGTGGTTACTCTTTTCTTCTTAAATTACTCTTTGCTTTTATGCTGTTCTCCAGGACTTAGACCCGGTCGCCTGCTCTTGATTTTTCTTGAGGAAATCGAGTTCTGCTCGTCCTGCGTCCCACAGCCGCGCCAAACCACGAAAAGAAAAGGGGGGTCCTAGAGTAATGTGTGTCCATTTCTTCCACTGAGAACACCAGCAAAACATTTCGTGGTAGTTTAGTTATTTAGTGATTGAATGCAATGACATCCCAGAAGGTGGCACTGTTGTACCAAAAACGGTTCATTTTTTATTAGCGCGGCAATGATGGAGGCAAGGTTTTCAGTTAGTTTAGACACCACATACATGGAATGCTCACGTGGCTTTCCTAATAGCCCGCTCTTCACCCGGCATTGTTTTAAGTAAATGACCACCTTAAACTCTTCACTGTAATCCACAGAACAACTTCAGCAGAAAGACAAACAAATCTTGGTGTTGCTCAACGAAAAAGAAAGCATCTTCCGAAGCTTGTGCAATGGGCAGGACGACGGCGCTCAAGACTTAATCTCCAGGGCCCTGTTCAGAGCCAGCTCGGAGCTGAAGGGGGAGGACATTGTGAAAACGGCAATAAAGGAGGGTAAGCAGTTTTGAAAACTTTAAAAGTTGTGTAAGTTTTCACTGGAGCATGCAGTCTTGAGATGTGACAACACACATCAGCTTATCTGGATACGCGAGGTCGGAGTAAATTCATAAGTTTACAAAAGACAGTCAATGTTAATCATTTTACGGACGGCCTCTAAAACACCCGGGGGGGGGGGGGACGGCGTCCACCCTCTGAAAGAAGTAGGTAGACACAGTACCCTCCATTTGGGAGGTGTAGGGTGGTTTGCAGTAACTTCTCTCATGTTGCCAATCAGCAGGGTTATAATACTGCAATAGATTATTTTCTATATTATTTTCGTTCTGGGGCTTTAAATGTGCACTTTTCTGTGCTCGTGATACGAGCTTTATTTGCTGTAGCTCTTCAGGCCGCCACTTGTGTCAGGTCCTGAATCTGGATCCACAAAAGCTGCTGGCCCCACAGGTCCCCCAAAGATGTGCAGTCAACTACTGAATAACACAGCAGGAATCTCTACACCTCTGAGGGGAAAGTGGATAAAATAACAAACAGAACACAGGTCGCTCTCTCTCGAAACAGCTGAGCACCTGCAGAGGACGAGAAAATTATAAATTATCTCTTTCCCACCAAACACCCCTTGAAAAGGTTAATACCTGTTTAGCTTTCCTAAAATCTGAAAGGTGTACATTTTAGAAGTTTCTTAAAATGTATTCCAAAACTCTTAGAAAAGGTGATAAAACTTCTTTAACTTTAATTCTGCGCCTGTTGCTTTTTCGTATAATAAATTCTTTTGAATTGGCTGGTTGTTGATGCTTTATGAGAAGAGTTCTTCCTGACTTAAATGTTCCATAAATAACTCCTTTAATCATGGAAGATAGGAGAGCAGATTGTAAATTCAAACTGACTGGCACCTAAATGTTCTCTTCCAAAATTATTAATGTCCTTTTATTCCTTTCAGATAGATTAGCAAAGTTTGTATTTCAAATGGAATATTTTATAATGAGTCTTATATTAGACTCTTCTTCAAAAAAGAGTTCTTAAATTGCTGGCATTGACTTGGTTTGTAATTCATGAAAATGAAACTTCTTTTAAAATGTACATAAACCAAACCAAAATATATTTGTCATTCCTTCAAAAGATTTGATGTAAAAATTCTAAATTCTCTACACATAGTGTTATTCAAAACATTAAATCATTGCATATTGGCATATCATTTTAGATTTAGTCAAACACGAACCGATTAAACACTTTTTTCCCTTACTGCACATGAGCATTAAGGAAACAAAGAAACAATGACACTTCTACACGCGTGCGCAATAATTATGTTTGAATCTTTCTTGTTGCGCATGTGTACTGAGATCAGTAAGAAGCACTATACACTGGCACCACTACGAGCGTGCGTGATATTTGTGTTTGGATCCCTTTAGTTGCACACGCTCACCAAGATCAGTGATGAAACACTATACCTCACTAGCTTTTGTGCGAAAAAGAAATGTTTCCTTAAAAAACATGCACGAAGACGGGAAAGCTCTAAACAACTACTCCGTCTCGCGCGCATGCGCATTTACTATATACAATTAAATATGTGCATAGACGGGAAAGGAAACAGAGCCATCTCGCGGCGCCTGCACATCAGATTATAACTGAAGTAAGATTCACCAGCTATAACGGCGTTTCATTCTTCTGTTCAACATAATGCCAAAGCAAACAAGTACGCAGCTTACTTAAAACATTGATACAGTTACGCTAGCAAATCAGTAGTTACAAGCGTTAAAAGCGTGTTTCAGGAAATTATAAGAAAAAACCTTCAAGCTTTGAATCTGCAGAATTCTTAAATAAACATCAGACACTGATGGCTTGATTTTCATAAACCTAACTAAATACCTAAACTAAATTTAACCACAAGTTCCATAAATGTTCAGTTTTAACTTCTTCTTGAAATTACTTAAAAAAATATAGCTTTGCCATTAGTCTCTTTTCCTAAGGTACTAGAGCGTAGCGCTCCCACCAAATTGTCCGCTTGTCTTGTTCCACGGCGATTTAACTTGAAAGCTGATTCAAACTCAAGATAATTTATCATTAGATCACTTGTATTGGGCCAAGTCCTAGAATTCATAAGACACAGGACCTTCCTGCTTCAGGTGTGACAGTGAAAGGCAGTTTAGAATCCTGCTGCAGCTACCTTGTCTCATTCTCACCCAATAACCTTACACCTTGCTAATGACCAATCCAAACCCCTGCTTCTTTACCACCATGTTGAATTGGGACACTCTCCTCCTGTAAAGATGAAAGTTAAGGATAGCTTAAGGATTAATTTCCAAAATACAATACCAAAATAAAAGAAACCTGACGCCTTGTAAGCAACGACCAGAAGGGCTCCAGCAAATTAAGTTTGTTACACAATCGCTTCAAAGCAAAACACCCAGACGTTAATAGCTGCTGATTATCACCTGATGGCCCGGGAGCTGAAACACTCAATGCCCACTGTAAAGCTGTACATTCTTCTTTTTTGTCAAGGGGCTGATGTGGAGAAACCGGTGTACAACTAGGTAATAATCAGTGGACATTTAGTGTTTCAGCTCCCTGCTGGTTGGCTGTCTCGTGATCATTGATGGCTATTAACCACTGGCTGTATTTGACTCCATTATAATGTAAACATATATATAAAGAAAGCCACAAAAACAACTACCCGCCTACACACGTACTAGTGTGTCCAGTTGCAAATCGTGCTATCTTTCATATCAAACAATTTATGCAGACAGAAAAAAATAGAGATATACATATTTTAATTTATAAATACACAACACTCAAAAAAAATTGTGTTATGTAAACAATGCATTTTGTCTTTTTTATCACATCACATAAAAAAACACTCAGTGAAAATTATTTCTTTAAACTAAACGCAACCATCATGTTTTTACGATGTCGTGAAACTTTCTTTCCCTGAAAGAACTACCTATACAAAGTCGAGGACAAGTTCACTACGAGCTGTGGATATATGAAATAGGAATATGTTCATCTCACACCCGTACTAACCTCACGACATCGTAAAAACATGATGGCTGTGTTTAGTTTAAAGAAATGGTTTTCACTGAATGTTTTTTATGTGATATGTAAACAATGCATTTTGTCTTTTTTAACACAAACTTTTTTGAGTGTTCTGTATTTATAAATTCAAATATGTATATCTCTATTTTTTCTGTCTGCATAAATTGTTTGATATGAAAGATAGCACATTTTACAACTAGACACACCTAGTACGTGTGTAGGCGGGTAGCTGTTTTTGTGGCTTTCTCCATACATATGTTTACAATTTGTCCTCTGCCACACAGTCCCCTAAAAAAAAAAAGACCTCATAACTCTAATTGTTTGGTTTACTCCATTATAATGTATGCACCCTGTAGGTGACCCCAGACTGTTTTCTGCTTTAAGTAGGTGGTGTGGGGAGGCCCAACCATAATTTTGAAATGATCCCCTGCACTTCATCAGCCCAGCCTGCTTCAAAGTAATTGTTGTTAGCACCCAGGAGGGGCCGGGGAGGCGCTGCCAATCAGGTACCACTGATTGTGTGTTGAAACCTATAGCAACCCACGTTACACATAACCCACAGGCTCACTCCCCCGCTACGTGCCACCCTCTATCCCCCCGCCCTCCCTGCCATAACTATTGTTAAAAAAAAAAATCCCAACCCCACTTACCTGATTGGGGCAGTGGCTTCCCTTTTCCGGCCGCCATTGTCATAGAAGAGGGGCTCTGTACGGCACACCGCCTTCCAGAACCATGAGCAGACAGCTTCGTAAAGTATTTTCCTTCATTCAACTAATGCGCGTATTAACTTTTTAAAATAGTGTTAACCCCCGTTCCAAGGGCTGGAAGGGGCGGGGGTAATGGCATGGGGCCCTCATTATAGGCCCTCACTTTGCTCATACCGATAACTTGGACTGCCGGGCCGTTACCCCCTGTTCCAGCCCTTTGAGCTGGGGATTAACGCCATAGTGTTGTAATAGGTCTACCAGCATTCTTTTGCATGCCTGGTCTATGTTGCATGTTTAGAATTTGAGTTAGAGCAGAAGGAGCCAAACACTTACGCAGGGATCAATTAACCTGTTCTTGATGAGGGATGGCACAGAAACTGTCAGCTGATTTCTTAAGTCTTGCTATTTGTTTTTTCAGTGGAGTCTCTTCAGGGCATTGTGAGCAGTAACCTGGGAAGTCCTCATGGACTCCAGAGCAGCAGTCCTACGGAGCTCGGTGTGGCGGGCCCCGTATCGCTTCCCAGGAGAGCAGAAACCTTTGGAGGATTTGACAGTCATCAAATGACCACCCTAAAAAGTAAAGTAGACCATTCTTTCCTCTACCTTTTACCTTTTTTGGGCATTAGGCAAACTCGTCACATTTTGTTTCTTTACTTTCTTTTCGACTTATTGATTGTTGCCATGTTGATTTTATTTGCATGGAAACTGTTGGATAGTTTGTGTAGATTTGGGGTCTGGCGGTATTTTCTTACCGCCAAAAATAATGGTAATTTGGTGATGACTACTCCTTGCATTTAGATTGGGTTTGGCCTTATTTCCTTTCAATGACCATTCCTTATCACATTTTATGGGATCATTTAGTGGTATACATTATTGTTGGTGATTTAGTGGTGAGCATGATTTTTCTGTTTTATTTATGGCCCTAACATACACAATACCTTCCTTATTCTTATAACGTTCTTGTGATCTCTAGAGGCCTTGGACCTACATTCAGAAACACCACAATTTCACATATAGCATTCTCAATAACCTGTGGTATCATCACTAATTTATATACATTATTGAACTATGCTTCCATAGGCCTCATTACAAATGTATTACTGGTTCATGGACCCCCAGTAATCTATATTTTGTATTAAATGCCACTCAGACACCATGCACTGAGTGAACACACGCACACAGCTTTTTATCACTGCTAGTTCTTTCTATTCCATCTGCATGGGAAACATGACGCATGTATTACCTAAAAATCTTCCCCCTTTCCCGAATATTATTCTAAATGCACCAAGAAGAGACAAAAATAAAAACACTGTACACCATCTGCGTATATCATCTGTATTATAACAGTTGTATTTCAAAGTAAAGCTCTTACCCTTTTTTACATTGGGTTTACGGCACTGTCTGTAACAAAAAAAAAGAAAAAATACAGCGACAGAACAACATTCACTTTGCAACATTACAGCAAGGCAATTAAACACAGGGGATTCCCTTTTTCTAATCTACCTGCCTGATACTTCTAGAAGGTCATCCGTACAGCAGCATGCAGTAACCTCAATTCACTTTGGATATTTACCAATTATCTGTCCCCCACGCGACCTCCCTACACTCGCCTCCGAAGAATGGGCCCAGGGTTGTCTTTGTAATCTTGAAAGCTTCAAGTGCACAGCGAGAACATGGAATTCTCAAGCCGGTGGTAAGTGAGACTGGACCTGTCTCACAGCCCAGTCTCAGATCCTCCGTCTCGGCAGCTCAGCAAAAGCGATCTGAACTTTTTTTCTGTCAGACTTTGTCCAGCAGAACTCTGTTGCTTACTCAGCCTCTCTGCAGATATACTTCCCTCCAATCATATTAGCAGAAAGTGTATTAGGTTGCCACCCTTGTGTCACAAACAATGGTATCTTCATACTGTAATAACTGTTTTTTGTTTGATTTACTGTTGCCTTCATGTCCTTCACGCTCAGCACAGCCAGAGAAAATCAGAGAAAAATGCACGTTTAAAATCGGATTTCAAAACATGTATTTCCACCTCATTTCCACATAGAGATTACATTATAATGTTACTGAGTTAATACTAGTGATCAGTATTTGTTAATTAAGTCGGTCAATTAGATAGCTAATGTAGTCTCCTGTGAATGAGGCATTTCAAGGAAGGAAAAGAAGAAAAAATATATATATTCTGGTGTACTTTTAAACCTGCAGCCTGTCTTCATTTGCATACCCATATGTTATGCTAGCAACATAGGGCTGACTATAGGTGTGCCACATTATTGCTGGCAGTAGAATGTTATCACTTATAGTGAAGCGCTATAAATTAAAACGCTATAAATTATACTACAGAATATTAACTGAATGTGATGTGTGGCACTGTCCTTGCCCATGCAACTTTCCACTAGATGACTTGATAACCAGGAGGTGGCATTGATATAGAGAAAGTTAAATATGATATATTCACCTGAATCCCAGTTTATACAGTATCTTGGAGACAAAACCAACTTTCTGTCACCACAGGTTTCATGTAATCAGTTCCCTCCATAATTGCACAACGGATAACTAGAATTTTGCCCAAACGACCATGTCCAGCAATTAATAGAATTGTCACCACAGGCCCATGTCTTCACATTCCATGATAGATGTAGCACCATGGGGTGGTTCCTGCCTGGATTTTCAAGGTCCTTTTGGGTTTATTTTCACATTCCGTGTGTGCTATAGCACCATGGGGGTGGTTCCTGGATTTCCAGGGTCATTTCTCTTCACATTCCATGATTGCTCTAGCACTATGGTTGGGGGTGGTTCCTGGATTTTCAGGGTCATTTTGAGTTTATAGCATACACTGGCTTGGTGTTCTTGAACATTCTCACATATCCGGAATTAAGACCAGCTGAAAGTGAGTGCTGGAATGCTCGTTAATATCTAGTGCAGCCACTTCTGTTGATTCACTTCACCCTTTCATATAAAAATGTGCTAAGTCTACAACTGTTTGCATTACACCTGTAGCAGTTCTGAATTTAAATGAAGGTGCACCGAAGTAGTATTGGCACATTATGGAATTCTTTTTTTCAAAACTGTAGAAAGTCGTAAAGGACTTGTGGTTGTTGGCCCACTTTATGGTTGACCAATAATATGATCCATGCGCTGCTGATGGAATACTGAACCATTGTTCATTCATTCTTCACTTTGCTTTTCCCCTGAATTGTTTTAAGAAGTGTCTTGGTTTAAGCCCTGTTAGTTGTACAATGTTGCATTGAACCCCCAAAGAGAGATTAGGAAAGCACAATGCGACACTGATGCAGTCTGTTCATCTGAGGACACAATGGGCCTCATTACGAGTCCAGCAGTGATCCTGCCGGTGCTACCGGCGGGTTGCTGACGGACTCGTAATATTTTACCGGCGCCTGACTCCCAGTGCCATTGGGAGATTAAAAGTCTGGTGGGCCGGTAAGTCAGGTGCTAGTCCCATAGGACTCTATGGGAGTGGGGACTCTATGGGAGTGGGGACAAGGAAGCGCCGGCTCTGTTGCTAACAGTGCCGGCGCTTCTGTGACTGGTCTGCCTACTGTGGCTGCTGCGACCAGCAGGGTCAGACCTGTCGGGCACAGTGGCCCCAGCAGGCAGACTCCTAGTTTGCCAGTCCGGAAACAAGGTTGCCGGTGAGCTTACCGGCACCCTTGTTTCCAGACCGGCAAACTTGTAATGAGGCCCAATGTTTTTAAAAGTTGCCCAAAATTCCTGTGGATGTTAAGTTTTAAAAGATTATGCTTCAATCCTGTTCCTGCGAGGTGGTTCCCACTAAGTAAATCTTGTATGATAATCAAGAGCCTAACAAAGAGATTATTTTTAGCTCCTTCTCACCACTTCCCTATCTGAATCGGATGTGGAGATCATTTTTGTGTAGGTCAACTAATTTCTCCCAGGCCCAAAACTCACAAATCCAGTTGAAATATTGACACTCCAATTTTAAATCCTGCATTAAACATGCCACTAATTGCTAGATTGCAATTGGAATACCACAGCATAATAACATCTACAACACTCAAACATTTTGTAACATTCCCCTAACAATGTAATACCTGAAAATGCAAAGTAAGTGATATGGCATTTTAATTGTTTTTAGAGGTGAAGGGGCAGGATTTTGTATTATTATTGTATTCATTGAGCAGTGACCTAGCTTTGAGAAGCAACAGAGCACTTTACAGAGGTATACACCAATACAGATACATAACGGTGCGCTTTAGAGGTAATACCATTTCTAGCATTCAGATTCAAACAGTTGCTTTTTGACCACTGTTTTTCATCTAATTCCAGAATTTCACATCCTTGACAAATGCTATTCATATAATTTAAAAAGAAATGGTTGAATTTCTGCAATAAGTATCGAAACAAATGGTTCCAAACTCCTTTTTGTAAAGCGCTAAAAGAATTGTTGTGCAATAATTTACCTTTAATTGTATTTGGAAAAAACATCACTCTCTCACTACTGGAACATGCCAAAAATCTTATACCGCACAGTGAGACATGAATTTATTTCAGATGGAGACAAAGATGAAGTTGAGGATAACCAGGATCTTCGAAGGACAGAATCAGACAGCGTCTTGAAAAAGGTATGTTTTTTAGTCATTTAGTACATTGAAAAGCTTAGTTTGTGAAAAGTCCCATGTCTGTGCGTGTACTATAGTTCCATATTGTCCTTATGTTGGTTAAAACAAAGGCAGGCATGCTATTACCACAAGTCTATTTGTATATTCATCACTCAATTCCACCATTCCTGTGAGCACCTTGTGTGGGTGGGGGTGGCGGTGACAAATCTGAATAGTAAATGTTAGTACTCCTACGTCCCATCCCCTTTCCTCTATACTATATGGGCTTCCCTTGCTAGGGATTGGCAACAGAACCTTTTTCACCAGAAAAATTGGTCTTCCCCTTTAAATTTAGATGTGTGCGGGGCACGGCCCTGGTAGCATGCGCTCTCCTGACTCAGCCCACCGGCGCCACTCCTTAGTCCTGTTTTCCGCAGTGCTCCTGGGTCAGTCCTCCAGCCTTGTAATTTCACGCGCTCTACCACAGGATATTTTTTTCCCCTTTTCTACATAGCAATTATTCAGAGTTAATAGTCTGTCCTCTGGTGCCACACTCCTGCCCGGTGCATGTCGACGACGGGGGGGTTTCAACAGGTATCCGGCCTGCGAGGTTTCCTTCCCCACATTGGATCCTCCCGTGCTCTGCCTCCGGTGCCGTGTCCCAGACCACGGCTGGGATGACTGTTCTGCATGCGACACAGGCAAAAGGTAGGTGCCCTTTTCTCCTCTGCACCCTGCAAGGGCGACTCCTTCCCTGGGAAGCATCCAAGCGGGACGGGCCTTGCAGGTCCTAAGACCAGCAAGGGGGGCGAGGCTCCGAGAGCTACCAGCCAACAGGCCGAGTGGGACCAGGATCCTCCCGATCCCACTGCTGAGGTGCCGCAAGGCTCTACTACCAGGGTTCTCCCCGAGGGGCTCTGCCCTAACACCGTACTCGCTCCAGAAGGGGCACCTATATGTATCAGTAGCACTACCGGCATTATGGCCGAGGGCACTCTGCCTCCCAGGTCCCTACCTGAGGTACACGGAAGGTCCGAGCCTTCGCCTCTACGCGTGCAGGTGGAGACTGGGCCCAGCTCGTCAGGCGTCATGCAGCAAGCACTTGGCGTGGGGAAGGATAAAATGGACGCCAAGCCAGACAAAGAACCACTGCCACCATCGGACCAGATTAGGCCAACCCACTTCTTACCACCTATTACTCCGACACAGCAGACAACACACCTAATCAGCAAAGAGATTCAGCACATATCAGAGATACTATCACCAGCCCAATGGATCTTTCGTTACGCAAGTAAGCCCAAGCCCAACCAACCTTGCTCCACCAACTGGAAGAACTTCAGACTAGGCTCCAGACTCACCAACCTGATGCCTTCAGAACCTATGCCATGTACCATCAGCTACAACTCTATACTTACTCAGGATTCCAAGCATCCATCACCCCCTAAAAAAATCCCTACCAACAAAAAGACAGAGGAAACCCACAAAATTAGCAGTGCATTCATCAACGCCAGATCTCTTGTAGCCCACGGCACCAAAATCATTACAAATAACCATCTTGATTTCCTTGCCCTTACAGAGACTTGACTCTACAAAGCAGCTGGCCCGACCTCTCCCTAGCTGTCCCAGATAACTTCACCATTATCAGAAAAGACAGAGAAACCTCTAAGGAGGCGGCATAGCATGCATTCATATGTAGATCCAGCCTTGATATGAGGGAATCGGATTCTGTCTCTCTACACTCAGCTGAACTGCTTTCAGTCAAACTAAAACTATCTGCTTCTCGCACTCTCTCCATGCACCTGGTATACCGCCCTCCAGACACGCTAGGGACTTTCGAAGAGGACATAACGGCCCTCCTTAATACCAACACCAAACCCAGCTCCCAAACTATCTTACTCAGAGATTTTAATCTAGGACTCAGTGACCCGAAAGACACAAACGCCACCATCCTATCTAATGCCATCACCGAAGCAGGCCTCACCCTCAGGAACAACGGGCCTACTCACACAAAAGGTTGCACCCTAGATTGGATCGCAGACATCAACTGCCTATCCTCCATAACTAATATTGAACCATGCTTATGGACACACCATAACCTGATATCCTTCACTATCCAAGACAGTCCTCAAACCTACTCGGCTAGACCCATGGCCCCACCTGCTTTAACTAGGAATAGGAAAAACCTCACAGTTCCCAACCTCCTACCCCTGCTACAACCTATCACCAATTCTGTGAACCTACCCTCTAATCCTACAGATGTGATCGACCTGTACAATAATACCATCAATTCAGCTATTGACTCCATTGCAACACTTAAACTCAGCAAAGAGAAACCCATAGCTCACGTGAACGTATACTCCCAGCTTTTAGTCCGGTCATCATCCGGTCATTGATGTACTGCGGAAGGTGAAAGATACAGTGTTTGTAATGTAGCTTGTTCGCACTTAGTCTCCCGTGAGAACAGGCCTTCAGCTAAGCCGCCATGGGGAGTGCTGGCTCGCTGTGCGCGGTCGGGTGGGGAGAGCTGCAGCCCTGCAGGCCGCTTGTGCCACTGAGGCCTGAATTGTTGTGCGCAAAATGGAGTCTAGGTGTAACACAAAATGGAGTCTGTATGGAGTGGAGTGTGTAATGGAGTGTGTACTGCCAACATGCTACAGGGTGAGCCATGCGGTCCCATGCGTCGTCCTGCAGCCATCCCGCATCCCAGACCCAGGCGCATAGATGGCTGCCGGCAAGTCATAAGCCCCACCTTGGTGAGAAATGTAGGGGGAGGGGGCTCCTAGAGACATTTCCTCCCATACATTCCCCCCTTTCGTTACTTAAGTAACAAATATTGTAACTCACCCAACCTCCTTTGTTCCTTTTCATCAGCTACTGCTTCATCCCAGGCCGGCGTTCCCTTTATTGGTATAAAGGCCCTACATACTCCCCGGAGGCTCTGTCCTGCTCTAGCATATTCGTCAGGGGTGCATGTCATATATATATATATACACCCTCCCCATCTCCTTCCAGATCCACCCATACCTCCTTATACCATTCCAGTGTGCAGGGCTCCTTTATAGTAGTGTGGTATAATCTGTCCACTATGTCCCCATCATAGTATAATGCTACTATTCTATATTTGGACCCAGGGTCTTCACCGGTTTGTGTTTGTGCTTCTTGTGTCATCTGTGCCACTCCTCTAGCGTTGCCCATTGTCACCATCATCATTGCATCATTAGGAACTGCGTTTGCGCAGCACCGAAGACCCAGCTAGCAGACACAAAAAATCACGAGCAAAAACATGATGATGCGTACCAGCAGTTTAACAGTCATTCCAAGCCAGGAAGGTACCCATTGTCAGAGCAAATTACATCGCAAATCCCCCAGCGCGGAAACACTTCACGTACCAAGAACTTTGCAGTGCACTTCGCATCCGGGTGGGCGCACGGTCCTGCCTCCACCCATCTGGAAAAGGGACAGACCACCACTATCATTTAGCGTGACCCATTGCATCTTTCTCCCATATCGACATAATCAATATGTAGCTCTCTGAAGGGGCCTGTTGGTTTGGGCAGTGTCCCTCGCAATATTCTTAGTGTCATTCCCGAATTGTATATCTGACATGTTGTACACTCCATAGTCAATTTTGAAAGTTGTTCCTGCAGCCCTGGGATGAACCAATTATCTTTTTGTTTTATTTGTTTTGGTTTTAAAAATGAAAACCTTTACAAAGAAAGAAGACATTTTGCACAATAGAGCTCATTGAAATAAAAGAAAAATTAAAACTGTAGCAAGCCGACCTAGGGAAAAAGAATACCCAGACCAACAAAAAGAAGAACACAAGAAAAGGACACAAGGAAAACCCAAGGCAAACAGAGAGGACCGATCACAATCTGGCAACGCTCTATCTGTAAGGCAGTTAATATCCTTTATGATAAAAAAAGAGCATTTTTCCATGATTTCTACTGTTGTAACATGGCCTCCTGTCCGGCGATCAGACTGTCCCAGAAAAACTCTGATGTTAGACTCTCTTCCTTAGCCACGAATCTCCTATGCAATAGCAGTCTTGTTTCCCAAGTTCCTTCACAGTCCAATAGAAGGTGTTTTAGGGATTGTTGGCTTGGGGAGTCCCATTGTCTACAGAGTTTTTTGATTGGTCCCCCAGGTTTCTTTTGGCCAAGACTTCCCCAGTGTGGGCTAAGTTTAGCCTGAGTCTTAAAAAGTTATTTCTTATTCCCTTGTCTGGAAACTTTTGAAGATAGCGAGGAAGAGAACCAACTTTCTTTTCCACCTTTAAGAAACGATTTGGGGGATTGAGGTTCCTCACTCCGTCAATGGTGTCAATCCAATCACCTATTTCTAAGGTCTTTTTCACTTTCGAGGGATTGGATATTAGAGTTTCTAATGGCATGCCAAGCCTAAGCAGAATACCAATGACTTTCTTCTCTAAACCAAGAAGTAACTAGAATCTTGAGTTCTTAAGATGTTCACTCACATCAGAGTAGAGAGAAGTCTTGCTTGCGATCATTATTTCGCGGAATAATGAGATGATTTTCCAGTCTGCTCGACATCCAAGAGAAACAAGACCAAGTTCGAAGCGTAGACTCACCAAGGGGGTGCACATTGGAAGAGCCAAAGATTTTTTCCACAAAAGACCCCCTAGTTTGTTCCAATTAGTATGCCATAGCGAGGGTTTTGCTTCCAGGCCATAAAGGACTGGAACTGCTATGGCCATGTAAAACCTAATGAGTGGGAAAATAGAACATTTACAAAATTTTCCATTCAATTTTTTGATTTGAGGAATGATCTTTTTGGCTTTTTGCAAGATTGCTGAATTCACCTTGTAAATTGCGGGAGAAGTGTAGATTTCGTAGCCCAGATAGGTGAGGTCTTCAGCGCGGGGCACTGCTTTACCATCCAGAACTCAATTACCGTTACCTATTTTCTTCTTCGGATGTTTAAATGCGAGTATTTTGGATTTCAGAGGGTTGATTGAGAGCCCGTTTAGGGTGGCATATTCCCCAGGTTTATTTAAAAGGCGCTGGAGACCAATTGCCGATCTATCCAACAGGACTAGATCGTCCGCATAGGCGAGCCAATATATTCTCCTCCAGTCAATCATTGGACTAACCAATGACGATGAAAACAGAAAATCTCCTAAGTCTGACAAGAACAGGTTAAAGAACAGGGGGATCCTAGACATCCCTGCCTCACCCCTTTGAAGACCTGTATTAGATCTGAGAGGTGACCCTGATCGTCCAGTCTCTGTCTTATAGTGGTGTTCTTATGAAGTTCAATAAGCATTGCTAACAAGGAGGCTGGAATACCCCAACTAGATAATTTGCGCCAGAGTAGAGAGCTATCCACGTGATCAAATGCCTTAGAAAGTTCTACCCATGCCCCACAAAGGGGACTGCCCTCTTTCTCATTTGACTTTTCACTGAGAACGTTCAAAATGAGCCAATTTAGACTTGTGGAGAGACCTTTCTCTTGTATCTCTGCGGCAATGTGTCGTTTGGCATTGTGAGCTGGGAAGTGAAGCTGTTGGAATGCTATATCTAGTAATTTGCTGGGCATAACTACTTTACCTGTGGTGTTCTGACGCCAAAGGAGATCAGTGGACGACTGGCTGCACCCTCTTTTTTCCCATAACTCCTTTTCCTCACCTGACACCCCTTCTTGCAACTCTAATATTTGGGATATGGGCATTGAATTATACCCATCAGGGCTATCCTCTTCCACATGTTTCTGCACCAAGTACTCGCCTGTTTTCCCTTTTGTTAAATATGATGCTTCTTTCGCGGCAGAGATGACGTCATTGTTATTTGTATGGGCCTGGCATTTCACTATGGCCACAACTGTAGGTTCTTTTAGTGCCTATATCAACTCTTTTAGTAGCTCAGCGTGCTGCACTGGGGATCCGTCTGCTCTGTGGAATCCTCTTCTCCCCCACCTGGCCAATCCCCCATGTACTGTTGTGGTCATATATGCTGAGTCGGTATAGATTGTTACTGCGCAACCCTTAGCTGCATTTACTGCTTCAATGAGTGCTACTAACTCTGCTGCTTGGGCAGAATAATGGGCTGGTAGTCTGTTGGATGCGTACTTCATATTCACCTTCCTCCAGTCTCACAACAGCCACCCCCACATGTTTTTCTCTTATTTCTGAATTTATCGATGCTGACCCGTCTATAAAATCCTTCCCCTTCCGTCAAGGCATTTTCACTCACTGTGGGTGTGTCTCCATCCTCGCCTCTGTATGTGGCACGGTCGTGTGTTTGCATGTCCACCACTGTGTATGCTTCTGTGATGAATGTTGCAGGGTTAATTGTTTTACACCGCACTATGTTTATGTTAGCGCTGGATAGAATAACTTCATAAGCTGTGGCTCTTTGTGTTGTCAATGTGCTCTTTGATCTTTCTAATATTGCGAATAGTGAATGCTCCACAAAAAGTGTCTCAGAACACCCCATCACAATTGTTGCACTCTTCTCTATTGCGAATGCTGCAGCTGCGAGAGACTGCTCGCAAGTGAAGTGTCCTTGCATCACTGCATCTAGTGTTCCACTATAGTAGGCCAAGGGCTTGTGTCCCAAAGATGTTTTTTTGTGTTAATACTGCTGTCATGAGTGTCCCATTGCAATGTGAAAATAAGTAAAACTCGGGTTCGTAATCCGGGTTCGCGAGTACTGGTGCCGTTGAAATAAAACCTTTAAGTGTCCCAAAGGCCTCATGCATTTCTGCTGTCCATTGTATTTCTGTGCTCTCTCTTTGCACTTCTTTGAGTCCCTGCAGTAATGGCTTCGTATACCCTGCATATTCTGATATCCAGTCGAGGCAGTAGTTGCATATGCTGAGAAATGTCTGCATTTCTTTCAATGTTTTTGGTTCACTCACTGCCTTGATTGCAGCTGCCCTGTCTGGTATGATTCTTTTACCATCTTTTGATATCAATTGTCCCAAATACAATACTACTTTCTGACAATATTGTAACTTCTCCTTGTCTACTTTGTAACCCTTGTGGGCCAACAATGTCAAAAGTGTAATAGAATCCTTCCTGCACTCATCTTCATTTTTCCCACAAATCGGGAGATCATCCACATATTGCATGATCGTGCTCTCTGTGACAATATTTCCTAGGTCTTCATGTAAAATTCAGTTAAATATACTTGGGCTTTCTCAGTATCCCTGGGGTAGCCTGCAATGCTCATATCTCTTCCCTCCCAAGGTGAATGCTGTCAAGTATCGAGATTCTGGATCTAGTGGCACTGAGAAGAATGTGTTCTTCAAGTCCACTACTGTAAAACATGATGCATCTTTTGGTATACTACACAGAATTGATGCAGGATTAGGAACTAATGGAAATTCCTTCTGTATGATGTCATTAAGGGGGAGTAGGTCCTGGATCATCCTCCATGCTCCGCCCTTTGCTTTCTTGATGGGGTAAATACAAGTATTGCATGGTGAGTTTGAGGGCACTATTAATCCCTGCACTAATAGTGCGTAGATGGTCTCTTTTATCCCTTCTTCCGCTTCTCGGGATAGGGGGTACTGTTATACTCTGGGCAGCAATGCTCCAGGTTTGAGTTTTATTTTTACTGCTGTCACCTCATTCAGCAGCCCTACATCATGTGGGCCTGTGGTCCATAGGTCATTTGGCACTAGTTGCATGGCGTTTTCGAAAAAGGAAGGTGGCGCTCCTACCACTGCCATTATCTGCTCCGGCACATGCCTTGTTTGTATCATGATATCGCAGGGAATCGTTATCTCCATTGTTATTTCCCCATCGCAGTCTGAATCTGAAGAGGTCCTAGTCTGACAAATGTCGCAGTGCAATGTTAGCATTAATGCACAACAATGTGCGCCACTGACACCCATCTATGTCCATTCCAATCACTGCTATTCTTTGCGGTGATACCTGTATTGCATGCAAGTCTAAGGACATCACTGTTCCTGGCACTATTTCTGGGCGTGCTACAGGACGAAAAAGAAATTCTGCGGCTACCCTCCACTCTTGGCGTTTTGACTCTGGGACCACTCGTGCTAGTGTTTTTAACCCCTGAATGAACATGTCTGTGTCTACTGGTATGCCGCGTACCTCTGGTGCTGTGGCTCGTGTGTGTACTACCAACATCACTTGCAATGGGCAGATGCCCAGGGTTGAGCAAACTATCCCTCTTTCTGTAAACAAAATGGTCATGTTGAGCTTGCTGAGGAGGTCCCTCCCCAGCAAGTTAATCAGAGATTCTTCATAGTACAGTAAGGGTGCTCGTACTGTTCCCCCCCACCTACTGTTACGTCCAAATCTTCTGTGTAAGGAACTTCGACCACCGCCCCAGAGAACCCCTGCATTTTCAATTTACGATTAGATAGCGGAAACCTGCCTTCTCGTAGGCATGATTTTTCAGCTCCCGAATCTACCATAAAAATGAATTGTTTGTTCGCAATCTCCTCCCCCACCAATGGTTCCTCTTCTGCATCGAGGGTCGTTGATAATACTGGACACGCAAGCGCTCTCTGTGGGCTGTCCTATGCTGGATGCCTTGTTGTCCCCCCCCATTGTCAAAACATTTCCTGATACCACAGCCACTCCACCGAAGGGCGCAGGTGCCCCATTTGCCGTTGTGACGAAAGGGTTGCCCTTTGTTTGCGCCATGTGCTCGCGGCATTGTGGGTGCTGCTGAACATTACACGGCTGTTCCCTGCGCTCATCTGTACATCTCTGATCTTGCTGTCCTCCTCCCCCTCCACCGCCCATTGGCAGTTCTTATGGGCTTCCTGGTTGAGGGTGGCCATACTGCTGTCCATTCATAGGTCTGTTTCTACACTCCCTTGAGAAATGTCCCCACCTCCCGCAATTCCAACAATTCCCTTGTCCTGGATGTCTGTACCCGGCATGCCTTCCGTACCCTGGGCCATCACCTCTTTGCCCTCTGTACCCACCTCTTCCTCCACGGGCGCTCCACGCTTGCCACTGCGGCCCTCCATACTGCTCTTGTCCTTTCTACTTTGTATTGCTACTGACCCCTCCTCCTCCTCTGGTTCTCTATCTGTGGGGAGTGCAGCTACAGCTGCTGTGACCTTCACCAGTTTCGTCTGTAGTATTCATTTTGCTTCATCTGCCAACCTTCTCTGTACTATCTCCTTCTCTCTTTCTTTGATCCTTTTGCAGTGGTGTACTATAATGCTTTGTATCTCAGGCCAGCCTTTGGCTTCAATCCCAGCTATTTTATCGAGGGCAAGTAAAACAAGGAGGTTGACTGATCCCAAGCCGTGCCCGTCTCCGCTTTCCACATATCCTGCACGCATAAAATGAAGGCCATTGCCTCTTCTCTATCATTCATTGTGCACTGCATCACTGACTGTAAATCTGGGATGTCTGGGAAAGTGTCTATTAATGCAACCCAAATTCTTGCTCTTACTGTGTTGAAAGAAGCACTGTCCTGTCTGTCACAATCTGTTATTCCTGGGAAGCCTGCTTTTGCCCAAACTCGATCAGCTTGATCACCCACTGCAGATACTAGCAAACCTTTAACATCACCTACCGCCAAGGGAACCCCTGCAGTGTGCTTCTCAAATGTGTATATCCATCTACTTGCGCCTCCTGACAGCGGGGGCAATAATTTCAACAAGTTGGCCTTATCCATCTGTGCCCAGGCTATATAATTTGGCCTCCCTCCTCGATGTATCAAGGGCAGCTATAACCTCCCTTTTGCTCCTTGCCAGGTACTCACCTTTGACCCTTTCTTTCCCAGTACTGCCATTATTCCTACTCTGCTCCTTAGTTTTCCATTCCATTCTTCCTCCATTTCCCTCCCTAGAGGTGTTTCAACTAACCTCACAGGCGCCCCTCCTGCTGCGAACCCTATTCTTCTTCCTTCCAGCTCATCTTCCGCTATGTCACACCATAACTCCTCCGCCCCACCTGAGGTCAGGCCTTCTTCCACTGCGTCTCCCTCTGGTGTGTGTTGCTCTAGCTCTATTATTCTGGTTGGCTCATCCTGGATTCGAAATAGTATCTCCCCCTTTTTCCACCTTTCTTCTATGGACCTGTCGGGTGTCTGTACTCTCTGTGTTTGCCCGATCCTTGATGTACCTGGTCCACTTTGTTCACATATATCTCTTAACCTAGACTGTTCGTTTCGGGCCTTTGATAGTCTTGAATCTAAATCTTCTGTGAATATTTCAATATCTATTGCCGGGGTACTCGCCTGTCCACTTGTTCTTGGGCATTCATATGGTGGTGGTGCGGTGGGCCGTGGTGCAATTGGGGGGGGGGTTTGACACATACACTGGGCCACTGTATCCCTCAGCGGGCACTGGTTTATTCAAAAGGGTATATAGTCCTGTTACTTCAACTGGCTATTCCTTCCCTTCACCCTCTTTTTCACTATCTTCTGTTGCCAGGGGAGATGCAATCTGTTCCTTTGTTTGTTCCATTCTTTTAATTGGAGGCACTTCTTCAAACAACCTCCATAAATCTAATATCTCTCTTCTATTATGCAATTGTTTTCCTTTATATTTCACAAATAAGCATGTGGCCACCATGTCCAAAACGCTTTTATCAAAGGATCCTCCTTGGGGCCATACCTGTGGTAGCCCTTCCCCCTTTTAGTTCTGTGACCCATTGGTCATGGTACTTTGTTATACGTTCCGCATAACCTGGCACATTTTGGCAAATGTGGGCAATGGGTGTTTCCACCCCCATGTTACTCCCCCGTCCCTCACCCCCTTTTGATACCCTGTTTTAATGGGTGGGCGTTATGTACACACTGCTGGTGATGGTGATATTCTAACACTAATATACCCTTTTTATATACCCTGCTTACCAAATCTTGAAAGGTCACACATACACTGACCAATTTTCATTGAAACATTACACAATCATTTTATCAATCACCAAAACATTGTGATCACAAAATAAACATAACGTGTTCAATACATGACATTGATTTGACGAACGCTTTACATACAACATGTAACCTATACCTCCCTTCCTTTTCTACACTATTCTTCATCCAAAGAATTCCGTTTACTTCAAGCCGTTGCACCCTTTGACCCTTAAATTGTCAGAATATCTTCCCATAGAGTTTTAGAAAAGATGAAAAAGAATAAAAGCGTTTCTAAATTGTACTCCGAGTCTTCTCCTAATACGAGACTCCTACTAATATTTTCTCTTTTTCACTTATTCCCAGTACTAGTCAAGATAGCACTATGCAGCGCCGCCCTACACCCCCTTTCGGAGCTAGGTTCCCGTATTCCGTTTTTCTCTTATAATCTCCTTAACTCATCCGAATGGCCATATGCAAAAGAAAGAATGAAAGTACCCCCTGTTTTACCCTCAAGAACACCTTTAACTTAACTCGACCTCCTGCACTATTATTTATATCCGACTCCTTTTAATATCGTTCGCACTGGATACTCACGTGTCCGTCTTGATTCAAGACCCTCCGGACCCAGTCCGTCCAGGCGCGCTGCCCCACGATCAATGGTCGCCCCCCGGCTCCGGCGAGCGGTACTATGGGTTTTGTGAAGTGGGACCCGTACCCTCTCACCCTACTGCGTGCGCACGTCTAAGTGTACCGGTTGCCGTAGGCGGGCAGCTCTCTTGCGGTGGCGCGCAGTGTGTTTCCGTTGTGGCCGGGGACGTCTCGTGCCGAAAGGAACAAAAAGAATGCAATCGCATCGGGGTCACCACTTGAAAGTGAGCGTCCCCCAAAAAGGCATTTAAAACTCCACAGTGAAAGTCAATAATGGACACACCCTAACAGGGAATGAGACCAAGAACAAGTGCGGGTGGAGTAAAGTTTTATCCAAACCAATATAGGGCAAGCAGAGAACTCTGCAAACTCCGAGAGCGTTCTACCAGACATCAGAAAACATCTACGTTTTGTTACAAAACCACGTCATCTATGACGTGGGGGCTAGAGATTACATGAATCAATGGGATTGGGCAATGAAGACTGGTACATATAGATGTGTAGGCGCAGAGTATCCGGATTGGCAGGGCTCCTTGACGGGTCATGATGATGCAGTCAGGTCAGCTGGACTTGTCAGGGTGGAGCTCTGGTCAGCCGATGATGAATTGATAAATCTTGGGCTAAGCTAGCATTTGCCCTTGTGGCCACACATACCCATTCGCTAGTCATTATAGTTTATGCTGCCCTGTAAATAAATATGGGTTGTTAATCTAACATCACACAAGAAATGGCACGTAACTCTTAAGTGCTCTTAATTCACCATTATAAAGACGTTATTCTTAAAGGAGCAGCTTTATGAGTCCAAGTGCCTTATCAGGGGGCATGTGGCAGGACACTTATCCTTCTGCTTTTGTTAGATTTAATAGGAGACATCTTTATAGTATGTTTGTACAAGAGTGAATAAACTGCCTCCATGGCCAGTTAAGGTTGGGGTGAACTAGAATACCATTGGTTGAGGGGGGCAAATAGCTTGGTACATCAAAAGGCGGTGGGAGGGACGTAGGGCCTTGCTATCCATAATTCTTTTAACCAGAGCATGGAGGTACACAGTGGTTTTATGGTGACTTTGTGTGTCAGGGGGCATGGGTGAGGGCAAATACCTAGTGCGGGTTCAGCAGTTAAGCGAGGAGGTATATCTGTGTTAGTCTAACATCAGTAAACCAAGGGCCTTCAATCGTTAACCCAGCCTTGGAGGGAGGAAGGTGGGGGCTGAGTACGGGGCTCTGCAGGGGAAAGGGGAGATGGCCATGTGGCTTCTCGTGCATCTGCGTTACAGGGTTGCATGCACATTATTACAAATATAAAACAGACTTATGCCAGTATAATTGTTATATATATATATTTTTTTTTTCAATGAAAAAATGTGTTAAAGGGACGTTATGGTTAAGTTGCACTAATAAAAACCTATGAAATTCAAGGAAAAAACTTTGTTAAATGGACGTTATGGTTACAAGTAAAATCGAAAAACCCCCGAAATTTGCCAGTTATGGTAAGCTAAGCAACCATAACTAGCGCCACCACAGTGCACTGCTAATACTAACACCCAGGACATCAAAGATTACATCACAAATATCATTGATGACATCACTGATGACATCACATGTCTAGCCCCTTCTTTTTTGTTCACTGCTCTATCTAGGCCAGGTGGTTTTATTTACTGACAGTCAGAAAGTAACTTCCGAAAGGTATTACATTTATAGATATTTCTATTCTCACATGTTCTTACACTACTTTCGTTAAAATTTAATTGCATCTTATGATGTACATATATAGAGGAAAAAGCAGGTCTGAAACACAGCAATCATTTTTGTGCGTGAAGACAATCATGTAGATTATAAACAGTTGCTAATGACACTGCCTTTTGTTTGCTTACTTTGCTCTCCATTTATAAGCCCCATATTTGTATGCATTGTAGTCTATGTTTTGTGTATATTAATAGAAATATGTAGTAAGTGATGTATTATTAGCTTTAGTACATGTTTCACAGTACGGAAAAGTCTGATGCAGAACATTCACCGTTTTATTATATAACTTTGGAAAATTACAAATATAGGACCTCTGTGGTGTATGCTGCAGCCAATATCTAAATTTCTGTATGAGTAGGTTCCTGTACTAGAAAGAACAATGCAGTGGAATGTTCTTTAGAACACTACATTGCGCAATGAAGTATGTAGTTTATTACGCATTTCCCGATAATCCCTAATACTTTTTTGGCAACATTACATTCACAACCCCTTGTATGAAAAGTAAATGCACATGGAATGTCATCAGTGATGTCCTGGATGTTAGTCTTAGCAGTGCACGGTGGTGGCGAGAGTTATGGTTACTTAGCTTACCATAACTGGCGAATTTCGAGGGGTTTTCAATTTTACTTGTAACCTTAACGTCCCTTTAACAAAGTTTTTTTCCTTGAATTTCTTAGGTTTTTATTAGTGCAACTTAACCATAACGTCCCTTTAACAACGTTTTTTCAGTGAATATCATGGGCTTTTACCAGTGCATGCTATTTTCATACAACTTACTAATATCATACTTACCAAATATAACAATATTTGTGTCCAATTTACAAAGTGTCACCTTAAAACTCTGCCATTTCCCACCTTCTAGAATCATTTTTAGCACTTCTATACACTTTTTGCAACTATTTCAACCAGTTTTGCATCCGTAGACGCCTACGAACATCTGACTTCATTGCAGACCTTCTGGACAATGACCATACGCTGGCGCGGCATGATGACCTGTCCAAGAACCCGTCCACACTTCACGATAAGATCCATCCTTCGTGGACAGTTCGGGACTGCATTTTCTACTGATCTGGGAACTTTCAAATTCAAAATTTCCCTTGCACACCTCCTACACCTTTTCGTACTCATTATCCATTTGTCAGGGCTGGCTGGAGTAGTAATCGGGAAGAGTCTGGCTGGAGTAGTAATCGGGAAGAGTTTGTACATAGAATTAACATTGTGGTTGCCCAAGTCAAGATGGAGAGAAAGAAACGTAATCTGATTGGTTTAAGGAACAATAGTATGTTTGGTTTGTCTGATTGGTGGATAGGATAATGGGTTGGATTCTTGGGAGGTGAGCAAGATTCTAAACTGCCTTTCATCCATAGTAATTCAGTGGCTGGTTGTGTATTAGTTAAGCTCCTTAAGTAAGGCCTTTCAGAGTTCAGTGTCAGGCTGAGAGGTCCTGTATCCGCGGAAGCTGCTGAACCCCCGACAATCCCCCTGAGATGTATTTCCCAGAACTAGTTTTCAATTCAGCTCTGTAAACTACACCCCAAAGGGAAAGGGGGAATGGGATAACAAAACAACTCCAGGCAGACTGCGTCAAGGCTAATCAGTGCTGAACCTGCAGAGGATAAAGAATAGCATATACACTTCCTTAATTCACTTACTTAACCTTATGAATGGGAAGACATTAATCCTTAACTAATAATTAAGAATCATACCTGGTTCTTCTCTTGAAATTTCTTAGAGAAGCGGATAAGAAGCTGAAAATCTCTCTTACTTGAGATACTTGAAATTTCACAGCATCTTCTTACATTAGGCAAACTGGAAGTCTTAGTTCTTTGTTTGTCTTTTTTCCAACATGCACTGGTAGTACAATTAGATTGTCTTTAAAATATTCTTTCTTGTCATTTCAAAACTTTTCAAACTATTTATAATTATCTTGAGTCTTTGAATCCTTGAAGAAAGAGGAAACATGTGCTAAATGCACACGCAGGTTATTTCCATTTAAATTATCGATGAACTTCACATAGAAATCTTCCTGGTTGAAGAACACGCGCAAACGGATGAAGACGCGCAATCAAAATAATCCACACGCGCAATAATCCACACGCGCTATAATCCACACGCGCAATAGTCCACACGCGCAATAATGTTCTCCTGCGAGACACGCGAAATAAAAACACCCGCGCTATTGAGTTCAAACGCGACGAAGTGATTCTCGCGCAAAATCACTCGCGCTGGAAAAAACACACGCGATCCTTGTTCCATACGCGACAAATTGATACTCACACGAAGAAACACTCGCGCTAGGAAATACACGCGCACTCACATGGCACGCGACGAACAGATACTCGCGCTTTGAACACCCGCGCTAAAAATCACCCGCGCTTTGTATTTCACACGCGCTTTGTAGTTCTCACGCAGCGTATAGTTTCTCGCGCTAAGGATCACCCGCGCTATGAAATCGCACGCGCTCTTTAGTTCACACGCAGCGTATAGCTTTTCGCGCAAAGGAGCACCCGCGCTTAAAATCACGCGCGCGTTTAAAATTGCACGAGACCAACATCTACTCGCGCTCGGAATACACACGCTAGAAAGCACGCGCTCACTTGAATTCGCACACGACAGTCAAAATCTCGCGCTAAGGAACACCGCACTGGAAACACAAGCGCACTCCGGGAGTTCAATAGTTTTAGTAGAAAGACTACTTTTAACGAATTTTCAAGGAGAATGTTATTAAGATGAACAGATTTACAGTAAAAATAAAGTCACTTATCTCCTGAGCGAATTCACAAAGATTTCCTGCTTTTCCTATCTTCAAAAAACGAATTCCTGCCAGCTGATGACTTCTCCTGTAACCCCCAAGAAAGTAGCCGCTCAACTGCTGAGATCTGAAGGATAAAATCCACCAGGCCTAAGACTAAAGCAGGAGCAGCCACTAAACACGTCCTCTCAGATGGGGTTTTGATGATGAAAGGCACATAGTGACAGTTTAGAATGTTCATTGTTGTTCAGCATTGTCTTCTAGCCAATCAGAGCTGTCACTGTGAGGCTCCATCTTGCCTTGGGTCAGAAGCAGGATTCTGAATCAGCAAGTTAAGGCCTAACCAACTATAATGGAAAACTTCCCACCCACATAAAGCTAATCTGAAAAGGATAAATAATAAAAAGGAAACTTGAATAAGAGAAGGAAACCTGACATTCAGAAGATTTACCAAAGAAGTAAGAAAATCGTTTGCTGAGCCAGAGTGAACTAGGAGATATTTGAAAGCTAAAAGATTTTCACAGTGAACTTTCATCTTTCATAAGAAAACTTGGAGTTAACGAGTTATAAAGTTTACTGAGTGAAAAGACATTTTACAGTTTTATTACTATAAGGAAACACGTGTGAAGACTGTGCGCTCAAGTTTTAAAGTTGTTTATTGCATGAAAAGTGTTTAAAGACTGTTTTAACGTGTGCGTGAGTCTGCGTGACGTCGGTAACGTTGTTATGGGAGCGTGCGGGTATTCTGAGCGATAGAGCGCGTGTCCAAATGAATAGCGCGAGTGGTTTTTGAGCGCGTGCACATTTTTAACGTGAGAGACGTTGCGTAAGAAAGCGCGTGTTGGGTTGCGATAGAGCACAAGTCCATTTTTTAACTAAGCGCAAGTTGTTTTGAACGCATGTACAATTTTTATGTGAGTGACGTTGCGTATAACCGCGTGTGTTCGGTAGCGATAGAGCGTGAGTCCATTTAACTTGGCGCAAGTTGTTTTTTTAGCTCACCTACACTTGTTTTCACGCGTGCGTGTATTTGTTAATATGCGCGTGTGAATTTTTTACGCAAGGACAATTTTTCACGTCTAGTGATTTCGCGTGCTTATCGAAAACGCGTGTCAAGAAAAACTATGCGTTCGTATGTGTAAAAAGAAAAGGTTCACACGCAGAAGGAGAGCAGCATTCAAGAAAGTTTATAAGTTTCTATTTAATGTAATTTTTATGCAAAAGGAATTCAATTCTTCAAAGAAAGACTGCATTTCACAAAAGCATTTAAAAATCAAACTTCATAGAGTTAAATGAACTTAAAAAGCAAAGAAGAATATCTAAATCTGTAAGGTGCTTGCAAGGGTCATTACTTTAGGATTCTAAAGAGACTCGAATGGCTTGAGACTATATGCACTAAGCATGATAATTGTTTACAAGATATTCCATACAGATAATTAACCTCTAAGTCTTATACAGAGGTTTAAGAGGTAATGAAGTTAGAGTTTATTTTAAAATAATTTTAGAAAAGAAGTTTATATTACTATATAAGTTACCAAGTGTATTTGTTTACTACAGATACCAGAGCCTACCAGACGGTTGCAGGACTGCAGTGTCTCAGTTATTTTCTCCAAATTCCCCTTTCCCTTTCTTAGGATTCTCAGCTCAGCTTATACTTAAGGGTTGAGAGGTGAACTCCTGGTGAGGGTGTGTGGGGCCGGACCCTGACACCATTACCAATTTAGTACACAGTACATACTTGGAAGAATTTTATCAAACCTGCTATTTATTAACAATGGCATCAGTTATTGCCATCCCTCCTTCTCAAGAGCCACCACCACCAGCTGGAGGACCTTCACAACAAAAAAAGCGCAGTACTTTCAAAGACAATGTGAGGACCAAGAAGATGAGGTAGAGTAAGTGCCTACTTCTAGCACCAAGATCGAATCATGGGTGTGCCTGATCTTTGCTACTGTTGGGAGTGTACCAAAAGCTAAAGCTACCAAAGTGAAATGCACTGAGTGCACTCAGTCGCAGACTACCTGGACAGTACTCCTATGGGACCAGCTCCATGCGCCGCGACACCAAATCCAATGACCGCAATGCTCTCAGAAAGGTTGTTCCTTTCTCAGCAAGTAGTAAGCTGTCTTCCTCCACCTAATCTTCCTCAACAAATACTGTAACCACACAGCCTGATGTCTGCGGGCATTGGTGCTTTATAAATATATAAATAAATAAATAAATAAATAAATAAGGAGGGCTACGGACCATTATCGTCCATTGCTGCCCCTGAAATGGGGGATAAAGGCCATTAGCACCCCTGGTTCCCAAAGCGGGAACCCAGGGTGCTAAAACATAGATTTTTCTTCCTATAGCGGGACTGAGAAGGAAGGAAAATCCTTTTACAAGACAGCCAACATGGAACGAGAAGGCGGGGCTGCGTACACAGCCCCTCTTCCCTTGCCATGGTAGCCTGCAAAACCCTGTGAACATATTACCACAAGCACTTTTTTCCCTTTCAAACCTATCCTACCTTCGAATAGCTTTACCACATAGCCGGTCCGAGGTAGACATAGCCCCTTTAACACCATTTTTCGTCTATAGCGGTCACGGACAGTAGCCAGATTGTCCGCGTCATGACCTTATGCCATGACCCAGACAATCTGGCTACTGCCCACGGCCACAGGCTAACCCTCAGTCACCAATGGTATATGACTATTTTTTGTACCTACATTATTACACTTGTAAAAAAAATAAAACACAAGCATATTTGCAAAACCATGCTCGAAACCCGCCCATGTTCTATTTTATTAAGTGTCAAAATGTATGTACATACAATAGTCATATAACTTAGCCCCCACTTGACAAGATCCATTCAGTCTTTACACAAACATTGAAGGTTGGGTCTATAATCTTTCTTAAAACTTTTGTCCACATTCGTCAGATAGCAACACAGTTATAAGCCATCTAAAAATGTTAAGACCCCCCTCTAATTTTGCCCCTCTTGAGAAAATCCCACCAAACTTTAGAAAACCATTTATATCTAGATCCGAAATCGTTTTGCCAAATGTTGTGCAGATTCGTCAAATGAAACCACATTTATATGCCTTCACAATATTTTGGGACCCCCCCCTCTAATTTTGCCCCCTCTTGACAGAATCCCACAAAACTTTGCAAAACCATTCAGGATTAGTTCTAGAATACAATTACAAAATTACATGCAGTTTTCATTGGATGGCGCAAAAGTTATAAGCCATCCAAAAACTGCTTTTCCCCAACCCTGTAATGCAGAAATAGGTACAGATGTCCTAGGACATCTTAAGTGTCCGTGAACACCACAGGACTGCCCCAAGACATCTGAAGTGTTCGCGGACTTTCGGGGGGTGAATCAACCCATTTGTTGGCTCCTTATGGCCATATCCCATCCCATCCTCGTTTCCCCCACCTCCCCAGAGATTGTTTGTTGAGTTTAACAAGTGAAATACTGCTTAACAAAAAACAAAATTCACTGCGCTGTCCGCGGCCCCCAAAAAAGTCTGCGAATCCCAGATGGCGTGCGTTTCGGGAAAACCAATGCATTTCACGTTTCGCCACCAACCAATCAGTGGCCGCGGACCACACAAAAGTCAGAGAATTTTTCGGCCAATCGGAGGCCAGACTGCGGACAGCACAGCCAATCAGAGGCCAGACTGCGGACAGAACAGTTTACACCAAATAAAAAAAAAGACGCTTTCGGGACCAAGCCGCCGCTCCTGCTGCAAATTTGATGAAAATCCGTCCAGCGGTTTGGGCTGTAGGTGTGAGCAACGTTTTTTCCCATTATGTCTATGGGGAAAAGAGATATTTTGGGACTAAACCCCCACCCCCCTCCCCCTTGACCAAACCTCACCAAACATTCAGAGTGGGCCATATACTTTTTTTGCAAAGTTTGGTGAGGATTCATCCAGGGAGAGCCAAGTTATAAGCCGCCCAAAAAGTGCTCTTCCTATGGGATTAGCAACTTAACCATAACTACACAGCCGTGGCTGTGTAGTTATATATATATATATCACACGTGGCTGTGTGATATATATATATATATATATATATATATATCGATGATCATGCAACCTAATGAACACTATATGTATTACATATTTTCGTATTTCATAGGCACCATGTTTACAAAATCAATAAAGTTTTTCTCAGCATCACATCATTCACTGGGCTAAGGTTTTACATCTGAGTGCGGGACACAAAAAAACTAGCTTTGAAACATGAGGTAGAACCAGGTGGCGTACACATTAGCATAGGCATGAGTCTGCAACATTCTACTTATAATCAGACTTGTGTAAATGGTTAAAGGTTAAACAAATACTTCTGACGACATTTTATTAATGAGGGCGTTACTTATTACCTTAAAAGACCCGTACATATTGCAACACTTGTCTACTTGTGAACTTGTGTGTTTATGGGAAATCATATTGTACATAGGGATCTCACTCAATGCTTTTTAAATATTGTGCAGCAACAATAACCCTGGATTAGTAATGGCAAGTTAGAATATACATATATTTGATAACTTTACATGTGGGTGTTCTGAGATGGGCAAAGGTTGTCCCATTTTAATATGAACAATCAGCCTTATGGACTTGAGGCTATTTCATTGTCCTTACAAATGGCTTAGCACCATGGGTAAAGCTGGGTGGCACACAGGCTTAACATACATGTCTGGCACTTCAAACAGGGAACAGGGTTGGGGGTTATTCACAACATATATTATAGATGCAGGGGTCTGCGAGGAGACAGGACATGTTTTATAGAGGCAGCTTTGTTTTTCTCAGACCCCAGCTTTTGGTCCATTCATCATCAGGTCAATGATGTACTGTGGAAGGTGAAAGATACAGTTTTTGTAATGTAGCTTGTTCGCGCTTAATCTCCTGTGAGAACAGGCCTTCAGCTGAGCCGCCACTGGGAGGAGGGTGAGGGGAGTGCTGGCTTGCTGTGCGTGGTCGAGTGGGGAGAGCTGCAGCCTGCTTGTGCCACTGATGCCTGGATTGTTGTGCTCAAAATGAAGTCTGTACCATGCTACAGGGTGAGCCATGCGGTTCCATGCGTCGTCCTGCAGCCATCCCGGGCCCAGGCGTATAGATGGCTGCCGTTGAGTCAAAAGCCCCATGTTGTTGATAAATTTATGGGGAGGGGGGTCCTAGAGACCTTTCCTCCCATACACTGGCCAAACTCTCTACCCAATACAACTAAAAGGAGGTGGTCAAAACCTTAGGTTTTTACCTGGACCCGGCTCTTAACCTATACAAAGAAATCAACGCCACAGTCTCCGCCACCAACTATACGTGTAATTTAATTTCTGATGCTTGTTAATCTGCTTAGAATCACATGCTGCGCATATGGTCCGACATCCAGTGGTAACCGCGTAGTATTGCATCTTGTCTTTCGGGACCGAAAGGGGATGTCGGCATAGGCGTGTCTGTAACACTATCCCTATCGTGACGTGTAGTGTACCCGAAATCCCTCACGCTGAGGTCCCTCAGATTGTTTTTTTCTGCACAGATAACTGGCCGCCCTAGAGCAGAGCTCTTACTAGAGACATTGTCTAGCTTTACAGAATTGTCAGTTATTCCCCATTAAGTCACTTTGGCCCCAAGAACATCTTCGACGAAGTCTACGGGGGATTCTTCTACGGCTGTGGATTTCGGTGCCTAAGATCCGGCGGCCGGATGTTCCACCTGGTCGGGCCCTCTGGCCGACCTATACAGTAGGGAGAGTGGGGTCGGGGTGGCCATATTGTCGGTATGTCTTTCCTTCTCTCCTCTCTCTTTCCCTTTTGGTCTGGTCATCCTTCCCTTTAGCTATGGAAAGGACTCCTTTTAGATTCTGCCCTAATTGTAGGGTTAGATATCCTTGGAAGGACGAACACAGGACGTGTAACGCCTGTCTCCCCGTAGAGCACGACGAGAAGCGGTGTGCCGCCTGCAAACTCCTTCCGCCTAAAACCCTTAAGGAGCACTGTGTTAAGCGGTGGGTATGGTATGTCGCAGGTGGAACCCCCACCGCCACACCCGCTGAGAGTGACGGGGGTACTTCGGATGACCAAACATCCGTTGCGGATGTTATTGACCCTGAGGCGGACGCTTCTAGGTCTGCCACGCCCGTCCCTGACCCTTTAAGGGCTGACTCTCTGACTCTAGTCTCGCTACAGGGCTAACACCCGCCGACAGGGGCGTACAAGCACATCACACTAAGCAGACAAACCCTACACCGTTTTCGACATCTTCATTGAAGAAGGTTAAAGCGCCAACAGGGCCGCCGAAAACTTCGCCAGTTCACTCGGATCGTTTTGATCCAAAGCCTTCCCCGCATCTGCAGCAGCGTCTTGCGACTGGGCAATCAAAGTCATGTAAGGGCGCTACTAAAAAAACTGCACACGTCGAAGCGCGGAAATCTGACGCTTCAACGGTTTCAAAGGCTGAGGTAGGCCGAAAACTACAGCTAGGCCTCTACCCGGAAAACCAACCGCTAGGCCCTCTAGCACTGCGGAAGGTAGTACACCTACTGATAAACCATCGGAGCCACTGTCTCACGCTGATTCAGCGACTATCGAAAGCAGCATCGAAAGTATTACGGCAGCGGTGGGTCTTCCCCCGGTTCCGCCTAAAGTTATGGGACAAGCCGCAGAAAAGGTTTCAGATGCCGATTGGGATCCTGATTCTTACGACGCTTATGAAGATAGTCAAGAGCCTCTTTCCGACACCCTAAGAGACTCTTTTCTACGCCGTAGGGCGGAGAATGTCGTTCTTCCACCCGCAGGCCTGTTTGGGTCCACTAAGTGTACTACAGAGAAGTTCGAAGGGTATATGGATCGGCTGGAGAAGATTCAGTTCTTCTGATCCTCCTCCCCTGAAAAGGGCTCGGATAGACCCTAACCTCCAAGTTCAAGAAGATCAGTCTCATGCCTTTCAGCAGGAAGACGTTGTCCACATGGACACATTTAGGGACATTTATAATGAAGAGGAAGAAGCTTAATTTCCACAAAGTTATGAGGAAGAACAACAGGATACTACGGACAACTGGGAAGAAACTCAGCAGGAAGGTCAGGACCCATGGACACAGCAAGATCAGGACTCTGATGTTTTGTGCCTGGATTCTCCTCCGTCCACCCCGGTTTGCCAGGCCTCTCCTGTAGATGACCAAATGGCATTCAACACCATGTTGAAAAAAGCAGCTGAATACTTTAAAATTTCCACTCAAGAGGCGGTGCCTGAGCAGGATTTTGTAGAGGATATCCTTAAGGAGAAACCTCTGTCTAGTCTGCAAGTGATTTCAATTCGGCACTTCACCTAAGTCAATGCCTAGCATGTAATGCACAACTGAAATCCTTATTTCTCCAGCATGGGGTCTGGCATGGATTCACATGCTCATGAATATTCCCCGTCATCAGGCTGGGAATCCTCGGTAAAGAAAAAAAATCAGTATCGGTTTTGTTTCTGATCTGTCTTTCTTAGTAGAAACCAATCACTGATCTCTGGGTCATACTGCCCCCAGCCAATGACTGCCCTCTCCCTAAGCCCCGCCTCTGGCAGCCATCCTCAGATTTTTACTGCACGCTCAAGTGTTGGGAGTCCTCGTTTTTAGCTCTCGAGTTTTTTTTTATGGCATTTTCACATTTTTTCAGGAGAATTTCTCATTTTTTCGGTTTAATCGAGCCTCAAGCTCCACCGTTTCTACTTCTGATAACGGGGACCCATTTCGGAATTCTTCTACCCCCCTCAAGGGTGAAGTTTTCGTCGAGTTTACACTTTTCGGAGGATTCCGGAAGATCTGCGGCCTACCTCAAGGACATGGCACAGGACAAAGGGAGCTTGACGCCCGGATCCAAGCTGTTCAGGAACTGCCCTGGATGCGGATTATACAATGTTTTCAAGGAGGACGTGCATTCGCAATGTCTCTACTGCCTCCATGGGGACAAGACGCACGTGGAGAAGGACTGTGCGTTCTGCAAGAACCTTTCTGAACGGACCAAACAAGATCGTCGTTCCCGCCTCGCCACCTGGCTGGAGAAGGGCACAGCAAGTGAGAAGGAGAAGAAGTCTGAGCGGGCTTCTAAGTCCTTTGAGGGCGCCCCGGCGACGGGGGCCCAACAGAAGGCCAAGCACTGCGAGTCCGTGGGCTCCGGGAGCGCCGAAAGGTCGGGCTCTTCGGTTGCCAAGCAGGGCGCTACTTCCCCGGCACGTTCGACCTAAGAGGGACAGGTACGAGAAGAAGTACCGAGTCCCCGATGCCACCCCCTTGTGCCTCAGGGCCCAGCCCACGCCGGACTCGGTCGTCTCGGCAGCGGCTAAGAAGAAGGCAGCGTGCGCGGCCTCAACTTCCACTTCCCCACCGGACATCGTGGGTAAGAAGTTAGACTCTATGGGACGACGAGTCATCTCGTCGGCCGCAACGATGATTAAGGCGGCCAATGCCTTAGCAATCGTGGCTCCCTACGACAAGAAATTCTGCAGGAAGGCGAGGTGGCGTCAGATCACGCCATTACGGTGGCAACAGACATTGCCGATACCGGATTTCGCCAACTGGCCAACGGAGTTTGCCTCCGACGACGAGGATGGCTCAAGGCGACAGACTTTCGCCAGGAATCCCGACCAGAGTGTTGGATATGCCGTTCGACGGCAACAACCTCTTTGGTAAGGGGGTGGATGAGTCTCTACAAGTCATCAAGACCGACTCGGAGACGGCCCGGGCCCTTGGAGTGCTTCAGCAGCGACGGCCCTTTCGGAGCTCTGGAGGCAGACAGGGTGCCTCCAAAGGATCCAGCGGTGGCTCCTCCACCTACCGCCAGACGGCCCGCTCCTCTTCCCAGGAGGCCTACAGAGGTCGCGGCAAGCATGGGGGTTCCCTCCGTCATCGCCAAGGCGGCAAGGCCGCTTCCAAGCAAGACTGACCGGGTCGGGCCCCCACCGAAGCACCCCAGTGGGAGGCCGACTGACGAAGTTCGTCAGGGTGTGGGAGTCCATCTCCACCGATCATTGGGTGTTGGACACCCTGGCCAACGGGCACTCGCTGGAATTCCTAAAGAAGTGCCCTCGCATTCCTCCCGTGGCCAGGAAGGAGAATCACGTCCCTCAACTGCTGTTGGAGTTAAAGGCGATGCTCAAGAAAGGTGCCATCGAGCTCGTCCCCAGGAGGCTCCGGGGCTCCGGAGTATACTCAAGGTACTTCCTCATCAGGAAGAAGACAGGCGGTTGGCGCCCCATCCTAGACCTGCGTCGGTTAAACAAATACATTAAGGCGCAGAAATTCAGGATGGTCACCCTCCAGCACGTACTGGGACAGCTGGAGGAAGGCGACTTCCTATCGTCGCTGGACCTGGAGGATGCTTACTTCCACATCCCCATTCTAAAAAGGCACAGGAAGTTCCTCAGGTTCGTGGTTCAATTACGCCACTTCCAATTCAGAGCCCTACCGTTCGGATTAAAGTCGGCACCCAGGGTTTTCACCAAGTGCCTGGCACCAGTGGCGGCGCGGCTGCGCCTGCAGGGGATCCACGTTTACCCCTACCTGGACGACTGGCTAATCTGGGCAAGGTCAAAGGAACTCGCCGTCGATCATACGGCGAGGACCGTCCGGTTGCTCACAGAGTTGGGGTTCTCCATCAACTACCCCAAAACCCACCTGGTTCCATCGCAAGTAGCACTGTTTTTGGGGGCGTAGCTCGATACAGTGGAGCAATTGGCCTCCCCTTCAGAGGAGAGGACCAAAACCATCCTGGGCAAGGTACGGCGACTGTTAGCCACGGACGTGGCGAGGGTGAGGTCCATCAAGTCCCTTCTCGGGATGATGTCCTCATGCATCTACCTTGTGCCCCTTTGCAGACTTCGGATGCGTCCGCTACAGGAGTTCCTCGATGCCCGCTGGTTTCAGGCGGGGGGCTGCTTCGAGGACAGGATCCCCCTCGACGAGGAGTTCCGTCGGGCGATCCTATGGTGGGGCACCCGGGCTCACCTCACGACGGGCACGGGCTTTCAAACTCCGGCATTTCAGGCGACGGTGACTACGGACACCTCTCTGGAGGGTTGGGGGGCCCACACCGGAGATCTCCACGCAAGAGGCCTTTGGCTCCCTTAGGAGAGGTCTCTTCACATCAACATCTTGGAGCTCCGTACAGTGTTCTGGGCGCTCAAGTCGTTCCTCCCGTCCCTCAAGGACAAAGTGGTGAGGATCTTCACCGACAACACCACCACGATGTTCTACATACGGAAGCAGGGGGGCACCAGATCCCCAGCCCTATCCAAGGAGGCCAAGGATCTGTGGCACTGGGCCGTCGCCCAGGGGATGTTTCTGGTTCCCTTCCACCTGGCAGGAATAAAAAACACCATCGCCGACTCACTCGGCAGGGAGCTGCGCTCGTGCCACGAGTGGGAACTGCGCCAGGATCAAGTGGATCGACTCTTCCAACGATGGGGCAAACCCCAGATCGACCTGTTTGCGACGGCGACGAACTCCAAGTGCCAGAGGTTCGCCAGCAGGTTCCCACAGACGAGGAGCATGGGCGATGCTTTCTCGTTCACTTGGGACGGCCTGTTTCTATACGCGTTCCCTCCATTGCCGTTGCTGCTCCGCCTCATCAGCCAGCTCAAGAAGTCCAAGTGCAGGATGGTCCTTGTCACACCGGCGTGGCCGAGGCAGGTCTGGTTCCCGGACCTTCTGGACTTGTCAACGTCCCTGCCAGTCAGGCTACCGGCGGACGTGGATCTTCTCTCCAGAGAAGGAGGCGCCATTCTACACCACGACCCACAGTCGCTGAACTTGCAGGCCTGGCTCCTGCAGCACTAGAGTTTGGAGGGTACGATATCCCGGCTGATTGCAGAGAGGTTCTTGCAAAAGCCAGGGCGTCCTCATCTCTCAAGTGCTACGGTCATAAATGGAAGAGGTTCTCTGTCTGGTGCCGTGCACAGAAGATTAACCCTCTGCTGATTACGGCCCCTCAAGTGCTGCCGTACTTACTGTCGCTGGCCAAAGCTGGACTGGCTCACGCCTCCTTAAAAATACATCTGGCTGCCATCTCCCGATATACTAGGACTACGGGACGGGCGTCCTTGTGGTCTCATCGCCTGGTAAAGGAATTTATGAAGGGACTATTCCGATCATTCCCGCCGGTGAAGGGCCCTGCCCCGGCGTGGGAACTTAATGTGGTGCTGACCAGGCTCATAGGAGCCCCATTTGAGCCTATGCATTGGGCGCCTTTGAAGTTCCTGTCATGGAAGACAGCGTTCCTCGTGGCCATCACCTCTGCACGACGAGTGGGAGAGATTCAGGCCCTATCTTGCAAGCCTCCATACTTGACTTTTAATGACGCAAGGGTAGTGCTTAGGACGCACCCCTCCTTCATGCCCAAGGTGCCATTGGACTTCCACCTCAACGACGAGCCCTTGGTGCTACCAGTTTTCTTCCTGTTGCCTTCAACACCGGCCGAGAGGACTTTGCACTCGCTGGATGTAGCTAGAGCGCTGAAGTTCTACGTGGACCGCACGAAGAGTTTTCGGAAGACGTCACAGCTATTTGTGAACTTTGGGTGTGTAAATCAAGGGAAGGCCCACTCGAAGACTTCCATTTCCAGATGGCTATCCGGCTACATCATGCATTGCCACCGGTTGGCAAACCGACCGCTGCCCGGTCGTCCGAGAGCCCATTCGACCAGAGTGATCGCTGCTACCACAGCGTTCCTGTCTGGTGTGCCCCTGCTGGACATCTGCAGGGCTGCTACGAGGAGGTCGACACACACCTTCACAAGATTCTACTGCGTGGATCGGGACTCCAGGGAGGAGTCCAGAGTCGGCCAAGCAGTGCTGCGCAACCTGTTCGCTTAAGGTGAGCCTGGTGAGGAGGTAAGAGATGCTTAATGTTGAGCCTGTTGCCACCTCCCGTGGTTGTGCATGTGTATACTGCTATGTATTCTTTTATTCATGAGCATGTGAATCCATGCCAGACCCCATGCTGGAGAAGGAACAAGTTACTTACCTGTAACTGTTGTTCTCCAGCATGGGTCTGGCATGGATTCACATGCGAACCCTCCCACCTACCCCTAATGCGGCTCTTCACTTGGTCATGCTGCCAATTGGCGTGCTACCAAATCTGAGGATGGCTGCCAGAGGCGGGGCTTAGGGAGAGGGCAGTCATTGGCTGGGGGCAGTATGACCCAGAGATCAGTGATTGGTTACTACTAAGAAAGACAGATCAGAAACGAAACTGATACTGATTTTTTTTCTATACCGAGGATTCCCAGCCTGACGGGGAATATTCATGAGCATGTGAATCCATGCCAGACCCATGCTGGAGAACAACAGTTACAGGTAAGTAACTTGTTCCTTATTTGTGTCTAAAAGTTCTTTTATTCTGAACGATGTACCACTTATATCATGCCCCTCTCTTGGAATGCCCCCCCATCCCCCCAGTCGCACTGAACCAGGAATCAGGCTGGTTTGCAGAGTTAAAATATTTATTTATATATTCACAATATAATCACACTATTTTTAATGGGGATACAATAATCACCAATGGGGTAATGTCACACTAAGCAATCTCTTTAATCACAAGGAGTAATAATGAGCAAAAACAATGCAGCACAGCAAGAATACTTTTGTGAGTGTGGCTTCAAATCAAATAGCAATGTGGATACTCTTTCCCCCTGCACACCCCTCAACCCCCCAATATGCAATGTAGGGAGATAGGAGGAGAGAGAACAGGTTTCAGGAATGCAGAATTCAAGCAAATATATCAATCCCAGTTTCCCCCCCAGCAAACACGAGAGAAACAGAACTAATTGGCAAACTATCAAAATGGTTTGAAAGAGGTCTTTGAATGGAATGGGTAAAACACTAAATATAGCTTAAATCATTGAAATTGTTTAAATTCTAATGGGAATCGCTTTATATGGTTGCAGACAAACACTAGCCATTATTTGATAGTAAAAAGCAATGTGAAAACTTAATGTGGAGGTCGGGTGCAATTGGAAGCTGTTTTACATGTTATAGTAATCTCCTGAGACAAAATGTGCGGCAAACTTTTCCGCGTGCAGTAATTGCGATCGCGATCGCGGGAGAACTATAAGGATTTGAGATGCGGTTTTGGGTTCTATGGAAAGCTTAGGATGTTAGCTATAAGCGGGCACTTTCGTTTCTAGCATGAAGTTATGGAAGTTTTCGTGGAGTAGTTTTTTTCAGATAGAAGCAAATTGGAAAACGAGGATGCACTTTTAAAAGACAAACAGGATTTCTTTACACTAGGGATGGACTATGAAGAAGCACATACTACACAACAGCACAGCCACCAGACCAGGACGTCTCTGGATCAGGTTTTTGCCTGCCAAGACGCTTGTCTTCTCCAGATGAAATAAATCAGCGCAAATATCGGTTTAACAATATTATTACAGAAGGAAGATAGTAGGGTTGAGATAGAGAGTTCAGGCAATACAAAGATATTTCTAGCAATGCAGTTCTGAATATAATAGAGGATGGGTTTAGATAGGAATTGCTATGGACAGTACATAGGCTAGTGACAGTCCTATACTAAGGATACTCACTATATATGTTTGAACAGAACCGTCGGGAATTCTGGTCAGAAATTCTGCTGGGCACACCGCACTGGACTGGTTCAGCGATCAGCAAGGCGCTCTGGACACCGCACGGTAGGACTGGACAGCAAGGCGCTCTGGTCTGCACGGCACAGCACGACTGGACTGGATCTGCAATGGCCCTTTTTGGTTATGAAGATAATTATTTGGCAGGCAAGCAGTTACAGCACAGCCTGGATGTTTCTTTTGTTTCCCCTTTAAGTTTGTGGGATGGGTTCTGGAAGTTAAGGCTCAGCTGAAAGTGGTTCAGCTATGCAATGAGCCTTTCTGCTTGCAAAATTTCTGGAGTCTGGAACAAGGAGTATGGATGGATCTCCTTCAGGGTGCTTCGCCAAGATCAGGATGGTGGGTGGATCTGTGTGTGTTTCTAAGTCCACAGCTGTCTCTTTTTAAGCAAATGCTCTTCCAAGCCCCGTCGCAGTAGGATCTTGTGTCTGGATTTGACAGAATTTTGTACTTTTTGTCCAGAACACAATATCTAGTTTGTCCAAAAATGTGTACACATGTGCGCATGGTTTATGGGCATAAGCGTGTGAAGTTTCAAGCTTCTGACAGAAATACATTTGCTGCAAAACCACAATTTCTACAGTTACTTCTCCGAACATAGCAGAGAGTTCTGGCTTCTCTTAAAATATGCAGCAAAAATTTAGGTTCAGAAGTCCGGAGTTTACATATTTTTTTACAATTGTCCACACAGTAAATTATCAGTCTTTTTAGAAATGTACTTTCTGTCCATTTTCCTCCTGGCAGGTCTGAAGCAATCTGCCCCCTTCCTTCTGCGAGAGGCCATTTTTGACACTTCACAATCTGCATATCCTTTCAGCCAGAGAAAGTCCATTGTCCCCTTCTGCTGCAGCCCTAGATCTCCACCCCTGATATAATTCTCACAAAGGTGTGATTTCCTGGCCTTGGTGGGAAGCAGAAGGGAGATGCCTTTTGTTGGGGGAAGCTGTGGAACTGGTTTGATGGCTTTGAGTTCAGCTTAAATTCAATGTCATGTTATTACATTTTTCTTGGTTTAAAACAAAACTTGCAATTTTCAAATAAGCAGCTAGAACTCTTATTCCATCTGCTAAACCATGGAAATTAAATAGTTACAACCTAGGTTCCTCTTAATAACAGGTCACTTTGTTTCCATACATTTGATTTCAATTGCACAAGTTTAAACTTCTGACAGCTGTCATACAGGCGGCTGCTGGTACTGCGCCCATATTTTGATAGATTTCACAGGCAGGCACATTTTTGCTGTGGATATTTTGATGACAGATTCCGCTTTTCATGACATTGTATGTTCATAATGATTTCTTAAATGAAGTGACTGGTAACACCCAGCAAGGATATTGGATGTTTTATGGTGTTTTGGACCGGCATGCTGTAGTTTCAGCAACCAAGAAAAGATTTAAAAACAAGATTCCGGATTTCTTTCAGCAAGCACTGCTTTTCATGCAGGCTCCATTTTTACTGGTTGGGCAGCCCAATGACATGTTTCAGGAGTGAGGTCTCCGTTCCACCACTGACAACCTGCATGGTAGATTTGGCAGCCATCTTTTCGTGTTGTAGAGCGCAAATTCCATAGGTTTTGACGCGCATAGCGGTTTTGCGGCCATTTTGATGCTTCTGGCACCACCAGGACACAGTGAGCTCAGTGGGTTAGTACATCCCACAAGTCAGGCCATCCCCCTCCTTAACTCTGTTAAAAGAAGGGTGGCCCCCTCATTGGTATCACCAGCTCAAACTTGGGCAGTGAACCCAAGAGTCGAAAAATGATTTTGCCCTTCCCCTTTCGACCATCTATACATCAGAGGGCACGCCATTTCAGATTCATTGGTAGTGACTACCACTCGGAAAAGGGCAGGGGTACCCCTGACACGGGTTAATCATCGCCAGACAAGGAATCTAAGCGACTGAATGCCCTTGGCAAACGTGTCACGTCGGTGGACGCATACACTATGCGGAATTGCTAATAATGCAACATTATTGGCAAGCTATGCTTACGCCCAATGGCACTTGCTCCAGGAGGGCCTCCAAGAGGTTCCTGAACCCGCCAAGTCAAAGCTTCTCTCCATTGTAATGGAAGGAAGACTAAGTTAACCAGCATGTGATCAAAAACACCCTGGACAGTGCAGAAACTGCAGGCAGGTCTCTGGCCCAAGGAACCCTACTGAAAAGACACACTTGGCTGCATACCTCAGATTTTAAACCACAAACTCAAGCCTCCCTCATCATTAAGCCCATTGAGGAATCTAACCTCTTCGGGAAATCGGTGGATGAGGCTTTGGAAACAGCCAAGAAGGAGCATGAGGCTCTGAAGTCTCTGCAACAGATCACACAGAAACCTTCCACCCAGAGGGGTAAAAACTCTCGGCGGTCCTTTCGAGGGCACGCCCCTGCTGGTCAAAACAACTACGGCACGGGAAGCTTCAACTCAGGACAAACTTCTGGAAATTCTGCATGGTACCCGGCAAGGAGTCAGAAACGTGGCAAAGGCAGAGGTAGCGGCCCCAATCCCAGAGGAGCCACAGCCTCTGGTCAGAAATGACCACCCAATCCAGGTCCCCTCCCATGTTACCCCGATCGGGGGGCGATTAACATCTTTCCTCATGGCATGGGAGAGGATAACTTCAGACCAGTGGGTCATAGAGACGGTCGCCCACGGTTACTGCGTGGAATTCGCCCGACCTCCACAATTCAGACCGCCGCGCTCACGGCGCCTTTCACCGGTCCATCTGGAATCCTGAATCAAGAGGTGGAAGCACTGCTGGGAAAGGACGCCATAGAAGCCGTCCCTATTCTTCAGGTAAACAAGGGTATTTATTCAGTGTACTTCCTTGTACCCAAAAAGGATCTCGCCATGCGCCCTGTTCTAGACCTGCGCCCAGCGAACAAGTTTATAAAACCCCAGAAGTTTCGCATGGTAACACTGCAGGAGGTGATCCCATTGCTGAAACAAGGGGATTACATGGACATGAAAGATGCATACTTTCATATTTCAATGTTGCCAGCGCACAGGAAATATCTGAGGTTCATGATCCAGGACAGGCATACCCAATTCAAGGTACTCCCTTTCGGCATCGCCTCAGCGCCAAGGGTGTTTACCAAAGTCCTGGCAGTGACGGCAACCTGCGCAGACTATCGGTCCCAGTTTACCCTTACCTCGACAACTGGTTTATTATGGGAGACTCGTTTGACGCTTGTTTTTCGAACACCCAAAAAACAGTAGATCGCCTCTTCAGTCTGGGTTTCTCAATCAACGAAAAGAAATCCAGTTTAGTCACCAGTCAAATAAAACAATTTCTGGGAGCTCTAATTCGGACAAAGGACGGTCTCGTTTTCCCCACCAACGAGAGTTCAGAACATGCTTTTTCAGATCCCTCAATATGTAGCCAGTCGGGAGGGGATGGTGCGCAAAGCCATGCGCTTGCTCGGAATGATGGCGTCATGTATATACTTGCTTCCCCGCGCGCGGCTGCGCATGCGTCTCATCCAAGAGTGGTGCCAACAGCCAGTGGTGTCAGGCCAGCAGACAATGGGAAGATCTGGTAGTTGCCTCGCCAGCCCTCGTTCTCTCTCTGCTGTGGTGGACAAGAGAAAACCTCTTGAAGGGGATGACCTTCACCACCCCTGCAGTGGAAGCCACTCTCACTACAGACGCATCTCTCACAGAGTGGGGAGCTCATCTGCTTCAACAGACAGCGCACAGAGTTTGGTCTCCTCAAGTAGCGTCCCACCATATAAACCTACTTGGAGCTATTAGCGGTGTTCAAGGCTTTGAAAGCCTTTCAGGTGCAACTGCATGGGAAGACAGTGGTGATTCTAACGGACAGCACTACAGCTATGAATACATAGCTGTAGTGCTGTCCGTTAGAATCACCACTGTCTTTCCTTGCAGTTGCACCTGAAACGAGTGGGGGGGGGGGGGCAACTCCCTCTCCAGGGCTATCCAAGCTGTCCCAAAACATTTGGATATGGGCTCTCAAACACAAGATATTTTTGTTGTCCCAACATGCTCCAGGGGAACTCAATCTTCTGGCAGACGTACTCCGCAGAGATTTTCCTCTGCCAGAAGAATATGAATGGCGGCTACACGAAGACATTGTGTCCAACATCTTCGCAGAATGGGGCTTCCCACAGATCGACTTGTTCGCAACTCAGGAGAATGCTCAATGCCAAGACTACGCCTCCAGGTACCCCCGGAACCAATCCAAGGGGGAACGGTCTCTGGATAACATGATCAGGGAAATTTGTCTACGCTTTTCTCTCGACTCCTCTTCTCAACAAGATAGTGCACAAGATGCACCAGTTACCATGATACTGGTGGCCCCCATGTGGGCCCGCCAACCCTGCTTCCCTCACATGTTGGAAACTACCTTGCCCGTACAACATGTTGTCTCAGGACAGGGGGGAGACCCTACACCCATGCCCACAAACTCTGAGGTCATAGAGTTTGGACACCTGCAACTCCCTCAGAGATGCATGGACATACTCAGGGAAGCGAGAAAAGCGAATACACGTTATTGCTATGTCATCAAATGGAAACGTTTTGTCATCTGGTGCAATTCCAAGGGCGTCAATCCCATCGATTGCTCACCCACACACATTGTGCTGTATCTAACCCATCTGTTGGACACTGGGTTAGTCTTCAATTACCTAAAGGTTAATATGGCTGCTCTGTCAGCCCACACCACATCACAACAAAAGGTGTCGTGGTGGAAAATACAGTTGATTAAAGCCTTTATGGAAGGGGTTAAGAGGATTTATCCTCTCATTTCTCACCCAGCCCCTGGATGGGATCTGAATGTGGTTTTGACCAGGCTCATGGGAGCTCCCGTTGAGCCTATGCATAAAGCAAGTCTGAAAGACCGGACTTATAAAACAGCCTTCCTAGTGGCTATCACTTCTATCAGTAGGGTTAGCTAACTACAGGCTCTTTCTGTTCTAGAGCCCTTTGTTACGGTCCACAAAGATAAGGTAGTTCTGCGCACACATCCCAGATTTGCGCCTAAATTCATCTCAAAGTTCCATGTGAAACAATCAATCGAACTACCCACTTTCTTCCAGAACCGTAGTAGCATGGCCAAAAGAAGCCTACGCACACTAGATGTGCGCAGGGCAGTCATGTTCTACCTGGAAAGAACTAAACCACTGAGGAAGACAAAACAATTCTTCGTTTCAGTGGCAGCTGGTAGAGAAGGGGATCCTGTCTCTAAATCCGCTATCTTAAGGTGGATTGTCAAATGCATCACACTGTTACACTCTTGCAAAGAGAGAACTGCCCTTCAAGCCTAGAGCACATTCTACTCGGGCCGCTGGGGCATCCATAGCATTCATTGCAAAAGTTCCCCTCGAGTCCATTTGCAAAGCGGCAACCTGGTGTTCTGTACACACCTTTACAAAACACTATTGCCTAGACACTCATTCTAGGTCTGATTCTCAGGTGGGACAAGCACTACTAAGACATCTTTTCTCTACTGTTCCTTCTCTCAACCCACCTCCAACTCCGGGTACTGCTTGTTAGTCTGTGCACAGCATGTGATTCTAAGTAGATTAATAAGCATCAGAAGACATGCATTACTTACCGTAATAGCATTTCTGATGATTGTATCTGCTTAGATTCACGTGAGCCCTCCCTACCTCCCCGTTCGGGCTGGAAGGAACATAGATGTCTTACTACTTTCTCTCTTTATGTACTCACTCACTATAGCCTTGTGCTCCCACACGGCAGAAAAAATACATGCGGAGGGACCATTTGCACAGCATGTGAATCTAAGCAGATATAATCATCAGAAATGCTATTACGGTAAGCAATGCATGTCTTACGCATGCAGACCATTCCTGTCAACAGTAAGCTGTATCACAATGGCAAGAGCCTTAATCCTCTCCAAAGTGGACTATTGCAATACCTTATATCTAGGCACCAGCAAACGCAACACCACCAAATTACAGACAATCCAAAACAATGCCCTAAGAGCAACTCTACGGGTTGCCAACACTCAGCACATCTCCCACGTGAGACGTGACACCAATTGGCTCTCAAAACAATAGAATCAAGCTCAAATCTCTCAACCTCACTCATAAATGTCTGTCCAATAAGGCTCCCATATACCTCGCTAACAGATTCACCAAACACACCTCTACACGACCCATCCGAGCAGCACAATCCAACAGCCTTAGAAAACCCAAATTCAAACTTATCAAAACAGGGGGTGCTAGCTTCCCAGTCCTGGCTGCGCAACTTTGGAATTCCATCCCTGACTCACTAAGAGCCATATCCCCCTTCCACTGCTTTAAGACTAACGTCAAGAAGTGGCGGCACTCCCTAGACTGATGACCACCTGGCCTATCCCCTGGCACTTCTCCCTGAGGACTACATTTAATTAGTAATAATAACCAAGATTTCTATCTATTGTATATATGCTCATTGATGCCTCATTCACCTGTATATTTATGTATTTTGTATATATATGTAACTTTGATGTCCTGTCTTTTGTAACCTTGTAACCTGATCTGTGCCCAGATGTCTAAGGTCCCGGTGAGCACTACAAATGAATAAACAATACAATACAAGATGGCAGCGCACCCGGAGCCTCCTCAATCGAGAGAGCAGACATGGGAACGCACGTCGAGATGGGACTGGACAACGCCAGTTACCTGGTCCATGTCGTACCCAACCACATCTGCACAGGTGCGGTACACAGACCCCAGCTTAGTGCGGCAAGAGCACAGCAGCCACAGGGACTGGCTCCTACGCAGCCAAGCCCTTCACCAGCATGCAAGGATATGTTCTTTGAAAAGTTCCTTACCCTCATGAAATTACCTCAGATGGGCACCATCCTGAGGGGGGTCATCAAGGACATGCTCCCTCCTGTACAACCTCAAGCTCCGACCGTGGTCCAGACACCGGTTCCAGTTCAGTCCCTGGCTCCCACACTCACACCAGTCACACTGCCTCCGCCCCGGCGCTGCACCCTCAGCAGCCCTCAGCACTGCCAGTCATCATGCCACAGCTGCACGCACACAGAACACCACCACCACCAGCAGCTCCCGACCTGCAGGAAACAGTGGGTGACACCGACGGGGAGGAGGATCGGGATACTCCCTCCTCAGCTAAGGCTTTCCACAAGAGGCTGGCGGGTGTGGCCGAGTACCTGGGGATCCCACAGCCACACATTGTACAACCTGAGACGGGGGTCTTGTCTGAGGTGTTGACCATCCGCCCGTCCACAAGAACTGGCATCCCTCTTCTAAAGGATGTAGAATCCTTGGCCAAAAAGGGCTGGTTAAATCTGCATTCCATGCAGCCTACAAATAAGCGCCTTGATGCCAAGTATAGGCAGGTGGAAGGGGACTAACTCATACTATCATTGCACCCCCAACCCCATTCCTCTGTTATAGCTGCGGCCTCCATTTACTCTAAACTGCAGGCTTCTTCATCTGCCCCCATGTCAGTCCTCTTAGGGAAGGAAGAAAAGCTGTTGGAGTCATATGATATACTCTAATGCTATGCTCCACATCCGCCAGGCCAACGTGGAAGCTATGTTGGCAGCAGTGAACCAAAAACCTTTAGCGGGAGATTGCGGACTTCCTCCCGAGCCCCTTGCGCATATTCGGGTGCAATTCAGGGCAGGGTTGACAGAGGCTAAAATAGTGGTGCAGGATATCATGGTGTCCACTGTGGCACACATTGATACCGTGGTCAGATCTATCTATGTCACCACTGATACGAGAACAGCTCGGCTTAAGGCAACCAAGTTTAACCCTGATGTTCAGCGGTGCATTCTTGACCTGCCAGTTGAGGGTGGACTTGTTTCACTCGAATATGGATGAGGAACTTGACAAATAGCTTGCAAACAGCAAAGTTCTTGTCAATCTTGACTAAGTCTGCGCCCAAGGCCTATATGATATGATAGGTTATTTATAACACGCTTAATACCCACAGGTTTCTAAGCGTGGACCCGTGGATCGAACCCGTGTTGCTTCGATTCGCCTTGCTTCCCAGGCGAGCACATTGCCCCTGAGCTATCCTCCCGAGACAAAGCCCAAGTTACCAACGCTCTGACAGAGGTCGTACCTATGGTGGCTTCAGGGGATTTCAGGAACGATGATCTGGACAGCCCGACAGGTCGTCTAGCCAGCACAGGCGCAACCAGCAAAAATCATCTCACAAGGGTTTTTTACAGTCACCCTCCCAGGCACCAGCCTTGGAGGGTAATAAACGGTGACGGTCCCATCCAGATCTACAAGTCTTCGTTGGGGGGCAGGCTTGCCTTTCAAATCCATTCCTTGTAGGCAAGGTTTGCGGACCCATGGATCCTCTCTGTAGTTTCCACGGGCTGCCGTCTGCCAATACCTCCATTTCCGCTTTCTTCACCTCCACTCCCACAGATTGGGACAGCAACTCATCTGGTGGAAATCCACTTGCTCATGGCGAGTCAGGCAGTGGAGGAGTTTCCATCTTCACAGCGAGGTATGGGCTTCTATTCCCGGATATTCGCCATACAGAAAAAGAACGAGGCTGGCCTGAGAGTTGTTCTAGACCTTTCTTCCTTTGAACCTTTCCCTACCCCTTCAAGAGTTCAAGATGGTTACTCCAGCACTCATTGCGGACACTGTGGTGTGACTGGGTGTGCTTCCTGGATCTGAAGGGATGCTTACCTGCATGTCCCGATTTGGGAGCCCTATCGTTCCTTCCTAAAGTTCAGGATCATGGGCTTTCACTTTCAATACAAGGTGCTCCCTTTTGGCCTCAATTCGAACTGAGGGTCTTACATGGTCAATGAACTTGGTAGCAGCCCTGCTCAGGGCGGAGAGGGCCACCACCTTTATCCATATTTTGACACCTGGCTCGTCTGAGCTGAGTCGCCCGAGGCAGTACATCACACATCTTCAGCACTTTTGCACATGCTATACGATCTTGGGTTCTCCATCGGCTTCAATAAGTCCCAGTTACTCCCCATTCAGTCCTTAACATTCCTGGGGCTAGTTTGGGATACAAGGGCAGGGAGGATCTTCCCCTCGGCAGACAAGACCGCAGCAATCAGGAAGGCCACAGGGCATTTTCTTAGCAGACCAGTGACCACAGCATGGTTCCAGCATCTGCTCATAATAATGGCGGCTTGTCTCCTGGCTGTGCCACACACAAGACTCAAAATGAGGAGGCTGCAGCTACATTTCTCAGCCTCTTGGAATCAGGAGACGGGCTCCCAGGCAGCTCTACTCAGCATACCACAGCACCTCGTGTGGTGGAGTGCAGAGACTAACGTGTTAGCAGGCCTGTCTTCAGGCAGCCTTTTCCAGAGATCATCATTACCACAGACTTGTCCCTAGATGTATGGGGGGGGGCTACACTGGACAACCACAGTGTCCATGGAGTATGGTCACGGCAGGAACAGCTGGAACACATCAACTGAATTGAGATGATGGCCATCTGGCTTGCTCTCCAAGCATTCCTCCCCATTGTCAACAGCAAGTCGTTCTGCATCCAGACAGACATCTCCACTTGCATCTATTACATTGACAAGCAGCGAGGTACCATGTCCCCTCTGCTCTGCAGGCTGTCCATCGACATTTGGGAGTGTGCACTCTCAAACAACATTTACTTGTCTGCAGTCCACCTTCCGGGGGAATCCAACTTGGATGCGGACAGGCTCAGCAGGCTGGGGATCAACAAATGCAAGTGGCAGTTTAACAAAGAGGTCCTGAAGGGGATCTTCAACTGGTAGGCCCACACTCAGGTGGACCTATTTGCCACCATGAGCAACAGGTGATACCACCAGTTCGCTTCTTGGCTGAGACAAGGCAGGGGATCTCTGAGGGATGCGTTGCAGATTCCTTGGAACCACACAAATGCTTATGCTTTTCCCCCCACTCTGCTGATTCACAGGGTCTTCTGCGAGGTCTGGTAGTCACAAAGCTTTCGACTCCTCTTGATCGTGCCATGGTGGCCGGCAAGACCATAGTTCTCAGAACTTCTCTGTCGAATCAGCCTCCGGTACACCTCTCGTTGAGTCCAGCCCACTTACTCTCCCAGCAGGGGGCCACAGTGGTTCACCCCGCTCTGCAGAAGTTAGCCCTGGCAGCTTGGTTCCAGAACAGGTCGCCCTGAAGCATCTACACATGTCACAGGACAACCTGGCTATCATACAAGGGGTAAGAAGCGACTCCACCGGGAGACCATACAGGAGCAAGTGGACAAAGTTCTGTCACTGCGCCAAGACAAATAAGATTGGTCTGCTGACATGCTCACTGGACGATGTGTTAGCCTTCTCTGCACATCTGGCTCACTCAGGTGTGCAGGTAGACACCTGCCGTACGTATCTGGCGGACATGGGGGCCTATATGAACTCAGCAGACGACATTGTCTACTCCTCCAATCCGTTGGTTAAAAAGCACTTGGCGGGTCTGACCAGATTATATCCTCCTGTCAAGAGTCCACATCCGATCTGGGACCTTAACGTGGTGCTGGGCGCCCTGGGACACAAACCCTTCGAACCCATGGTGTCAGCAGACATCAGGCTGGTTACTATTAAGACTGCCCTGCTAGTTGGCCTTACATCAGCACACTGGATCAGCGAAATTCAGGCCCTGGTGGCTTCAGAGCCCCGTACCACATTTCACCGGGACAAGGTGGTGCTTAGCCCACATCCTGCCTTTCTCCCTAAGATTATCTCCTTTCATCTTAACGAGTAGATAGTACTCCCAACATTCTTTGCGGATCCATAGTTTTAGGTTCAGAAGGTATTGCACTGCCTGGATGTCAGGCGTGCTCTTAAGATTTTAACAGGACAAAGAGCTTCTGTAAATCGGACGCCGTGGGACAAAACCAAGCTGTCGAGCCTCCAATGCTTCCATAGCGAGGTGGATGGTGATGCCCATCAAGGAGGCATATGATGGGCAGCACAGAGCTTTGCCAGCAAACATGCACGCCCGTGCCATCCGAGCCAAGGCCACGCCTGTGGTTTTCCAAAGACACGTTCCATGGCAGACGATCAGCAAAGCGGCTACTTGGGCTTCCCCATTGGCCTTTTGCAAACACTACTGCTTGGATGCCAGCACCAGATCGGACGCAGCATTTGGCCAGGTAGTTTTGACGAACTTGTTTTCTTAGAGGGGCAACTCTCCTCCCCAGGGCTGCATTCAGTCGTAATCATTAATACAGTGTGGAGGAAAGGGGGTGGGACATAGGAGTAATTATGTTACTCACCGTAGTGACTAACATACTCTTAGTCCATAGTCCCCTTTCCTCCATATGTCCCACCATCCTCCCCCGTAATAAACCTGTGTCATTAGGCAATTGTAATATTGTCCACGCGTCGAAGGGGACTGACGAGTGGCGCCGGTGGGCAGAGTCAGGTGAGCGCATGCTCCCAGGACTGTACCCCCACACGCATCTAAATTTAAAGAGGAAGACCATTTTTTCTGGTGAAAAAGGTTCTGTTTCCCGTCCCTAGCAAGGGACGCCCATACAGTATGGAGGAAAGGGGACTATGGAGTAGGAGTACGTTAGTAGTAACATATTATTTATTTAGGTATATACATATTGTATTATGTAAAGAAACCAGATCATCTGGGCATTAAAAGTGCAAAAGGATTAACATCTCAAATAAATACATTTCATAATGGATATGGAGGTATTTGTTTAAATTCAATTATCAAGGTTTATCTGCACAACGTATGTCCTGGATATGACTTCGAGAGGATGTAATTTAGACTGTAAAACTTGTTTACACTGTCTAGGGGATGCGATATTGTGAAATATGTTGTGCCTGACCGCATGTTTACCTATTCAATTAATTAGATTTCAACTTGATTTTGCTCTTTGGACATATTGAAATCATGGTGACTGAAACTTTACTTGAATCTAGTAACTTCATTCCCCAATGTTTTGCTGGCTATGTTATCTGAAGCACTGGTGAAAGAAAAAAAGGGGCCATTCAAAACGTATTATACTGCAATTGCAACTTGGCTCAATATACTAAATGTGAATTTTAATTGCTTGCTGTAACATAGGGAACCAAGCTGCAACTCACTGAGGTCCAACAAGGCAGAAACCCGCGGACCTGGCGTACCAGTTCTGGCTGGGCTGCTTCCATCGGTGGTAGACCTGACTAATTTACATATGGCTGGGCCTCTTTTGCAATGGCGCAGACAGGCTAAAAAACCTTCCACCATCACTTTTTTGGTTGTATTAATCGTGAAAATATGCTTGTTGATATGAAATGTGTTACAAAATAAAGCAGAAATCTGATTGGGGTGTGGTCTTGACATATTTAGAAACCAAGGTAATCAATAAGGAATCTTTAGCATCCTGCCAAAATAAATGGAGATAAAGTAAACACTACACCAAGCACACCATTTTGTCGACAATATGGTTTGTTTAGTTTCGGAAAGAGTAAGGTAATTTGGTTTATTGTTTAAGGTTAGTATAGGTGTGGGGGAGAAGTGCTCAGCCTTGGTATCTAGGCTGGGAAATAAGTCAAAGAACAAATGATTTCCTAAATAGGAAAACTGCGTCCACTGCACACTGTCAATGAGGCCTGAGCCTAAATGTTGTTTTAGAGTTCGGAAGATAAGTAGCTATTCAGGACTCCCACTGGGGGAGACACCCAAACAGATTACAACCTTCTATTTACTGGTAATTATGCAATACATGTTTTAAAAATTTCTATCACATTGAATTCAAAGCAACAAGCACCATAAAATTATACTTGACAACTTTGGGATAAATGTTCAATACACAGTTTTTTATTTGCACAAATGATGTAAGTTGGTCCAACACGTTTCGAGTTTCTATAACGCTTCATCAGGGGCATAAATTCGTTTTCACATACATTTCTATGAAAAAAGGAAACATTTAAATTATTCAGTGATTGTAAGGATTTTAATTCTTGTTGACTAGATAACTAGCAGTTTTGGGGGAATCTATCCTGGATCATAATTAGTTACATTTGTCCTATCTCAACAGGACTTTTTTATGTAGAAACCATTGTTGGAGTGTAAGAATCATAGTGGGCTTAATAATGGAGAAAACAAACAGGATGCTTACCAAAAAAAAAGGGAAAACAAATAATAATTCTTCTTCTGGTTTAGTAGAAACCAGTTGTGGTGTTTAGCCTATCTTCATAGGTTAAATGGAGTAGTTTGACCGACCTATGGAGGTAACAAATGTGTGTCAATTGTAATGAATCTTAATGTTAGTAATAGACTGTCTGAGTTTGAAGTTTAACTAAACCATCTTACCCCGTCTTAGTTCTCTAGTGGATTTAGGTAACTTGGGCGTCCGAAAAGGAAAAGATGCAGGTTTTGCTCCTTAGTCTCAGTAGGTAGGTATTGATTATCTGTTTCCTGTCCAGATATGTACCCCAGTGCAGAATGCTGAAAAGGGGAATAAAGGTAGAGGTATTCAGACTAACAGGTAGCTAATTTAATAAGGATATAACCAAGTTAAAATGTTGTTGCACTTACTGAGGATAAGCATCCTGCTGGTCCAAGTGGCGAGGGAACAGGCAGTAATGCTTAGTTAGAAAATGTTCTTCTAGGGTGGTCTATTCTGTGACTCAGCATTAGGAAATATCTTCCCTGTTGGAACCGAGATACAAAAAGGGTAAGTATTCTAGTTCTTATCTAGTTAAATGAAGACTCCTCATGGGTGCAGATGTACTTCTTTTTCTTCTTGTTTAATAGGTCCTTTTGGAGGAGCTGCTTCCTGGGCTCAGTTGGCAGGAGCTGAGTCTGCCATTTTGGAATTAGACTTCATTTTTATATGCGGCAGTATGTGTGACGTCACTCGTGCATGCGCGGTTGACGTCACTCATGTTTACACTGCATTTTGGCATCACACGCTATACTTGATGGTTTTAAAAAAAATAAAGGGTTGGTGTAGCTGTTCAGAAAAAATACAGTTGTTTGTTTCTGTGACTCGTGGATGCGCAAGTAGCCTGATAAAAGAAGGAATTTCCAAGTGGAATTTCAAAATGGTAGATCCAAATCTCGTGATGAGCATGACATTTTTAAATAAAGAGACGGATGTCCCTATTTAGCAAATTAATGAAAATTTATTATAACCTAACCTGTGTGATGGCTATGTTGGGTGTAATCCTAGATTTACAGATCTTTTTGCCTCGTTCACGTTGGTGACATATTTTTTTGCCCAAGGGTTGTATTACCAAGATAGAGATAATGTACAATGTGGCTACAGGGCTGTTACTAGGTACAAGATAACGTTAAGTCTCCAAGATATGTTATATATTTGGCAGGGATAGATCCCAGCAGTGGTAAACGGCTGACAGCCATGGAATGAATTAAGAAACCACTGTTGTGGAATAGTTGTATGTTGGCAAGCTCGGAGTGGAAAATATAATTAGAGATATGGGTTGTAATTAGGGATCATATACCTATCATTGGATCCTGTCATCTTAAACTAAGAGATAGGTAAGAGGCATGGGGTGGTAGTTCAAAAATAAAAAACATTTTTTTGGTGTTAACAAAATAATACATGTATAGGCCTATTTCACATACAATGTTTTGTTCAAATTGCTGACCCATATGTATGGGTGTACAATCTTTTACGGATATCAAAACCCAGAGCATAGTAACAGCATCTTTTGATAGTACATTTTTGTGTGGTGGTGGTATATACTAATATAGCACATTAATTTCTCCTAGTTTAATAAACCCTAATTGGGACAGTCCTTTTTTGGCTTAGTTATGAATAATAGGTTAGTGAAGGGGAGTCAATGTAGGAGTCTACATATCACCAAACATTAGTTGGATAAGTTCCATTGGGGGTTAACATAGATAAGTGGAGTTATTAAAGGAAAGGTCCAAGGTAGTAATCTTCATTCATACCTAAAGGGGTCATGGCATCCAGTCGTTGAATCCAAAAAAGTTATCTTTGTGCTAATTGTTTGTGTAGATCGCCTACTCTTGGGAGTAGATATACTTCTAGTATGATCATTCTTAGCTGGGAGATGTTATGATTCTGGTCCCTGTGATGTCTGTAGACAGGAGATTTGATGCTCTTAGTCCTGATTGCGGACTTGTATCTGTCCATCTTTCTTTGGCTTTTCTGTTAGTTTTGCCCACATAGTAGATGCCACAAGGGCAGCAGATAGCATAGACAACATTTTTGCTGTCACACGTTGCATAATTTCTTAAGGGGATTTTTTTTTGCCCGTGTTCGGATGTTGCACGTGGTCACCTTTGATAATATTATTGCAGTGTTGGCAATGTAGACATGGGAATGGTCCCACTTTTTGTTTGCTTAGAGTTGTTTGTGTAGGTTTTTTTAGTTTTTCTGCTTTGATAAGTTGATCTCGCAAGTTTCTGCCATGTTTGTAGGCCATCATGGGTGGATCCGGGAATAGTTCTCTTAGAGTATTGTCTGATTTGATCAGGTCCCAATTCGTATGTTTGATCCTTTTCACCTGGAAGCTTTCGCTTGAGTATTTAAGTGAATGTATTAGGTTTTTTCGGGTCCTGTTTGGTGTTACTTGTCAGTAGCTCCTTTCTTTCTTGTAGGTCTGTTCTTGTTATTACTTTCTCGATGATGTCTATTGGGTAGCCTCTCCCGAGGAATATTTTCTTCTTAATTTGTATTCGGTTTGTAGCGCGTCTGATGTGATTCATTTTGCTCTTAACAGTTGGCTGTAGGGGAGATTTGCCTTCAAATGTTTCGGACAAAAGCTGCTGTGATGTAAACGGCTGTTAACGTCTGTCAGTTTCCTGTACATTTTTGTCTTAAGCCAAGTCCTGATCTTTCCACCGTTACGTCCAGGAAGTTGACTGATAGTCTACCAATTTCAATTGTTACTTAGCATGCGAGAGTGACGCCACAATGCAGTGTAAACATGAGTGACGTCACCCGCGCATGTGCGAGTGACGTCACACGTACTGCTGCATATAAAAATGACATCTAATTCCAAAATGGCAGACGCGACTCCTGCCAACTCAGCCCAGGAACTAGCTCCTCCAAAAGGACCTATTAAACAATATGGTTTAAACAATCTGCACCCATGAGGAGTCTTCATTTAACTAGCTAAGAACTAGAATACCTACCTTTTTGTATCTCTGTTCCAACAGGGAAGCTATTTCCTAAAACGGACAGGCTCAGCAGGTTGGGAGCAGACAATTACGAGTGGCAGCTAAACAACCTCGTTATTCCGGAGATCTGCAACAGGTGGGGTCACCCCCAGGTGTATCTCTTTGCCACCTGGCACAACAAGAAGTGTCCCCAGTTTGCATCCTGGCAAGGTCAGGGCCCCGGTTCTCTGGGCGACGCATTTCACCTCAGTGGACCGACATGAAAGCCTACACCTTTCTGCCCACGCCCCTGATTCACAGAGTAATTTGTAAAATAAAGGACTCTCGCCAACTCCTCATTATAATAGCTCCATGGTGGCTGGCCAGGCCATGGTTTTCGGAGCTGCTCAGTCTCTCGGAAATGCCCCCGATTCACATCTGACGACCCCAGCACATCTTCTGGCACAGCAGGGGGGGGGGAGTCAGAGTCATCCACCCTGTGCCAGGGAAACTAGCTCTCACAGCGTGGTACCTGAGCAGGTAATGCTGCAGCACCTCAGCCTCTCACAGGCAAATCTGGAGATCACACACGGCACCAGGAGCAAGGCTACCAGGGGCCAGTACAAAAGCAAATGGACCAGATTCTGCCACTGGGCAGACTCCAAGGGAATCGACCCCCTGCCGTGCTCCTTGAACGACATGCTCTCCTTCTCGGAGCATCTCGCCCATTCTGGCGTGCAGGTGGACACCTGCTGCACATACCTCGCAGCCATTGGGGCTTACAGGAACTCAGAGGAAGGCATCTTTTCCTCCAATCCTATCGTCAAGAAACACCTGATGGGACTCGCAAGGCTCTACCCGCCCGTCAAGAGACTGCACCCTGTATGGGACCTTAACATAGTCTTGGGCACTGTGGCACACAAACCGTTCGAGCCAATCGTGTCCGTTGACATCAGGCTGGTCACCATCAAGACGCCCTTACTAGTTGGCCGCACCTCAGCTCGTAGAGTCTTGCGAAATCCAGGCGCTGGTCACCGCGGAACTATATACTACCTTTCACAAGGACAAAGTAGTCCTGCGGACACACCCAGCATTTCTGCCCAAGGTTCGGTCTGCTTTCCACTTGAACAAGGAAATAGTACTTCATGCTTTTTTTCCCGATCCCAAAGACGAAACACAGAGTGCTGCACTGCCTGGATGTCAGGCGTGTCCTGAAATTCTACTTGGACAGGACCAAGGGCTTCCGCAAATCGGTCGCCCTGTTTTTCACTTTTGGAGGCTCAAGACCAGGCTATCGGGCCTCTAAGGCTTCCAAATCCAGCTGGATGGGCTCTGCCATCAAAGAAGCATATGAGGGCAAGAACAAGCCGCTCCTGGCCAACATGCATGAACACGCAGTCGGCCCAAGGCAACGGCCATCGGATTCCAGCGCCATGTCCCTTGGCAAGTCATAAGCAGGGCGGCCACTTGTGCCTCTCCCTCGGCTTTCTGCAAGCATTACTGTTTGGATGCCGGCTCTAGATCTGATGCGGCTTTCGGACAGGCGGTTCTCAGGAACCTATTTGCTTAAGGAGGGTCTCCTCTCCAACCTGGGGCTACAATCGGTTGCAATCGCCCATACAGTATGGAGGAAAGGGGACGGGACGTAAGAGTAATTATAAGTTACTCACCGTAGTGACTAACGTACTCTTAGTCCATAGTCCCCTTTCCTCCATACGTCCCAGCAACCTCCCCCCTAATAATACTGGTGTCATTAGGCAATGTTAAATCTATTGTCGACGTGTCAATGGGGACTGAGGTGTGGCCACGGACGGCGGAATTAGGGAAGTGCATGCTCCCTCGGATGCACCCCTGCTCGCCTCTACATTTAAAGGGGAAGAAGGTTTTTACTGGTGAAAAGGGTTCAGTCTCCCGTCCCTTGGAAGGGATGGCCTATGCAATATGGAGGAAAGGGAAGGACTAAGAGTATGTATTGTACATTTATTTGAGGTAAATAACTTTCGCAATCCTGGTCCTTTAAATGAATGTGGGCTGGGTGGACACATCTTTTACGATCAGGAAAAGTAAAGAATGCAATGGTATGGAGCAGGAGCCTACTGCCGTCACCACCTTATCTGTGAACATGTTGCGACTGGATTCCAGCTGCTGTAGGCTAGGTGGTACCTGTTCCAGTGGAGTAGGTGGGGAGATGAAGTGCACAGGTACAAAGCCAATGAAGAGAGAACAGTAGCCACTTGTGATTAGATGAAAGTGGATTACACCAAGTCCTCCACAAATACTCTGGTCCAGAAGTGTGTGGGTGTAAAGGAAGCCACTGGAAACACAGAATAGTTAAAAGAGTTGTACTTCAGAATGGCTGCGCCAGCAGAGCAAAATAACAAATGTGTGTTTAAGCTAGGCAGAGAGCCAGGTCAGGTTTTGGGGGAGTGATGAAAAGTAAAGGAAACATACGTTTAGGTTGCATAACAAAACCCATGGCACCTTTAAGTCTGCTTAGCTAATAGTCCTCTGAAAGATGTGTGGTAAGTCGGAAATCAAAGATGGACACAAAGACTGACTAAGGAGAAAAAAAACTTGGCTATCCATAGCTTCATTATGAAGGTTCCCTAGTCTTAATATAAAATAACACACGGTTGCTTGTCGGGATGTATCACATATGTTCTGCCTCTGTCAAAAACCTATTCCACCTCATGCTTGCCCTACCACTAAAACTCAATGGGCTGAAGCAAGTTGCTTTCACTACACTTTGGTTTGGATGGCTGGTTTCTGATCCCCACCCAGTTCTTTCTCTCTCTAGTTCTTCTCTTTCTCTCAGACTCCTGACTGGTGAGTGTTCAAGGTGAAAGTTCAGTCCTTTGACTCTTTTCCCCCTCCTGGATAATGTTACTCTGGACTCGCACACAAATTATCTGAATAATGTCAAACGTTTGCAGAAGTTGATGGCACTCGTTAGTTTGCTTTTTTTGACACTCATGATATGTCTTGATTTTACTCTGACAGCATGGGTGATAGTGTTTTTCTTTTAGTTTGGCTTGAGCTAGCGGTCTCTTCAAGCCACTTGTTTCTTGGTCTTCTTCCACCACCTAGCGAGGTGTTCTCAATCTCTGCTCCTCGTAGGCTTGCTGGCATCTGTGGCCTTAGTGTGCTCAACTGATATTCACCCCATCCTGGGATGCTCTCCCTATCAGTCCATCTCAGACTCTTCCATTGTGTATCAGTCCCCCATGGGGTATTTTGACACTCAACCCTTCGTGGGCTTCTGGTTCTGATTTCCACCCTTTCTGGGTTATTTTTAATATCCTCCCCTTGCGGGTTGTGCTCCTCCAGTTCAGTTCCTTGTTTGCTATTTTCACTATCGACCCCTTTCAGGCTTGTTTGGGATTGTTCTGCCCTACTCCTGCTATCTCCCTCTGGCTACATACCTTTATACATGTGGTGATTCGTTGTGGGGGGGTTGGTGACTTCAGCTTCTGCTGAACTTCGACTCATGTCTCTACGTTCGGTTCATCCGGTCTGTCTTGAGCAGTACTAAGAGTTTGGTGGTCTCCGGTAAACTGCTCTGGCAGCAGTCTGTCCCTTCTCGGTCGGGCAGCTTCCTTTTTGCCGACTCCTCCTGGGCTTGGCAGTGTTCTGCAGGCTCTCTCACCACCACGCCTCCAACATAGTCCTGCATCCAGGTGGTTGCCAGGGAAAGAGCCCCTCCTATGCGTTCAGAAGACTGCTCGACTACAGCGACGCGTTGGTTCTCTCTCCTGGGGTGTGGGCCCTGAGACTTTTCAGTTCCTCCCTAGAATGAGAGAGAAGACACCATTGGTCCTGGGCTTCAGGTAGGGGAGTCACTAAAAAGGGGTCAGAAACCAAGATGATCTCCTTTTTAAATGGACCAGCATGTCGTGACAGGTTAAGCTGTCGTATATACTCCCAACAGTTGGGAATCAGAACAATAGGGAGATATGGAAGCATCTCTGTTTGGGGGTACCTTGTCACCTAAGGGGGGCAGTCACACCCAGTAAGATCCTGCTTGCCCTGTCCCCTAGGGAGTATATCGTGTAGCAGGCTCACCTCTCTAGTCCCAAAAGGGGAGGCTCCTCCTTGGATATAAGGGAAAAATTGGGAAAAACGCATCAATGGGGACTGAGGTGTGTTGCCGGAGGGCGGAGTCTGAGCAGCGCATGCTCCCTGGACCCCCAAGTTTCACACAGGTATGCTTGTTCAGGGCACAATAACTGCTGATGTTGTGGGTGTTTCCATATGTACATAGATTTGCCTTTTGTACTTGACATTGGACCATTATATACGATGCAAGTAAATGCGTCATGAAACGAAGTAAAGCAAACATAGCCATAGAAGGGAAAATTAAAGGCACTCGCCATATTAAACATCAGCTCTGCCTCTTATCAAGACAACGCTGTGTTATTTTGTGCAATCGTCAGTGTCCTTAGGCTGCAGAAAACATAAGGGTCTCATTTCTGGTAGCGATTCCAGCCTCTGCTGGGATGCTGATGAAGATAAATGAATTTATCGATAAGTGCTATTTTCTGAAACGGTTTTGAATTTAGGAGTTGGCATGATAACGTGGTAGCATCCTTACAGTGCGCCTGCAAGTCACATAAACTATCAAAAGGCTAACTTGGGCAAATTGACTTCTATTTCGCAATTACAGTGTACTGTCAGTTGTTTATTTAATAATTGTACACAAAGCCCTATTGTACTTGCGCCTTAGGCATACATGTTGCACCGCCAGGATTCAGTTCTCAGAATATCCTCCTCACCCATCTCCCAGTCAAATCCTGGATTCAATTCTACTTAGAACAAAGCAAACATTCTGTTTGTGCAGAAATCTTCTGTTTCAGACATCTGTGTCAGGACATGGCTTTTTGAATTTCGAGGGCACAGGATGTTAAGTCAACTGCGTGCTTCTTAATTTAACCAGAGCTCCTAGAATGGCCATTGAGCTGGAACCTGGAAAAGAATGAATAAAGTCATCAAATGCACCAGACTCCAAGCAACCTCCTTGCATCCTACAAGCCCAAAACTGTCAAATCCTCCAACTCACAAAAATCAAACTTTTTGATCCCAGTCTGTGCCAGTCGCCTTTGAAACCACTTCACCACTTCAATAATGCCAGCCCATTTCCATGCCCTTTCTCTATAACTTGACCAGCCCTTTTCCAAAATCCATTTCTCTGAACTGGCACATACTAGCTGTCACAATACGATATTGCCACGGAATAAACCCATCTTCCTTGCCTTCCAGCCACTCTTTTTTTTTCTTTTTATTTCTTGCTAATTCTAATGATTTACAAATTAAAACATCCTGGGTGGTTAACAATACTCCCTCTGCCCGGCCTGGTTTCCACCTCCTCATCGGAATCAGAGCTTTAAAACATGTTGCATTTCTAAAGCTTTGCTTACCATGCCTTGTTTTTTGTTTGCATGTTGTCGAAACAGCCTAGCACAATGTTAGATGGTAATGAAATTGTGGGCGCTTTGGGGTCATGAATGAGGCATCATGCAGGCCCCACCGCTATTTTCTACTATTTTCCTTTGCTCCTGATTAACCCATAAAAGACTTTCTAATTACTCCCTTGCAAATCAGATGTTTACATCAATTTCTGCCACAAGGATTTTCATGTTACTGCTTATGGCACTGTCATTCTCATTTTATATGTTTGCACCGACTCCCTAGGTTGCACATGTCCCAGGTGCCCACGAGCCAAAATTGTCTCTCCAACAGCCCTGATGAAGAAGCGGCCTACACGCATGCACATTCCAGCGTCTCATTGCATGCTTGTGTTCATAGGCAGCACACAATCTCGTTCTCCAGATTAGTTAACATATTGTGTGACCCCTGTAGAGAAATGCAGCTCAGAATCCATCACTTATAATTACCAGTTTGAAACACTGCATTCACATACTCTCATTCTGATATATCTCGAAATGCTTGAGAGTTTTGTTAAGGTAGCCAAGAGCTCGTTTTGATCCCTTAAAAAAAGTTAGTTGCTTATGGGTTATCTCAATCACTTCTCTTGTGCTTCATGCCTGCGTAACTAAAGAACAATGTAATTACTACGCTGTGCATATGCTGTTACGCCCCCTTTGAACTGCGACTTCTATCGACTGTTAACATACACCTCAATCCAGCTCCTGGTGTTCAACAAACGGCACTGTTTCTAGAGCTTACTCTGCCTTCCCCATTTCACTCTCTTAAACAAAGTCCCCAAATTTGCTGCAGACAGCTTGTACATCCTACCCAGATCCTGTCCACCTCATTATTGCAACACTATGCCAGATGACTCTCCATGCACATGAATTTTCTCCCAGCCTTGAACTTTTTCCACGGTCCCCCACCCCTGTCTCCTCATTGCTTTGCTGGCTGCACCGCCCCTTACTCTCCCACCCTGCCCCCCTTGCCCGTTTCATTTAATTCTCCACTGGAATGGGTTTCCCACATCAAAGCCATCCATTCAGTGTATTTGTCTATGGCCTGACCCAAGATCCAGTCACTAGCTGGGGATGGTTCATCTCCCGATGTTTGCTTTTCCCGATGGGGTCACACATGATTTATATAGACATAAATTGCAATGATGTCATAACTGGTGCTAATCCCTAAGCACATATTTAATTCATGTATGATTTTGCCCTAACCAATTAAGAAGTCTATTTGGTGTTCGTTTTGTTACATGACGATCCTTACTAAATAAATACAAATACATTTTAAATGTAAGTTACACGGTCAAAAACGTCTTGACTCCATCGGCAACGCTTCAAAAAGGTCCTTCCCACAGATCTTTTAGTTTGGCGGGTTTCTTTCAATTTCCTTGAGGACTGCAGTCCCAAAGTCCGACCTTGTTCCCTCAACTTCCTAATCCACTGCATATTTTAAGAGAAATATGAGTTTTGGGGGAACATTAGGTTTTCCTTTTTCTCGTGTAGCATTATGTTTTACCTGGTATCTAGCAAAAAATTGATGTAACACATAAAGAGGTTTTTTCCTGGTGTAAAACGTCATGTGTAGGATGCGTGTAAGAAAATACTCATACATGAAAGGTGATGTACTCTTACGTCCCGTCCCCTTTCCTCCATACTTCATGGGCGTCCCTCGCTAGGGACGGGAGAACCTTTTTCACCAGAAAAAACCTTCTTCCCCTTAAAATTTAGAGGCGCACAGGGGCGTGGCTCTGGGAGCATGGGCTCCCCTGACTCCGCCCACCAACGCCACTCCTCAGTCCTCTTTTTCACGTCGACGGGAACGGACCACTTTCACTAGCGCTCCTGTGTTAGGCCTCCGGCCTTGTAATTTCATGCGCTCTTCCACAGTCAAGTGTTTTCGTTTTGTCTTCTTCTTGTCTTTAATCAGATACCTCTGTCCTCTGGTGCCACATTCCTCCCCGGCACAGTTCGACGTCAGCAGGCTCCAGCAGGTGTTCAGCCTGCAAGGGGCTCTTCCCTACGTCTGACCCCTACGCTCTCCGCCTCCGCTGCTTTGGCCCCAAACACGGCTGGGAGTCGTGTACCGTGTGCAACACGCTTACAACACTCTCTGAAGAACAGGTTAGCCCGGGGTAGAGAGCTCTTGGGAAGTTTGCCTCTAGAGGACTCAAGGGAATTCATCAGGACCAGTTCAGGCCCAAGGTAGGTGCACTGTTTTCGTCCGCACCTAGAGCGGGAAGGACCTTTTAGGTTCTTGTACCAGTGCAGGTACCAAGGCTACTACAGCTACCAGCTACAGGTGAATGTGGTAAAGGGCCACACGGCTCTATTACCTGGTCTACACCTGAGGGGCTGCACCCAAATACCGGTCAGAGGGCGGCGCCTGTATGCACCACGTACCCCACAAAAGTGTCTCCTTCCCCAGGAAGCGTAGGAGCAAGAGAGACTTTTCTGGCCCTGGGTACCAGGGCAGGTACCAAGGCTGCTACAGCTACCAGCTGTCAGACTGAGGGGTCACGGGATCCTACTGGACACTGCGCTGAGGGGCCGCAAGGGTCTATTACCTGGTCAACACCCTCGTACCAGACAGATGTCCTAGGGGGCCCCGATACGCACCACGTACCCCGCAAAAGCGACTCCTTCCCCAGGAAGCGTAGGAGCGGGCGGGACCTTTCAGGGCCTGGTACCAAGGCTGCTTGCTACAGCTACCAGCCGTCAGGCCGAGGGGTTGCAAGATCCTACCGGGGACTGACCTTAGGAGCCGCAAGGTTCAATTACTACACCTGACGGGCTATGCCCTACTACCGGACCGATGTCAGAGGGGGCGCTTGTACGCAGGGTGCGTACAGTTCCTCCCGCTCAGAGGGTTATGCACTGTCTTCATGCTAGACGAGCGCCAAAGTTCTATCTGGACAGGACCAAGAGCTTCTGAAAGTCTGAGGCTCTATTTATTTTTCACCCTCGGAGGGTCAGGGCCAGGATATCAGGCTTCCAAGGACGCCATAGCAAGGTGGATGGTGGCCTCCTTAAGGAGGCCTAGGAGGAGGGTCAACACAAACCGCTTCCAGCAAATGTGCATGCCCATATTCAGAGCCAAGGCCACAGCGGTCGTTTTCCAGAGACGCCTACCACGGCAGGTCATCAGCAGGACGGCCACTTATGCCACTCCCTTGGCTTTTTGCAAGCATTACTGTTGGGATGCCGGCTCCAGGTCAGACGCGGCATTCTGGCAGGCAGTGTTAAGGAACTTGTTTTCTTAAGGAGGGTCACCTCTCGACCCTGTAATAAGTTGTAATCGCCCATGCAGTATGGAGGAAAGGTTATGGGATGTAAGAGTAATTACAAGTTACTCACCGTAGTGACTAACATACGCTTAGTCAATAGTCCTCTTTCCTCCATACGTACCACCATCCTCCCCCATAATAAAACTGGTGTCACTTAGGCAATTGTAATGTTGTCGATGCCTCAAGGGGGACTGAGGAGTGGCGCCGGTGGGTGAAGTCGGGATAGCCCATGCTCCCAGGGCAGCGCACCTCTAAATTTAAGGAGGAAGAAGGTTTTTTCTGGTGAAAAAGGTTCTGTTTCCCGTCCCTAGTGAGGGACGCCCATTCAGTATGGAGGAAAGGGGATAATGGACTAAGAGTACATTAGTTTCTACAGTGAGTAACTTGTAATTTCTGCAATTAATAACACAGGAACGAGTCGTAGAGGTTGCACTGTACAGTGAGCTTAACAGGAGAGTCAAGCCAGGCATTGAAGCCATTATACCAAGGGAGGTGACTCAAGGGTTGATCCTCCTCAGCCTGGCTTTATAGCATTGGTGCAAAGGCACATGGTAAGTGATGGACGGTCGAGAGCAACAGGCGTGTCCTGGATGTCCTCCTGTCATTCTACTGCCGACTCAAGCCAAATAGACACTTGCTTAATCTTGAGCTTTCCCCCTAGTGTTAATATCCCCCTGTGCTTTTAACATCCTAATCATTTGGTTCACTTATACCAAACATGCACATCTATCACCTGGATTTTTTTCTCCTACTTGCCAGGCCTTTGTGTGTAGGCATAACACAATGTAGAAAGGTGTGACATTGCCGTTTTGTATACATCTAACAAAGGAATTTGTTATCTAGCAAGAAGTTTGTTTTTCATAGATTATTGCATTCTGAATCTCATCGACTTGTACCAAATAAAATCAACTGCAGAACCGTACTGCTTCTATGAGTAGTGTACATTTTTTTTGGGTGATTGCAGATTAACTGGAAATAAAAGTATTGTTTTCTATTTTATTATATTCAATTGCAGTTCTCTGTGGAAGTATTGAATTCCCATTGTTTTATTTTTTGTAAATAGTTTTGGATTGAAAATGTTGGACATTTTCGCACTAGATTTAGGATTTATTTTGCCATGAACCCACCATCCAATTTTCTGGTCTTTCATTTTTAGGGTGGAAATGCTAACTTCATGATTTTGCTGAAAAGAAACAGTGAAGTAAGTACATGTGTTTAATAAATTGTTAATGGACACCTTTTTCACTTTACAAGGAACAATTTGGTACTAGAGTACTCACGATTGTGTACAGATCTCGGACTGTCAGCATTGATGTATTGTGCGAGTAGAGAAGTATTCTGAATAGCAGTTTGTAAAAGTGTGAATTCTATTTGCAAAATGTTTATAGCTTTGGAACTCAACATGTTTGTGTGGTAGGTGAAGGTCACATGCTTAGTCCATTTAAATAGAATGTTCAGTTGTATATTGAGGACAGTAGCTTTAACACATAGTTGATGCAATGTATTTTCACTTTTATGGAGGATGGGACAGCAGGTATTTCCCCTTGCAAACAAGTTCACAAAATAACTTGGTTGTATAGTGGTCTGCTCATTCTGAGGGACAGTCAATTGTTATAATCCAAAGCAGCTGAAAGAAAAGTCAAGGAGAACGTTTCAGTGATAAGACTGTGTTGTCCCTTGCCTCTTCCCAACCCCCAAACTCAAATCCAAACACCCTTACAAAGGGTTCTTTGAAATACATTCTAGGATTATTGAAATAAATTCTAGGATTATGTCATTCTAATGTGTACTACTAAACAGTTCTCTTTAGCACAGTATGGATAGTAAATACATTAATTAAATTGTTCCTTTTGAATTGGGACTTGTTTTATGAACTCAAATCTACTAGACTAGCAATATAGAGCAGTGAAATAGGCACTTGACTCTGGCATCTGTGTTGAACCTGCAGTAACAGGTTTGAATCCTTCCAGGACCGACTCAGCCCGTCAACCTTCTGATGTAGCTAAGTGTTAAGTATGCCCAGACGTGGCTCCTGTGCCTGCTGGACCTAGAGACCCAAGCTACTACTCACTGGCGAGGGCCAACAAGGCTGAAACATGTCTGGGGATGCTTGTGGTCTCGTGCTGAAGGGATATGTGATCAAGCAGTTCGGCCTTGACTGCTCCTTTTTGGGATGCGAGCAAGCCTGATTTGAACGATGGTCTGGCGGGTTGCCCAGAGCAATGCCAGAGGTTAAGATTAATTCTAAACCTTCCAGCCATCACCCCTTTTGTTTTGCTGTAGCTAAATGAAGACTCATTGTATTAGGTAATAGAAACTTGTATTAAGAGTCGTGGTACAATTCAGTTTGTCGTGTGTTCGCAGTATGTGGTAAAAAATGTCTAATTCTATGGATATATATGTATATATGTATATATATATATATATATATTTCTGAGGCTTGTGGAATCTGCTTAGATCACATGCTGTGCGTAGGCCGACATCTAGTGGATATATCAACACAGAAATGTTCAGAACTTCCCAAACAGGACAACCTTGAGATAGACTCGGGATTGGCATTAACTTGACTCATATTAGGCACCCAGTGGGTCTCAAGAAGGGGGAAACCTTTTGTCACATTTGACAAAACAGGGGCTTCAAGGAGGTAAGTGCAACACATGTTCATGGGTCAATCTAACGGGGCAAATAATACCAGCAGAGAAATAGGATGACAATAGTGGTCTCCCTGCCCATGCCTGCACAGTGGCGTAATGGCTCCCCGCAGCTCCTTTGGAAACAAAAGAAACAATTTATTTTTGAAGTAATAGGGCTTCCCTCAACCCCATGACGTGTGTGAGTGTATGGTGAAAGGGTGCACACCTAAATGTATGTATAGGTGGCTGCCTGTGTGCGTGTATGGTGAAAGGGTGCACACTAAAATGTATGGGTGGGTGCCTGGGTGTCTTTGCCTGTATGGTACTTAAATGCACGAGTGGCTGCCTGTATGGTGAATGGGTGCACACTTACATTTATGGATGACTGCCTGGGTGTGCCTCTACGTTGAAAGAGTGCGCACTTAAATGTATGTAAGGATGGCTGGGTGTTCGTATGGTGAATGGTGTGTGCGCTTGCGTTCAGGGGCGCAACAAAACCTACAGAGGTGTTATCTTCACAGGCAATGGGGGAGGGGCAAACTTATTTGTGTGGGGGCATCGAATTTCTTTACACATTTTAATGAGACTATTCTAGTGCAGCTTCAATGTTACAGCAGTTAACTCTCTCCTTTAAAGTTGAACACATCCACTTATGGACTGCTGTGAGAATGAGTGGTTTCCTGTTCCCTCTCTCCCCCCTTCCAATCACTCCCCTGGCATGCAAGAACTAAACCCACATAACGATTTCAATTGCCAAAACAATTTGGCATTTGAATGGAGGTACTAACAGTGAAACCCAGGTGCCATTTAAGATCTCTGTTCCTGTTCTGGCTGGCAACTGCTCTGAAGGTCAGCCAGGACGAGTCAACATAGCCCAACATTTCAGAGGGTGCGGGGGGAGTGCTGAACCCCAGTGAACTCAATGGTGTTGCACCACTACTTGTGTTTAATGGCATGATTACGTATTGATGATCTTCATTACTCCTAGCCCTATTCTTCCTCGTCCCAGTGCTTGTGTATGAGACAGTACCTGTGTATGAGGCAATCTGCCTCATAAACAAGCACTGGGGTGAGGTAGAAGTACATGGAGGTAATGCTTGACTTAGCTACCTGTGATCTTCCTTACTCCTAGTGCCACTCTTCCTCATCCTAGTACTTACCTATGAGGCAAGGAGCCTCATATGTAAGCTCTGGGGCAAGCAAGAGGGACGTGGAGGTAATTCTGGGCAAGGACCTGATTTTGGAAGTTGGGGTAGGGGTGGGAGGGAGAGGGGATGGGGGGGATTGTCCAACAAATCATAATGGTTGTCCATGTCCAGGCTAAGCAGGGATGATATGTGGTATTGGTTGCTAGAGAGGCATTTTGGTGCAGCCAGTCTAGTCATTTGTTACTGCGGCATTATATATTTTTCTGGGCATCTGAGATAAAATGATATGTCATTTATAACACACCTGTACACAAGTGTTTCTAGGCGTGTCATTCAGATTGTGCAAGTGCGAGAACGAGAAGTGCAAGGGGAAAGGGATGGGGTAGTGCAAGGGAGAGGGGAGGGAAAAACAGGGCAGCAATGCTCTGAGAAAGTGCAGCTAGGGCAGCGCGGCTCTGGGTAGTGCAAGGGACTGTAGGGGTTACAGTTACGGCCCCTATGTGCGTGTTAGGCCCAGAGGCACTGCAAGGGTGACTGATCATGAAAGAGTCTGAACTCAGTGAGACTCTGAGGGTAGCCAAGCAACCAGTCGGTACAGCAGACAGATAGGTCAGGTAGGACAGCAGGGGAGGGAAAGAGAAAGCAGAGGAGAAGAGGAACGTTTTGAGCTGCTTCCAGATTGCTTCCGGAACTTCAGGTGGTCTGGCTCAAGTTTGAGCGGGGCAGAGGGTCCATTCCAGAGGGAGGCAACTGCAGAGGAGAGAGATCTACCCACCACTCTCTGTCTGGAGAAGCATCTAACCCTCAGAGAGTTGGAGGTAGCTGAGCAAAGGGCTTGAGAAGGAAGGTATTTTGGAAGAGAGCGTTGGATGTAGTGCGGGCCCTGGGCCCAGAAGGCCTTGTGGACAATGCAAAGGGTCTTGAACTTGATCCTTGCAGCAACCGGGAGCCAGTTGAGAGATTTCAGGGCTGGAGAGATACGATCCCTGGGCTTGAGGCCAAGGATACGTCTTGCAGTCCTGTTCTGGATTAGTTGCAGAGGGCGAAGAGTAGAGGAAGGCAGATTGAGAAAGAGGCTGTTGCAGTAGTCCAGCCTAGAGACAACCAGGGCTCTGGAAACAGTGAGCTTCTCAGGTAAAGTCCCTTTGAGGAGGTCCAGCTGGTAGTGGGACTTCTTGGCGACGTCTGAGATGTGAGGAGAGAAAGAGAGTGGAGCCAAAGATGACACCAAGGTTTTTTGCCTTGCAGGAAGGCGATGGAACAGGGCCCAAGGCGGTTGGCTAGAGTGAGAGAGGGAAAGCAGGGGTCCCAATGAGAATGAACTCCATCTTGCTGGCATTAAGGCAGCGATCGTTGGAGGCGCACCAATCCTGAATCGCGGATAGACAGACGGGAATGAACGAGAGGAGTCTGAGGGGAGCCTGAAGGAAAGCGGCGTGTCATCTCCATAACACTGATAGAGGAGGCGGTAGAGCTCAGATGGGCCAAAGGGGCCAAGTAGAGGTTGAAAAACCAGGGTGAATGGATGGAGCCCTGGCGAATGCGATGGAGAGAAACGGACCAAGTTGGACCTGGGAGGGGCGGTCCAGGAGGAAGGAGCTCAGCCACTCAAGGGCCTGATCCGTGATGCCCAGGTTCTCATGGAGTCGATTAATCAGGATGACATTTTGACTGTGTCCAAAACAGAGGAAAGATGAGGCGGATGAGGACAGAAGGAATGCTGGATTCAAGGTTAGAGAGCAGATCTTCATGGGTGTTCAGGAGAGCAGTTTCCTTGCCTCTTGCAGCTCTGAAGCCAGACTAATAGTCACAGAGACAACCGACAGATTCAGTGTGGAGAATAAGCTGGGAGATGGCCAGCTTTTCCAACAGTTTACCCAGGAAAGGACTGATGGAGATTTGGCGATAGTTTGCCGGGCAGGCAGGATTGGCAGATGGCTTCTTGATGAGTGGGTGCACAAGGGAGTGCTTAAGAAAGCTGCATATAAACATGAGACTGGGCCACAACAAACTGGACAAACGTCAAAATACGTATACATCATCGTGGGTTTAAAACGAAATGTATGAAAATAGCATGTTAATAGGTAGCTGAGCTAGATCACTATGTTTTATATAATTGTTTACTGAATTTAAATTTGGTTTCAAAGAGCAGGACGAGTCAGTGGGAGTTCCAGGCTATGGGAACCAAATATTCAATATAACACCCTCCGCCAATTCATTTTTTTACTTTTTATTTGGCAAGCACTCACTGCTTGTCCCATATGCTTCAGTCGAGTTTTTGGAGCCACATCTGGTTCCTTTTTTTATCCAGGAAGCTAGGACTTGTTTGATACAGTACTTTATGGGCCAAGTACAATCCCTTTAGATCGATATGCTTGGTCGTGGGGGAGCCAATGCAATGACAAAAGTGCAAGTGTGTAGCAAGCTTTTTTGCAGTTTCAGCAAGATACATGTAGCAAGATAATGTGTGAGTAGTGAAGTCTCTTCTACAGGGCAATACAGGGGAGCCTTGCCTAAAAGTGGTTTGGCTGCAGTATTGTGTGTCCCTTTACTGTGTTATGTGGTGGCCATGGGTAAAGGAACTTGCACTAATCTAGGTGTACTGAAATGTCTTTTTCTGCAGTCATTTAAAGTATTTGGGTAAGATTCAGGGTGAGCTAAATATCAAGTAAATCCCAGATTTCATGAATACCTAGTTGGCCATTCATTCACTCAGACCATATTCGGGCCACCATACCAAGACACCTTTTCCACAGATTATAAGGAGCAAATTCCTGAGCTTAAGCTCGCATTTAGTCAACCAGGATGACCAGAACCAGGAAAACGAGAACTGATTCTGTGCCTTATGACAGCACGCCTTCTGCTGGTAAAGAGTGGCACAGGTGCTTATACGCAGTAGAAGAGCAAGAGATACAGTAGGCATTATACCCAGCGAAAATATGTAGCCTCAAGTGTTGAGGAACAGCTACGTTTGTAATTTTAATATTTAAACCTGAGCTATGTAATAGATTTCATGGATGTAGCAAGAGTTTAAATGTCAGAAAGTCTAAGCCCCTTTGGCATCCATACAGTGGGCATGCGAGCACATTTCAGTGTCTTTGGAAAGGTACCCTTGGGAATTGGGACATGGTTAGATGCATTATAAACGCACCTTAACAGCTTTGTGAGGATTAGGAGGTCGATATCTTGTTGGCAAAAAAGTCTTGCTTTAGATAAAGTTCCAGCTAGACATTTTACCTGCATGGGTGTTACTTTTATTACCACTACATTCCAACATATGGCCCGCATTTTCACTCAAACATTTTTCCCCTGCAAATGTCTATTGTGTGGAGCTAGATTGTATTCTGGAATAAACTGGTTTATGATTCTGAAAAAATAGTAAAATTTTTCAACATGAATATCGAGAGATCAAGGCAACTGGCCAGTGATGTGACAGTTAATTTCCCCCTTGTCCCCCTCCACCCCTCCACAAAAGATTAGGAATTTAAGAAGAGGGATCAGGCCTTTGTAACAGTAGTGTTTGTGAAAGAAGCTCAAATGGTGTTGCAGAGTGGTCAGTCTGAGCTGGATAGACATCATTGATTGGACCTTATCACCATTGAATTGTTGGACTATTGAAACCCTACAGGAGAGCAGTGGTTACCCAGAAGTAGTGCAGTTGTTTCTGTTCCAGTAGGTATTCCCGTTGTGGGCTCAATTAACATGGGTTATGGTGAGCGAGTGAATATATGTATGTTAAGAGCTCCCTCATATTATTTGAGTCGGGAGGATAGCTCAGGGCTCACGCTTTTGTCTTGGAAGCAAGACAACGCAAAGCAGCACAGTTTCGAATCCTGGTCCTGCGCTTACAGGCTGTTCTCCAATATTAATCGCGTTATGAAAGTTGAATTATTTTCCTTAAATCTTTTATTCTGTGTAAAAGTCTTCCCCAATATTAGATGGTCAGCGGATCCTGAAGGTTAAATGCCGTCTGATCTGTTTGGATCCTGAGGGTTAAATGCCTTCTGATCTGTTCCTAGGGCAGCATAGAATGCTGACTCCCATTCTATACCTGCCTTTCAATTTCCATGTGCTCTCGGGGCTTGTCCTACACCAGTGGTGCTGCAGATTGAGGCCTACCTGTGGGCAAAACATGGCTTCCTAAAATGTCCCTTGCATACAAACCACAAAGAATGGTGGGGCGCAGCATGCAATTTTCAGGCTGCTCACCCTTGTATGCATTTTATAACTTTCATTGAAGAAGCTCTCCCCAAGCAAACAAATTAGCATGATAATGTTCCATGTGCGTTTTCTGAGAAAAGAAATCCTACCCAGCAGCCCATAAGCAGTGCTGTGTATCCACGGTATACAGTCTTTATAACGAAAATGTTACATCGAGTGAATAAATAATGAAAATGATATAACGAAAAACATAATGAAAATGTATGTGGGGGTGGGTTAAACGGTTCAGTCTAGTGGGGAAACGGTTGGGGTGGGTTTTTAGGGGTCGGAAAAGTGGGTTTGGTGGGGTACCGCCTCCCCAAAAAGTGTTATGTTTTGTCGTTATATAATTTTCGTAATATGTGCATTCGTTATAAAATGATTCGTTATACAGACATGTAACCTGTTTCCACCTGCCAGAACCGAAAAGATGGTGGTGGAAATGCCTGAGTCCTGGTATTCGTGACACTGTTGCCAAACTAATCTGGGGAAATTCTTAGGGTGCTCATCACGCCTTCCTTGTGCCAGGAAGTTTGGTTGTGTTCCATTAAAGAAGTGTAGAGAACCTTGGGAGGATGCTGATATTTTGTATCAAGGCATTAGCATTCTCAATGGTAATATTGGGCCACTGCACAGCCTGAGTAAAGATGAAGGAAGCATATGCGGTTGTGGACTTAACACGCAAAAAAAAGCTAAAGCTTGCATGATTTATGAAAGGCGGAAGCTTTAGTGAACATTGGGGATAAAGCAATTAGTTCGGATATTCATAGGTAGTGTTGGACTTTACATTAGTGTGATTAATTGACTTCTGCCCTGCATGAGTACAAGGTTGAGTAGTGGATATATATTGTCCACTCAACACTCACACTTCTACAAACCAAGAGCCAACATAATCATGGTAAAACAGGCCAAGTTGAGACACATACCCCCTTCTCCTTTTGTGGTAACATGGTCCAAGGGAAGGCTCAACTCTCAAGGGTAGTGTGAAGTTGGTTCAGTAGAAACCCAACAGCAAAGTATAACAGTAAAAAATGAAGGAATGTCCAGTCAAGGGTATATTAAAAAAAATATATATACTTCAGTCTAACACACCAAGTACAATAATAACTAACTATAATACACTGTAAAAACCCACCCCTAAAGTTGGATCACAGAATATGGAAAGATAGGATTGAATGCGCACTCTGGGTAATGAGATGGGGGAGAAAAGGCAATTAAAAGAGCACAATGTTCGAAAAGGATATTTCTTGAGATTGCAAAAGAGATTAAAAGTACATAGACAGTCTCTAGGGCCCAATGATGAATTGCTGATTACGCCTAACCGCTGTACATATTTACATACATTTGTCATTTCAACCGAAGATGGGATGAGGAGTGGGGGGCAGATATCAGTAATAAATACCTTTGCAAATGTCTTAGTTTGACAGCGTCAAACCAGGTTTCCCAGCGTCATTCGTGGGTGTGTTTCAAAGATGTGGCAGTCGCAGTGATCCAGCAGTGTTGAACCAGAGTTCTCTGTGGCTTCAAAGCGTCTACTCGTGCTGTGCGGATCTGGCAGTCCACATGTTCGGTTCACCGGTTGTGGTTCGACGGTGGCAAGCTGGTGCCAGGATACGAAGGTGAGTTGCTTCAATGCCAGAGGCCGGGAGGTTGTTGTTCGAGTGACACCAGGGTCGGGTCGTTCGACTTACAGGAGCAGCGATGAAGAAGCTGGCTGTTCGAACGGTTCTCCAAGCAGTGCAAGACAGCAGTACTACTTTGTTTCAAGCAGAGGCAATGACGAGCTTCAATTGGCATGGTGTAGCGGTGAACTTAGTCGAATAGGCAAACGGCTGTTTAAAGAATGATGGAACACCAAAGTCAGCGTTGCAGTGTCCTGATGTTTCACTCAGTGCTGAACACACTTGAATCATTAATCGCCGCGGGTCGATGTCGAAAACACACACATCTTGGCTGTTGGGATTTTCAGGAGCTGAGTGTACCACTTCAGGGTCTCAAAGACCAAGATTAGTCCTTTTCTGGGGCTCCCAAACACAGGCGAGGCTGGCCTTCAGGGGTCCTGCAGTATGGTCAGGCTGGGCAACAATTTGGCTGGCAGAGATGCAGGTCTTGATCCAGCAGCAGAGTTCATCCCAATGGTTCCTTGTGATGGTTAGGTGGCCAGAGCCCACCTCTGCCTTGGAGCACCTTCTTCACCTCACAAACTGGGGGACTTTAGGAATAACGCTCTTCCAGATCAGGTGAAGGAGGGCCCACCCTCTGCAGATTCCTGATTAGTAACCCATAGAAGAGTTACTGATCTCTCTCTTGGAAGAGTATGATCAGCCAGTGCTGCCTGGGCCTTCTGGTTATCGTAAGGCTTTGAAGTTGCTGCAAAGAAGCATGTGGTGGGAGACTAAGCAGATTGATAGCCTAATTTTGTGAAGACCTATAAAACCTGTGCCCACACTAAAGTTGAAGCAAGAAAGCCAGATCTACTTTTGACCCCTTTGCCAATTACACAGTGGCCGCGGTATACTAGTTCCATGGATTTTATTGTGGTCTTTCCTAAAGAGCAGGGTTGTTCAGTGGTAGTCATGTTTCATGTACTCACCAAAACTGGACGTTTTATTACTATTAAGGGATTGGTCACAGGTTCCAGTCTGGCACAAGGATTTGATGCTCTCATTTACTCTTACGTCCCGTGCCTCCATACTGCTTGGGTGTCCCTTGCTAGGAACAGGAGACTGAACCTTTTTCACCAGAAAAAGTCTTCCTCCCCTTTAAATTTAGAGGCTCGCGGGGGCGCGGTCCTGGTAGCATGTGCTCCCCTGACTCCATCCATCGGTGCCACTCCTCAGTCCCATTTTCCGCATCAACGGGAACGGGTCGATTTCACCAGCGCGCCTGGGTTCTGCTTCGACCATGTAATACCACGCGCTCTTCCCCGGATACATTCTTCTGTCTTTTTGTCTTCTTTTATCAATCAGGTACTCTGTCCTCTGGTGGTACGCTCCTCCCAGGTGCATGTCAACTTCAGCAGGCTTCATGCAGGTGGCCAGCCTGCAAGGGGCTCTTCCCTACATCCGGTCCCCATGCTATTTGCCTACGCTGCCTTGGCCCCGACCACGGCTGGGAGGGGTGTACCGCGTGCAACACACTTTCATTGCTTGCTCTGAAGAACAGACTAGCTAGGTAGAGGGAGCTCTTCGAGAAGTCGCCTCTAGAGGGCTTGAAGGAACTTCATCAGACATAAGTCAAGGCCCAAGGGAGGGCCGCTCTTTTCCAGCACTACCTGCGAGGGTGACTCCTTCCCAAGGAAATGCCTGGGCAGGATGAACCTCTCAGGTTCTCATGCCAGCACAGGTAAAAAATGTTATTTCAACTACCGGCTGCCAGGCCGAGGGGTCTGTAGATCCTACGCCCTTGTACCAGAAAGAATGTCCTGAGATTTCCTCAGATGGGGCCCATCCTTAAGGATGTGATCAGGGAAATGCTCCCTCCGGCCCCTGCGCCTATAGTCATTCCTCCTATGGCTCCAGGACTGCAGGCCCCCGTGCAGCCCTTGCTGCCCACGCCAGCTCCTTCTATTCCGGCTCCCCTGCCTCCCACAGTTCAGGAGGTTCCGTACCAGCCACAGCTGCAGCCTCTGGCTCCGGTCTCCACACCTCAGCCCTCTGCGGCCAGCACTCCTCCACCCGCTCCGGACCAGCTGGACACCCTGGTGGACACAGACGAGAAAGAAGACTCTGACACACCATCGTCAGCAAAAGCCTTCCACAGACGACTCGGAGGTCTGGCAGAGTACTTGGGCCTTCCTCAACCCGAAGTCGAACAACCGTAGGCGGGGGTACTTGCTGAGGTCCTCACTCTACGCCCCACGGCTAGAACGGGGATCCCGATGCAGAAGGACGTTGTCGTCTTGGCCAAAAAGGGGTGGCTCAAACCACACTCGGCCCAGCCTGTCAGTCGGCGCCTGGATGCCAAGTATAGGCAAATGGAGGGTATCTGCTCTTGCTGTCGAGCCACCCTCATCCGCATTCTTCAGTGATTGCCGCAGGGTCACTGTACTCAAAGCCTCAGTCATCCTTGGCCACCTCATTCTCAGCACTCCTACTCAAGGAGGAGAAGATCTTGGAGACGTACGAGAAGAAGCTTTATTCCAAAGCTTTGCTGCATCTTCGCCAATCCAATGCGGATGTTATGCTGGCAGCCGTTAACCAGAGGCTTTGGCGGGAAATAGCCGACTTCCTTCCAGAAGTTTCGGTGCAGAGCCAAACACTTTTCAAGGCGGGACTGGCACAGCTTAAAATGGTGGCGCAAGACATCATGGAGTCCAACGTGGCCCATATTGACACCTCTGGCTGGGCCATATGCATCGCCACCACATGAGGACTGCCTGGCTTTGTGCTGTTAAATTTAACCCAGACGTCCAGAAACGCATATTGGACCTTCCATTCGAGGGTGGTGATCTTTCACTCCACCACCGATGAGGAGCTAGATAAAAAAGAAAAACAGTTCGCAAACTGGAAAGTCTTTATTCTTATGAAGGCAATGCCCAAGGCGTACAGGCAGTCACATCAAAGCTCAGACAAGAGGCGGGCGTTCGGGGGGGTTCCGCGGCTTCCAAGAACAGAGGTGCAGGCAGTCTGAAAGTTCTCGGTGTCGCCACTGGCGCAAACAACAAAAGGGCCGGAGAAAAGACTTTTTTCTGTCCCTCCTCCTCTGCAGCAGCCTCAGAGGGAAAGAAGGCATGACGCATCCCTTCAGGTCCACGTGTCTCCGGTGGGGGGGCAGGCTTGCCCTTCATGCACAGTTTTGGTGTCCGAAGTTCACAGAGCCCTGGATCCTTTCTGTAGTATCCATGGTTTACCACCTACCAATCCCTTCCTCTCCTTCCCTCCACACCCAAAGATTGGGAGAGCAACTCTTTTGGCGGAGAGGTCGCTCGTCGAGAGCCAGGCACTGGAAAAAGTCCCAGCCTCCCAGCGAGGATTGGGCTTCTACTCCAGGATTCTCACCATACAAAAGAAGAACCAGGCTGGCCTGAGTGTTGTTGGACCTCTCCACCCTCAACCTCTTCCTTCCTCTTCAAAAATTCAAGATTGTTACGCCAGCACTCATTGCGTAGACATTGTGCAGGGGAGACTGGATGTGCTCCCTGGATCTGAAGGACGCTTATCTACACGTCCCGATTTGGCAGCCTCATCGCTCCTTTCTGAGATTCAGGATCATGGGCTGCCATTTCCAATACAAAGTGCTACCCTTCGGCCTCATTTCAGCCCCCAGGGTATTTACCAGGCTCATGAATGCAGTGGCAGCCCTCCTCAGGGCCACTACGCCTACCCGTACCTGAACGACTGGCTCATCAGGGCGAGATCTCCGGAGGCGGTTCATCACACTTCCTCCACCCTTATGATCAAACTCCATGAGCTGGGGTTTTCAATCAACCTCAGGAAGTCTCGGCTGCAGCCTACGCAGAGACTGACCTTTCTGGGCCTCCTATGGGACACGAGCTCCGAGAGAGTTTTCCCCCCAGAGGACAAGATCACAGCCATCAAGAAGGCCACTACTCACTTCAACACCCGAGAAGTGACCTCGACCTGGTGGTATCAATATCTATTATGTATCATGGCAGCGGTCCTACTGGCCTTATCCCACACGAGACTCAAGAGGAGATTACAGTTGCTATTCGCAGCCTCATGGAATCAGGAGCGGGGCTCCCAAGTGGAGCTTCTCTGCATTCCTCCTTCTCTCCACCCGGACCTCACATGGTGGTAAAGGGACTGCAACCTGCGGACGGGAAAGCCCTTTTTCCGGCCTTAGCGCACAAACTGTTCGAGCCAATGGCGCCCGCGGACATCAGGCTGGTCACCATTAAAACAGCTCTGTTGGTGGGTCTCACTTCTGCTCGCAAGTGTCGGCGAGATCCAGGCACTGGCGCTTCAGAACCCTATACTACTTTTCCCAAGGATAAGGTGATCCTGAGAACAAACCCCACGTTCCTACCTAAAATAGCCTCCGCTTTCCATCTAAACGAGGAGATAGTCGAACCTATGTTTTTTGCCGTCCCTAAAGACGATGTTCAGAGGGTTTTGCACTGTCTGGATGTCAGATGCTCTCTAAAATTCTATCTGGACAGGACCAGGGGCTTCCGCAAGTATGACGCTCTGTTTGTCACCTCCGGGGGATGGGGGGGGGGGGTCAAGGCCCGCTTATCAGGCATCCAAGGCCTCTATAGCAAGGTGGACAGTTTCGGCCATTAAGGAGGCCTATGAGGGGTAGCACAAACCACTTCAGCTAACATGCACGCCCACGCTGTCGGAGCGAAAGCCACGGCCATCACATTCCAGCGGCCGGTGCCGTGGCAGGTCATCAGGGCGGCCGCCTGGGCCACCCCTTTGGGCTTTCTGTAAGCACTACTGTTTTGACGCCGGCTCTAAGTCAGACGCGGCTTTCGGACAGGTGGATCTAATGAATCTGTTTTCTTAAGGTGGGTCTCCTCTCCACCCTGGGGTTACATTCAGTTGTAATCGCCTATGCAGTATGGAGGAAAGGGGATGGGATGTAAGAGTAATTAATAGGTACTCACTGACTAACATACTCTTAGTCCATAGTCCCCTTTCCTCCATGCGTCCCACCATCCTCTCCTGTAATACTGTTTCATGCATCAATGGGGACTGAGGAGTGGCGCTCGTAGCCGGATTCAGGGGAGCGCATGCTCCCAGTGCCGCGCCCCTGCACGCCTCTAAATTTGAAAGGGAAGGTTTTTTTCTGGTGAAAAAGATTCAGGGACGCCCATGCAGTATGGAGGAAAGGGGACTATGGATTTAAGAGTACGTCAGTCACTACGGTGAGTAACTATTTACTTCTTTCTTATCAAGTGGGCAAATGGAACAGGTCAAACATGAATTGGAGAAATGTCTCAGATGTTACCTGAAGACAGGATTTTATCTTATTAGCCAAATTCTTCTATAACAATGGAAAGATCTCTCAAACAAGATCTCGTGGAAAAGAATGGTAACCCAATTTTCTTTGTCGAAAAAACAGTCAAAACCGATTGATTTTATGTCTTGTTTTGTACATGTTGTTTGTCGCAGTAACACACTTTTTCTCTTTCTTGTTAGAAATATACCAGAGAAAGCTCGATCAGGGACATTAGGCTTCATGGTGCTGACCTACCTCACAGAACCAGGGTTAGAAAGTACCTCCATTCTTGAGCACAAGCAAATACCCGAAGGGGCAGAAACTGTTCCCAGGGAAACATTTACCATAAACCTGTAGGCTGGCAAGCCTCCACTTGCCTACATGTAATAAGACGGCACATTTTGAAAACTATAAACTTTTATATAATTTGAAGGACGCCTGGTGCTTGTTACCACGTGACCACTTACTTCATAAACAAATGGTTCGACATCCCTATAAGGGATCCCACTCATGACATCGCTTTCCCCATAAAACCTTGAGACATTAGGAATCGTTTCATACATGTGGACAACTACAAGATCTTTTCAGCAAGGCTGTCTTTAGTTGTACCACATCGGCTGTGTATCAGGGTCATCAAAACCTTGCTAATCTGTACACAAAGTTATGTTAATGTAGCAAGCATGACCCAGCTGGGGGGGGTGGATGGGAGCAGGCGTCATGGGCGGTAATGGCCTGCCAGCCTGAGCCTCGCCTAGGCAGTGATTGCTATTCGTCGCGAGGTGCATAATCTTTTTTTGTTTTCTTGGGAGATTGGCTCCACGCTATTGTGCAAACCCAATTTTCTGAGGAAAAGCAAAAAGATGGCTGCCGGCATTGAAAAAATTACTTCATCCCATTTCCATTAACGCGAGCGGGAGGAGCGTCGGGACCGGAGCATAAAACTCTGGTCCAGCAGGTAAGGGGGAGGTTATGTTGTGTTTTGAGGGTGGGAGGTTGGGGTGGCAATGGGAAGATGCTCCCTGTTGCCTCCACACATTATTTAAAAAAATGGCACTGCCTGGGGAAGGGCCTCAGGTGGCTACAAACAGCAGGCAGTACACTGTGTATTCTCAACTGCTGTTCCAGCCACCTGAGTGGCTAAGCACCCTTCCCCAGGTGTTTCTTTTGTGCCAGTCATGACTGTAGTTTCAAAATGTGTATGCTTGCCAGAGAGCCGACTTATTCTGCCCCCTGCTAGGAGTATTTAGACCTTAGTCTGTAAAAGAAAAAGGAGTAGGATAAAACTAAGAGAAGGGGAACAGTGCGATAAGTGCTACAGACAAAAGGGGGGAGACATGAAGCAGCTTGAATTAAGTTTTGCGGTAGCATGGGTGCATACGTCCTGTTAGACCGTAGAAATTATAATGTGGAAAAGATGGGGTCATTCTAGTTTGTATCAGGCAAACTGGGAGTGTTAGAAGGCAGATTTAAAGAATTTGATTGATTAGTGTGCCATGTAATATATGGACATAAGTTGTTCTTGGCCAAGCCTAGAAGATTTAGAGTCTTACTTGATGGGTCTACCATTAACATTTTCCACAGGTCATGCTCCAGAATATCTATATGAGGTGAAATATGGTATGTTTTCTCAAACTCCTCAGATTCCCTAAAGGAATATTGTTTGTTGGAATCGTTTGATCACATTGATTTTGAGGATCTTTCCTCGTCAGTAGTGGCTACTTTTTGACATTAAAAAAAGGATTTGAGGTGTGCATTTTGGAAAGAATGTTTTGCAAGTAATCCAATGTGAAACATCTTTTATGCAATGTGTTGTCTGCGTTAAGGACCGGGACTGCCCAGTGGAACCAGAAGAGGCTAGTCCTGGGAATTTGGATGAGAAGGGGGCCAGCACACTGGGAAGTGAAGGGGAGAGAGTGGGGACGTAGTGGGGTGTCCGCATTGTCCCACAGATAAGCAGTCAACGGGCGTGGTGGTGGAGACAGCTACGTGCAAATATATTCTATAACTCACGTTGCACAAGTCTCGGCGCAACAGTATTTGTGAATTGGATTCATTTCCCAAAGATCACGTAGGACCAGAATATTAACTTAGAGTTTGATGTGCTATTTATGTTATGTTACATTACTCAGCTTTTAATGTGAGTTTTGAACAACTCTGAATCACACTTATAAGGTGTCATTCCTCATCGTTCTACTTTGCTGACAGTGAGGGATTCCTTTTGGACCTCTCCAACGTCGTCCCCCAGAATATTCTGCGTTATTTTGTGTTACTCCACTTTTGTGCCAATGTTGAACTCCCTTCAAATCGCACTTTTAAAGCTAGCCTTCCTTATCTGTGTACTTTGGTGAAAGTGAGGGACTACATTTTGGCATTCTACAATAGTTTTGCAACCTATTTGTTACGTCATTCGCCAAATCCCACTTTTAAGATGAGTCCTCATCAGTATCTTTTTTAGGTATAGTGACCTTCCACCATAGATGTGTGAGACTTCATATTCTAACTTCATATTCCTTGTCCCCTTTCTATGCGTTACATGGACGAAGCACACAAAGGATAACATCCTCGTACTCCCCTACAGAGTGTAGCCCTAGAAACTAGGTGTCAAACTATTCTTTCAGGGGAGCCCGCAGCTTGGTGTTCGCAGCAAAACATGTATTGACTGCGCATTTAGTCACACACTAACCTGAATACATGCAAGACATTCCATTGTGACAACTTGACCCATCTATTCTGGTTTAACCTAGGGACCTTATATGGTGCATACTATCTTGGTTTACATATGCAGCTCTCCATCCAAGAACCTCGACTCACCTCCAACATAGAATGGGTCATTCATGTTGGTACATATATTTATGGGAAAAAAATAAAGGGAATAGAGAGTATGGTTGTGTCTGCCATTCTTAGCCCATACCTGGGACTGTTCACCCCTGCTGTCTGTAGCGGTCTGCCCACTAACCCACAAAACTGACTAGCTTCAGGCAGTATGGATTTTGTTAAACATTCACTGTCAGTGACTAAACCCCTTCTTCTCTACCTCATTCCTTCAATATTTAAGAAAGCATTTTCTGTCTGAAATTAAGGCAGTCCTCACCGGCTATCAGTGTCCAAAGCTCCTCAGGGGCTATGCCCTGCCTAACGTAGTGACACTGCAGCTCGTGTAAGAAGGAACCATGACAGTACTATGCCAGTAGTTGTATTGGGGGGTGGGTGGGCTTGTCCTCCCATAACTTAATGAGGCGCTGCCCCAGGAGTTAAGGATTTTGGAACTCCTGGACCAGCTAATCTCCTCGTTCCGGGACATAATCATTGGACTCAATTACACAAACATCTTTTCTTTTCTTCCATTTACTACTTTTACCGGGACAAAGGTCTGCCTGAACCAACTAAGTTCCAGCACTCTGAACGGTCTCGACATCTGTTTTGTCAGCCTGTGATCTCCCAGATAACCGTATACCTGGTGCTGCTTTCTTTGCATGGGGAAACACTATATACTTCAGTTGCCTCAGCTGACAAAGGAAACAGACCCTGGGGCATAATATCACTGTACATCATGAAAAACAAAAAGATGAACACTGCATGCCAGGAAACATCCTCAAGAAGAAAGCACATGAAAGACAGAGATAATGTTTCTGCTCCTAGGCCCAATATAAATAGGAGGCTAGGTCTCTTTCAAGTAGTGGTGTCTTCTGTAAAATTAACATTCATCTGCCCTCTTTTTTAAAAATGTGTGACAATGTTAGTTTTCATTTGCCTGTTCTATTCAGTCCATTAACATTCCAAGGCCACAAAGGTGTTACTATGAAATGATTTAATATGATGTGGTATTTATAATGCGCCTGTACACAAGTGTTTCTTGTGTACAGGATTGTTATAGTCATCATCCTTTCTATCTATGTTAAATGAGTATATACGAATCGAATCCATCAAATTGGGAAATCTCCAGCCTCCGCAATTTGAGGCAAGCCTGATTGCTACAAACATGCATGCTTAACAATGCCCCCTCTACCGGCTCCTGCCCCTTGCTCCCGCTGCCCTAGATCAGTTCATTTCACACCAGCACTCGCTGTCAGCTTGCAAAGCCTTACATCCTCCGGCCTGCCCCCTTGCAGATCATTTTCCCTACTGCAACCCTTTTGCCTGGCATGACTCTTCTAATCGCACCTTTTAAAATGGTCAACCAAAGCAGACAACTTGAGGGTTCCCCATAATGTTATCTATACGTCCCTCTCCCACTTTTAGGAAAGATTGATCTTTTGGCAACATTCCCTCCATAGTTGTATAGACCCCCAAACCTTTTGAACCTGTCCTGACATTTTACAGGGAAGTGAAGCCTTCAACTTAATTTTCCTGGCCTTTTTGCTCATGTGTTATAGGGAAATAGATCAGACCTTCAGACTATCAGTAATACAAAACAATGTCTTTTACACTGGCATTATTGGTTACTTTTATATGTGCCTAAAGTCAAGCTGGTGGTAGCAAACATATTTTTACCATGTTTGTGTTATTTTTAGTGTGCACATTCACGTTTACCGCGTATGGCTACTAAACGTGGCTAGAACCCTAAAACGGCCACAACACAAGATTTTTGCTTGTTCTTTGGTCATATTGTTGTTTGACCTTCTTCCTGCCTTACCAGGACATAAAATCCCATATAAGTTCATGAACCGAACCAGGAAATATACAGCTTTCACATGGCTCGTGAGGCCTGTGTTGTGGCTCATGAAGTGGGTGGCTGTCTGGTCCCACTCCACATCTCTGGGGCCAGTGAGTCTAGGTTGCAGGGCATGAGTGAAACCAATAGGTTTCCCTGATTGGACAAGTACGGGCTGTTTGAATGGTGCAGATCCTTACCATTGGTGGGCTTGGACTTGCTTCCAGGCTGGATTTTGGATAAGGAGCCTCCTCCTGCAGCCATTCCTTCAGATCAGCATTGGAGTCAAGAATCCCTCATAGAACAGCCAACTGAAGATCCGAATAAGACTCCTGTAGAGGCACAGCACCACTTCCTGAGTCTGGCCCGGTGAAGCCCTGTTGGACTACCTGATGCGAAGGCTCTGTGCGATGCTTCAAACCCTGGACTAGTGGGACCAACCCAGTCTTGGCGTGTTCTCGAGGATCCAGCTGTCTGACCCCTTGGAACTGTCCAAGGACCACCCGGTGGACTGACCAGCTCTCCAGTGGACTACCTCACTAGCACCGTCGCTGTTATGAGTTTGCAGCTGGAACTTTGGTGGCCACCAGCTTGTGGTATATGTGGCCTTACTGCCGAATGTAAGCCTCCCAGCTTCAAGGGACCCTGCTCTGGAAGGACTTCAACCGTGACTGGAAGGACACCTTCTGACTGAGTGCGTTGGCCCTCACTGGAAATTGCCTTCCCCCATCCTGTGAAGTGTTTTCTAGAGGTCTGCATCAGTGCTTTCTTAATTTCTCCATCAACAAGGCTTGCACTCCGCTCATGGACCCGAACGGAAGAGTCCTTGCACCTTCAGCTTCTGGGGCCCCTCACCCGAACCAACTTCCAGAGCGCGCCTCCCTCCTCCCCCGTGTCGACTCAGTTATCTGGGAAAGTCTGAGTCGAGGGTCAGGAGTGCAAGGTAGGGGGGAGAAAGGCAAAGCATTCGTCTCCCTCTGTCCTCCATGGGATAACATTGGAAACAAGTCTTTGTACCATTCCATTCTACTGTTTTTGGTTGTCGCACATGAGCCATAAAACCTGAAAGATCAGAACCCGCTTTACATACCAGTAACTTTGTTGCATCTCCAACACAACTACTGTACCTGCATAAGATTCTGGAGAGAAGCATTGTGACGTTAAATCACAAGGCATCACTCTTCATAGTGGTTGGACTGGGAAGCTATTGGACTGCTGAAGCTAGGGAATATTTCTTGTGACTTGGTTCCATCATTAAATGTATTTTAAGAACCCATGGTGACTGTATATATGTTTATTATTAAGTGTTGTGCGATAGTATCACCTACTTGTTTAATTTCTTTAGTGTGTGTTTTAGGCCTAGAATAAATACTGTATTTTAATCCACTCCTGTCTAAATTGAATTTTTGTGGGCTTCACTGTATGGACTCATTGTGGACCTGGGACCTCCAATCATACTCTCTTGAGAATAGCCTTGACTGCTGTCCATTGCTACCTTAATTGGGTTTTGGCTTACCTCTCAGAGTTCCACTGTGCACTAGAACTAGGGTGGCCTCCTCAACCCTTTCCACCAAGCCAGATTCTAGAAATCCATTCGAACACCCACCTACTACAAAATTCCTCAAAGTGAAATTGTGTTATCTGAATCAGTCTCGCTAACAAATGGTATTAAACTGATGTAGTTACTCTGTTGCAAGACACCTACTCACTCAACTCCCGTGTTACTTGCATTCATTTACAGCTTTACAGCAAGTTATTTGCTTGTCCTTTGTTTTGAACTACCACCCTGAGAGAACAAACAGTAAGAGCCAGTGTTGTAGAAAGGTGGTGCACTCTGCTATTGAGGGAAAATGCACGACTGCAGGTCTTACTTTCTCTGTAAGAAGCTCATAAATATGCAAGCCTACAAGAGAGAATTGTTTTCAGCATACTTTGTTTGCTTTTCATCTGAGGCACTTAATCTCTGCAAATTTCTGAACCAAATGGTTGATTACATCTTAGCTGTGCAGAAAGATGTTATGTACTCGAACATATTGCTATTGTTTTAAGCACACTGTAATTACTACACTGTGCCATCTGCTTCGCCATGCGAGAAAAGCTCTTAGTGTTCAATATGTTGGTGCTGCCAAGTTTGCATTTTATGATTTCAACTCTGGAATCATTTGGCAGAGTGTCTGTCTGCCTCCCTATGGGGATAGCTGTGCAATTATTTTGCTGTTTTGTAGGCACTTCAAATGGTACATCCATTTGCATAGTTCTCTCTCATACACTACACTATAGCGTTATCAATTTAAGATTATTTACAGTTTGTGAAAGAATGTATACATTTGGTGTATTGTTTTGTAAGGCACCATATTGCCCAGGTTGTTTCCAAAGATCACTAGTGGTTGGGTAAGGAGGAGTGAAAATTCGGAGTGGATGAACTGGGAAGGTGGAAAAGGGGGTTGGGGTTAGTGCATATTCCCATCTCAGTAGAGATGCCGTACAAAGAGGTAGTGCAGTATGTACTTGTGGTACAATGAAAGGAATTCACAATGCAGTAGTTCACTAGAAGGAGCTTGTTTAAATCCAGGTGAAGTGTTTGCTATTTGAGTTTTGAGTATCTGTGAGAGGGAGGAAAGTGGTTCAGCAGTAGTTGCTTTTGCTGATGGGGGGGTGGGAGGGGGAGGTTATGGTTTGCTTGATGTTGAAGGGGAAGCTTTCTTGCCAACCCATTACTATCATTTTGTTGACATGGTGTAGTTCGAAAGCATTGGATCTTTCATAGATTCGCATGCTGTGAATATTCCCCGTCCTCAGGCTAGGAATCCTTGGTAACATAGAGCAGTTTAAACTTAAACTGAAAACCTTCAGTCACATTTGTGCTCTAGCGCAGTCATTTTGGGTCACAGCCAATAGGAGCGCCTCCCTTAACTGCTCCCCTGTCGATCCTCTTCAGATATTTTTTTACTGCACAGATGCTTCACTGGGGGGCTGGGGCGCCCACTGCCAAGACCAACATACCAGGGGCCTTTGGTCACAGGAGGAAAAGAGCCAGCACATCAACCTACTGGAGTGACGAGCAGTTTGTTTGGGCCCTGAAGTTTTTTTCCCCCTCCTGAGGGGAAAAATGGTACAGATTCACACTGACAACACAACATCGATGTTTTATGTTCGCAACTGAGGGGGAACAAGGTCCCCACAGCTTCAAACCCTGTGGCATGCGGCTCTACAGAAGGGCATGTTTCTCATTCCCCTTCATCTACCGGGGATTCAGAACACTTTGGCGGACTCCCTCAGCAGGGAGTTACGCTCTTGCCACGAGTGGGAACTGCATGACGACGAGCTTCACTTGTTTCAAACGTGGGGCACCCTGGAGATCGACCACTTTGCCACCCACAGCAACAGTCGTGCAAGACCTTTCCCAGTCGCTATTCTTAAATCCCATCCCCTGTCCTCCATACTGCCTGGGCGTCCCTCCCTAAGGATGGGAGACGGAACCTTTTTCACCAGAAAAAACCTGCCTCCCCTTTAAATTTAGAGGCACGCTGGGGTGCGGCCCTGGGAGCATGCGCTGCCCTGACTCCGCCCTCCATTCCTATGGTGCCTCCAATCCTACACACCTTCAGACTGTATCGGTGCAGACTCATATTAGTAGCCCCTGCGTGCCTGAGACAGTTTTGGTACTGCACTCAGACCTCCTCCCCATCAACAACATGGATCCAGCTGCGCCCACACCATTCGCTTCTATCCAGGAATCGGGGAGCGGTGCTGCACTACGACCTGGTCTCTCTCAATCGGATGGCCTGGCACCCGTGTTCCTAGAGTTCGGGGCTCTGTCCCTTCCACCAGATGGCCAGGCGATCCTGGTCCAGGGATGGAGCTCCGTCCACCTAGAAATGCTACAAGAGCAAGTGGAAACATTTTCAAGTATAGTACAAAAACCAACAACTGCGACCTCAGACCATTCGACCCGACCAGAGATCTGTTGCCATATCTGTTGTCCTTGGCTGATTCTGGTTTAACGCATTCTTCCATTAAGGTGTACCTAGCTGCGATCTCCAGCTACAACCGCACAGTAGTGGTGCCATCCCGGTGGTCTCGCCGGCTGGTGAAGGAGTTTTGCGTGGGCTGTTCCGATCTTTTTCACCTGTCGTCGCCCAGCGGCAGCATGGGAGCTTAATGTGCTACTTGCAAGACTCATGAAGCCACTGTTTGAGCCCATGCAACAAGCATCTATTGAACATCTTCCCTGGAAAACTGCGTTCTTGGTGGACATAAATTCAGCCATACGAGTGGGGGAAATCCAGACATTTTCTGTAAAACCACTCTATTTGATGTTTCACAAGGACAAGTCTGTTCTATTTATCAACTCTGTTTGTGCGAAGGTGCCATCTGCTTTCCATCAAAATCAGCAGGTGGTTCTGCCTGTATTCTTTGGCACACCAACGTCTCTGGCGGCGCGAACACTGCACATGCTGGATGTGGTGCACACCCTCCAGTACTGTGTGGCACGTACTAAATCAGTCCGTACAACGGATCAGCTGTTTGTTTCATTTGGACCTTCTGGGGCTGGAAAGGCTCTCTAAAAGTCCTCCATTGCAAGATGGATTGCTGCCTGCATGTCATTCTGCCATCAGCAAGCCGGCAGACCGTTTCCCGGCAGGCCCCGAGCTCACTCTATCAGAGCAGTAGCTGCAACCACTTCTTTCCTCTCTGGAATTCCGCGGCATGACATATGCTGTGCAGCTACCTGGAGATTGGTGCATACATTCACCAGGTTCTACTGTGTCGACAGACATTCCGCAGAAGAGTGCAAAGTCGGCCAGCCGCTTCTGCAGCCTTTTTACGTGAGGTGGGCTAGTCTCCAGTGGTAAGTTATGCTGGGAGCTTGCCTCGCCCCATGGGTATTGCAATACTGCTTTGTAATCTATTCACAGCATGTGACTCTATGAAAGATCCAATGCTGGAGAAGGAATAAGTTACCTGTAACTCGGATTCTCCAGAGTTGGTATCTTTCATGGATTCACATGCAACCCTCACACCTACCTCGCATGGCTTGTCTTTTGGCTCTTACTGCCACTCTTGTGCGCTGCCAAATCTAAAGATGTCTGACAGGGGAGGAGTTAAGGGAGGTGTTCTTATTGGCTGTGGGAAGCATGTCCCAAAATGACTGTGATAGAGCACAAAAGTAACTGAAAGTTTTCAGTTTAAAGTGCTCTGTTACCATGGTTTACCAAAGATACCGATGCTGGAGAACTGGATTTAGAGGTAAGTAACTTATTCCTTCTTTAATATGTGTTTTTGAGGCTGTTGTTCCGAAGTATTGAAAATGTTGTGGGAAGTGATCTTTCTCAACCACTTTTTGTTTTTTTTATTTTGCGGCTGTCAATATGTTTTCAATAGACCCAAGTGACTTGCTTGGTGGTTGAGGCTTTGGAAATGTGTTGCGATATTTAGGGCAATTGGCTGTGAGCTTTCTATGCACATTAATTGAAGGGTGACTTTAGAGATTGTGAGCCATTTAAGGGCTTTCAGGCAAAGAAAAGTATTGCACTAAAGTCTTGTCTGTTCAAACCTTTAACGGTAAAGTTGGAGTTGTTACGCTTGCAGATGACAGGTGTGCATTTGCTGACAATGTGGCTCTATTTTGTTTTTATGTAGCAAGTGCTTTCTAGCGTGTCCCACCTCCATGAACTTCTCAGCACTTTGCAGGTATGTTTAAGATCTAGTTATTCCAAGATATCATTATAAAGTTCTCTTATCAGGTTTTAAGTTGTACGCGATACACAAATTGACGATTAATTCTGTAAAGTGGTATATGTACTAAGAAGGAAGCAAGACTGTTGTATGGCATGTAGTCTTATGTGGGCCATTGAACATGTCTGTCATTGAATTCAAAATAATCAAACTTCGCTCGTTGCTTTCTACACAAACTTCACACATTGCATTTGGAAACCGATGGGATAAAGGTGGGTTTGCTGGACCACACCTTTGAAACGCCAAGACCTGCTGTTGTGAGAAGAGCATAATATTTTTGTTTTAAAGTATCTCAGTGGTCCTGTAAAACATGCAATGCAAAGTGAATGTAACGGCCTATATTTATTATTGCAAAGTATATTTCAGGGAGTATTCACTACATAAAAAAAGATGTCTTCAAACCTGAAAGATTCCATCCCTGCCCCTTAATCATGTGAGGTACCCCTACTGTGGCATAAAGCACTGTGCAGTCAACTAAGTGTATTATAAAGTAATGGCAACAATAAAAGCATAGCAATATAACGTGACAGAAGGGTGCTAGAATGTCATTTTATACAGAAATACAGTCATAGGGCCCGTCTCACTCTTACCTACCCATCCCACCTCGACCTTTCACACAGTCCAATGAACACAGCCTGCACAGGTAGCCCAGGCTATTCTTTCTCTCTACTGTTGACTGACTAATAGTGAAGACTTTTTTCCACTACGTTCAACACTTTATTTCTATCCAATATGAACATTTCTACTGCATTAACTTGAGGTTAGACAAGTTAAGTGTTAAATGTTCTTCGACATATTTGCATGTCACCACATGTTATGCAGTGTGTGTTCTGCATGTAAAGTATAGCAGAGCCCGGAACTGTGGTCAGTTGCCCTTAGGGTTGATGGACCAATTTATAATAGCCCTTTACTGTTCCATGATGCAACCCACTAAATATGTCTGAATCCCATGGAAAATTCAGTCCAGCTGTCACATAGGCACGGACATAGCCGTCCTTTCTGTTCCTGAAAACTACAGTGCAAGGTCAGTGTATAATGTCTCTAAAGTAGTCATGTCTGCCAGTAATGGACCAGTCGCTTACATTCTAAATACTATTCACATGCACTGAAATGCTATTTTATTTTCTTGTTTGTTGAGAATACGATCCCTGAAGGCCCCTCCCACCACCCACCCTAAGTGCTTTAAGGCCATAACAATGGAATTGGCGGTGATGCAAACATCAAGTACTGTAACATATAAACAAGTTACCAGACACTATGTTTGGATGATTAATGGAATAGTATGTTGAATAGCTATGTGTGTATATATTTCCGTAAAAATGTTTGTCCTCTTCTAACTTAATCTATACATTTGTCTTTTATTCTATGGATTAGGCGGTAGTGATGCAACAGGATACTTACATAGAAGATCAGAAATTGGTATTAAATGAGAAAACCATTTCAAGAACTTTATCAAAGCCAAATTCTTTGATTGAGCAAGAAAAACAGCGCAGTTTAGAAAAACAGCGGCAAGAGCTGGCAAACCTCCAGAAGCAGCAAGCCCAACACCTAGACGAGAAACGCAAGAGAGAAAGAGAATGGGATGCAAGGGAGAAAGAACTGGCCGAGCGGGAGTCCCGACTTGCACAGAAAGAGGAGCAGGCTCACAAGGGCCTGCAGGAACTCGAGAAAGAGAAGGAGGATCTCCAAGCCAAGAAAGAAGAGTATCAGCGAGATTTGGAGCGTCTTAGAGCTGCCCAGAAGCAGCTTGAAAAAGAAACCGAACAGCTAAAGCGAGATATGGAGCAGGTAAAGTAACATGAAATTATCTAGTAGCTGCTTAAGTCACGTCTTACTTTCACCAGTTGTTTGTATTTACCATTGTTCTTTCCTATTAATTAAACTAATCTTGTTTGGAAGCCAAGGCTTCTTTTGAACCCAAAAAAAACACACACCATTTCACTTCATACATTAGGACAGTCTGAAATAAGTAATTCTCATACTGCCGAAATTCTAGAAACCAATTTCTTTTAAGCAGCACAATTCCACACCTCCAGTCCAGTGACCACCAAAGGATCCAAGATTTGCTAGGATTCTGGCATATAAGCCTTTAAAATGTCTGAAGTGCAAAGCTAATTTAGCCAGAGTTTATGAATCAATCTGCCTACTCAAAATGCCCCACCTGGAAACCACCAACAGCAGTCCTTTATTCTATATTGAAGGATGCTAACGACTCCCAAACTAGGTTGCTAATATATCAGTCTTATAGTCACTTTTTGAGCTAAAAAAACACTGCACTCATTTTCACCAAAACAAGTTAAATGTTCATTTTTGACCAGACAAAACTACTAATACATTATTAATCCGCCATCTGGTTTTGGGCTTTGAGAGCAAAATGTCTGTATGGCAGTCTGAATAGGAATTTTATAGTGAAGTGGCAGAAACAAAATGTTGCCCTCCCCACCAGTTTCCAACATCACAAAACAAGTCACACAAACAAGTCAGTATCTTGAACATTTTCTGCAAGTTCTATGCACATTTGCCTACGATGCCAAACTGATTACCCTTCCAAAATTGACTTCTTAATAGGAACGTCAACTTAATAAAAACTGCCGAAGTAATGTAACAGTATATGCAGCACATAGCCATGGCTTAATCATGGTATAGGTAATGGAGGAAGGACTAGACTGGCACACAACACAAACTATCAATCAGATCATTAAAAAGGTCCATGATAGATAAAAAAAAATGAAAGCTCTTGCTCGCCTTCATATATATTACTCATCTCGGGTGGATAGCTCAGGGGCAATGTGCTCGCCTTGGAAGCAAGACGACATGGAGCAACACAGGTTCGATCCCCAAGTCCGCACTTAGAAACCTCTGGGTATTAAGCGCGTTATAAATAACCTATCATATCATACCATATATCTTAAAATCACTCATTATGAAACCGGTTTTGACCAAACGAAAGACCCATGCTGGCCCAGCAAATGCTCTGCTTTTTGCCTCTGTTTGAATAAAGATAATTGAGTGACGGTGTAATATAATGAATTCTTTATTTAATCCAAGTTTACTATCATACTCTTACGTCCTGTCCCCTTTCCTCCATACTGTATGGGCGTCCCTCGCGAGGTACGGAAGACGGAACCATTTTCACCAGAAATATCTTCTTCCCCCTTAAATTTAGAAGCACGCAGTGGTGAGGCCCCGGGAGCATGCTCTCACCTGACTCCACCCACTGGCACCACTCCTCAGTCCCCTTTTCCATGTCAACAGGCCGAATTCACCAGCGCTCCTGGGTTTGTCTTCGGCCATGTAATTCAATGCGCTCTTTCCCAGATATTCTTCTATATTTTTCTCTTCAATTAAGTACTTGGTCCACCGGCCACACCCTCCTCCCTTGCGCATTTCGACTCCAGCGGGCTTTAGCAGGTGTCCAGCATGCGAGGGGCTCTTCCCTACTTTTGACCCCCATGCCCTTTGCCTCTGTTGCTTTGGCCCTGACCACGGCTGAGAAGATTGTTCCGCGAGCAACGCACTGACTCCATGTCCATATAGGTGGAGGGAGCTCTTCCAGAAGTCACCTCCGGAGGACCTAAAGGACTTTGTCAAATATTGCCCGAGGCCAAAGGAGAGACCTCTATTTACCATTGCACCCTGCAAAGGAGACTCCTTCCCAAAGAAGCGCTCGACCGGGAGGAACCTTTTGGGTTCTAGCATCAGCATACGTACCAAGGCTAGCCCAGCTACCGCCCGAGCGGTCTCCGGATCCTTCAGGTGTCAGTGCTGAGGGACTGCAAGGTTCTTTTGCCTGGGTTACTCCCAAGGGGCAACGCCCTAGTACCAGCATCATGTTCGAGGGGGCGCCTTCATGCAGTACTACCGGCAGCTCTGCCAAGGGTAATACGCCTTCCCAGTAACGGCCTAAGGTGCGGGATAGGCCTTCTGTTCCAACACCAAGCGTCTTGGACGGGACTGCTTCCAACGAGCCAGCACCATGACTTTGGCACATGGCACACAGCTCGATAAAATGGCGGCCGCGCCAGACAAGATGGCCGCTCTTCCGATACCACCTCTGGCAGAGCGGGTGGAGGAACGAGTCACAGGGTGGGACTGGTGTCAACCAGGTGCGTGGCCTACACTTTATCCATAAGCAGCTCGGGGGAGTTTTCCCCTGCACCCCAGGCAGAGTGTGCTCCTGCCCCAGCCGCTGTTAGCCACTCCGTCAATATCACCTGCCACCTCTACAGCCTCTGAAGACAGGTTCTTCGGAAGGTTTCTAGGTCTGATGCGAACTCCCCAGATGGCGGTCATCCTCCTGGATGCCATCAGGGACATGCTCCCCCAGGTCACCCCACCGGCACCCATAGTCATTCCTCCTATGGCTCCGGTGCCACAGGCCCCATCGCACCCACCGCTGCCCCAGCAGGCTCCTCTGTTTCCAGCTTCCCTGCCTCCCACAGTACAGGCGGTTCCACACCAGCCTCTGCATCAGCCACTGGCTCCGGTCTCCACACCTCCGCCCATGGTGCCCAGCACTCCTCCACCAGTCCCGGACCCTCTGAGCACTCTGGTGGTGTCAGGTTTCCTTTATTTTCCTCAGGTTTCCTTTTATTTTCCTTTATTTATTTCCCTTTATTTGAGGATTGTAGATTATGTGTCTGTGGGTTGGAAGTTTTCTACTTTGGTTGGTTTGGCCTTAACTTCTCAATACAGAATCCTGGTTCTGGTCCAAGGCAAGATGGAGTTTCCCAATAGAAGCTGTGATTGGCTAGAGAGGACAGCAGGACAACAATGAACATTCTAAACTGTCACTCTCTGCCTTTCGTCGTCGTAACCCCAGCTGAGAGGACGTGTTAGTAGCTGCTCCTGCAGAAGTCTTGGGCCTAGTGGATTTGAACTTACAAATCGAGTGGCTACTCTTTTGGGGATTTTCAGGAGATGTATCTAGGTTGACAGGAGAGTTTCAGAAGTTCCATGAAAACCATTCTAAAGTTAAGTGACTTTCATTTGGATATGTAAATCTGTTTCTCAGATTTTCTTCGTGACATTTTAAGAAAGAAAAAGTAATTTCAAGTGTAGAACTGTAATGTTCTGTTTAAAAAGGGTGTGTGACTTTTAACTTTCATTTGGAAGTAAGCGTGAGCTTGGTTACGTATTAATCATCTTGCGTACGATTGGATTCCTGCGAGTGTCAGAACTCTTAACTGGTGCACGTGGAGTAACTGTCGCGTGTGCTCTTCAGCGCGTGAAAATTTTAGCGCGTGTGCGCGACGAAAGACTGCTACGTGAATTCTTCAGCGCGTGTGTTCTTAGCCCGTGTGCGCGACGAAAGACTGCTAGATGAATTCTTCAGCGCGTGTGTTCCTAGCGCGCGTGTGCGACAAAAGACTGCTATGTGAATTCTTCAGCGCGTGTGTTCTTAGCGCGTGTGCGCGACAAAAGACTACTATGTGAATTCCTCAGCGCGTGTGTTCTTCAGCGCGTGCGGTCTTCAGCGTGTGTGTTCTTCAACGCGTGTGCTTCAACGTGTGTGTATTTTTTGTGCGTGTGCGCGGAAAAGTTTCTACGGGTTTTTTGATCAAGTGTGCGCCTTCTTCAAGAGACAATTTACTTTATTATCGCATGTGCTGGTTTTAAAATTCAATTGAAAAGAATGAAGAACAGAATTCTTTTAAGCCTATCATAACTGGAACAATATACAGTTTTAATGGCAAAGGTCAAGGCTCATAAGATTTCTTAATACAAAGGAGTTGCTGTCTACTTCAAGAATCTCAAGAATAGAGGTAGAAAGATATTTTCAGCAATTTCTTCAATCTTCTCTAAGATACTTAAAGAGAAGAACCAGGTAGGACTCTTTACATTTTAGTTAAGGATATAGAGTTTTCAAAACCTAAGGTTAAGTAAGTGATATGAGGATTTGTGTTTGTTTATGTATTCACTGCAGGTTCAGCATCAGCTAATCTAGATGTCGCCAACCTGGTGTTTCTTAGGTTATCCACTTCCCCCTTTCCCTTTGGGGTGTAGTTAATAGAGCCGAGTATAATCTGGTTCTGAGGATTACATTTCAGGGGGATTGTTGGGGGTTCAGCAGCTTCCGCGGACACAGGATTTCTCTCAGCCTGACAGGTGGACACTGACGAGGAGCAGGGCCCCGACACGCCATCCTCAGCCAGGGCCTTCCATGAACGCCTTGCAGGTTTGGCAGAATATTTGGGCCTTTCTCAGCCCGAGGTCGAGCAGGCCGAGGAGGGGGTCTTGGCAGACGTCCTCACCCTAAGACCCCCTACATAAACGGGGATCCTGATGCAGAAGGACGTAGTTGCCCTGGCCAAGAAGGAGGACTTGGTCCAACGTACCAGTCGACGCCTCAACGCCAAGTATAGGCAGATGGAGGGGGATACACTTTTGCTTTCGGCGGATCCTCAACCGCACTCTTCCGTGATTGCTGCTGCTTCACTCTGTTCCAAGCCTCAGTCATCCTCGGCCACCTCGTCCTCAAAGCTGTTAAGCAAGGAGGCGTACGGAAAAAAGCTGTACCCCACTGCCTCCTTACACCTGCGTCAAGCCAACGCGGATGCCATTCCTCCCAGAACTTCCGGCACCGAGCCAAGCGCGCTTCAAGGTGGCCCTAGGAGAAGCCAATCTGGTAGCGCAGGACATCATGGAGTCCACCGTGGCCCACATCGATACCTCTGGCTGGGCCATCTGCATTGCCACAGACATGAGAAGGACGGCCTGGCTCCGGGCTACTAAGTTTAATCCTGATGTCCAGGAATGCATATTGGACCTTCCATTCGAGGGTTGTGACCTCTTCCACTCCACCACGGATGTGGAATTAGATGAAAAAAATAGCTTGCAAACCGTGAAGTCTTCATCTATTCTTACGAAGGCCAGATCCAAGGCCTACACCCAGTCGCAGCAACGCTCCGACAAGGGCGGGCGTTTGGCGGGTTCTGAGGCTTCCAAGAATGGGGATCCAGGCAACCTGACGGTTCTCAGAGTAAGCACCGGAGGAAACAACAAAAGGGAGGCAAAGGTTTTTGCCAATCCCGCCCTCCGCAACAGCCTCAGAGGGAAAGAAGGCATGACGCACCCTTTTCGGGTCCACGTTGGAGGGCAGGCTTGTCTTTCACGTGCAATTGTTTGCGCCAGAATTATTCGGCCCCCTTGCATCCTCTCCGTAGTCTCCATGGGGTACCGCCTACCTGTACCTTCCTCTCCACCCTCCTCTCCCACAGATTGGGATACAACTCTGCTGGCGGAGATCCAGTCACTCGTCGAGCGCCAGGCAGTGGAAGAAGTCCCAGCCTCCCAGCCAGTATTAGACTTTTTTTCCAGGATTTTCGCCATACATAAGAACCAGGCTGGCCTGAGAGTTGTGTTGGACCTTTCTACCCTCAATCTCTCCCTCTGCAAAAATTCAAGATGGTTACGCCAACTCTTATTGCGGAAACACTGGACAGGGAGACTGGATGTGCTCCCTGGATCTGAAGGACGCTTATCTACTCGTCCCGATTTGGTAGCCGCATAGTTCCTTACTGCGCTTCAGGATCATGGGTTGCCATTTCCAATGCAAGGTGCACCCTTTGGCCTCATCTCGGCGCCCATGGTATTTACCGGGTTAATGAATGCAGGGCCGCCCTTCTCAGGGCCCAAGGCCACCATGTCTACCCATACCTAGACAACTATCTCGTGCGAGCCACCTCTCCAGAAGCGGTTCACCATGCCGCCTACGCACTGATGAACACGCTCCATGACCTGGGGTTCACTATCAATCTCAAGAAGTCTTAGCTGCAGCCCACGCAGAGCCTGACCTCCTTCTGCCTCATCTGGGACACAAGCTTCGTGAGAGTCTTTCCTCGGAGGACAAGATTGCAGCCATCCGGAGAGCCCCAGCTCACTTCCTTTCCAGGCCAGTCACCTCGGCCTGGTAGTACCAACACCTATTGGATCTTATGGCAGCTGTCCTGTTGGCCGTACCATACCCAAGACTCAGGATGAGGAGATTATAGCTGCACTTTGCAGCCTCATGGAATCAGGAGAAGGGCTCCCAAGCGGAGCCAGTCAGCATTCCTCCCTTTCTCCACTCAGACCTCCAGTGGTGGTCCGCGGACTACAATCTATGGCAGGGCAAGCCCTTCCGACAGCGGCCCCTCAGGTCATAGTTAATATGGACTCTTCAGTAGAGGGCTGGGGAGCCACCCTGGACAACCACAGCTTCCATGGAGTCTGGACCCGGCAGGAGTCCCACTTCAATTGGCTAGAATTGAAGGCCAAATGGGTGGCTCTCAAGGCCTTTCTCCCTCTCATCGAGGGCAAGACAGTTCTTATCCAGACAGACCACTCCACCAGCATGTACTATGTCAACAAGCAGAGGGCTTCCAGATCCCCTCCGCTGTGCAACCTAGCAGTCGGCATGTGGGAATGGGCTCTGGAGAACAACATCTACCTCATGGCTGTCCACCTCCCGGGGGAATCCAACCTTGAAGCTGACAGGCTCAGTAGACTAGGGGCGGACAATTGCGAGTTGCAATTGAACAACCTAGTGCTGAAGGAGATCTTCCTCAGGTTGGGGGCAATCCCAGGTGGATCGGTTTGCCTCCTGGGACCATAGGAAATGGCAGCAGTTTGCTTCCTGGCAGGGCTCTGGCTGCCTGGGCGACGCATTCCAGATACAATGGAACAACATGACGGAATACGCCTTCCCGCCCACACCCCTGGTCCACAGGGTGATCTGCAAGATAAAGGAATCCTGTCACCTCAGCATCATTTTGATAGCTGCTTAGTGGCCGGCGAGACCGTGGTTCTCCGAGCAACTCCGCCTATCGGACAGACCACCCATTCATCTACTGCTGGGCCCAGCCCCTCTCCTGGCCCAGCACGGGGGCAAGGTACTCCACTCTGCTCCTCACAAACTAGCCCTCGCAGAGTGGTTCCTAAGCAGGTCACGCTGAAACACTTGAGCCTATCTCAGGCTAACCTAGAGATCATCCAGGGCGCTAGAAGCAAGGGTACTAGGAGCCAATATAAGAGTAAATAGTCTTGATTCTGTCATTCGCCCACTCTACGGAGATCGACCCTCTTAAGTGCACCTTGGACAACGTGCTCTCTTTTTTGGCACACCTTGCCCACTCTGGCATACATGCCGCACCTATCTGGCAGCCATAATAGGGGTTTACAGGAATTTGGAGGAGGGGCCTCTTCTCCTCCAACCCGGTGGTCAAGCGACATCTGGCAGACCTCCACAGGCTTTACTCGCATAAAGAAACCACACCCACACCTTAATGTGTTGGGTGCCTTGCCACACAAACCCTTTGAAACAATGGCGTCCGTGGATATCAGGATGGTCACCATAAAGACCGCTCTGCTCGTGGGCCTCACCTCTGCTTGCAGAGTCAGCGAGATCCAGGCTCTGGTGGCTTCAGAGCCCTACACCACCTTTCACACGGATAAGATCGTCCTGCAAATGCACCCAGATTTCCTTCCCAAGGTGAACTCCTCCTTCCATCTCAACAAGGAGATAGTCTTACACACTTTCATCACGACCAAAAGGACGAGCCTCTGAGGGTCTTGCACTGCCTGGATGTCAGACACGTGCTGAAATATTACCTGGACAGGACCAAGGTCTTCCGCAAGTCGGACGCCTTGTTTGTCACTTTCAGTGGGTCAAGGCCCGGTTATCAGGCCTCGAAGGCCTCCATAGCAAGATGGATGGTCGCGGCCATCAAGGAGGCCTATGAGGGGCAGCACAAACCAGTCCCAGCTAACTTGCATGCCCATGCGGTCAGAGCCAAGGCCACATGCATCGCGTTCCAACGGCATGTGCCGTGGCAGGTCCTCAGCAGGGTGGCTACCTGGGCCCACCCCTTAGGCTTTCTGTAAGCACTGTCTGGATGCTGCCTTTAGGTCAGACGGGGCATTCGGACAGGCGGTTCTAAGAAATCTGTTTTCTTAAGACGGGTCTCCTCTCCACCCTGGGGGTACATTCAGTTGTAATCGCCCATACAGTATGGAGGAAAGGGGGCGGTTCTAGTTACTCACCGTAGGGACTAACGTACTCTTAGTCCATAGTCCCCTTTCCTCCATACGTCCCACCAGCCTCCCCCCTGATAATACTGGTGTCATCAGGCAATGCTGAATATTGTCGATGCGTCAATGCGGACTGAGGAGTGGCGCCGGTGAGCGTAGTCAGGCGAGCGCATGCTCCCGGGACCGCGCCCCTGCGTGCCTCTAAATTTAAGGGGGAAGATGATTTTTCTGGCAAAGGGTTCTGTCTCCCGTCCCTCGTGAGAGATGCCCATACAGTATGGAGAAAAGGGCACTATGGACTTAAGAGTAAGTTAGTCACTACGGTGAGTAACTATACATTTCTTGTTTTTAAATACTCACTTAAAGGTAAAGCAAAAGAGGCATTGTACCGCTCAATAAATCATGAATCGATTGCCATTCATTTCATAACATTTTGCAGTGGAACTCTTCTGTTTTCCTGAATTGTCACAAGCAGATTATGCTAACACTGCTTATTGTGATTAAAACCTGTATGTACCGGTGACTAATTGCATGATGTTAATCAGCTGGTCCGTGATCGCTAGTGAGGTTTAACTAATGTCTGCCCTAAATGAACATTGCCTGCGGTCTAATTGTATTGGAGCATTCAAATAACCTGTTCTATGGAATTTCTTCCACTGAGGAGGGTCTACAACCACATTTTAGCTCATTGACCCATCACAGATCAGAAATATACATGTGTATATACTGGTTCCACCCACAAGAGCAATACAGCCACAACATGCTAGGCAGTTCCTCTCTCAGCAAGAGTACCATCAGCAAACCCCTGTAAGGTCCCACCTTACCTGGCCTGCAGAGATTGAAGATGTACCCAATGACCCCCACTGGACTGTACAGACGGAAGATTACACAAATCAACTTCAGACTGGACAGCCCTGGGGGGAAAGGGGAACTGGATAAAATAACAAACTTCCAGACCTCAGAACTACCCTCTGTCTCTGCTTACTAGGATCCGTTTCTGATTATCTGCTGATCTGTGGAAACACAAAAACAACTTTAATGACTGAACTGTTACCCTTGAGACCTTATTCTTCCTACTACTACATCTTCCTTTATCTGGGTGCTTCTGCTTACAGCTCAAAGGCAGCTTTCTTTAAGGTTTTCTCAGTAACAGTCTCTGGAAATCTAAGATATGCTACAGTCTTCTGTCTTTCCCAAACAAGCCTTTTAGTTTTCAATAGAGTTTTTCTCCTTGCTACTGATGTCCAGAAATTGAGTAGTTTTGCAGGTAGTCTTTTTTAGTGCTAAAATGAAATAGTTCTTGAGATTGTCCACTCTCAAATGTTTTCAATCACTTTAATTAACATCCGTCTACTTACTTTTACTTTAAGGTCTTTTTTTCTTACTTGTTGGAGCTTTCTGTTCAAAACTATATACATAGCTGCCATTTCGTTCTCTTTTGGAGCCCTGTGCTCAACGTTATTTACATTAATTTGCTTTGCCCTCTTTTAAATCGGCACTCGCTATGCAAGCTGTTACTCCTGACAACTTTTGATTGTGTGTCACTGCGCTCCGTGCTGAATAACTTCTGTAGCCCTCGGCCTCCTACATCGCGCTCACCACGCTCCGTTTGTCCGGTCCTGAATCCTTGTCTGTAGGAGCTGCTGAGCCCCACACTCCCTCCAAGATATGTAGTCCCCTACTGAATGTTAACAGCAGAAGTCTCAACACCCCTGAGCGAAAGGGGAAGTGGATTAAATAAAAAAGGACACAGGTCACTATCTTCTCCAACTAGCTGAGTACCTACAGAGGATGAAAAAAGTAAAGATATTATTTCCTTACAACCAAAATGGCTCTCCTATATCCCGTTGTAATTTCTAATACATTCTTTGCCGCCTTGGATAGCTGGAAGGCGTGATTATAGAAGCTCCTCTCAAAAAGAACTTTCATTCCATACCTTTCTCAAGAGAAAACCTCATTTCAGCTGACAACAAATTTATAGTCTAAACCTTCTCATCAAAGGGAATGGAGTTCATAAATATTTGAGTAATTGACTGGAATACTGTCCCCTTGAGTTGAATGTGGATTTCCTTCGGAGAAGATGTGTTCACTTAAAATGCTCTTCAATTAGAAACAGTTTAATTTGTTCAAAACAGACTCCACACATTAGAAGTCTTTTATTTCCCTCTTAGAAGAGCGCACCATTTACTCTACAGTGTTCTTTGACATATACCCTTAATAAAGCACAGCTTTAATAATTCAGGAATGGTTACTCCAACTCTCACTTATTCGGAAGGGAAATAACATACGCGCACTACTCCCTGCATAAGAGACACTAGACCCTCTGAGCATGCGCAATGCTAACTTGCACGTAGCACATCCTCTCTTGTTTTATTAGAGTAACTGTGCTGAAGTCTTCGGAACGGAACGAGCGGATGAACCTCTCAAAGCACTGACATAGTTTGCTGTGCAGAATTTATTTGAACTGGGCGAGCGGATGAGCCGCTCGAAGTACGAAGTCCTCTGGGAAATTAAGTCCAACGTGTGACCAGCTACCCATCTAGAAAGAGACGCTAGTCTCTGCGCACGAGCAGGGTATCACAAAGTTTAAACTAGTTGCCGCGCGTGAGCTCTAAAGAAACACTATTCCACTATTCCCTTAATTCCTTGGAGCTTTGTCACACATGGGGTACGTGAAGATCGGTGTTCACTTCAGGCTTCAAAGCAAGCGCACGACAAGCGTAACAGATAAACACTGAGGCTACACGTTGTTCCGTGTGACAGCTTACATTGAATGTTTGCTCAGACTGCATCGGAGAAGCCTCCAAAGCGGAAAGTACACACTAACTACCTAAACTAACTAAGGTAAACAGATGAGTTTTATAAAATGCTTTTTGACTGAAAGTTATTGCGCGGGTAACTGATTTAAATAGTCTTCATCCTCAAGGATCTAGAGTGCAGTGCTCCCACCAGTTTCTCAGCTTGTCTTGTCCCAGGTTGCTCTGAATGCAAACCTGTTACTTTCCAGCCTGGCCAAAATGACAAAGGGGATCAAAATTGGGCCCAACCCAGGAGATACTTGAAACAGGACCTTCCTGTTAAGGAGAAGACAAAGGCTGTTAAGAATGTCCTTTCAGGTCCCTGGCAACCTTAACCTCCAATCAGCTTCCAGGGGCTTTTGGGAAACTCTCCGTCTAAAACAAAGAAAGTTAAGGACAAACCAATCAGAATAATGTTGAAATAATTATATGTTTAAATAATTATAGTGAAGAGACACAAACCGACCGGAAACCTTACACTGTTCAACCTCTCTCCCCTGCTCACAAACTCGATGCTACCTTGGCGTCGCTAGTGAGTGATCACGCCACGTGCAGTGCACGCCGCAAGGTTCATTTCTAAAACGGGGGCGCACGGGAGGGCAGCTCTCTCTCAGTACGATTGTGCTGAAGACGTGCCTGTAAGCTTCTCACTCGCTCCTTAACGTTTATGCTGATAGCGTGACTGCTTTTATGCTCGTGGCACGACTAAGAATATATTTACATTAAAACTTTAAAAGTAACGCCGCTTCAAGCCTAACAGGAATATCGCTTTACTGTCTCTGAATCCCAAACATCTTTTTTTGCAAAGATTACTTTTCTTTTTACAATGAGCTCGAACATTTGCTGCAGTAAATTGTCCTGAACAGTTAGCGGAGGCTTCCTTGCTGGGTGAGTGCTCATGAAAAGGTTTCTTTAACTTCTTCTCGGGAGCTGCTGAAGCTGGGTCCTTCCGTTAAGGCTTCTAGGATAAAACACAGTTTAGAACCCTCTTGTGGATTCCAAATAGACACAGGCTGCCCTTCAGCCAATCACTGTGGAATCCTGCCTTCTCCATCTTGAACTGTGATGATTCCCTTATCCTAGGGACTATAGTTAAGGAATAATAACCAAGTCTAAACACTCAGATAAAACCTACCATACACAAACAGTTGACCGAGCACACACAACCTCTACATTCTGGTCATAGATCTGGAATTCTTGGGCAGGGACCGGATGGATCTGACATTCCTGGGCAGAGACCGGACACCTCCAGACAAATGTTTCGACTTTGTTGGGCCCACTCAGTGAGGTGAAGCTTAGCTTTGCTGGAGCACATTGAGCCAAGGGCTTGGCATCGGAATTACCCCAGGTGACTTAAGGTGAAACCCCAAGTTTAACAAAATTAATAAGAGTGTGAGAGTGCCTCTAGCATTTTGGTGCTGCATTGAACATGTTATTGACACCTTGATTCATTGGAGCATATCCTTTTGTACGTTTAAACGTCACCATACGGTATCCTTCATTCTAGTGGCTAGTATGTGAACGGAGCACACTGTTTCAATTTGTAGTCTCTTGATTAGAAACCATGTTCTGTTTCCATGAGAATGTCTAAATAAAATAGTTCTACGTAGACTGCTTTTGTACATGAATGTTCCACTATAAGAGTTGTGATTATGGGTACCTTGGTATTTATTCAGTAGCTCTGTGTCATCCAAAAGACTATTTTATGTATGTATTTCTTTTTTTCCAATGGCAATGCTGTCATCTGCTCCCACCATCCCATTGTTAACTCTGCAAAAGACTGTGCCCATGGCTGTGTTCTTTTTCTGTAGATGGCATGTACCAGCAATAGGAACATATTGATTAGACAGCAACATAACAGCTGCATAAGCATTGATGTGTTCTGGCTAGAACTCAATGAACACACCCTTAAAAAGTTTACAGGCACAGCTATTTTGTTTTATGTTCTTTTCATATGGAGGGAGATATTTGTACTTCCAACATTTCATTATGAAAAGTTATGTGCAATTAGTAATTGAAAATTAGATAAATGAATGTTAATTCGGGAAATATAACCAGTCATAGCATGTACATTTTAGGACACAATGCACATTTTAGGACACATTAATATGCGCGCTGATGACATTGCATGTAAATTAACTGTACATGAACAATAGTGGTGCCTACCATTACTCAAAACAGTAAGCAACACTGCTTTATATAGATATTTAGTGTGCCATCTAAATTGTAAAAGCTTTACATTATCCTGGTGAACAGGTACCCAAAATGGAGTAAGCCATTAAAAGGCTGAAACCTTTGAAAACATAGTCTCTATGGCTAATATTAGAAATGCTCCTATATACCCAGAGCCTGATGGGTATTTATACTGATGACATTTCACCACAGCTTTTATTTTACTGCAAATTCAGGAAGGTTTTTGGGTGATGTAATATGGGATGTAGAGATTGGGACTGTTGGAGGTGGAAGGGGGTGGTGGTCTGTTCGTGATCTTTTTCGGACCATATTTAGTATCTTGCAGTATTTTGCTGTTTTTCTTAGCTTTTGGTAATGTATTGTGGTAAACTTACTGGAGTACATTTATAGTGGTGAGTCAGACTAATTTCAGAACAAAAAGTACTGGATGTAGTACACTCTCAATAATTAACTCATGCCCTCCTGTGGTATTTTATTTACAATACCATTCTTGTATGCCCTTATGGCTTGCATCCCAGAATACATTAAACATGCAAATGAAATACAAAACATTCATTCAGCCTCTGAGTAAAACAATTTACTGTGACTAACTTTACTTTAATATTTTCCTTAGTGTATGTTTTGCATCCCTATGCATGCCAATCAAATGAAACTCAGTCAGAATAAATACACTGAGACTAAATTACCTTTTCAAATTGTTATTCTTTATCAGAAATTAGAAATATGCAAGATACACAAAATGACATGTGTACCCACGTGGTAATTCAAACATAAGCAAAGTTTGTCCTGCAATGGATTTCAACGACTGTTTGCGATAATGCCCAGACAGTTCTTCCTGTCATTAACCTTGAACTTCGCAACAAAACTGGCAGAACCTCTGTCACTCTGAATATTATCGCAGCACAACTTGGAGAAATATAAACACAGTTTTCAACTGTTATTATGCAGCGCCTAAAAATGAAATGACTTATTTAATCTACGTTAAAATGTATCAAACATCCACTTTAACACGCTCCTCAATTACAGCATAATTATCTAGATTCAGCTGCTGATATTCCCCGATTCAGCCCCTCTGCTTGCCATGCCACTCAGGGTCAACCACAGATAAGGGTGCTTGAGATTGCAGCTCTTCTAAGGACACTGAAGACTCAGTCTGCCCACGAACCAGCCCTCTCTGTTGGCGCTTCTGCTCCCTTCGTCAGTGAGAGAATGACCCAGCCATCTCTGCTTCAAACCTTTTTCTAGAAGCCATGTGTCACTCAAAAAGAACCTCCCCTTGACAAATCAGCCCATTAAAATAGGATATTATTTCCTCTGTGCATTTGACTGAGCAAACTGCATTACTGAAGAGAAAATGTTACATTCCTCCGGCGCTTGCTGGCCTGAAACAATGCAATGTCTTTAGCAGAACAGATCTCACATTCCACACTTTAAAACACAGTGCAGCTTTAAACCTGCACGTTTAGTTTATTTAATTTCCTTCACCATGCATTTCCATCAATCTGCACCCAGTTTATTTCATGGACTGGTTTGCACTCAATGGTATTATGGGAGTTTGTTATACTTTAAATGGGCAAGCTAAATGAGTATGTTAGTTATTTTTTTATTGCAACTCAGCCCACAACTGTGGTATCGTGGAGCAAAGTCATTATTTTCTAGCAGGTGTTCTGTGCATTCCCAATCGTGGCATCTATTTAGATTCAGTGTCTCAAACGCTTAAGTCACACACCTGAGTCTCACACCCTTGGCCCTGGTTAAAATTCAGACCTTTGCAAAAATGTGTATGATGAAATGAGGGACTACCTTGTATTTCCCTACAGGTCTCCCTCTACATTTTTCAGCACAATAATTGGTTAAAAAAGCGGTAAAAACTGGTAAATTCTAAGTTGAAAACACATAGAACCCATCTATCTATATACGATGCGATATGAATTTTAAATTGTGAAGTCATTTTGCGTAATCTTGAATGAATGTGGTATTAGTCGTGGGATCTACACCTTCCGTTCATCAGAGACATTGTATAGGCTATTTCATCTCTTTGCATGTAGGCTATGTATGGATATGTTTTTACCCACTATAAAAGTGCTCTTTTTCACTTGATTTATTTTGACTCTGAAGTCATACATTTCAGCTAAATATTATAGGACATTTATGTCAAAAATTCAATTAAGAAAACAAATAGGGCATATTTAGATATAATAGTAGATTTAAAATAAAATGTGCATCATTTTTTAAATTTGTTTTTATTTACACATCACTTGGTTTAAATTAAACCTTGGATGCAAAGTTATATTGATACATACATGAATTTCTTTCAAGCACAAGAGAAAGAAGAAATGGGAAAAAATAAAAAATAAACATTTCCTCAAAGCCCCAGACTTTAAAAGTTCTATTTCATCCGACAGATGAGTTTTCATTTTCCTCCAGGATAGTGAAAATTGTCCTCACGAACTGTAGCAAATCTAGCGTCAAAGAAAGCCTCCCACCCCATTTTATGGTGGCTCACCAGTCCTCTTGCGTTTTTATAGTCGATTCCCCAAGGAGTCTTCCCAGGAGTTTATCTCTTGTAGAGGTTAGAGGCTCACACACTAATACTAGATGCTTCAAAGTCTCGATACTGTTGCTACAAATCGGGCAGTTTAAGGTTCTCTCTTCCTGGGCCTTTATTCTCCTTTCTGTAACCTCCCGTGTTGGATAAAGGTTTAAGCGAAGTCTTAGAAAGTTTTGCCACTCCCACTGTGAAGGAAACATTTGCATCTTTCTTTTTTACATTGTACATTTTAAAAGGTAGTCTGTGTATGCTCATTTTGATTTTGTTTCATGTTTTGATTTTAGGATTCACATCAACTTGATAAAAATGCACGGACATCCTCCATGAACGCAGACTCTTCAAAACAGCCAAGTGCTTCATCACCTAAATCGGACCACTTGGAGCCTGTATCACCCAAAAAGGACAGTCTCTTTAGGACAGATAGTAAGCAGAAGGGAAAGGGACCTTTTCATTTACTTTCCACAACAAACCAGACTAACAAACCAACAGATAGACTCTTTAACTTGTCAAAACCAAAAGAAAAGAAAGAAAAGAAGAAAAAGAGTAAAGGAGGCCGTTCAGAAGCTACTGGTGAGTTGCAATGGTAAACAATTGAATTATTATTTTATAATGGTGCGTAAAATGGCATGAAATGGCACTAAACCTGTTAAGTTGACTTGATTTGATCAATAACTCTCAGATGAGCGATTTGAAATTGGGGATCCTAAAGTGTGGTGGGAAAGCATGCAATTAACAACACTAGAAAACTGAATGAAAAATTAGCATGCAATCAGGTCATTAGAGGAATAATGCAGGTTTGTAATGAAAACTACCAACCAAAAATTAGGAAATGTTCTCTGATGCTTTTGAATTTCTTCTTCTGCCTCTAAATGTTGTGAAGAAAGTGCATCCACAAAAGCATACTTTTGACATATGCCACACAATGGATGCTACAAATCATGCTTCTTCCCAGATGCTGTTAGTCAACACTTTACTGTTATTGTCCTTGACAGTGGCAAAAAAGTTTTAATGACCTATCACTTTTAATAACACATCACTTTGAATAGTATAGTGTCGTTTGGCTGAAAGGTGTTTTTTGATGCATTTTTTTAACGAAAAATGTACATCGAAAAATATAGGGGTTAAGGGATAAGAGGTAGGGAGGGGTTTGGGGTAGGGCTAAAAATATAGGGAAGTGGGAGCTTGGGGGCGCCCAAATATAAAACAAATTATTTATTTATTTTTTTATGTACATTTTTAGTTTATAAAAAAGTTAATCGAAAATGCTCCTGTCGGTAAAGTGACCCTTTGAATCGTTTCAGATTACAGAACCAGCCCAAGGTTTAGGCAATACATGCTGACACAATGTAAGCAGGTATCATTGCAGATGCATAGCAAGAACCATTGGGTTATTGATAAAGGGTGGAGCCTTATGGCCTACTGTTAGGGAGGTGTTTTTTCCACAGCCCTCTGGTGATGTTACTGCGCGGTACCAATATCCTTTAACATTGTCACCACCGGAGTGGTCCCCTGGTGCTCTGGTGGATCTGAAAAGGAAAAGGGGTTGGGGGGTGAAGTTAGTGGGAACGAGTGGGATAAGTGCAAGGGAGCAGTGATGTTCTTTTGGCAGCTTCAGTTTGGTTAACACTGTTCGCTGAGCTTGGGGGTGCTTTCCGGTCGGTAGCCATCATGTGCTGTTGTGCGAAGCTGTGTGTGGTTTGTTTTGTTGTTGCAGTGTAGTGAAGTTTGTGCGGTTTGTTGTGCTTTAGGGTTGTGATTGTGTTTGGTTAAAGTTTGAGAGGTGTATGCAGAGGGGTGAGATTGTTAGTGGGTCGGTTATTGGCCTCGCTATCTAGAGGTGATATGTGCTAAATTTCCACGTTCTAACATTTCCCAACATTCACAATTCCATCTAAGTGCGGCTCTTGCTATCCTTCACAGTCCTATCTAGATGCAATTCAGGCTAATGTTCACAATTCTATCCAAGTGTGGCACATGCTAATATTTGCAGTTCTAGGTGTGGGGCTTGCTAAATTCTCAATTCTATCTAGATGCGACACAGGCTAACGTTCACAATTCTATCTAAGTGTGGCACATGCTAATATTCTTGGTTCTAATTGTGGGACGTGCTAACATTCACAATTCCATCCAAGCGCAGCTCTTGCTAACCTTCACAGTCCTATCCAGATGCGACGCAGGCTAATGTTCACAATTCCATCTAAGTGTGGCACATGTCAATATTCGCATTTCCAAGGTAGGGTAATGTAGAGTGGCAGGGGTTTTCTGGAGTAGAGTAATTGCTCTACTCCCCACCCATGCCACACTTACTTTGGTGGTAGCTGCGGTTGATGGCTGGCCACTGGCTTCCCCTGCAGACACTTTCTGAAGCCGACAATGTAGGAGTCGCCCTTTGCCTCTGACCCTTAGCCGCAGGGGCTGCCGGGCAGAGGGCTGCCCTGGGGTGTCATTGATGAGGGCATAACAAGCCAATCACGCTGGGAGGCGGTGAAAGGAGCCCAGAAGGTCAGGCATGGAGTGGGACCCACACGCCGAGTGCGCATTATGTGCTTTAAAAGCACAAAATAACTTTATTTTTTGTTTTATTTTTGTTTTTTTGCAAACTAGGGTGGAGGGGGCCAGGGGTTCTTATCTCGCTGTGGATCCTGCAATAATGGTGTGGCTGCAGCAAGGGTAACCAGGTCACTAAGCCTATGTTGATTTCTTTTTTTATTTTTTTCATTTTAGAGGTCCAATCACGTCAGGAGGGAGATCTGGGAGGTGAGGAAAGGAGACCAGGAAGCGGGCAGGCATGGATAGGGACCCACGCGCCGAGTGCACATTGTGGTTTAAAAGCACGAAATTACTTTAAAAAAAAAATGTTTTACATTGCAAACTGGGGTGGAGTGCGAAACCATCTATCCCTGTAAGGGTAAGATTGGGTTCCAACCAAATGTTAGACCAAACTCTTTGTTGGCAGCTGTCACAGAGCAGTCGGCTTCACTCAAGGGAGGAGAGAGTCTGGTGTGCTAGGTCAGTTAGTCACACAATACCAAAGCCGCGAGAATCCAATACACACAGCTATACCAGAAAATGTACACTCTTTATTATTGATTTTGTTTCACTTTTGGCTTATTAGGTCTTCTCTTTCAAAAATGAAAAAGTTAAAACACCTACACATGATATATACACATTTCTCATGCAAACCAAACTTAAAAACAAAATACAATAACTTAGATACTTAATGTATCCAAGTTATTTTCAACACCATCTTCAACATCATAACTTAAAACACAGTTTAAAACATCATCCCTGTAACAGTAAGCCTACTTTACAAGAAAACAATATATGATTTAGGGGAGAGTAAAAGGTGATTTTTCAGTGCAACATTTTAACATCTGCACTTTCAGCCCCATAGAAGTAAAAGCCCTTTAAGGCCTGGTAGATGTCATCTGGTAAGCCTACTAATTCTCTGTCTCCAGGCCCCATAAATGAAACCAGCAGTTGATTCAGTAACATTGCTGTCAGAATCCCCTAAAGGAAAGTGCATTGCAGCATTTGTGTTGTCTAAAAGACCTTCCTTCCTTAATAGGGGAGTAATGAATGGATCTACACCTAAGTAGATCATAAATTGGACAGCCGAGAAGAAAGGGGCACACATTTTCCTCATCCGACTCAACCATTTTGCGCATAGCATGCACTCTTCCTTTTATTCAGCTTGCATTCCAGTGGTGAAGTCTCTACTCTAATAAGGGCAGACATTCAAGTTGAGGATCTGCAAGGTTTTCAAGGTAGGGTTGATAACCACCCCTAACTACAAAGATGTCAGCCCATCCTAGGTGGGCTAGTCATGCCAGTTCACTGTCCTCCGACAACCTTGCTTTATTGTAGAATTACACATAAAGCAAATATTGGTTCACATAAGTACTTGGAGTTAGGCACAGCATAGTCAAATATAGTTCATTTATACACACAGTATAAGAGCCTTAGTTTAGACTGTTTTCACTCTTATAAATAATGTAAGGCCTGAACATTGTGGTTGACTCTACACATATTACTTAGCGATGCATAGGTAAAGGTGTACACATATCCTAAAATGACCACTACAGTATGTGGGTGAAACAATTATTCACCACAATCATCTCTATTGACATTTTAAACATTAATACCTAAAAGGAAACTATTAAATCTATTTCTAAGGCTTGTGCAGCTGCTTAGAATCACATGGTTTGCATAGACCGTCATCTAACGGTGGATGCAGAGTATTTCATGACTTACGAATTTCGAAAATGGACATTGACATGACATGTATGTAAAACTATCCCTAGTTGGGCGTGTACTGTACCCATGGTCCTTCACGCGTCACGCACCTCATATTTTTTTCTTCCGCCATCATAGGTGGTCGCATTTTTCAGAGTTCCTCGCTTTACAGCGAGCTTGATCTTAACGATAAATATAGTATCCTTTATTATCGCATCAATAACATTTGTCTCAACTTATTCTTACGTCACGTCCCCTTTCCTCCATACTGCATGGGCGTTCCTTCCATGAGACGGTAGACGGAACCCTTTTCACCAGAAAAAGCCTTCTTCCCCTTTAAATTTAGAGGCGCGCGGGGGTGCGGCCCAGGGGGCATTTATTTTATTTATTTTTATATTAGTAAAGCGCCTGGCAGCCCGGAGGCATCGTGGCGCTGTTTCAAGAGTGTGACTTAGTTACAGGGGTTGGGGTGGCATAAATTATACATTAACAGGCAGTGTTGCAATGAACATAGGTTATACAATTTTACAGACGGTGTTCCAGTGGTCAAATGCCTTACAGGTAGGCATGGCGAGCGAGCGTCTTACACGAACAACAAGGTTTTTAAAGCTTTTCTGAAGACCGTGTGGGATTCCATGCCTCTCATGACGGGAGGCAGTAGGTTCCAGTTGGTCGCTGCAAGGACTGGGAAGCTGGAGCCGCCTGCTCTAATTCTGAGGCTTTTGGGAATAGAAAGACGGTTGGTTTGGCTAGATCTAGCAGGTCTGCTTGATGGGGGCGCAGAGAATCTTTGCGTGAGATAGCGAAGTGCTGTGTCGTGGCGACATTTGTGGATCAGTGCAAGGGATTTAAAGAGGATGCGTTCTTTAACAGGCAGCCATTGGACGGATTTTCGGGTGTCGTGGCTGCTCTGAGAGCATTGTTCTGCACTGTTTGAAGTTTCTTGATGTTCTTGGCTGATGTGCCTAGTAGGAGTGCATTGCTGTAGTCTAGGCGAGATCCTATGATTGTTCTGGCAATGGTAAGGGAGTTTTGTTGCATTAGGAAGGGCCTGGCAGCAGTGATAAGTTTTGAGTGGTAGGCTGCCGTTGATGAGATAGCATTCATCTGTCTTGTCATGGTGAGGTTGGAATCCAGGTAGACTCCCAGTGTTTTGACTGACTGGGATACAGGAATACGAGAGGTGTCCATGAGAAAGGAGTCATATCGAGGGCCCATTTTTTTGATTGTGGTTGGAGAGCCGATGATAAGAAGTTTGGTCTTTTTGCTGTTGAGGCAGAGCCAGTTTTTGGCCATCCAGGTCTGGATGGTGGTGTAAATGTAATCGAGGGTTTTTTGGTCTGCCTCGTAGTCGCCTGACGGGGGGAGGGGGGTGAGGTCTTGCGTGTCGTCTGCGTAGTTGGTGTAAGAAATACCCTTCAAATCGAGGTATTTGAATAAGGATCTAGTGAAACGGTTGTACAAGGTGAAGGTGGGTGAGATGCAGGACCCTTCAGGACCCCACACTTGATTAGATGTGGGTGTGTGCAAGCTTGGTCTGAAAAGACTTTCATTGCTCTCCCACTGAGAAAGGATGCAATCCATGCAGTGGCATTTGGTGAGAAGTTGCCAGCTGTTGAGAGTTGGTGGCAGAGGGTCTCATGGTCCACTAGGTCCAACACCGCAGAGAGGTCGAGGAGTAGGAGGAGGGCTGGTCTGCCCACGTCTCTGAGGTTGTCAATTTGGTTTTGGAGGTCCAGTAGCGCGGTTTCGGTGCCATGGTTGGGTGGAAAGCCCGACTGTCGGAGGCCAAGCAGATGATGTGTTTCTAGGTATTTTGGACTTGGGTGTATGCTGCTTTGTCCAAAATCTTCAGTAGGAAGGGGATCGTCGTGATGGGCCTGTAGTTCGCTGGAGATTTAGGGTCGAGTGTAGGTTTCTTCAGCAGTGGGCGCACCTAGACTTCTTTGAGGCAGGAGGGCACTTGGTTTGATTGGAAGGAAGCGTTGATGAAGGCGGTGAAGAACGGTGCTAGAGTCGGGGCGCGGTCCTTGATGATCTGGGCAGGCCATGAGTCCCCCTTACAGTTGGAGGGCTTGATTGAGTTTAGTATGGTGAGGACTTCCCTTTCTGTCATCTCTTGGAATGAGAAGGCAGGAATTTCATCATGGGTGTTCTTGTGAACATCGGAAAGTTGTAGCGTTAAGGCTCTTTGGTGGCTGATAATTTTGTCTTGGAGGATGTTCAGTTTATTTAGCATGGCTTCTTGAATGCCGTTGCACTATTTTTTGTCTTTGTTTAAGGGGCTGGCAGGGGGAGTGGGAGACTCTAGTTCTCTGAAAATGGCAAAGATTTCTTTGGACCCAGATTTAGCATTGGCTATCCTGGAGTTGAAGGAGCTTGCTTTGGCTGAGATGATGGCGGATTTGTATTGTTTAGCTATGTTTTTAAACGCAAGTTTGGTGACTTCATTAGGTTTTGCTTGCCAGGCAGCGAGAGCTGAACGTTTTTGTGAACGTAGTTTCAGGAGATCCTGGGCATACCAGGAATTGGTATGTCTAATGGGTTTGGCTTTTCTTTGCTTAAGGGGGGCAATCGTGTCTATGGCTGTCATGATCTCTGCTTCCAAAAGATCAGGACTTGCCCGACTCCCTTGGAAGCAGACCCATAACCCCGGTTCCGAGTGCCAGCCAGTCCCAATTGGGACCTTTTGGACCCTGTCCTGGCGCCAGTGGCACCAGGCTCATAAAGATGCCCAGTCCCAGCGCTGGAAGCGCCGGGCTCATAATGCTTGGGTGGACTTAGCTGCAGCACACCATGCTGCTTACTTACCTGCCAGTTGAACCCCTGATCCTCTTCTGTTTGGGGCTACTTTTCCTGTTGGGTGGGGCAGGAGCCACTTCCTAGGTTCAGAACACTGTAACTCTTCTGGAAAGCAGGAACTCTTTTCTTACCTAGGCGTGGCTGTGGAAGGAGACACCTAAGCACTACAGGAGGCTATTTAAACCACACCCGATGGATGAATCTTGCTTTGCGTTATTCTGCATTCTCTGCAGCAGAACGCTCATCGTGTCTTCTGCTTCTGATCCTGGGCCTAAGGGAACAAAGGCTTACCATCCTGGAATCCAGTCTTCAGCAGCACCTGTAAAGACAAAGAAAGAACAGGTTAGCACTACGGTCTTCAGTGGCAGCGCATCTCTTACCTGGTCCATCGGCTGTCACCAATGCCTCGCGCTGCATTCCGGCATCTGAAAGACAAAGGCTTACCTACTCTTCGCATGCTCCGGAGGTCTTCGCACTGCATTCCGGCATCTGAAAGACAAAAGCTTACCAGCTCTTCGCACGCTCCGGAGGCCTTCGGCGCTGCATCCCGCATCTGAAAGACAAAAGAAGGTGCGTTTAAAGACATTGGGCAACTTTATTACTCACGTGCCATTACTCCTTCCCACGCCGAATCCAGTGGGTATTCCAGCACCCTTCAGCTTCTCTAAAGCTCCGAACTTGTACCTGCAAGATAAAAGGGACAGTTAGTGCGCATCGTGAAGCAGGCTACAAGCACTTACTTACGTGCTTCCAGGCGCTTCTATTCCTCACGCGGGTTCGATCCTCAACTCTCATCAACCCGCCATCCGCCATCGCCGGAACCCTGCAAAACAAGAGATATCATTACAAAAGACTTTTAAGACATTTGAAGTGCCCAGAACTTACCGTTCATGCAGTTAACGACGGACAGCAGTCCTCTGAGGTCAAGAGGCCTGCACCCTTATCCAGTGAAGAAACTGGTTACGGCACCCTGCCCCGAGGCAGATGGAGAGCTCGGCGTTCACTTACCTAAGGTGAGGGTGTTAACCTTTGGGGTCCTACAGGAGAAGAGAAAGGGAAGAGGAGAGAGGCACCCAATAACCCCAGTTCATTAATCCCATATTTTCTATCTGCAGACATCTTACTCTTCGAGTCAGACATACAGTGCACAGAGGTCCAGCCCAAAGAGCCAACCGTGTGTTACACATCACCTTTGAAGATACGGCATTCACCCAGTCAAGACCGGCGCCTCTGCGGGAATCAGGTGAGCGTTACAATGGCTTTAGAGATGATGAGGTTTTAGGTGGTTGCGAGGGTGTCTGGGTTATTAGTAAATGGATGCTGAAGTTCTGGAACTTGGAGATGTGGGAGTAGCCTTTCCTTGGTGAGTTGCTTAGCGCCCCTGGTGAGGTCAGGTGGCAGAGTCCCTTGGCTGGTGGTTGGGACTTTAGTGTAGTTAAGATTGAAGTTTATGGCCGCGTGGTCTGACCAAGGGATGGTGGTGCTGACGGGAGTAGATAGTGGACAGTTGTGTTGGGCGATCCAGTCCAAGGTGCGACCTTTATTTTGGGTAGGTTCTGACCCTGCTTGTTTGAAGCCGAGTGTGGCGAGGGCGTTGTTGAGGGAGGAAGCATTACCGTCAGAGGGGTCATGGAGGCTGAGATTCATGTCCCCAAGGAGGAAGGACATGGTGGATTCCTTAAGGTTGTCGCCGAGGATGTGCACGAGTGCTTCCTGGAAGTCTGTAGCTGGTCCTGGTGGGTGGTAGGTGACATGAGCGGTGATGGTACAGCTGGTAGAGGGGTTCATTTTGATGAGCATGTAGTCACAGCTCGTGCCTAGGTGTCTTCTGATGGGGATGGATTGCTTAGCGATCAGAGCAACCCCCCCTCCTTTATGGGATTTTCGGTCTTGTCTAAAAATAGTGTAACCCTCGGGTAGGGCAAGGGACAGTGCTGGGCCAGAGGCTTCGTAAATCCACTTCGAAGGGATTGTGTCCTCCGACGTATTCCTTATCTTAGATATCTCCTTCCAGCTCTGCTGGCCTCGGAAAATGTTTCTCTAGAGACAGCCACCGTATCGACGTCGACGTCATCCTGCCTATAAAGGCTGCGCGCAGCGTCCGTTGTACAGTTCCGTTTTTCCGCGCTTACTCAGTGCCTCGGAATACCGTTGCTCAGTTTTGTCAGGTTAATCCTATTTACCTCGAGTTATTCAATCCGTACTCGATGGTTTCTTCGTCGGAACCGACAACTCCTCGATCCGGCTTCAAAAAATGCTGAGATTGTGGGAAAAAGATGTCGCTGACTGACCCTCACAGAGTTTGTCTGTGGTGTTTGGGAGCTGAACACCATTGTTCGGAGTGCGAGGACTGTATGTCCATGACAGCGAAGTCCCTGAAGGAGCGTAGGGGGAAGCTGGAGAAAGGTAAGACTTTTAAAGCTTCTTCTTCCTCGACGAAGTCGAGACATTCGTCTCCTAGTCACCATTCGCGCTCCAGGTCTCGGAGTGGGTCCCATCACTCTTCGAGATCGAAGCACTCGAAGAGGAGACGTCGAAGATCCCCTTCTCCGTCTTCCTCTTCCTCTGTTTCTCCAAAGAGAATCCCCTGCCCCACGAAACATAGTTCCCGGGCTGAATGGGAGGAATTCCGCAAAAATATGATGAGCGTCTTCGAGAAAGCGGCCTCGACCCTCTCGAAGGCTGTCGAAAGCGATGCTCTGGTCGAAAGACCCAAAGGTCAAAAACGCCGCGAGTCGCAGTACCCGGCGAAGGAAACCTCTCGAGCGCGTCTTGAACCCTCGAGTAGGACTATGACCTCCAAACCTTCCTCGAAGGTTCCGTCGACGCCGAGGTCGGTGTCTTCGACGCCGTCGACGAAGGTTCCGTCGACGCCGAGGTCGGTGTCTTCGACGCCGTTGTCGAAGGGATCTTCGACACACGGGTCTGTCGACTCGACGCCAGCTTCGACAGCGGCGTCGAGGCCAAGAAAAGTCACGGTTACGACACACCCAGTGACTATCCCCAGGTCCTCGATGACGATGGCTTCGAGATTGTCGACCAGAATCCCAATTCTGTCGAGGTCATCGAGGCCTCCGCCTTTGTTTTCGACGCCACGCTCCAAACCTTCGGCGTCAACGACAACATCGACGTTTTCGAGGCCGATTATGACAAGTTCGGCAACCTCTGCCTTGGAAATGGGGTTTACACCCTTTATGAGTTCAGAACAATTGAGAACTATGTCCTCAATTATGGAAGAGGGTGAATTGTCTGAACAGGAAGCACATTTGAGTTGCAGGGACCTGTAACCCCAATTGGAGAGGAATTTTCCTCTGAAGAACGCAGGTTAAAGGATCTTCATGATTCCTTACATGAAGCAAGTGGGTTAGACACTTCCCCCTGAGGTGGAGTTTGCTAGGCCAGACCCGGGGGAGCATGCTGAAACCCCCTATAGAGCCTTAATGGCCAGGATCACAGAGTTTATGGGGTGGTCTGCACCTTCACAATCTTTCCAACAAGATGACCTCACGGATATTCTTGACAAAGGCCCACAGGAGGATCCTGTGGTGCCTTTTCATAAAGCTCTTCAGAGGAAGATTATGACGAACTGGGAAACCCCAGATGTCGTCCCGGCAGTAAATAAAAAACTGTCTACAAAATACAGGGTATCTTCTACAGACCCGGAGTTTTTGTCAAAACACCCATCTCCAGAAAGTCTGGTGGTACAGGCAGCATCTTCTACCGATGTCAAGACGGCTTATCCTACCGTCCCACAGGACAGGGACGATAAAAGATATGATGCTATGGCAAAGAAAGTTTTTTCGGCATGTAGCATGGCGTTAAAATCTGTTAATGCTACTTGCACCCTTGCTAGATTCAGCCATACACTTTGGGAGTGTGCTTCTACAGCGGCTGACTGCATCCCGGAGGGAGAAGAAAGGGAGGCGTTCCTGAATATCATACAGGACGGTAAAGACGCTATGTGCGAATCCCTCCAGACGGGCATTGAATCGGCTGACAGTATCAGCAGAGCAATGGCGGCAAGTAGAACAACCAGGAGATTCGCTTGGTTGAGAAAGTCTGGTTTTGCCCCAGATGTGCAAGCCAGGCTCTTGAACATGCCATTCGATGGCTCTTCCTTGTTCGGGAAAAAGGCGGATGACAGTTTAGAGAAACTGCAAACTTCAAAAGCAGCAGCAAAATCCCTAGGCACTGCAATCCGTCAGACACCTTTTCGTCCCACAGGAACCTCTGCGAGGGGCAAGTCCTTTCGCTTATACTCCGCATTCGGAAGAGGTAGAGGACGACCGGCTCAAAGGGGACAAAGAAGAACTACCCGAGGTGGACGGGGTAGATATTCAAAAGCCGCAGCAACAGCAGGTGCCTCTTTACCATCGGCATCTGCATCAGCCGCCCCAAAACCACTCTGAGGACTTCCCTCACAGGACACCTGTAGGAGGCAGGTTGACTCAACATCTGGCGGAATGGCAGGCTATCACGTCAGATGCTTGGGCATTGGAAACAGTTGCCCAAGGTTACTGCCTGCCTTTCCTACGCATACCTCAGAGTCATCCACCGGGGATCAGCTCTCAGAAAGCTCCAGATCCGCTCCTCTTGCAGGAAATTTTGGACCTGCTAGAGAAAGGTGCCATAGAACCGGTACCTGTAGCGGAGAGGAACAAGGGCTGGTACTCCCCTTACTTTCTCATTCCAAAGAAAGACAGAGGACTGAGACCCATCTTGAACTTGCGAGAATTGAACAAATTCCTCAGGAAAGACAAGTTCAAGATGGTCACTCTTTCTCAGATCCTCCAGGCCCTTCAGTTCCAGGACTGGTTGGTATCTCTGGACCTTCAGGACGCTTATTTCCATGTGCCTATCCATCTCAAACACAGGAAATACCTGAGGTTCGCAATTGGCAACTCTCATTATCAATTTCGAGTGCTGCCATTTGGGCTGACCTCCGCCCCGAGGGTCTTCACCAAGTTAATGTCGGTAGTGGCGGCAAGCCTAAGGAGGGAAGAGATTCACGTCTACCCCTACCTGGACGATTGGTTGATCAGGGCTGTATCTTCGGAACAAGCTCAGATCCAGCTAAATCATGTGTGCCACTCCCTTCACAAACTGGGCTTCTCCCTCAATTTAAAGAAGTCACAAATGATACCATCGCAGAGACTCCAGTTCATAGGAGCGATCCTGGACACTTCCCTGGGAAAAGCCTCACCACCGGAGGTGAGGGCTCAAGATATTCTACAGATGGTTACCAAGTTCCAAGATGCCCAACGTCTCCCAGCCGTCGACTTTTTGAGGTTGCTAGGCCTCATGGCATCCTGCATTTTCCTAGTGCCAGAGGCTCGCCTGAGAATGAGATCCCTCCAGTGGGCACTGAGGACTCAGTGGTCACAATTCTCAGGGAGAATGACAGATCTTCTTCAGGTTCCCGACAGGGTGGCTCGAGACCTTCACTGGTGGGCCTGTCAGGAGAACATTCTGAAAGGAGAACAATTTTGGCAACCCTGGCCGGAGATAACAGTAGTCACGGATGCCTCACTCACGGGGTGGGGAGCCCACGCCAACGACTTGACCATCAGCGGTCGTTGGTCTCCATCGGAGTCCAGACTACATATCAACCTGTTAGAGCTGAGAGCCATCAGACTTGCGCTGAAGACGTTCCTGCCAGCTGTACAAGGGAAAAATGTCCTGATAATGACGAACAACACGGTGGCCATGCATTACCTCAACAAAAGAGGAGGCGTAGGATCACTACCCCTGTGCAGAGAGGCGATGCAGCTCTGGTTTTGGGCAATCCAAGAAGGAATCTCTCTATCGGCAGTTCACCTAGCCGGAGAGAAGAACTTGACAGCGGACGCTCTGAGCAGGCAGAGCACAGTCTCCCACGAGTGGGAGCTAGCTCAGGAAGTCCTTCAAGAGATCTTCGCCCTTTGGGGAACCCCTCAGGTGGATCTGTTCGCCACCAGCCTCAACAGGAAATGCGATCTGTTCTACTCAAGGGAATTTCCCCCGAGAGGAGCTCTGGGAGATGTGTTCATAGTGGACTGGGAGTTTCCGCTTATGTACGCGTTCCCACCAGTCCCTGTCATTCCTCAAATGATCAGGAGGTTGAGAAGATTCCGGAGAACCATGATCCTAATTGCCCCGGATTGGGCCAGGAGAACGTGGTACCCGGACCTTCTAGACTTGTCCATCTGCCCTCCAATTCGACTTCCACTCAGAGAGAACCTACTCTCACAGAAGGGAGGTCAGGTTCTCCATCCAGACATCAAAACCCTCAACCTTCACGCTTGGCTTCTGAAAGGCTGAGGTACAAGGATTGGGACCTCCCTGATGATGTTATGTAGGTGTTGCTTTCGGCAAGGAGGCCAGCAACAAAGTCTTTATGCTGCTGCCGTTGGAACAGATTTTGCAGCTGGTGTAAAGAACAGAATATCGACCCCTTTTCATGTGGTACACCAATGGTTTTGTCCTTCCTACTATATTTGGCGAATTCAGGCCTTCAAGTTGGCACCATTAAGGGCTATCTCGCAGCGCTATCCATCTTTAAGCGCACTGCGGAAGAACCATCCTATTTCAAGTTACCCTTGGTAATACAGTTTCTAAAGGGGTTAACCAATGTTTATCCCCCAAGAACATTCCAAGTTCCCCTATGGGATTTAAACTTAGTCCTAACTTTCCTGATGAGCACACCTTTCGAACCACTCCATTCTTGTTCGTTAAGATTCCTTACCCTTAAAATTGTTTTATTAATAGCACTTACATCTGCTACAAGGGTGAGCGAATTACAAGCTCTTTCTTGTAAACCCCCTCACACAATCTTTCTCAAAGACAAAGTTGTCCTGCAAGTGAAGCCGAATTTCCTCCCAAAGGTGGTTTCTGAATTCCATATCACTCAGAAGATTACCCTACCATCTTTCTATCCTCCTCCTCATCCGGCGAAAGAGGAAGAGAGGTTACACAGGCTAGACCCTAGAAGGGCTTTAAGTTTTTACATCAGTAGACTAGCCAGGATAAGACAGGCAGACCAGCTGTTTGTAGGTTACGCAGGTCACAAGCTGGGGTTACCAATAACTAAGCAGACAATTTCCAAATGGATCATTCTAGCCATTCTGGAATGTTATAAACTGGCAGGGAAAGAGCCCCCTCAAAACCTTAGAGCTCATTCAACCAGAGGTATTGCAGCTTCATCGGCCCTCAAAAGAGGTGTGCCGGTTAAAGACATATGTGCGGCCGCTACATGGTCGTCTATCCATACCTTTACACGTTTTTACAACTTGGATTCCTCCTCCAGTCAAGAGACTAGGTTTGGAAGGGCTGTACTGCACTCTATTCATCAATAGAAGACAGCGTGAAGTAAGTCAGTACTCCCTCCTCCAGTGATAGAATACGGGTATGGGAGCCTATCTAAGATAAGGAATACGTCTGAGGACACAATCCCTTCGAAGAACAAGTTACTTCTTACCGTGTAACGTTCTTTCGACGGGATGTTCCTCCGACGTATTCCTTATCGACCCTCCCATCCATCCCCGCAGTTCTACTTCCCTTGTTGTTGCAGCTTACGCTCCTTCAGGGTGATTAGTCTAGTCCAGAAAGAATTATTGTGGGCTACAATACGGAACTGAGCAACGGACGCTGCGCACGGCCTTTATAGGCAGGATGACGTCGACGTCGATACGGCGGCTGTCGAGGGACATCGACTCGGAGGACGTCGACGCGCTGCGCCCTCTAGAGAAAAATTTTCCGAGGCCAGCAGAGCTGGAAGGAGATATCTAAGATAAGGAATACGTTGGAGGAACATCCCGTCGAAAGAACATTACAAGGTAAGAAGTAACTTGTTCGTCTCATTGACAAATAGTAGGTCAAGGTTGGAGTCACTGAGAAGGTTGTGCATGTCCAAGGCATGTGCAGGGAGTGAGCGCGCATTGATGAGGGCACATCTGAGAATGGTTGATGTGCCAGGGTTCTCTGATTTGGGGGTGGCTACAGAAGAGGTATTGATCGTGCTGGGAGGCAAGGGAAGAGGACCCTTAGGATGTCTACCATGCCCCTCATTGATAGCGTTGGTAGCGGTACCCTCAGCATGATTCACATTTGCAGGGGTGGCGCACATGGCAAGGTTCACAATTGCAGGGGTGGCACATATGGCATGATACATAGTGGCAGTGGTGGGAGGGCATGCATGAACGTCATTCACTGCAGGGTGGTATCCATTGGAGGTGCCGTGGAGGAGTTGGATGGCTAAGGGAGGCGTTGCTTGCCGCCATGGGGAGGTCAAGATTTGGATTGTCGTGGATGGGACGGTAATTCTAGTGCATAAACGTTCATTTCTGAGCCTGGGAGACAAGGGTAGACTGGATGCAGGCGGGGTTGCTGTGCGAGCGCGCATGCGGCCGAGTCTATGAGCGAGCGTGATGGGGAGCCGCTGGGGAGAGGGGCTCTTACCTGGGAATGAGCAACAGAGAGCAGATGATATTTCCTGAAGTGGCTTTTTCCTCGGGCTTTCGCCTCGTGGCTTTGCCTGTCGGTCGCCTCCCGCTACCTTTAAAGCAGTAGGGTAGGGGCTGGCAGGCTCCACGGCCCTATTGGGACCTCGGGCTGCGGCGGTGAGATTCCGGCAGCAATGTTGGTTTCCATAGGTTACTACGGCGATGAAAGCAGCAGTGAGCAATTCTTCGCAGTGCGGATGGTGGAGGAGGTGTGTTATTTTGGAGGATGCGGACCCTCTTGGGGGGTGGGGGGGAGCAGAGCGAGGAGGCGCAGTACCTTAGAGTGGGAATTCGCAAGGGGACATGGAGTGTCTATCTTGCAATGTCAAGGATATAAGCGTTGTTCCCAAGCTGCGGTAGCATACGATTCCTCCTGGCATCCTCTGGCGCTGCCTCCGCCCAGACCGCAATTGTCAGTTTGTTCACTCCCACAAGTTTTGGCTCAGATTATAGCGAGAATGTGCGTGTGTTAAAAAGGCAGGAGACAGTGTCTGGGAGGGCGCAGGTGCGTTACTGAGCCTGGGGGATACCGCTGTCTCTGTGCTCTGTTTGCTGGAAACTGCGGGGGACACTTGCAGTCTGTAGAAGATATCACGTCGGATGCAGTGAGAAATGGAGCGCTGTATGTTGCCAGGTACAGGCACGGCGTTCAAGACACAGTGGGTTCTCTTCCTGCCGTATAATCTTTGTTCCGTGGTTTGTTGCCGTTTCGTGGGCCGCTGGGAAAGGGTGCGCGTTACATCTCTCGGGGCCAGCTGGTGTATGTTTGTCTTGCCTGAGATGGTCCTGAAGGACGATGGTGGGCTCGTGTCGGCTTACGTAATTATCAAAGCAGGCCGATGACATCAGTGATTTATTCTCGCCGTCCTTCTTGCAATACAAGTGCGGTGCAGTGCCCTAGAGTCTGTGACCCCTGCCGGGGGAGTGTGCAGTGTAAAATCGGACCCAGGGGACATGGGTATGGGGAGAGGATCCGGCGCTTGCTGTGCTTTGCTTCGCTTCCCTCCGATCTCCTTACCAGTGGAGATGCAGCGATCCGGCTGAGTAAGTACACTTCGGGAGGGGCTTGATTACGCTTGCTTCACCTGGCAAGCCCGGAGCATAGGTAGGAGACCTGACTCCTCGTCAGAGCAGTCCATGCTCGGCAACTGCCATCTTGGGACCGCAGTGTCGCTCCTGGGTGGTGCACTTGCTGCATTTCATTTACCCAGTGATGGGCTGCGGTTTTACTCCAAACTCCTCTGTAGGGTCCCCAAGCAGCTAAGTAGCAAAAACACCTGGTTAGAATCTCGTGTAGGTTCTCCTTAAAGGGTTGTTCTGCCATGTCTTTATGCCTGGAGAGGAAAGCTCAGGCAGCCATCGCGTCTGCGCAGACGTTGCCCTTACTCCGCCCTCCGCTGCCACACCTCAGTCCCCTTTTCCGCGTCGACGGGAACGGGCCGAATTCACCAGCACCCATGGGTTTGGCTTCGACCATGTAATTCCACGCGCGGATACATCTTTGTCTTTTTTTTGTCTTTTTATCATTTTACCCGGCGCATGTAGACCTCCACAGGGTTCAGCAGGTGTCCATCCTGCAACGGACTCTTCCCAACTTAAGACCCCCACGCCCTCTGCCTACGTTGCCTTAGCCTAGACCACGGTTGGCAAGCTTGTACAGCGTGTGGCTCGCTGTCCTCAAAAGCCCTTAAGAACAGACTAGCCAGGTGGAGGGAGCTCTTCCAGAAGTCGCCTCCAGAGGACCTCAAGAACTTTGTGAAACATCGAGCCAGGCCCAAGGTAGGGCCGCTATTCTCCATCGCACCCCGCAAAGGAGACTCCTTCCCAAGGACTCTCCCGCATGGGAGGGACTGGTCAGGTCCTTGTACCAGCACGTGCACTGAGGCTGCGACAGCTACCGGCTTTTGGGCGGAGGGATCCTTGGATCCTCCCGGTGGTAGTACTGAGGGACCAGAGGGTTCTTGTACTGGATTGTCATCCAAAGGGCTCCGCAATTGTACCAGCAAGATGGCGAGGGTCTACGCCCTAGTACTGGCAATACGTCAGAGGGAGCACCTAAACGCAGCTCTACTGACCCCCAGGTCGAGGGTGTCACACCTACCGGGCCTAGGCTCGAGGAGCAGGGTAGGCCTTGTGATCCACACGCAAGAGTTCTGGAGGAGGCTGTGCTCAGCGAGCCGAGCTACACGTGGCAGTAACGTGGCAGCCAGCTTGACAAGATGGCACCTGTCCAACGCCATTCCAGGAATTTGACGACAACGAGTCTCAAGGTAGGACTGGACTCAACTAGGTATGTGGTCTACAGCCTATCCCTCTCATGCACAGGGCAGCTTCCTACTGTGTCCATATGGGCAGGGTATGCAGCAGCTCCAGCAGCTTCTGGCTACCCAGTCAGCACCCCCTGCCACCTCTTCCGCCAGTGAAGAGGGGTTATTTGAGAGGTTCCTCAGCCTCATGAAGTCACCTAGGTTGGGGATTATCCTCAAGGAGGCCATCAGGGAGGTCCTCCCGACTATGCTAGCGGCACCACAAGCACCTCCCCCGGCGCAGCCGCTGCCTCCGGCTCCCCAGCTTCTTCCTCGGGTGGCTCCGTACCAGCCTCTGCTGCCTCCTCAGCCTCCAGCCGCAGTACCTGTACCCCAGCCTCTGGCGCCAACTACTCCTCCACCTCCGCAGGACCCTCCTGATCGACAGATATGGTTGAGGAGGATCCCAATAGGCCATCCTCAGCCAGGGCCTTCCACAAACGTCTTGCAGGGCTGGCAGAGTATCTGGGCCTACCCCAACCTGAGGTTGACCAGCCGTCAGAGGGGGTTCTGGCTGAAGTCCTCACACAATACCCCTCTGCCAAAACGGGGATTCCACTGCAAAATGATGCCGTCTCCCTTACCAAGAAGGGTTGGCACAAGCCCCACTCGGCCCAGCCGGTCAATCGACACCTGGACGCCAAGTACAGGCAGATGGAGGGGGATACTCTCTTGCTCTCGGCCCATTCTCAGCCACACTCCTCAGTGATCGCTGCGTTATCACTATACTCCAAGCCTCAGTCGTCCTCAGCCGCCTCATCTGCGGCACTGCTAGGCAAGGAGGTAAAGATCTTGGAGGCGTATGGCAAGAAACTCTGTTTTAACGAGTCCTTACATCTTCATCAGGCCAATGCCAACGCCATGCTGGCGGCTGCTAACCAAAGGTTTTGGCGCGAAATCGCAGACTTCCTCCCGGAACTCCCTACGCAGAGCCAATCATGTTTTAAGGCGGGGCCCGCTGAGGCCAAGGTGGTGTGCAGGACCTCATTGAATCCACTGTGACCCATATTGACACCTCTTGCCATGCCATCTGTATCGCCACGGACATGAGGACAGCCTTGCTCCGGCTGACACAATTCAACCCTGCCATCCAGGAACGCATATTAGATCTACCGTTCGAGTGGTGGGGGGGGCTCTTCCACTCCACCATGGACGAGGAGCTGTACAAGAAGAACAGCTCACAAATGGCCAAATCTTTATCCATCTTGACAAAGACCACGCCCAAGTCGTACACCAAGTCACAGCAGCGCTCTTGCAAGAGGTGTACGTATGGAGGGTTCCGTGGCTTCCTGGAACAGAGATCCAGGCAGCCGAACCGCTTGCCGTCTCAGAGCCGGTGCAAACAACAAAAGGGGGGGTAAGGGATTTTCCCAGTCCCCCTCCTCCACGACAGCCTCTGAGGGAAAGAAGGCATGACACGCCCCTTCGGGTCCATGTGTCTCCAGTGGGGGGGCAGGCTTGCTCTCCACGCACATTTCTGGTGCCAGAATTTCACACACCCCTGGATCCTCTGTAGTATCCACGGGGTACCGCCTCCCTGACCCAGGCTCTCCTCCCTCCTCCCCTCCACTCCCACAGGTTGGGACAGCAACTCTTTTGGCAGAGATCCGGTCGCTCGTAGAGAGCCAGGCAGTGGCGGAAGTCCCAGCCTCCCAGCGAGGCTTGGGCTTTTACTCCAGTATTTTTGCCATTCAGAAGAACCACCAGACGGGCCTGAGAGTTGTGCTGGACCTTTCCACCAAAATATAAGATGGTTACGCCAGCTTTTATAACAGAGACTTTGTGCAAGGGAGATTGGATGTGCTCCTTGGATCTGAAGGACACGTACCTGCACGCCCCGATTTGGCAGCCCCATTGTTCTTTCCTACGGTTCAGGATCATGGGCTACCATTTTCAATACAAGTTCTTTCCTTTTGGCCTCAACCCGGCCCCCAGGGTCTTAACCAGGCTCATGAATACTGTGGTGGACCTCCACAGAGCGCAGGGCCCCCACATCCACCCATACCTTTTGACGACTGGCTCGTCAGGGCGACATCACCGGAAGCGGTTCACCACTCTTCCCATGCCCTTATGAACACACTGCACAATCTGGGTTTCTCGCTCAATCTCAAGAAGTCGCAGCTGCAACCCACACAGACAAACCTTCTTGGGCCTCGCTTAAAGGTGACCTTGCCACACATTAACTCTACACTACCTCACAAAGCAAATGTTCCTGGTGAAAAGTCCCAGTTGTCAAAGCTTTCATGGAAGGGGTTAAAAGAATGTATCCTCCAACTTCACAACCCTCTCCAGGGTGGAATTTAAATGTCTTAGCGAAACTAATGGGTCCTCCATTCAAACCTATGCATAAGGCTAGCCTTAAAATGCTTACCTACAAAATTTCCTTAGTTATAGCTATCGCTTCTATAAGAAGAGTTAGTAAACTGCAAGCACATTAAGTTGCAGATCCATTTGTCTCCATATACAGAGAGAAAGTAGTCTTAAGAACACATCCACGTTTCTCACATAAATTACATTCAAAATATCAGGTTAATCAATCATTAGAGCTTCCAACCTTCTTTCAAAACCCACAAAGTTCTGAATAAAGAGCCCTCCATACTCCAGATGTCAAAAGAGCAGGGTTGTATTATCTACACTAAAAAAACCTTTAAGAAAAACTGATCAATTCTTCATTTCACTAGCTGCTTGTAGATAAGGGGAACCCTGTCTCTACAGCAGCTACTTCAAGGTGGATTGTCAACGTCATTCAATAATGCTACACATTGTCTCATAAAACACTACTGTTTACACCCAGTGCATACTGAACTCGGGGTGGGGGGGGGTGTGGGGACTGGTGCCACTTTAGCAGTTATTGTAAATGTGCCACTAGAAGCAATTTGTAAAACAGCAAAATGAAGTTCAGTTCATACGTTCACGCAGCGCTACTGTGTATATACTCAAAGAAGAAATGATTCTCAGGTGGGACAGGCAGTGTCCTCTGTACTTTCTAACAACCCACCTCCTTCTCCTTGTTATTCTATGCAAAGCATGTGATTCTAAGCAAATCCACAAGCCTCAGAAGACAAATATTACATACCTGTAATCGTGTCTTTGATACTTCTATCTGCTTAGATTCACATGTGTCCACCCTTCCTCCCCTCTTTGTAGTTAAGTGTACACAGACATCAAGTTAGAACCAAAACAATATGAGGACCTGGACACGTGAAGGATCATGTCAACGTCTTCTTTTTGAACTTCAAAAACAAGTCATGCAATACTCTGCAGCAACCACTAGATGCCAGCCCATGCAGAGCTTGTGAATCTAAGCAGATACAAGCATCACAAAGACTATTACAGCTATGTGATATTTGTCTTATTTATGGGGATTACTAATCTACTAGGATTCACATATTTTCTATAGGTTATCATTTAGTGGTTGGTGCAGAGTATTAACTCTTTATCTTTTTCGATAAACAAAAATGAACATGGACAGCAGCGTCCCTGCACTTGGCCATTGATCAGTTGTACCGATAAGTAGACCTATTTCTGGTCCCTTAGTATTTCAGGAGGCTTACATTTCTGGGAAATGGAAGAACGTATTTATTGAACACCCTCTTCTACAAATTGTAAACCTGACCGCCTTAAAAGCATTGTTACGAAATCCTAAGTATTTGTAGATATCAAACAGTGACCCTTCTATGGTGAAATCATAACCTCACTAAGAATTATTCTGATGGGGGATTGTGAAAATGGAGAAGCATGTGTACACAGCAGTCTGGGGATTTTCATGAGAGAGAGAGAGAGAGAGAGAGAGAGAGAGACTCTACCCTTGAAGATGGTAGCGATCAAATAACTGGTGTACCGTTGTTTAACCTTGCGTAATACTCAGTAGTAGGACAGTGATTTATTATCAAATTGAAAGATCGTTTTCTGATCTGCCTATTTGGGGGATACGTTGATAGATGATGACAACCTTTTGCCCGTTTGCTGTCTGGAGCAAATTAGGATGATTTTCTACAGAGTATATGTGGTCTAACATGTACACAGACAAGTATATAATTATATGACAGTTTCCACTGCTTTCGTCTGGTGAATAATTTGTGAACATAGTATTTTTATGGTTGCTTTACTTATGAATGCATCTGCCATCCTGGTTTTAAGGACATAAAAGAAGAAAAAGAATGGCAAGCTAATCATACTTTGTAAGTTGTTACTTACGCACCGAGAAATACTTGTGTGCAGGTGCGTTATAAATGACTTATAACATATCACTTATTATAAATGTATGAGGGAATAGGGTTCTTGAGGTCAATTTACGTATGCAGACTGCTACCAAAACCTCCCTTACAACTACTAGAGATGTTTTTTTTAAAAAAAATATATTGCAATTGAGAAACGGCTAAGAAATCCAAAAATATAGGCATAATATACAATAATATACTAAAAACATCCATAAATAGTTAATGTTAATGGTGGGGGAACACATCAACAGGGGAATAATCAAGCTTTAAACTTGGCTCAGTTCATTTATTTCTTACCCTATAAGGTATCTGAAAAGAGGACCCACAGTCTGTACACATTCTCCAGTTGCGTATCCGCATTATTCAGGTGGTGTTCAACTTGGCACTGTTTAACTATAAGAGAAGACAATTCAATATCCTCTTTTATGCTTCAAATAATTCGTAGTATCAACTTTTAGGCAATTGTGATGGTGATGTAATTTCAGTGATGGCACATCATTATAAAAGGTTGTGTCTCCCATTTCCAGCCTCCCCTTCTGCTCCTCAGCTATATACTATCTAGCCTTTTAACATGTTTGTTCTATCAAGCTTTCCATGTTAATATCACTTTCTGAGCCTTTTAATCCCTGGCTCATCTGTGGCAGTCAATTGCTTTGTGTAAACCCAAAGTGGGTAATGGGTTCAGAATGTTATTTTACTGTTTAACTGGCCAGTAAAATAGCTTCAGAGCTACCTGGGCCTGACATGGTATAGCTTTCAAATCAGTAGTTCCTGATAGGCTGTGCCTTTGATTGTTTTATTGGTTTTATGGCTCTGTACTTCAGTTAGGGCTGCCTGGCAGTAGGTGGCAGCATGGTGTCTCCAGGGAGGCTGAAAGGTAGTCCTGCTTCCCAGTGGCTGCCTGAGAGACTACAGAGCCAATTACTGCAGGAAGGATGACCGGAGAGGGAAGCAGGAACTGTCTGTTTTCTTTTTCAGAGGGTTGGTAGTGTAAATATAGTCTGACAGAGCAGAGTCCCACTTGGAATTTCTTCAGGTGGGCCTCTCACCTAAGGGTGAGAGGAGAATCCAAACACAATGACAAGAAGAACTTTCATTTTGAGTCAAGACATAATTTTGGAGGCACAGAGGTGTCTAGCTCATGCAGTTAGCTGAGGCACTTAGGAGATGATTTTGACATTTATTTAGTGATGACAAACTGACTAGTAGAGTTTGTGGTATTACGATCTAAAATATTAGTGTGGGGCGACTGGAATATTATGGTGACCTAAGGCTAGGGAAGGTTAGTGGCAGATGGACACTGAGCCAGTGTGCATTGCAACAAGGTCTTCCTCAGTCAAAGAGGGCCGTGTTAACCCACTGCCATCCAATTTGGAGACTTACTTCAGCCTTTCATCTAGCCCCTCATCCTGTCCGCACCAGAAACCCTTGGTATCTTAAGAGGTGCCAGATGAAATCTGAGGATGTAAAATGTATTTGAACACTTGTCAAACTACACTGCTGCTGTCTGGTTTCAAGGTAGTGGTAATTCAGTGATGGTATACAGTCTGAGATTATGAATCCAAAGTGTGAAGGGTTCATTTATGTTCTGTAGTAAGTAGTTGGTCATTCATGTGAAATGACTCCCATTTCAGTGGGACTTTTCCATAATATTAAAGGATAGTTCCGGGACTTTTTTTTTATTGTCCCTACGGTTCGGCCATGTGTTTTTAAGCATAAATCGGTAGATCGTAGAAAACTTTCCTATGGACCTTACCCGACTTTTCGTCCATTAACGCACTCGAAATCAGCCGCCATTTTCTGATAATCCTATCATTTCCCCCCATCGCCCTGGCTCACCTGCTTTTGCGGCACTAAATCAAATCCCCCGCCCCTGAAACAGACTTTATCAAAACATTCATATTCCCCGCCTCTATCCGTGACGTGACTGTGCTGCGTAGGCAAACGCGCCCAGGCGTTTTCTACGCGACTACACACAGAACCCGGAAACCAACACAGATCAGCTCACAACACAGCGCGCCACAATTGGGAATATGAAACTGTGGTTTAAAAGCAAACGGCAAGATTGTCCATTTGGCAAAGTACATTTATTGGACATCAAATGTTTAGAGAATATTCTGCGATTTGCATTTTTCTTTGCTCTCGATCCAAAATAGTTCGTCTTGAGGCAAGCGATGTTCGTGTGCAGTACACAGGGTGTTGGTTTACGATAAAATAAGCTCTTCGGTCGCACTGATAATCGCATGGCTGTTCCAACAACGAGGCACTAGGCCACCACAACGGTCTGTATGTTGCATCTAGCCGTTAGTACCGCGTAAGGGCATACTTGTACTTGGCGATCGTCCCATAAAATGGTCAGGGTGGTAACGTTGTTCACGCGGAGAAGCAACTGGCGGTTATAAAAGCCATCCGCCGGTGTCTGGTACTCGTGACACATACAATAATGAAGTATGTACCTGTTTTAAAAACATAAAAAATGAAATTAGTCTCACCATCAGATCTTTATTAAAATTATTCATTTTATATATTAGGTCGGGAAATTATTTCATAGCTAGGACAATGCAACTGGGTATTATACGTCAAGGGGGGGCTGTAGGATACTGAGACAGTCCCCCAGTGCAGGGGTTGACAGGGAGGCAGTGCAGGTGGAGAGTGGAAGGGCCCAGGACCGAGGTCGCAGACAGTGGACCAGTTGTAGCAGGGGAGAGGGAGAGAGAAAGCAGAAGCAAAGAGGAAGGTTTTGAGGTGCTTCCGTAAAAGGAGATGGTTCTCCTCAAGATAGTGCGCGGTACAAAACAATATGCCACATAGAACGAACAAGTACAACTTAACCCGTCTTTAAAGCTACTGTATAGTAATTAAATTGCGGTATAAACTCATCTAAAGAGTTACTTACATTATATTTGCATTTTCCATTGTGTCTGTGCGTAGGGCAGCCCCGAAATACCACTCCTTCTATGCCGACGTTATTTCTTCTAATGAACGAACATTAAATGGCTTTCGTTTCTGAAATTATATTCATTATCGTTTCTTACGTTATTGCCCCACACCCCCAAAAAGAAGTCTTTCGGGATGGTCCCGGCCTGTCAAGGTCAAATAACAATAGAACCTTATACTGAGTCCTGGGCCATTCCGGCACCCGAGAAAAAAATGAAAGCAGCTGACCTTCACTTTGAAACGAGCACACATTCCTAGTTAGCTACATTCAGTGTAAGGCCATCTCACAGGACTCACAGAGCAATCACTTTTATTTACACAATACATAGCTACACATATTCAATGGGCCTGCGACATGAGGAGACTCGAGAGAACAGACAATCAAATTACAATCATTTAAACCGTGATGTGTATTTCTCAATGAGCTCTTCTTTAGGTGGACATGGAACAGAGGCAATGTTGGGTGGCAATGCAGTTGTCCCCTGCACAGGTTCGTTCACAACTCCATGTATGTGCCTATCTAGGACATCAACAATAAGTCTCTCAATAAAGTCATATTGCATATCCTCAAACACTGGTTTGATAACCCATTGTTTACTTCTTTTAGTGAAGGCCTTATTGTAGCGAAGCGTCCCTAAAGTTCCGGTCGTCCTACTTTGTTGACGGCCTACATTATGGTTATGTGCCAAGACCGCTAGAAGAGTCCGATTTATCATGCCCTCCATGCCAAAATGCAATCGTTTTGGCCTGTACTTTAGGCACATATTGTGGAACACCTCCAAATCTCCTGTGTGGCAGAATTCCGTGAGTCCCCTCAAATCTCTTGTTATAGTTTTATCAAATACAATCTTTTCAATGGCTTTGTGAGTGGGTGATGAAGGAATCAACCACTTCTTCTTCCGTGCCTCCTCTGCGGACAAATGGCCATGTTCACAATTGTGGAAATGTTGGTTTGTGGTCCAGCGGTGAAAGTTGCTACAGTGTAGCATTACTGACCGCCATTTTTCCAGTAGAATTTCCAACGACCCTCCACATGTTTTTGAGCTCCACCAAAGATGGTTGCTGATTGACTTGGACCACTGTGAAATACCTTGCATATCTTTTTTTTTACCTGCAGCCGACATTTTTTTATTGATTGTTTTTGCAAGATGCCAAACGTCAAATTGGTGATTTATATTTTTGTACTCTTCTCTCATTGTCTTGGCAATTGAAACGTGTCTGTCCGTGGCTATCAGGTCGATCACCATTCCCCGCGATTGTAGTTCTTGCAATGATGCTACAAAGCCAACTTTCTCCATGGCCACTGAGGATGTACTTTGTGACACCTGCACGACCACCAAACTCACAATTTTCTTACTTTCCATGTCCTGAAAGTGGTAGGTGCAGTACTTGGCTGAAAATCCTGGGCTGTCGCACTGTCCATCACCGGCTAGCCTGAACCGTTTGCCACGCGAATGTACTATCAACAGACATTTTTTCCATTCTCCAAGCTTCGCTAATGGCTGGAAATAGATAATCGGTTTGGTATTTGTAGAACTGAGTTTTCGCAATGAAATGGATTCCCACAAACTGAAAGAAAGACTCTAACTTTTTAAAACTTGAACCACTAAAAAGTGCAGCCGCTGCACAAAGTAGATTGCCTGCTGGCAGTTGCCCCAGCATGGGTTGTGCAGACCATGAGAAAGGATGATATTTTGTACAGGTGGCATGTATTTTAAGGTTAGTGCCTCGAATTGCACGAGTCACATTAATCAATGGCTCCCCACATACTTCCCCACCAACCGAATGCCCACATTTCATCCGAATAATAATATCAATCAAACAACTATCGAATACAATGAATTTGGCCTCTTTCCTTATGCTGTCACTCTGCATCCCAGCTGGTTCGGCCTGTAACGTTGAGGACATGTCACTCACATGAAAGGTAGAATCTCTGATATCGTCTTCCGCTATGTTCAGTGATATTGTTGGTGTTTCATTGTCGTCCACTTCATTCTCTTCCATTGCAACATCTGTTCCTTCTCCGGCGATGGGTGAATAAAACAATTTCTTCAACTTTCTCGCGGTCTTAGTTTTTGCGGGTGTGGATTCTGTGAATTGATCTCCGACTGCATCCGAACTACCAGGAGGACATTCACTATCAATGGCTGGTGGTGGTATAGCTCCGTTGTCAATCACTTCATATTCTTCCCATTGGCACGATGCATCTCCAGTCTCAAGTCCCTACCAAAAGGTTTGACAAGCAACATCTCTCGTTCGCTTCACTGTCTGTGTAGATCTAGTTCGTACACCCACTCGGACCTAGAGGACAGATTGGAAAAGGGATGTTCAGTTTAAACACAACTTACAGTATTGAACTATTAACAGTGAAAAACAACATAATATAGTGACCAGGACACTAACCTTCTTTTGCTTTCTTTTCTTTGAAACTTTCTTGCCTCGAACTTCAACATCAGGACGCTGTTGCTCCGACTCGTGTGTGCATGTCTCCACTTCCTCTTGCGCTGCAACGACTATATTTTCATGATAAGCACATCCATCACGCACTGACGCTCCATCGACTCCCTGAAACATAGAACTTTCATTAGTATGTATAATAATATTGAAAACACAAAATGTACTTGGGGACCAATACCCACGTACATCTCAATAGCAAAACACGAATGAACGCTTTGTGTAGAACATTCAAACGACAATTATTCACGCATTGTTGATCTAGTTAGATGGAACTGTCAAGATCCATACCTCGGGCTCCTCATAGACTTCCATTGGTGATATTATTGAAGATGATGCTTCTGTAACTCCCTGAAACACAGTAATTGCATTAGTATGGTTTTCTATTTTGTTAAAAAGAACATAAACTTTGTGCAGGCGTCAACGGCTCATCTAAATAGACCTGCACAAATGATCAGTTGTCTAAAATAAATAATGGATATGTAAATATGATTCGATTTGCTCGATCGTTGGAAGTGTCACCACCCAGAGATCTGCATCAACTACTAGGGGTGATGTTCTTGTAGAAGAAGCTCCGTCATCTCCCTGAAACATAGTACTTGCGTTAATAAAGAAGGAAGTATAGCGGATGTAATCACGTCATATGATTTCGCTTGATCGAACTGTCAGTATCCATACCTCGAAATGCATAAGAACATCAAGGGACGATGTAACTGCGGTGCACACTTCTGCAAGCTGTTGCGCCGACCCGTAACTGCATGCTCCCCCTTCTTCTTGGACTAATGCTCCATCGACTCCCTGAAACATAGGACTTTCATTAGTATCAATATCAATGGCTAAAAACGAAAGAAACATTGTGTGTAACAATCACGCTACAAGAATGCAAGATCTGATGATCTCCATCGATGGAACTGTCCGGAAACGTACCTCGAGCATCTGAGTGACATCAACGGTTGTCGTCAATGCGTTGGACTCCTCAGCATCTCCCTGAAAGACAGTACTTGCATTATTTTGGATAACAATAATTATAACTGAAAACAAAGACTAGAGGACGAGTACTAGGGTGTACCATTAGGTAAAATAATCACACGATAAATTAAAACTATTGATTTACATGCCTAAAACAAGTCAGTGGCAGAATAGCTAAGTAAGATTACCCGATAGGCGCTTGAAGTGGCTGATGACTGCAATAACGACACGGATGGAGAATCTTCCGCCTTCATATTGAGTGGATACATAAATGGAGAAATTATTGTTAGCTAATGCTACACACTACCGCAAGGCCGAGAGATAAATACGTAAACTTGACTCACCAGTGGAGGGATGTGGACGAATAGAGTGGGAATAGCGGTTGAGAGCAATTTTCGCCTTGCTCGCGGTGTGTTCTTCTTTATTAGCAATTATGTGGAGTACATGTCTGAGCTAAAGTGCCTGCTGCAGATGCGGTATCGATCACCCCTCTTGTCCGCAAAGACTTCTAGGACTCTACTTTCAAGCTCAGACTGTGGATATCCGCAATATCGGACCCATTCTCTTATCTGATCTATTGTCTTAGGGAAAACATGCATTATAGTACCTTCAGATTTATTATGGGTCTTCGAAGGGCAACCGCCAATGGAACAGGCAGGCATTGTGGAAAGTTCTGAAAAGTAAAGATCAACAATTCTCTATGAATACCAATGTGTTAAAAAATTAAATGACACATAAAAGGTTCAATGCAAGGTTCGTTTTGGTTCTTGGAACTATACACGTTATTCACATGCGGATAAGTATTTGAATAACTTTAAAAAAATAGAAAGATAATTTGACTCGACTCAGAACATGTGACTAGTTCCTTGCATGTACTGTCTTGAACGAAAAGAAATTGGACGCAAAATGATTATGGTACATGGCCTTACCTTGACGAACAAACAGTTAGATGCAGGGATCAGAGTAGTTTCTTGTCGTAGAACAGGGAGCAGTTCACAGGTTGCAAACTGACGAGTTTGCTCGAAGTGGTCACGGAAGTTCACAGAGACGAAGAGCAGATAACCAGCACCTTCACGGGTTGACTAGCAAAGCGCAAAGAAGTTCTCATTAGAAATATGAAGTGGGTTATAAAGAATTCGAAACAGGGGTGTGTTTGTGAATGAATGAATGACGTGTATATGTCATGGCATTATGCGGTTTGCAGGGGGCCGTCCAGCGTGAGGGGGGATGCTTGCCAGGAGACACGGGGTCTGGAGGTAGACATGGGAACAACAACCCATGCTCTATAGACCACTTTGAAGTGTACATGGTCTTTGGCACCTCTTGGCCTTTATCGCTCCCTGACAGCTCCACTTGCCAGCACAAGTACCCCGGTGCGAACTGCCTTTGATAGGGCGGGGGGGGGGGTGGATTGGGGCAGTGGTCGTGCAAACAAGACTCGTTTGCCGCAGGGCCTCACCAAGGAGAGGCCATCTAACTGCATGTAAGAGGCAAGCTGCAGGATCTAGTACATGGAAGGCAGGGGGGTGAGTTTATAAATACCTCACCCTCCCAGGAGAATATATGGGTGCAGTTCACCCTGGAGACCCTGGATGCCTAGGCAGTTAGTCAGCAGCAGGCTGGCCTGTGGTGGCAAGGCGGCACGGGCCAGAGGGGGTCATCTCTGTACCCGGTGCCCAAAAGGATGATTTATTATGATCAACCATATGGATTATTTACCTATAACCATGTTTTGTATCAATAAAATCCAACGGCCTTCCTTTTATTGCCAACGCTTGAACAAAGTGGTGTGGTAAGTATTTTTGGGGGAGGAGGCAAGGCCGGGAGGCTTGATGCCAACCCGCAAAATAACATATGTATGTCTGCTGCATATGGGTTCAACGGTTATGTGGATTGAAGGTGGGCGGCCAGCGTGAGGGAAGATGCTGGCCGGAGACATGTGGTGTGACAAGACAAGGCACAGGAAGACTATTCAATGGAGACACACTAGATTCATTTAAAAAATCAAAACAACCATTGTTAAAATATATGTTGGGTTTTATTTTAGATCTTAATTTCAATTGAACATAAATAATAAACATTACACATTGTAAAGTTCCGGTTGCAGCACATCCAGGGAAAATCCGCGGTATTGTCCACTGTCGCTGGGGAAATGTTGTCTAATGGCAAGTACCGCACAGGCAGGTTTTACTCTCCGAACGCGGTGTCCGAGCCTCCCGTGAAGCCACCAAGTGAAGCAACGATAGGCCACCAGCCTGTACCACCTGTGAAAATGAAAGATGCAAACTGTATTAAAATGACAAAACTTTATCACTGTCGATTCAGGTAAAAAATGTCATTCTGCTTTGAAAAAAATTCTATCTAGAAAATGCACAATATGGAACCAATTTACATGCATTCGAATGATATGTAGATGTAATTTTATATGGGGGGGACAACCATGACATAGTAGTGGCATCACTGACATCACAACCAGAGTATACTTACTCGTTACTCGGATTACGCGGACGAACAGTGCCGCGAAGTTCGTGCATAAGCACCATCATCATCCTCAACACGGTCCGTGAGAGGCAGGCTTCCCTGAACTCTGGCAGCTCGGTGATGCATTGCGGACTTGGCTCGCCTTCCGAAATGTAGGCCAAGCACCCGGATATTTCACGGCAGCAGCAGTTCTCCTCCTCAGTTGGCATTAGCTTGCACCGATTGCACGTGCACCAGGTGGAGACGCCGTCCATGCGACATGGTCCAGGCTCTTCATCCGTTGACTGGTCCCCCCAACTGCCGTCCGAATCCCCATCGTTTTCGCGTGCTTGCCTTTCCAGTAGTTCTTCCTCGGTGTTCTCGGGCTCGTACATATACGGCATTATTGTAGCCATTGTGTGGTAAAGAAAGTAAAATAATTTACAGAGATGGTACAGGTGTTCACAAGGCCTAGAAGCGGCGAAGGTAGCTGACCAGAGCACAGAAACGAGTCACAGAATACTCAAAGTAACACAGAGAGAGTAATGGAATCGAAAATCTGCTGCTGTGTGTTGTGAAACGGTGTGTTTATACTTATAGAGGAAAGAGGCGTCCTGCCATTTCCATGGCGACACTTCATTAGCTGAGGCGCAGCGATTGTTGACACGAAACGTGCTTTGGCGTTGGGAAATGGGCGGTACGCGTCTGCTGATGTCAGGCTCAGGGGCGGGGGATTTGATTTAGTGCCGCAAAAGCAGGTGAGCCAGGGCGATGGGGGGAAATGATAGGATTATCAGAAAATGGCGGCTGATTTCGAGTGCGTTAATGGACGAAAAGTCGGGTAAGGTCCATAGGAAAGTTTTCTACGATCTACCGATTTATGCTTAAAAACACATGGCCGAACCGTAGGGACAATAAAAAAAAAGTCCCGGAACTATCCTTTAACTGCATGATTATTTGTAGTGGATGGATTATCCCCCTTGTAAATAAGTTGCCGGCTTTTACCTACACCTGTTAAATTGTGGAGAGGTAAAAAGAACAGAATAAAAGGTACCATACGCATCCACTTTGGTCGTTATTGGGTGGTGTGTGAGCGGTTTACTATACCACTGAATTAAAATATTAGGATCCTATTGCCATTCATTCCATAGGTGGAGACACTGTTAAATAATACCAAGCGGGGAACAGTCTCTGATCATGGCCAATTAATATGTTCAAATCTGAGTGTATTGGCATATGTTTCATTGACTAGTGTGTCAGCAACATGCTTCCATGATCTCTAAATTATCTTTTTGTTTTTTATTATTGATATGGATTTACAAAGCATAAACCAGGCACTGACAGCCATCGGAACACTGAGCAGGAGTTATAAAGGGAGAGACTACAGTAATGTTGGTTTGGCAGGAATAGGTGCAAAGAAGGTGTACAATGACAACAGTTTTGCTGCATTTGTGAGTCACACATTACCTGTGGTGGCTTATACCTGAGGGTGTTGGGCCGATGCCCCAATCTATATTGGTGGCCTTGCAAAACTAAATGAGATGGGTAAAACGTATAGACAAAAAGCTTGGATATGCATTGAAGACACACATGCCAAGACAGTAAAACAAAGTCATGTTGTAAGGCAATGTGGGTCCTGAAAGTGTAACTTCCCATGAGGCACAGCAATGTTTTGGGTATTCAACAGTGCACAGGGGCATGTATCAGGATCTGGATAGCACAAGGAAAAGCATTGTCTTAATCTATGTACCTTTGATATTCTGGGATAACATTGCACATGGCAGATAAAGAATTTTAAGGAAAATATTTGAAAGTGAATTTGCCAATCTTTATGGGATAAATTATTGGAATTGTAAAATGGTCAGTCAAGGTCATCATAAAAGGACTGTTCACTGAAATGCTCTGCTTAGTCCAGATATTCATAGGGGTTAATGCATTCATTCCTGATACAGGACAAAAGACCAAGCAAAGAAATATACTCATACGTCCAGTCCCCTTTCCTCCATCCTTGTGGGTGTCCCCCAACATGGGAATGGTACCGGAATCTTTGGCAGTGAACAGTTGAGATTCCCTTTTAGTATAGCGCAGAGCTTCTGGTGTGTCAGACCTGGCATCCAGTGCAGAGACTTTTTTAGTTTTCTGCTTGCTCCCCATTTGTTTTTTCAATTCCTATTTCACTTCCCTTCGGTGCCTTGACTTTCTCCAGCGCATGTTGGCCGCAGGACGATTCACAAGTTGTGCCTCAAGCAACCGCTTGTTCCTGGCCTCTGACCCCCATGCACTCTAGTGTTTGGGGCCCGACCACCGCTGAGACTCATGTTTGGCCTGCCGCGCTCTCAGCCACAGGGCATTGAAGAATCGTTTGTCACGGTGAAGGGAGATCTTGCACACTTCTCTTCCTCCTTAGCTTAAGGACTTAGTCTCCAGGACCTCTCGTCAAGACAAGGTAGAACCTCTGTTCAACACGGCTCCACAGCGTGGGCGACTCCTTCCCCAGGGTTCCCACAGATCGGGATTCCTCGGATTCAGGTTCTGTCAGTTCCAAGGCCCCTAAGGCTACAGGCTTCCAAGCCAAAGTGCACGGGGGCTCCTCCGGGTGGTCCGTGGACAGACCTGATGTCTTTCACACTACTGGCTCCCAAGCTGGGGGCCTCAGGGGCCCCTAGTAGGCTGTCCTTGGAAGGACGATCAGGCTCATCCTCGTCTTGGACCCCAGGGGGGGGGTAAGGAATCGTTGCGTGCCACCTCCAAGAGTCTGTCTTTGGCTAAATCCAGCACGGCTACCGGCACAGGTGCCGAGGGATCCCAACCATACAGGAGCACGCACAGATGTCGTGAACCAGGGCGTTAAGACTACCAGCTGAGGGCTCAGCGCCTACCAGAGGGATCTTTAGGTTGATGCTTCTGCTTCGGGTGCAAGACCCAAGCTGTATCCTCTCATATCTGAGGCCTCTCTTGGCTCAGGGCCTCTGCTACCTCCCACCCAGGGCGTGTCTCTCGGCTTCAAAATGGCAGTGTGACATGTGGTGGAGCTTGCCATGCAGGCCACCATCTTGGATCCGGCTCAGGGCCTGCCAGTGCTCTCGCCCATCGAGTGGGCTTTACAGGATGATCCCTTCCCTCTGTAAGCGGCAGCAGATCCTATGGGGCAGGCTTTTTGTCCCCTCATAGCAGCCGTATAGCTACACGCACCAGGCACCTCTGCACTTTGACCAGGAGCGGAGGCCCAGCGCCTCGGAGGGCTAGGCCCCTAGGGACCCAGCGGCAAGTGAGGACCGCTTCTTCGAGCGCTTTCTCCTCATGAAGGAGGTCATCCCCTAGGTGGCGCTGCCTTGACCCCCTCCTCTGTGTACTCCTCCTGTTCCTCCTGTGCTACCGGTCCCTCCACTGGTTCAGGCCTTACCAGTCGTACTGACCCCTTCACCTCCTGCTGTACCACCAATACCTCCCCCTCAAAAGCAGTTTCACCTGTCTGCGGCTTTGGGCCTGGTGGTTGGAGTGAGAGGGTTCCCTCCCTCACATTTTCCATGGCCCGGATTGCCCTGGCCTGTGAAAAAGGCGGTTAGGTGAACGATGACGCTCTCGTCATCTGTTAAGGCCTTCTCTGACCACCTCCAGGGCCTGGCAGAGTTCTTCTGGGTCCCTCTTCCTGAGGAAGCCCCCCAGGAGTCGGGTGTGCTAGCTGAGGCCTTGGGGAAACTCACCACGATCTGGTCTGGCATCACCCTCCAGAAAGATGTCCTGCAGGTGGGGCACAGGGTCTGGGAGAAGCCCAGGGCCAATGCCCAGATGAACAAGAAGTTGGTCAGCAGGTTTAGGCTGACGGTCGGGGAGCCAATCTTCCTTGCCCCCTACCTGCAGCCCCATTCCTTTGTGGAGGCCACAAAGTTTCCATCTGACGTGCAGGAGCGGATCCTGGATCTGCCCTTTGAGAGTGTGGGCCGTTTTCATTCGTCAACCAATGACGAATTGACGAAGAAGAAAACCTCCACTCAAACCGCCAAGTCCTTGGCCATCCTGACAAAACCAGGTAAAAAATCCTTCCCTCAATCCCAGGGTAGGACTGAGTTCAAACCCTGTGCTTTGTCCGACTTCAAGGGGTTCAGAGAGCATGGTACACAGAGGCCTGACAGGTTGCCCAGCGACAACCGGAGGAAGCAGCAGAGGACATTGGGCAGGCTTTTCCGCTCCCCCCTCCTTTGCCCCTGCCTCTAATGCCAAGAAGCAGTGGCATCAAGGTCGGGAAACACAGCTCGCCTGTGGGGGGCCTTTTGGCTCTGTTCCATGACACCTGGAAGCGTCTCTTTAGCAACCTGTGGACCATCTCTGTATTCTCCATGGACTTCAGTCTTCCTCTTCCTATTCCTCTTCCATCCTCTCCTCCTCTTCGTCAGATTGGGTCCCCAGCTCTTTTTCGGGAGGTACTTTCACTCTTGGAGATGCAGGTGATGGAACCGGTTCCTCTTGTGAGGTGAGGGTGGGGGTCACTGAAGGGGTGGTGCACTCCTGCCAGCAACTGATGGATATTCTTCATCAGCTGGGGTTTTCCCTCAACCGAAGGAATTCACAGTTGTGCCCATCTCAGAAATTGGTCTTCCTAGGCATGGTTGGGCACTTCTGGCCAACACGACCACCTCAGCATGGTGGTTCCAGCACATTCTTGGCCTGATGGCCTCCTGTGTGCTCACTGTACAGCACGCCCGCCTCAGGATGAGGCACCTCCAGCTCCACCTGGTGGCTAATTGGGATGAGAAGACAGCAGTCTCAGTCGGACATAATCCCTATACCGTTGTTCCTTCTGCCCGATCTTCGCTGGTGGCTGATTGATGGCAATATTTCAGCCCCTTCACTCGACCGACACCTACGGTGGTGGTGATGATGACAGACTCCTTTCTTTTGGGCTGGGGGCTACGTGATTCAAGGAGCATGGTCCAGGACGGAAGCCGTCCTACATATCAATCTGCCGAGCTCGGGCAGTGGGCCTGGCCCTCAAGCCATTTTTGCCCCTCATCAGGGACAAGTCGGTTCTGGTCAGGATGGACAATTCTACTACGCTGTTTTACCTGAACAAGCAGGGTGGCACCCATTCCCTGCCTCCTCTGCATGGAGGCAGTTTCCATCTCGGAATGGGCCCCGACAGAGGGTATTTGGATTTCGGCAGTCCACCTACCGGGGGACAACAATGCAGACGTGGACTAGTTGAGTCGCTTGGGGTTCAACACCTACGAGTGGGAATGACACGACGACTCCTTGTTTCCCCTGTTCCGGCATTGGGGGTTTGCAGTCCTGGATTTGTTTGCTCCCTCCCCCTGACCCCCGGAATGCCAAGTGCCCCCAGTTTTCTTTGTGGGCAGGTCAGGGTCAGGGGGGTCACTGGGTGCCTTCCAGATCTGTTGGCACGGCCGCAGGAGTTGTGTTTCAGCCCACCTCTCGCTCCGAGGAACCCTCTGCATGTTCTGTGCCTCCGTGGGTTGCAGCCTCATCCTGATTACCCCCCCACTGGCCTCCGGGGCCCTGGTTTTCGGAGCTGATGCAGTTGTGCTCCCAGGGTCCACTCCATCTTCTGATTCCCAGCAGGGCTTCCTGACACAGTGGAACAGGGCAGTGGAACATCGAGACCCGGCCAGACTGGCTCCGACGGCCTGGTTCCTCATCAGCTGAGGCTTCAGCACGCTCAATTTTCATATGACACCGCGGACCTCATCCAGCAGGCCAGAACGCCCTTGACTTGTTCCCAATATAAGAGGAAATGGACTAGGTTCTGCCATTGGACTCGCAACAAGGGGCTGGACCCTGTCACCTGTCCTCTAGATGACGTACCGGCTTTTTCAACACACCTGGCTCGTTCTGAATTTCAGGTGGATACTTGCTGTACATATTTGGCAGCCATCAGGGCTTACAAGAATGTCCCTGAGCATGTGCTTTCAGCAGCCAACGAAGTGGTTAATTCCCTTGTCTAGGCTTTTTCCTCCGATGCGTAGGCCGTAACCGGACTGGGACCTCAATGTGGTTCTTGGGGCTTTGCAACGCAAGCCTTTTGATCCGATGGTTATTGTGGACATCCGCTTGGTGACGCTAAAGACTGTTTTATTGGTGGCTCTTACCTCTGTGCGCAGGGTTAGTGAACTGCAGGGGTTGTCTTTGTGCGAGCCCTTCACCATGTTTCACAAAGATAAGGTCAATCTTGCGCACTCACCCACATTTCTTGTCCAAGGTGGTCTCTCCATTTCATCAGATTGAAGAGATCTGCCTGCCGGTGTACTTCCCGAATCCGCAGGCAGAGAGGGCCCTGCATTCCTTGGACCTCAAGAGGGTCCTCAAATATTGTATCTCTTGGAAGAAATCGTTCATGAAGTCTGAGTCATTGTTTGGGAATTTCTGGGGGCACCGGCTGTCAGGCTTCTAAGGTTTCCATCTCCCATTGGATGGTTCAGGCCATTTCGGAGGAATATACGGCCATGCTGTTTCTGAAGGGATTCATGCTCGTGGGCTCAGAGCCAAGGCCACGGTCATCGTGTTTCAGAGACTGGCTTCTTAGGTTGTCATCAGCAAGGCGGCCTTCTGTACCAACTGGATACCAGCTCCAGGCACGATGCAGTTTGGTCAGGCGGTTCTGAACAACCTTTTTGCTTCGTACTAGATATGAGGCAGGTTATCCCAGCCCCACCCTATGCTTCTTGGTCAGTGGAATCACCCACAAGGATGGAGGAAAGGGGTTGGGACATATGAGTAATTAAAGTTACTCACAGTAGTGACTAGAGTACTCCTAGTTCTTAGTCCCCTAGCCCCTTTCCTCCATACGTCCCGCCTACCTTCTCTGCTAGTATGCCAAGGGATGATATGTATAAGTGTAGCCAGGTGTCTAAGCGTCCCATGTGTTCAAAAGAACTGAGGTGAGGCGCCGGAGGCTGGGCCTCAGTGGGGCGTGCCTGAGGCCGCGCGCCCCTGTGATATACTAAATTTAAAGGGGAAGCTCAATGTTTCGCTCCCAAAGGTTCCAGTACCATCCTCATATAGACATTTCTTCAATCCAAATACTGAACTCTCCCACGCCCAAAAGGAAACGGGCGTATGAGTCATCCTATAAGCCATGTGAATACAAATCTGGCTAGGTGCCACAGCAGAGAGGATGTGACCTAGCAATTTGACTGGACAACCTCATTGGTAGGGGTGGGACCATGCCTGGCTTGCACATGGTTTCTTCTTCTGCAATGTGTACAGCAAGCTAAAAAACAATGGATTGGAGGGCTGCCCCTAGCAGTTGCCAGTGCATACAATTTATGCAGAGCAATTCCATCCATCATTCTTCAGCATTTCAAAATCACAAAATGCATGCCTGGTGTGGAACCCATTTGTTAACTGTTTTCTGTTTGTTTGGCCCATGTTTTAAGAGCTTTTGTGACATATCTAATCACTTTTTTCACTTCTCATTTATTCATGTGCCCTATAAGCAAGATTTTTTAACATCTGAAAAATTACGGCAAGCATGTAATATGAAACAATTAATTCTAATCAAAGCATTAAAAAACGTTCATGTAAACCAATAAAGGTATTAAAAGTGTATAAACACACAATAATGATAAATACGTGTGAAAAACCCATCATTGGCAGCATATCCTTTGCCCAGTCCACTAGTAGTCTTGTCCATGCTTGCAACACGTAGGGCTTTATCTAGTCCCTGTGGGTGCTGGCCACCTTCGCCCTGTGCTGCCAAACTCCAAAGATAAAACCTGCTGTAACTTTGGTGATGATAGTGTCCAGGTCCCCTTAAAGAAAGGTCAGAGCATCATCAAGGTTCTCCAAAAGTACTTCACTTTCTGGAAGCGGGAGGATGTGTTGGGCCTTAAACAGGTCATAAGCAGGGCATGCCAAAAGAAAATGGGGCGGCATATGCTCTCTTTCTGACATACACATTACACAATTTAGGTGCGCCTCATCCTTCCCTTTGTTAGTGATGGCAGCTTAGGGGTAAGGTGTTCGCTTGAGTGAGGGCAAAAAGACCTCTCATCTGTGGATTGGCAAGAGTCAACGGGTCTGGTCGGTATCCTCCCCTGCCACAAATATATTGGCCCAAGGTATATGTTCCAGAGCAGCCAGCTCCTCTTCCATCAACCTGCCTTTGCCCTTGAGCTTTTTTTAGTTTATGCAATAAGGACCTATAGCTATCAGTTACGTAGAAAGTTTGCTCCAATGTATAACCGAAGCACAGTTCAGTGAGGTTGAATTTCGTCCTGTATGGTGAAATGGGTTATTGTGAAAAGTGTCCATGCAATGCCTAATCCACCTTTTCTCTTGTCTCAGAGGCTGCCCTCTTAACAGCATGTCTAGTGAGACTGTCCATCCCCCTGTTCTCTTGCTTCTGACAGACATCTGCACAAAGGGCGGCCGATGCAAAACGTTCACATAGGTACAAAAGATTATTCCAAAAAAGCCATTCACACCTGTCTATTTGGGTAGTTGAATTGTCAAGCCCCCATAGCTCATTGGCTTATCCAACTGTGCCTCCAAACTTTGCACCACCGAAATGTTAGTAGTTACCCAGAATTTAGGAAAATTTTTACCTTTCTGGCAAATAACCCTAAATAATACATAATATTGCCACTGTTCAGTGATAATTAAATTGGCCAGAAATACAGAGGGCATTTACCTTATCAACAGAGACTTGAAGCTTGACTGGTGCTAGAAACCTACAATCAATAAATTGAATTGCCAGCTGCCATGAAAAATGTTACCTAAGAAGCTGGCAAGAAATTACTCCTATTCCATATTCCTGATGGTTTTAATGCATACATGGAACAATAATCTCTAGTACAGTATACCTGCCCATAAAAAGGGCCTATATAGGCCATCAAAATTGGAAAGTTTTGACAGTACCTTACTTGCAAGGAGGAAATCTAAAAAATGTTTAGTCCTAGGCACAATACTATTCTCCATTGGTAAGTCAATCGTCTTTAGGAAGCATGCTAAATGTGTAACAAGTGGGCCATCTAAAGAATAGTACCTAATACATTATAAGCCATTTAATGGCTTTTACTAGATACAATTCCTACATGTCAAAAATGTTATGATGGTTAAAACATGTATTGAATATTTGAAGGTGGGAGTGGTGGAACTGCATAAATGTTAGGTGAAAGCTCCCGCCTTCTCCAAACGATTTAAATAACATTCATTTCTTACCAAAAGCTGGCACTATATGGTGTTTGTGCTTTGTCACAAAACCGTGAATTGGTAACATTACTGGCCTTAGAAGATCAATAGGAGTTGGGAGTTTGCTTAAAGTGTTTATGGAAATTGTACATGTAACACTGCACCTAATCTCATCTGCAAATCTGATAAATGAAAAGCCAAGGAAAGCAGAAACTCTCAAAGTTATAACCTCAAGAGTTTTTTTACTTATTTTATATGACAGTTGATTGTCTGATAAGATTGTCCTGATAGTTTTTATCATGGTATGCGGTTTCCTTTTTGTGTGACCTCTGACCGTATTATTGTACTTTTGTGAATACCCTTTTGCTTTCGTTTAAATATGTGCAAGCTTGAAATAAATCTCTTTTGTGTTAAATGTCAATTGATAGTGTTCAAATGTGTCGGTTTTTCTGTGATAAACGAATGTGATTATTATTTATGTATTTGCTTGTTTTATACAGTTCTGCAACTTTGGCTGATGATAGATTGTAAACCAAATTCTAATAGAACATACTGGCAGCATATGGCCTACAGGCCACGCCCCTGGTGTTAAAATCTTGATGTTGAATAGATGTAATTTGGGGGCACAGTTGAATTTCACCTATTTGGTTTCTTCTATGTATCAAGCAGACATTTGTCTTCGGAAAAGTTACTCTCCACATCCTTTATGCACTTTCAATAGATTTATACATTTGGAAAGATATTTAATTGGTTCATGTGCATTACTTCAGCACCATAGGGAATTGTGATGGCATCTTTGTAAAGATTTCTGAAAACTGAACTTCCAACCAAAAAATGAACTAAAACAGTTATCACTGGTGGGGCACCTTCAGTATCAAGTGAAATCACATTCCTAACCCACTCTTAAGTTCCCAAAGGCTGACCCATTGTGTTTACTATGATAATGTAGCAGCCAAGTATCGGCTGTGCTCTTATTTTAATGTTAAGGTAACATTAAATCAAAGTTTATTAATCAACCACATCTATGTGGTTGCTGCACCCATGCTTGGTCATGACAAAACATGATTATTGATCATTGATAATTGTTTTTATTTCTTACAGAATGTCTTTCCCCAGAAACTCCTCAGGAGAGTGAAGAGATTTTTTGCTAATTCCTCTTTATAATACCTTGAACTTGGCTTCACCATCATGGTCTTTGGCAAATACACAGGAATGGAGATTTGCCAAAGCTTTCTGGCCTTACCTCTCAAGAGCCAATTTAGCATTGACTGCTTTCCAAAGATGGAACCGCCAGGAACGTTCTGCGACACCAGACTTAAGTCTGAATGTCTGTGTGTTTCCATGATTGAGGAATAAACGGTTTGAGTATTTTTGGCACATAATACAGCATTTCCTCTAATTATAATGGCTTTGTGATTCAGAATGCAGATAAACGTTCCTGAATAAAGAGCTTAATGGGTGGACATCTTTACTAAGATGCAGTGGTTGGCTACTGTCATCTATGCTTGCATTGTGTGTCCAGTTGGACACATGCACTTCCAGTGTATACTCTGTGGCATACCAACATAATGTACTAGTTAAACTGGATATACATACTACACAGTATGATAGTCAGTTAAAGTGTACCACATTGGGAATTTGAAAATGTTGAATTGGTGCGTGTTTCTGTTTATACATGTGTATGTATGTTTGTTTATATATGTATGTGTGTATGTGTATATTCAATATATGCATGCACACATGTGCACCTAATTATTTTCAAGAGCTAACGCTAGCTTTTGTTTCTATTAACACATTCAGACAATAACCACACACCTAAAATGCTGTTCAAAATCAGGAAATAAGTACTGTGTGTTATTAAAAAAAAGTGCCAATTAAGAGTGTTTGCTTTCCCAGGAACAATGCAATGGATGGCAACAGTTATTATGAATTTAAAAATGTATATATCTGTTAATATAGATAAATGTATGTATATATGTAAATATATGAATTTAAACCATGAATGATAATTCTGTAGTTAAGCTTGCTAAATGGAGTATGTTGCCCTTACAACTTGACAAAATTGGTATGATTAGACTGTCATAGAGTTCTTTCATGCAAATGAGTTTGTCAAAAGCATTAGCAGACGATCTCTTTCTTTCCATGTTTAAATACGTGTTTTCCTAGCAATTTGCATCAATTTTAACAATTAAAAATGACTAATGCTTGTTAACCCTCACCATTGGACTATAGCCAGTGCAGAAAGACCATGTCACAAAACATAATATTAAAGAAAATGACAAGATTCTGAAACCAAAAAGATGTTTGTTTCCATAGGGATTATAGAGTGAGGCCTAAGGTTGTGCATGCATTAAAGCATTCTTAAACAAGGACGTATGGTTCACTTTGGAAATACTGTAGTATCTTGTAAACAATTTCATAATTAGTGGTCAGTTTACACGTTACTTGCATTTTGTTTTTATCTGGTGCACTTTGTTCCTTGCAAGCTGGGTTTGCAAAAAGTATTTTCCTTTCTACATCTAAGAAAGAAAACTGGGACGTACATATGTTTACATTTCCTTATGTTTTGTTATTCAGTGGGTTAAATTAACTTTTTTCTGCATCAAAATATTACGTTTTGGGAAGAAAAAAATGGTTACAATGTGATTGACCAGTTTCTACAGAACTCAATGATTTTAATTTCATTCTCCTTGTTGCTCTGTTTGTGTACATAGTCTTGCACAAAGAGTGACATCACACAAAGGGACAACTCATAAACTGCTCTTCACATTTTGCAATTTTATATATTTGAAGGGAAAAATAAAGTTTGCATAATCGGTGGGCATTGGGTAGAACATGAAATTAATTTTTAAATCCTCAGATTTTACCCTATTCCTATTCCAAATACCATTATATACTGTTACAATCATGCCCTGTGTACTATTAAGTAACCTATACACACTGCTTCCTGATTGTAGAGCTACTGGTACCACCATACCATTTGCAGTTTATTTTTCCGATTAGTTAATTTTACAAAATTACTTTTTGTTTCTAGTAAAGTAAATTGCTTTCACATTTTATATATTTAACCTATTAACAAATGTTCAATTCTCCTTCATGTGTAATGATAAAAATTATGGTCTTTTACTTTGCTTTGAAATAGTCTTTCACATTTGTATTTTATGCCTGTGTTATACTGTTAAATTAATTTGCAAATTGTGTTTTCTCAATACTGATTTGGTAGTCATGTTTGCTTTCAAAAACAGTTATGTGCTAGTTACACACCGCTGTACATGATTTCACCAAGGGCTTAACTACAGCTAAAATGGTTTCTATAATATGAAACAAGTGCCCTGATTGAATATTTAGTAGCATTGCATTTTCAGTTCAGTGGATTCCTTATGCTGTTCTAATTTCTTTCGGTTAATTCGGGACATCAAGAAGTAGGAATACTTAATATATACAATTACATAGATAGCTAAGGCAACAAATAAGATAGTACTGAGTTTCCTACTTTCCAAACGGGACCATCAAGACAAACTAGATTGGAAAATGTGAATTAGTGACCGAGTTAATTTCATTTTGTTTTTGCTTTTCTACCAAGTAGCCTTCACATTGACAAAGGTCTTTGTGTGTATGCGCACATTTTTTATCTTTTTAGATGAGGGATTTGCAGATTAGTGTGCCCAAAGTAAAATGTATGTATTTTTCAAAGTCCTGAATTAAAAAGGCTCTAATCAAACTCTTTGAAAAACAAAATGATGTAGAATGTAAGATCTTACATGGTGGGCTCATTAAATGATGGGATGTATAAATTATTCTATTCTTCTTATTTCGCTTTAATGTTATCATCTCAGTCAATTGTTAAAGTATTTTATACAGCTAAGCACTTTAAAAAAGAAACTTATTAGCGTGTAGCGCTTTCATTTAAAAAAAAAGTTGACAATCAGCCCTTTTAGTTTGTATTTGTCGGAAATCAGTTTCTTAGTCTCACATGACATGTGAATTGGAAACGAGAAAATGTCCAACTCTGCAAACGTTAATTTTTTAAGGCATTGCAAAAAGAATATTGAGAAAACTAACTATAACGCTTTAACTTTTGACAGTGACATGCAGGTACTGAAGCATTTAATTTAACCATGCCACAGATGTATAGGGGCAACACCACTGGAATAATAGCTAGCTGACACACATTGAAATAGTGGGTTATTTTGCAGGGCTTGCTCCTTTGGAGCAGAAAACTAACGGCAGAGGCTGTAGTTCCACTTACATTCCAGTGATTACTGTTGAATTATCATCTATGTCTGTAATACATTGATCCAGAATCAGTGAACAAAGGTTTTATTTAGGGGGATTTTCAATTTCGGCTGTTGAGCAAATGAATAAAAAGTTACAGTATCTCTATCATGGAATCTGTTCTAGGCTAATCAGTGGTATTTGAAACAAACGGTAGGCAAGGAAACCACATCTGTTAATATTGCAGTACCAAGCATGCTGATCTTCCCGTCAGGTAACAAGAGAGTGGGAGATTTCAGTGCTCTCTCAATTAATTTTTATCAGTCTTGCAAACCGGACTACTAGTTTAAGAATTCACTAAGCTATTTTTAACTAATAGGGTAGAAAAACATATAGAATAACAATCACTGTTGGCTAATACATTTTACACTTGTGTGACAGTATTAGTCTATTAACCACTCTACAAATGTAATATTACTGTTTCGTGTGAGACATTAATAGCAATAGAATAAAATCGGGTAAACTAGTCAAACTACTTTCTGTAACCTCCTTCAAGACACACATCTCTTTCTTTAACCCATCTCGCTCTGCTGAGCATTAAGGATATTCCAGAGGTCAGGTTTTAATTATAGCTGCATTTGTATGCATGTATAAATAAAGTTATGAGTTGATAAATGGGTAATTAGTTGAAGAGCGGGGACTAGTTTAACAATATTTCAGTGTAAAGGCAATGTCATGGAATTATAAATGTTTGTTTTTCATTAAAATTGCAAAGATTATGTTTTAATGCCTAAAAGAACATGTTGTAGTAAGCTGCTTTGAAATATGGGAGAGCACTTAAGGTTCCAAATGTGGTCGACTTTTCAGAGACATAGCATTGGACGTTAGGTTCTTAAAGCATTGTTGGAATGTGCAGAAAGTATGTTTATGTACAATGCTAATTAAGATTGATTCATTTATTACGGTAGTAAATTTCACACCTTCTACAGGTTATCCCATTGCCTAGCATTTAGAGATTATGATCAAACAGACTGTACACAAGGTTTAAAATGAACAAAGCATTCCTTGTTAACTGCGTTTCTGGGAACTGGACCTGCTGGTCAGGTTATAGTTTGAGAAATACATAAAGCAGAAATGTAAAAAGTTATTTAAGAGTGTGTAATGTCATGTGCGAGAAGTTATCTATATAAACATTATTTTCTCAAGAAAGCTAGGTTTTAAAAATTGATCAGATGAAGTGGGTTTGTTAATGTATGATCTGCTATATTAAATGTATGGACAAAAGTAAAAACGTATATCAACTATTTGGATTTGAATATCCACGGTGATGTATTGTGGATGATGCCAGTTAGATCTTAGTATGAAGTGCTGATATTTTAATTATGAGGGAGCGCTGTGTCATTGTAAACTTTATTTGGGGGAAAAATATTTTCACTTGGGCAAATCAAACATTGTCAAAAAACATCCATTTCTAGTCTACCCAATGTTAAAATGTAGCTTTCTATTTTCATATTCTTTTTCATTAATTTGGAATGCTTGCAAGTAACCTTCGAAATGCTCAGGAGGTTTATAAAAAAAAACCTGTATAACGTTTTAGTTTTTCCTCAATTCTGAAATACATGTTTTCTTTTTGTCATCCTCAATTCTGTAAAAAATTGAAAAAAGTAGAGTAATTATTGAATGTTAATTTGTAATTATGTAAAAAGTTGAGTATGTACGTCAAAACTGTAAACATATCTGATTTATATTTGCTAATTTGATGTTAGTGTCTTGAAAAAACATGCTTTTTATTTATCTCTGTTTTTGGTTATATGTGGCACATTCTTCTATAGTTTTAACTGAATAAATTTAATTTTGTTAGATTATGAATCAGATCTTTTTGTACCCTTCTTATCATTGTTCACTTTCTCTTTTCCTGGTTACAGTAATAGATTAATAGATTAAGGGTCAACAAGTGAAATTAAACATTTCTGAATTCACATATGGGATGTTTAGAACATATATTTTGTCTATTGATATCATAATTTTGAAAGTGGAACTGCCAAAGCAACTGCATTCTACTTAGCAAGATGTTGGTTGCAAATCTCAAGGTGACATCCGAATGGAAAACCTAGATGTGTTGGATGTCATGAGAATATAAACTAGATGCGTAGATGAATTCAGACATGTGATTATGTAATTTAACGTATCCCGTAATAGTTTCAAAGCAGAAATATTTGTTACAGTGATAATCAAAAGGAGAAATTGTATAATGTGAAAAGCAACCAAACAGTACCTAAAAGAAATTTAATTTCTAGATCTTGTAAATCTGTTTTAGATTGTATAATCTGCCATCTATTAGTGGTTGTGTGTATTGCAATGCTGTTTTTAACTAGAATTGAAAGTGAGGTGCTTTCACGGGTGTCCCTGTAACATGGCCCCCTGTACTACTTTAAAAGAGTACTCAAAATGCTCCATCCATTCAAAATCCTCTTCAGATGGTATTGTTTTTGCGATCACTTCGATCACAGTTTGTGTGCAAAAGTACTTGGAGTAAGGTGACGACATTGTCAAGGCTTCAACATGGGCATAGGAGGGGACACAACCCCCCTGTGCTGCATGTGCCGTGATTCCTACCAGGGCAGTTAAAGAGGAAGTACTCGGGTAATTAGAATAGGGATTACTGGGAATGGAAAGGGCCCCTTGAGCAAAGTAGACTCATATTGGCTCATTGTACAGTGAACCACTCGGTTTTAGACTGAGTTACACTACCCTCCGTATTCGAACTACTCCTTGCAACAACACAAAACAGGAGATAAAATGGGGTGTGCACTATACTGGCAGTAGCAATGCATCTGAACCTAAGGCCTCATCAGCAAAACAGGCACTAATAAAGCATGCAGTACATAAACAGTGTGCCAAATGTTCTTTCCAAAATGTTGACAAACATGCAACAACAATTAAGAGTCAAAATCTTTGACTGCAAAATCTCAGAAGGATGCCGAAAATGAGCCAAGTGCACCCTCTGACTAAAAATAACCCAGTCCCCCTATAGGAAAAGCGCACACAAGATTATCGGCAGTAGTCCATTGGGGTCCAGCAGACACAATAAATGCAAGTTGGCACTTGAATACACCCAATCAGAACAGAGGTTGTTCCATACTGTTCAAAGAAAAAAAAAACATTTAGGGCAAGGTACTGTCCAGCATGGAAACGGCAGATATAACTCGTTCCAACGTGACATCTACTCAGAGGATATTATAATGAATTACAGAAAGGCATGCTCATTGGCACCAGTGAAATTGACATTCTACTGTCTTTACCTAGTCTATGGAGATCCTCTAAACAAACTCAGCCATGATTTGGCAAAGGGGCAGCTCCTGATGATTGAAAGCAAAGATGGGGCAAAAGGAGCAGTCAACCACACACTATTGCCATCCTTGCCAGGTGCCTCAAGTGAAAGGCACACATCCACAGGTAGTAGAACATGTAGATTTCTTCCCAGAGTAAGCAGCATAATTAAGCAGCAGAGAAAATATGGGAGGATTTTGCAATGGATTCTCTAGATAACTGCCCCCCGAGCCTACCCCCCAACCCCCCCGCCCCGACCACGTTACTTCATCTCAGATGGGGAATCGGTCTAAATATATTGCAGTCATGAAACTGGCAACCTGGAGATTCTATATTAGAACTTGGGAAGGGAAACACTTCATAGAAGAGACCCTGGATGAGCCTATGCCTAATTCAAACATTATCTCTGTAACAAAAACTTCAGCACACCTTGCAGGTACCTGCAGCAGCCAGGTTTGACAATTACTGCATCGTGAAAAAATATGAACTATCCCTGCTATTATTCACTGTATATTAACACACAGCCAAATGTGTATTCCCTGGTGGTCACCTCAGCAAGGAGGTGGTGTGGAACCTGTATCATCCTCAAAGGCACCCATAAACAAAGAGTATGTATTTATGGTACGGAAAAGAAAAATACTACCACCTCAGTGTACAATGTATGCAATGCAAGTGCAACAGCATTAGAGTTATGATAGAGCAAAATGGAATGAAGTGCACGCCTGTATTAAAATGCTACCCGAGAATGTTGAGCGACAGCCCTTGGCTACATAACGGACAACTTGCCTCTATTACCATTATCAAAAAGAGCCCAGATGCAGCAGAAATAGGCAGCACAGAAGCAGCAAATTTAGCTGTTGGGAGGAGATGTGCATAGCTCACAGTGTGAGTAGTATTCACCCCAAAATGAAAACTATGATCATAAATATTGCCTTTGATAGTAAAAATCTCTTTGGCGATCAAGTGCATGAGGCTTTAGACACATCAACAAAGAATAATCAAATCTGTTTTGTATTCTTAGAGTCCATTTCCAAGACCTTTAAAAAAGAAAAAAGAGGCACATCATTATCAAGGCAAGGGTACAGACTTCGGCCCTCAAGTTACTAGTAGTGCTGTTAGGCTCTGCTATGCATGTGGCAGCAAAGGCACCAAATGTATGGCCAAAGTGATGGAGGCAGTAGTGCAGCAAAAGAAAGCTATTAGTGGACTTACAGCAGTTAGCCATGTAAAACGTGACTTCCTCAGTGCTACCCCCACCCTTATTTCCCCAGTTGGGGGATGAATTGTACATCCTTTTTCCATTAATTCGAGGCATTGTCTGCAGACTAATGGGTGAAGGACACTGTTACAGCTATTGCTTTGAGGTCCAACAAACTCCAGTTAACAAATCGGCAAAGGAATCCCATGTATGCAAAGAGACACTTCAGTCTTAGTGAAAGTTATTGAACTTTATTGTTCTAAACAAAGTCATGACTTTCTGAATTGTACTAGACGTGCGGCCTCCTCTTAACACTTATGAAATCTCACATATTTTGTATGCTAATGGTCCAAGAAGTCAGACCACAGTTAAAACAATGACTTTACGTGGTGACATGAAAGATCCATACATGCATGGAAACTATCAAAGCTACTTACGCTTTATGGTAGATGCCCAGCACCATCAACTCAATGTACTGCCATTTGGCATACTGACAGATCTGCAGCTTTTCACCAAGATGTTTTCATGGTGGCAGCGCATCTTCATATGCAAGTAGTGGATGTGTGTACCCTTACGACAAAAACTGGCTTATCATGGGGAGCAGTGCGCACTAATATAATGAGCACACCGGGCACACAATTCAACTGTTGCACCATCTGGGGTTATTAATAAATGTCCCAAGTCAAGTCTAATAATAACCCAATAAGAAAGGTTCTTGGGAGTGTGAAGGTTTGCCCCTCTACCCTGAATGAGTAAACCAAAGGCACTTGAAGAGGTTTTAGGTGGCGCTTCAGGTTAGTAGAGAATTGAGTTGTGCCTGCGTACTGGCACGTTGCTTAACGTTTACCTCCAGACTTCTTACCTTTCCAAAAAGCAGGTGCCCTTTGAGAGAAGGGGTGTGTGTGTGATTGTGGCTGTGATATCTTAACTGGGCATGTGAAGGGTAAACCACTTTTAAAAAATACTATCGCAGCAGCAGGAATTCTGGCACTGCACTCTGGGTGCCCAGATTCAGTACATACATCAATTGTTACGTACCCAGAGGAAGGAGGAGAAAGCTGTGGTGCACATATCTTGCTCCAGTCCACTGCCTGCATGTTAATTCTGGTGTTGAGAGAGAGACTGTCAATCAGCGGTCTATTGTGCGCTGAGATAGTGTGTCTTAGAACAGACCCATACTTGATTTTGAGGGTGTGAGGCACATAAAGAGGAATCATCGGAGAGGAATAATGTAATGGGGCCCTTATCCAATGAAGAAGAATTATTCAAGAAAATGATTTAGTTGGTATTGAGGCCAGGAGGGCTGTTTCCTTACTGGATATACTCATAGAGTGAAGACTTTTTTTTCCAGCTCGTTAATTGTTTTAACTAACAGGATCCAGCAAGTCGCCAATAACCACCTGATATTGACAGCTCACTTGTTGAATTCATTCTTAGACTTTCAATGGGCAGTGGAAGACCATTAAGTGTTCCAATTGACTTGTGCGTTACACGTAACCTTTGCAATTGGGGTTTCAGTAAGAGATAAGAAATTCCGTTTGAAAAAAGGTTCATATGGAACAGGGGCCATATGTGCACAGCTTATCACCCAGCAGAGGAAACTAAATGTATTTGCATAGGGAATCGTAGAGAGTGAATTAGATGCCTCACAGGTGGAATAAACACATTTTGCAAATGCCATGGCTTACGTGTAACCCTAGGATCGACTAGGAAGCATGTTCTTTGGAGTTTACTTCTTTCTGTATGGAGTCTTGTTTGACGTGGGAAGGGAAAGCAGAGCAACATCGGCCAGTTTTTATTTGGCTGGAAGTTAGAGAGGGACACGTATTCTATGAATGGTAATAGTGGATTTCTCAACATATTTCCAGGGGTTTGTGGATGTGTTTGACAAGTAGAAGCAAGCAAGTTCAACCTCCCACCACTGCTACTGATAGTCTGTTTGCAAGACTGAATTAGACAATCCCTTGCCTGTAGTCCGTTGTACATTTGCAGAAAAGGTTAATGAAAATTGAGAGACTTGCATTGAGGAGAATTTGGCAGATTTTGCCAGCATTCCTAGTTCCCTGCTAAACCACCACGATTCTTTCTCACCAAAAACAATGACGAACTTAGGACATGCATAGACTATCGGTCCAAAATATGGATTACATATAAGACTAGATAGCCTTTGTCCCTTCATTTCAATTGGATGGGCAAGGGGAATATCACATAGTTTGGGAGGAGTGAGAATGTAAAAATGTCTTATGGTCTACGTTTGGCTTGTTTGAGTATCCCGTAATGCAGTTCAGACTGTGCAGCGTCTCTGCTGCTCTTTATTTTTTATGAATCAGAACTCTGTGTTCATTTATTTTTGTATTCTTGTGTATTGATACCAATTTGATATTCACAGCGTTTGGAGCATCATGGGAAGCATGTCAAAGTACAGTGAACGTACAGAAAATGAAATATTAGAAAATAATGTAATATTCAAAGAAAAATAAATACCAAGAAAATGATAGGGTGTTATCGATAATTACGACCTACACAGTACATTTCTGATAATGGCGCCTCTCTCCATCACCTTCCCTCCTTCCACAGGAAAAAAAGGGGAAATTGGCAAGTAAGAAGGGTTGGCAGCAAGGGAGAACAGCCGTTTAGAGAGGTCAAGGACAGCAAGAGAGGGTGCGACAAGCCACAATGACTAGAGGAATGCACTCCAGGGCAGGCCAGGTCCTTATTATGACAGTCAACAGTATAGATAATCTGCTTTGATCCTGTAGGTATGGAAGTCTAGACAGAACCCTTTGGTGATTTGGATTGATGATCAGCTAATTGGAAAATGTCATCGGCCCAGAATGAAATTGTTACATCTTCTAGGGTGTCCTTGTGAGGATGTTCCTGTTTAGCTAAATTATACTTGCATTTGAAGTTCAGGTTAGTCCCCAGACCAAACCTGGCTAATCCTGATCTTACCCCTGCCCTTCACCCTGTCTGAAACGCTCACACATAACCAATACCCGTTCTAGTTAACAGGCACCTTAAGCTGTATAGACCTTGCATTTGCACTGCACACCTGCAGGACTTCTTTTAAATACCCACCAGTACCCAGTACATATGCCCTGAAAACATATTGCAATGTTTGTTAATAAAGAATAGGAAATTCCCCTTAGCAATGTGAATCTAATGTGCATATATAGACAGGGACACTGTTTCTCCTGCCATGGGTTTTTTATTTTTTGTCGGCTTTAAGATATAGAATTTTGGTGCCTAAATGGGTGTGTATTGTTAAGCAGGGACAACACCCCCGGATAGGGTCAGGGTGTGCTTCTGCTTAGGGACATTGTTAGTGGCTTTAGAAATAACCCTGTTTTGAGTTGTTGTGTACTTGAGAGTACTACATACCCGTTTTTGTGTGGTATGAAAAGCTTTTGACACATAAGATGACAGGCCAGTAATTCTATTTCTTTATCTTTTGTAGGACTTAAAAGCTGCTTGCCCTTCAACCATAGTATCTAAACTCTTGTCTGGTGCCTGGCCCTAGACATTGCTGGTGGGCTGCTTATCTAGGGTGAGGTGATAGATATGACGAGGCATGCGCTAACTATTTCAGGCAATAAACAATTGTATTCAATTCCTATAACATACACCACCATTGATGTCTCTACCAACTCAGAACCCAAATGTAAGTTTAGGACCATGCAGGTGAAATGATTTACTTCTTTATTATTTTTCCATGATTTGGCATAAAAAAAAAAACATTAAAGGCAAACCTTATTAGGGTTTGTGATCCATACTTCAGAGTTGCCCCCCAATGGCAGCTCTGCTGGTAATGTTTATCTGTAAAAGTGGTTTATTTTCAACTCATTTCTCCTATGGGCATTCGATTTAGTCCCTTTAGGGTAGGATTCCTGTGAGGGCCTACCGGTTTCAGTGATTTATTGACTGCATCACTTTCTTCAGGGCCATAGCACTCCTTTTGGGTACTGACATAATGGAACGAAAGGCGCGAGAAAGTTAAGGTTAAGAAGAATGTACATGTGGGCATAGCAAGAGAAAAAGGTTGAAATACTGGATCAGAGAAAAAAGAAAGAAAGGAAGGAGGGAAGACAGAGTTTTTAGTTTTACTTAAATGGTATTGCTGGGATTTGGGAGTCTGGTTTCGGTGATTGGATGTTTTGTGTACTGTCTGGGACCAAGATGGGCTAAGCTCTATCTTGGGGAAGATGATTTGCCTAACTCTGGGATGTCAGTGAGGGAGTTTGAGATGCGAATTCAGAACTAGGCGAGAGGAAAATATGTATGATTGCATATGATGTGGAGTCTAGATGGAGACTGTGACAAATAGCATCGAGATCAGAGAAAACTGACCTAAACCAGTCCAAGGACGGAGAGAAAAATGAGAGCATCCAGCCATATTGTGAATGGTAAGTTCTATTATATAGATATTAATATCCTTGCATAGCCAATTGGCAAAATGTCAGTTTTGGCATACACCGGGTTTCTTTGACCTTCATGTAGTAGGGGTTGGTGAATGCTATTCTAAATTCAAATGGAAGGTTTTCTTCTAATTCGGAGACTTTAAAAATATATGACCTTGCGATGATGGCATGGTGTTGTTGGTGGATAGAAAAAGGGAAAAGTTCATTGAAAACCAGAATGCGTTAGTTTTCACTTGGTGAATACGTTAGCATATTACCTCCTGAGTGAAAACAAACATTACTGTTTTGTTCAAGTTGGGATTACAATGTTGCATGAAATGCTGTTCCATATATCTGTTTGATAAAAACAAGTATGTATAAAGTTACGTACCATGATGTGTGAAATAACAATTTCCTCACCATTTTCTCTATTGTGTTTAATATACTAGGGTTGGGTTACAAAGGTATTATCGTATAATTGTTACTGATCATTTTAAGAGTTATTCCACAAGTGTTTTCAATCATGAGAATGCGTGTATTTGTTTCGTGGTATGGTCCATAATTCTAAAGTACAGTACAAAGTCTGGCAGTATTATAGCAGAGGCCAAGGAAATAAGACCACATAGAGTGGGAGATATAAACAAATGTTTTGATGTATCAGTCTGGTGAAGAATGCGGCCAGCGCTAAGCTAATGTGCATTATTCAGGTGTGATAAGTTATTTTTCAAACTGTAGAAGGGCGCTGTATGAGATTGTGTTTCAGTAGGTTTTCAAGTAATAAAATAATACATGGGTTTAGAGATTGTTAACTGTCATTGTGAGAAAAATAAAACAAGCAAAAGGTATGGCTTAGTATATCTGATTTTCTTCTTGGTCCTCTAATATTTTGGAGTCATGGCATCAGAAATAGGTTCATGAAATAGCCAAAGAATCATTACAGCATTTGTTCCAGGAAGACCTTATTCTACATACAGGTTAAGATTTTCGACTGAGTGCAAAGTTGTAGTTAATATGTGATCAATGGAGTCGGGTATGGCTCATGAGTTACACACCAACACAATGTCAAAATATGTTGGTGAAGTTACGAGAAAAGGTGGCGCAATTGAAGACCGGTAATGACAGCAAGGTGCAAGAATTATGACCAGTACAAGGGATTATCCGCATGTTGCTTCAGCACAAAGGCAGATAAGGGTACAAAATAAACACACGCAAGAACATTCCTGCCTTTTATTACAGTTAGAGTGAATTTGATTCTACTTGGGATGACAGAGAGCAGATAAATATGGAAAGGCACATTTTGCGTCAACAGAATCTGCAGTTGAAAAGCAATGCCAATCGCTTAGAGGAGGAAATCCCAGTTTTAATCTCTATCTGACCAGGGTGTACGCATTGTTGCAAAGTATGAGATACAAGTCAAAGAGCATAGGTTACAGCAAGAACAACGCTGAATTCATTCAGTTTAGGACTAATCAAAAGTGTTTACAAATACCATTTTAGGAATTACGAGTAAAGAACAGAGACCTGGAAGGACAAATAGCGCAGTTAAAGAGAAATTAGTTACAAAAACTGTCTGAGAGAATTGACATTTTCTGAACTCTGAACTTATGGGCATCGAGCCAGCAGTGGATATGCCAAGGGCTGGCTGGCTGGCATCCAGTTTGTGTATCGGAGGGGGAAGGGAGCAGCGCCACCAAGCCACAGTGAGAGACAAAGGGTTAGGCTAAGGGAGGCGATGCATACATTTCCTGATGTGAGAGAACAAGGCAAATAGAAAATAAGAATAATTCACATCTAATAATAGCAGGCTGTGAAGACGGATTGATGAAATCATATACACCATACAGTTTTAGACAAGAAAAACAGCCATGTATGGATCCAGTTAGTCATGAGATCACCTCAAGAAATTGTGGAGCCATTCACAGAGATTCTGGTGGCTCCATAGAGGAATATTTAGCACCTTAATGCCCGAGGGCTTGTTTACTGGCACTGTACAAGTATAAAATAGAAATAGAATAGACCAGGTTACACAAGTGCATCAAACCCTCGCAATACCAGAAAGGATTTATATAAGGTTTTCCCCATGGACATGTTGACCCTCAGCATATTGGATGTTTGCACAAACCGAGCATTCCATAATGTGATAAATATGAAGAAATCGGGAAATCATTTTTGCCATCATAAGTTCTATAAGATGCAAAGCATGCGACATATGCTTTGTCAGCAGGTCCAGATAAGTCTCCCCAACAATTCTACTAACTTTAAGAGGGGCTTTCTTACAGTTCAACACAGAATGTAATATTACATTCTCAAGAATGTAAATTTACACTTTTCTATGAATTTCACAATCCAAATATATCATAGTTAGAAAGGGAGTTCTCAAAAAGTTTTCACTGGGTGCTAGATCAAGTAATTAAAATATGGGAGGTCATGGTATATACAGAGCTAGGGCTAGGGGACCTAAACATAAATAACAGCCAGCTGGCCCAAATTAAGAGATGAAGTTGCGGATGAATTTGGCATTGAAAGTAGAAAAGGCGAATGGTAGCACATATCCAAGCCAGAAAGAAACACTACCGCAGGAAAAGGTCCACCATGATGCCTCAGGCCGACGTGTGCTTTATAAAAGCCCATACCCTAACCACCTTCACTGTCACAGTAGTTTAGGGTAAATGCCAACCAAATGCAGTCACTGCAAGGTAACCAGAATAGATCAGGGCAAATTGAATTAAATCAGTACTGGCCTAGGTTCCAGAGAAATGTCTGCAGAGAACAAGGAAGATTTCAGAGTCTGGAGGAACAGGTGGGGATGCTTTTGCTGGACAGGTAGGGAGAATCTGCGATAGCCAGATAAATCACCAACAAATGCCAACCCAGAGTGAGCATTATAATAATGATGCCATGCAATATAGATCAAGATATAAAGAGTAAGAACCACCACTGGAGATTCACTTAGACCCAAAGAACTGCCAATACAAGTGGATGAAAACACTCACACTAAGGTTTTATTTATATGAGGAAGACACACTGCCATGCAGTGAACCCAATAATGAGCAGCAAAAATATATGCCTGCTATTACTGAGATCCACGGGAATAAGGGGGTTGGGGGTCACCCATACATACCAGTGCACATAGATGGGTATCCGTGAAAGATTGTGGCAGAGTTGGCCCTAGAACAAGAAAGGAGTTGTGTTAATGAGAAGGTATCCAAACACATTTTTGACAGGAAGGAAATACAATTTTTGCCCATTTTCAAATTATAATATATTCAGGTTGGGCCACCCTGATTATGGACACAGAATTGCTGTGAGGTGCATTTTGAAATTAGACGTAGGATCTAAAAGCATTCACCACAATTGGTGCATAGTAAGTCTAACTGAGGACCAATTCTATCTGGGTAATGCCATCATGCATAGGTTGAGCATGGGTCTATACATATTATACCAAAACGTTTGGTCCAGATTAGGTAGAGGCACACAAGACAAGTGGTTTGTTATACACTGTTAATGCCATATGCAGGGTAACTGCAGGTGGAGAGGGATGTTCATTTTCCTACATCCACAAGGCAATGCACAGTGACATTGAAACCCAGAAAAGGGCTGAAGCCTATTAAGTTGGATACATTTGTATGCATCGGTGAAGTCATGAATCAACAAGGAGTAGAGTGTGAATATACTGCACTTGTATAAGTTGGCGATGGGTGCTGATAGATAGCAAGGGGTGTCAAGAGAATTCGTTAAGAATGTCCACCAATAGGGACGGCAATTCAAGAATATAATCATATAATACTCTTACGTCCCATCCCCTTTCCTCCATACTGTATGGGCGTCCCTTCCAAGGGAAGGGAGACGGAACCTTTTTCACCAGAAAAAATCCTCTTCCGCTTTAAATTTAGAGGCACGTGGGGGTGCGGCCCAGGGGACATGTACTGCCCTGACTCTGCCCTCTGGCGCCACACCTCATTCCTCTTTTCCACATCGACGGGAACAGGCCGAATTCACCAGCGCTCCTGGGTTTGGCTTCGGCCATGTAATGCCACGTGCGGATACTTCTTCTCTTTGTCTTCTTTTTTTGTCTTTTTATCAATCTGGTACTCAGTCCTAAGGCGTCACACTCCTCCCCGGCGCATGTCGACTTCTACAGGGTTTAGCAGGAGTCCATCCTGCAACAGTTCTTCCCTACTTCAGACCCCCTCACCCTCTGCCTACGTTGCCTTGGCCCAGACCACGGTTGGCAATCTTGTTCAGCATGTGACTCGCTGTCCTCAAAAGCACTGAAGAACAGACCTGCCAAGTGGAGGGAGCTTTTCCAGAGGTCGCCCCCAGAGGACTTTAAGAATCGAAACAGGCCCAAGATAGGGCCGATATTATCCATCGCACCCTGCAAGGGATACTCTTTCCCAGGGACTCTGCCGCGCGGGATGGACCGGTCAGGTCCTTCTACCAGCATGTGCACCGAGGGTGCTGCAGCTACTGTGCCTAGGGATCTGTGGATACCCCCGCTGCCAGTGTTGAGAGACCGAAAGGTTCTTTTACCGGGTCTTCACCCAAGGCGCTGTACCCTTATACCGGCACCATGGCTGAGGGGCTATCCCCTAATACCGACAATACATCAGACGGGGCGCCTAAACGCAGCTCTACCGACCCCCAGTCGAGGGTGTCGCACCTACTGGGCCTAGGCCCGAGGTCATGGTAGGCCTTGTGATTCACACACAAGAGTCTTGGAGGAAGCTGGGCCGAGCAACTCGTTGCAGGCACGTGGCAAGCAGCCCGACAAAATGGCTGCTGCGCCAGAAAGAGCCAGCCGTCCGACCGCGTTCCAGGAATTTACCGAAGAACGAGTGTCGAGGTGGGACTGGCTTCAACCAGGTACGTGCCCTACAGCCGACCCATCTTACGTGCGGGGAAGCTTTCCTTTGCATCTGTATGCACAGGGTATGCCTCCCGCTACCCGATCAGCACCGCCTGCCACTGTTTCAATCAGTGAGGAGGTTTTCTTCGAGAGGTTCATCGGCCTCATGAAGTCACCTTGGATGGGCGTTATCCTCTAAGACACCATCAGAGAAGTCATTCCCGCCATGCTAGTGGCACCACAGATGCCTCTGTCGGTGCCCCAGGTCCCAGCGCAGCCGCCTCCTCTGGCTCCACAGCCGACTCCTCAACCTCTGCGGTCTCATCAGCCTCTGTCCGCGGTCCCTGTACCCCAGCCTCTGGCGCCAAATACTCCTCCTCCTCCAAAGGATCTGCAGGATACGGATGAGGAGGAGGATCTGGACATGCCATCCTCAGCCAGGGGCTTCCACGAACGTCTTGCTGGTCTGGCGGAGTATCTGGGCCTACCCCAATCTGAGGTCGAGCAGCGGGCAGAGGGGATTCTGGCTGAAGTCCTCACACGATGCCCCTATGGCAAATCGGGGATTCCTGTGCAGACTGATGTAGTCTCCCTGACCAAGAAGGGCTGTCTCAAACCCCACTCAGCCCAACCATTCAATTGACACCTGGACGCCAAGCACAGGCAGATGGAGGGGGATACACTCTTGCTTTTGGCTCACCCTCGGCCACACTTCTCAGTGATCGCTGCAGCATCACTATACTCCAAGCCTCAGTCGTCCTCAGCCTCCTCCTCTGCGGTGCTGCTAGGCAAGGAGGAGAAGATCTTGGAGGCGTATGGCAAGAAACTCTATTCCAACGCCTCTTTACATCTGTATCAGGCCAACACCAATGTCATGCTGGCAGCCGCCAACCAAAGAATATGGCGGGAAATTGCAGACTTCGTCCCGGAACTCCCCACCCAGAGCCAATCACGCTTTAAGGTGGGGCTAGCCGAGGCCAAGCTGGTGGCACATGACCTCATGGAATCCACAGTGGCCCATATTGACACCTCAGGCCGTGCCATCTTTATTGCCACGGACATGAGAAGGACAGCCTGGCTCCAGGCAACAAAATTCAACCTGGATGTCTAGGAACGCATACTAGATCTACCGTTCGAGGGGGGGAACACTCTTCCACTACGGACGTATAGCTGGACAAAAAGTAAAACCGCTCACAAACAGCTAAGTCTTTATCCATCCCTAAAAAGACCACACCCAAATCGTACACCCAATCTCAGCAGTGCTCAGAAAGGGGTTGTACGTACGGAGGGTTCTGCGGCTTCCAGGAACACAGATCCAGGCAGCCGGACTGCTCCCTGTCTCAGAACCGGCACAAGCAACAGAAAGGTGGGGGACTAAGGGCTTTTTCCAGTCCCCTCCTCAGCAACAGCCTCCGAGGGAAAGAAGGCCTGACACACCCCTTCAGGTCCACGTGTCTCCAGTGGGGGGGCAGGCTTGCTCTCCATGCACATTTATGGTGCCATAATTTTGTGGACCACTGGATCAACAGGGTACCACCTTCCTATCCCAGCCTCTACTCCTTCCTCCCCTTCACTCCCAAAGTTTCGGACAGCAACTCTTTTGGCGGAGATCCGGTCGCTCGTAGAGAGCCAGGCAGTGGAGGAAGTCCCAGCCTCCCAGCGAGGCTTTGGCTTTTACTCCAGGGTTTTCACCATTCAGAAGAAGAACCAGGCGGGCCTGAGAGTTGTGCTGGACCTTTCCACCCTCAACCTCTCCTTACCCCTGCAAAAATTTGAGATGGTTACGCCAGTTTTTAAAGCGGAGAGATTGGACAAGGGAGACTGGATGTGCTCCCTAGATCTGAAGGACGCGTACCTACAAGTCCCAATTTGGCAGCCCCATCGTTCTTTCCTATGGTTCAGGATCATGGGCTACCATTTTCAATACAAGGTCCTTCCTTTTGGCCTCAACTTGGCCCCAGGGTCTTTACCAGGCTCATGAATGTGGTGGCAGCCCTCCTCAGAGCGCTGGTCCTCCACATCTACCCATACCTCGACGACTGGCTCATCAGGGCTACATCTCCGGAAGCGGTTCTCCACTCTTCCCATGCACTAATGAACACACTGCACGATCTGGGCTTCTCGCTCAATCTCAAGAAGTTGCAGCTGCAGCCCACACAGAATCTGACATTCTTGGCCCTTATCTGGGACACGTGCTCCAAGAAGGTCTTCCCTTTGGAGGACAAAATCTCAGCCATCAAGAGGGCCACCACCCACTTCGTCAGCAGAGAGATGACCTTGGCATGGTGATACCAACAACATCTGGGTCTTCTGGCAGCGGTCCTATTAGCCGTTCCGCACATGAGACTAAGGATGAGGAGGATTCAGCTACACTTCGTGGCCTCATGGAACCAGGACCGGGGTTCTCAATCTGAGATGATCGACGTTCCTCCATCTCTCCTCCCGGACCTGATTTGGTGGTCCAGAGACTGCAACCTATGGATGGGCAAGCCCTTCCGGCCACACTCCACAGGCCACCATCACCACGAATTCCTCGCTCGAGGGCTGGGGAGCCACCCTGGACGATCTCTCTGTCCACGGCACCTGGTCTCTACTGGAGCAGGAATACCACATCAATTGGCTAGAGCTGAACGCCATCTGGCTGGCGCTCAGGGTATCCTACCACTTCTCAGGGGCAAGGTTGTCCTCATCCAGACGGACAACTCAACCAGCATGTACTACATCAACACACAGGAAGGCACCAGATCCCCTCTTCTGTGCAGACTTTTTATCAGCATGTGGGAGTGGGCCCTGGAAACTACATTTACCTCACTGCAGTCCACCTCCCGGGGAAATCCAACCTGGAAGCGGACAGGCTCAGCAGACTGGGAGTGGACAATTACGAGTGGCAGCTAAACAACCTTGTTATTCAGGAGATTTTCAACAGGTGGGGTCACCCCCAGGTGGATCTCTTTGCCACCTGGCGCAACAAGAAGTGTCTCCAGTTCGCCAGCTCTCTGGGCAATGCATTTCACCTCCAGTGGACCGGAATGAAAGCCTACGCCTTTCCACCCACTACCCTGATTCGCAGGGTAATTTGCAAAATCAAGGAGTCTCGCCAACTCCTCATCACTCTAATAGCTCCATGGTGGCCAGCCAGGCCATGGTTTTTGGAGCTCCTCAGCCTCTCTGAAGTGCCCCTGATTCACCTCCCAATGGGCCCAGCACATCTGCTGGCACAGCAGGGGGGCAGGGTCATACACCATGCACCAGAGAAACTAGCCCTCACAGCGTGGTACCTGAGCAGGTAACGCTTCGGCACCTTAGCCTCTCACAGGCCAATCTGGAGATCATACATGGCGCCAGAAGCAAAGCTACCAGGGCCCAGTACAAAAGCAAATAGACCAGATTCTGCCATTGAGCAGACTCCAAACGAATCGACCACCTGACGTGCACCCTGGTTGACGTGCTGTTCTTTTTCGGCACACCTCGCCAACTCGGGCGTGCAGGTGGACACCTGCTGCACGTACCTCACAGCCATTGGGGCTTACAGGATCTTGGAGGCAGGCATTTTCTCCTCCTCCAACTCTATAGTCAAACATCTGACGGGACTCGCAAGGCTCTACCCGCCTTTCAAGAGACCGCACCCGGTGTGGGACCGTAACATAGTTTTGGGCGACCTCGCGCACAAACTTTTCGAGCCAATAGCGTCCGTGGACATCAGGCTGGTCACCATCAAGGCGGCCTTACTAGACTGCCTCACCTTGGCTCGTAGAGTCAGCGAAAACCAGGCGCTGGCCGCCTCAGAACCATATTACTACCTTTCACAAAGACAAGGTAGTTCTGCGGACACACCTGGCATTTCTGTTCCGTCTGCTTTCCACTTGAACGAGGAAATAGTACTTGCTAGGTTTTTCCTGATCCCAAGGACAAAGCATAGAGCGTGCTGCACTGCCTGGATATCAGGCGTGCCCTGAAATTCTACTTGGACAGGACCAGGGGCTTCCGCAAATCGGACGCCCTGTTTGTCACTTTCGGATGCTCAAGACAAGGCTATCAGGCATCGAAGGCTTCCATATCCCGCTGGATGGTCTCTGCGATCAAAGAAGCATATGAGGGCCAGCACAAGCCGCTCCTGGCCAACAAGCATGCCCACGAAGTCAGGGCCAAGGCAACGGCCATCACATTCCAGCACCGTGTGACTTGGCAAGTCATAATCAGGGCGGCCACTCGGGCCTCTCCCTCGGCTTTCTGCAAGCATTACTGTTTGGATGCCGGTGCTAGATCTGATGCGTCCTCCGGACAGGCGGTTCTCAAGAACCTCTTTGCTTAAGGATTGTCTCCTCTCCACCCTGGGGCTACAATCAGTTGTAATCGCCCATACAGTATGGGGGAAAGGGGACGGGATGTAAGAGTAACTATAAGTTGCTCACCGTAGTGACTAACGTACTCTTAGTCCATAGTCCCCTTTCTTCCATATGTCCCACCAACGTCCACCCTTATAATACGGGTGCCATTAGGCAATATTAAATCTATTGTTGACGCATCAAATGGGACTGATCTGTGGCGCCGGAGGGCAGAGTCAGGGCAGCGCATGCTCCATGGGCCGCACCCCCGCACGCCTCTAAATTTAAAGGGGAAGAAGGTTTTTTCTGGTATAAAAGGTTCAGTCTCCCGTCCTTTGGAAGGGACGATCATACAGTATGGAGAAAAAGTGTCCATGGACTAAGAGTACGTTAGTCACTACGGTGAGTAACTTATAATTACTGCTAATCGAAACAACCCAGTCATTGTCAATATTCCTGAAAGTTATGTCACCATCCGAGTTGAACTGCTTGTTTTTTTTTTACTCAAGACGAAAATAACAACAAAAGGGGATCTTCAGGGTGCAGACTGTCCATATACGATGTGAGTTGTCATCCACAGAAGGACTGTGTTTGGTTTCAGTTGGATGATGGGGGTCAAGAAGGGCAGCTGTTTGAGGTGGAGGATGAAATGCCAAGATATCCGAGAGTGGCTACTATTCAGAGAGATACTGCAAAGCAATTCAAAGAAAGCACAACAATTCCCCTCTGGAGGGCTTTCCAGAGTTTTGTGTGCTTATAGAGGAATAAATTAAGGCTATAGATGCCTGTACAAGTGACTTGGAGACCAATTTTCGAAGATAGGTTTAGAAATCAAAGATGTATTCATCAGAAATGAGTATGATTGTGAGCACACTCGTCTTTGTCACTACGTCACTGAGAGGTTATGAGACCTGTTTTTGTGTGACAATATAGGCTATCTTTAAAAATCTAAAATTAAGAGTGATAATTAGACATATTAATAGCACTTCAAACACTCCTGTATTGGGGGTCCTGTAGCCCTATGGTCAATAGGGATAGATTTCAGACATAAAGGAGCTTAATAAGAGACTGCTTGTTTCAAGATGGTCACCTCCAATCATTGAACAGGATCTTGCACAAATACACAGGTCACATGTTTCTACATCACAAGACTTAATGGCTGAATAGCGCCCTTCAGCCTCCGGGTCAGTGGTGCGTGCTACAAATTTAATGAGTAAAGTAAAGATACTGGTGCATGCCATAGGCAAGGGACATCCATAGGTTGTCTTCGTTTACATTCCAAGCAAACCAATGTACATGGGAAAGGTTCCCATTCGGTAATATTAATAGCAGTAGTGAATTTGGAATATTTCTGCATAAAGCGGTGCCAGATGCAGCGGAACGAGGGATCATAGTTCATGTTAATGATACCCTGATTAAGAGTGAGGACCAAGAAGATAATTTCAATGAAATAAGTACTCGATTAGAGACAGCTTGGGCAGAAATATCATTGCAGAAGGCCCATTGGTGTAGAAAAAGGATTCTTGGGACATTAAATCATGGAGGAGGGTTTGAACCCACAGAACAAAAAGGTGGATTATATCAAGAAATTGAAGAATCTCACCAATATGAGGAGTTTGAAAAGTATATTAGATATGACAAGTTACAATACAATATGTATTGAGGACTATGCAGAGATCACATAACCATTAACTAAACTATTGAAGCAAGTTGTGTCTTGGAAATGGAGGCCAGAACAACATGAGGCTGTAGCTAAACTAAAAGGCCTGTTGGCGTGGGTCCCTTGTTTAGCTTACCCAAGGAGGGATCAAGATATCTTCCTACAGATATATGTATGTCTGCGGTTTTGGACCAGACGCAATATTCAAGTAATAAGGTTATCACTTATGCTGGCAAGGCACTATCGCATATACATATAATGTGTAAAGAATGTGAAAAGACACTATTGACCACTGTCACACTTTAGCCCCATTATTCATGGTGGGTAGGTGATTATTGAAACTGCAAATCAGCCTTTACAATTCTGGTAAAGTAAGCAAAACCTACCCAAATTGATGATCACCACATGGGCATTAGCATTATAAGGAATCCTCGTTGAGGTCACATATGGAGAATACTGTGGCCCAGGGATTACCAGAATTACAACATTGTGCATTGCTCGGAACACTGGAAAATATAGAGTTGTAAAATAACATGGTTGAATATCTACACACAAAGCTTTTGAGGACGAGAAGTGACAAAATCTACCAACTGTGTATGTGGATGGCTTTGCGGATCATGTGAACAATGAACCTGATAAGGAATTGGTAGTAGTGATTGGAAATGTATTGGCCATAAATCAAGATACGCCTTTGTTGAGTCTTTGGATGGATAGGTCCCAGGTGTAGTCAGGAAGTAGAGCTGGCTGCCATTTACAAGGCAGTATCCACAACAGTACAAAACAAATTGAAACAGATTCTGACGCTCACAGAAATAGCATTGTGGAATATCATTTGGGGTGGGAAATGAGGCATGGTAACATAAAAAGCCTCTCAGACATGGGAAACTGATTCTGACCGTTGACTATCTTGTTATGGAATATGCGAGGCATTTCCAATAGCACACTTACCCGGTGACATACCAGTAAACGTGGTGACACGTTCCAAATCTCATGGGGTAGGCAATCATCGAGTTGGTCAATGGAGCTTAGACACACCTGACCAGGCTTTACTTAGTACACAAGAGGAAGACTACCATGACAGCTGCATTCTATGATCACATTTCAGACGCTGGGAAAATTTGCATTACAGCAGAAGACTACAAAGTAAAGGAAGAATTGTCCTTGTTAATGAAGAGTAAAAAACAATTCCAGTTACAAGACAGATTTTATTTATCTGCAATTCAATTTCAGGTCCCTTTCAGTGGTTAGTCCCTGTGTCCTTTTATGGGCTTATGTTACATCATGGCCAAGCCTCAATAATGGCGGTTAACAGGGGTGCTCATAAATAATTCGTAATTTTATGAGAATTTGCTTATTGGTCACATTTGTTCCAAGATGTAGAACTACATACACAGGGGAGTTTAGTGTACGCCCAGTGCCAACCCATTTCAACACAGAGCAGTGCTTTAAAAAAAAGGTTTGAACATTGTGTGCTCTGATCTGCAGTTTGATTTTGTTAGTCCAGTTCAAAGATCAGCGTGCAGGTACATGTACATGCTTACAGTGACATGTTTGATGTAAAAAAGGATAGAATGTGTCCCTTCTGATTGCACGGCTACACTAATGGTGAATTACATTTTCCAGATTTGGTCTACCACCAAAGAATAGAGTTCGACTGTGGACGTCATTTTACAATTGCAGTAATGACCCAAATGTAGCAAATGTTAGGGATGCAAAGGAAGCTGTATATTGGCTAGCCTCCAGTGTAGGGGTGGAACACTGTAATCTAACTATTATTGATATCTTCAAGATGTTTGTGGCTGAAGCAGGGACCTATTTGGAACTTTCGACTTACATTAGTGCTCATGTCCATGAGGGTGAAACCATCAAAAGATACAAACTTCATCACACGTTAATTGATCACGGGATGGAAAATAGTAATGTGCCAAAACATTTATTATACACGACCAATGAACAGCTCTTGGTAAATGTGTCCACAATCCATGAGTACATGGAACATTTGAGAAAGCATTTATAATGTGCATTTGCACAGGAGAACATAGTAAGGGCAGCTGAAGGTGTCGCGTCTTCGAAAGTACAAATGTAAATAACATAAGGTAGGTGAATGGATATACAAATTCAACTTTGCAAACGACAAAACCAGGCATTCTAAATTCTTGCTATGGCCCTTATACAATTGTGGATAAAATCTCACCCATAGTATATCAAATCCAAGTGAAGGAAGGAAATATGGTAGTGTATACATTTGTCAATGGAACCAGCTAAAGCCTTGCCACCTTAAACGTAAAATCAAAAGGCTAGAGACCAATTACAGCTAGTAAGAGTTACATTATATCATTACATTAGGAATAGAGAAACATGATTGTACATGTGAGTGCAATGCAATGTTGATATACATTTTGATATCCACACTATATCTTTGTTTGGTATTTAACCTGTTTTTGTCATTTTCCTCTGTTTTCGGAATGAGTAACTCACTTTCCTACACAAAGGTCTTCTGTGATCCGATGGGTACAATCAAGCCAAGAGAAAATGCAGAGCCCCAGAGACTGGAGAAGGCTGATTGACACAGATGGGAAGACGAAAAGATGAGATGGCGGTTCACCATTTGAGGGGGGTGGAGGGAGGGGGAAGGCTTTAGCATCGAGCACATGCATCCACATCAGACTGATGCTGTAGCTCATGATGAGCTTGCTGAAATTCACATCAGAAAGAAACTATTGAAGTACTGTGTTTTGTTTCTAACAGTTCTTAAGGAAACAATGATCACTGTTGGATGTAGATACTCTTTGGCAAGGAAGAATGGAAACCATAGATTTATTCAAAAGTGATTAAATTCCTACAAATTATAATATTGTCTACCTATTGAAACACAAGTAAGCATACACAATCAAGTTGAACATGTAGAAAGATGATCTAGCTATGGGCGATCTGAGTTTGGCAGACTAGAATATAGTTGCATTAATGAAGTTGTAGTGGACAGAAAAAGTGGTAATAATTGAAGGTGTGTGTCTGGTCATTATTATGACATAATTATGATGTTTACAGTGAGGCTACATGATAATGGCACTAGAATGACAATCGTGGAGAAAAGGAGAACCCACATATGTCACATCATTTTTAGCCATAGAAGTAACTAGGAATTATCCATCGGCAGAGTCCTCATGTTTAATCCGTCCCATCTGCAGAAAAGAGGGGAGATGTTGATGAAACATTAGGTGAAATACAGATTCTACGCTTAACATTAGCATACAATTTGAATTGGAGGGAAGATATAGTAGAGTTAGGTTTACATTGGCTGCATAAATATTAACGTGGATGCTTTAGTCGTAGGTGCATAGACATAAAAGGGCTTGCGTAAATTTAAATGGCAATTCAACGTGAGCAGAAATAGGAAGGCGAAATTGCCAAGGAAAGTTATTTGGCAATTTGGGGGATGAATAAAGAATGTGAAATACACCTTGAAAAGAGCAAGCTGCTCCCATACAAAGTCTCAATTGTTCATATGAATGGAGTGCCCAAGCGGAGCAGGAGAAATGTATGTAATGTTTCTGCAGGGAGACCTAAAGGGATGGTTATTACAAAAATGGAAATTCTATTCAATAGTCAGAACGGAGAGAGGAGGGACAGTTACCGAAAAAGCACATGTTATGGGAAGAGATGATGTAGAACAGAAGGGGCTGCTAAGTGTAAAATACATGTGGGCGTAGGAAGAAAAAAAGGTTGAAATAGAGAGTGACAGAAAAAAGGATAGAAAAAGTAGAGCATTTGTTGTTTTGACTTTGGGAGGATGACTTTTGTCTCTGGCAGTCATTGCTGAGATTTTGGAGACTCGTTTTAGTGGTTGGTTATCTTGTGCACCGTCCAGGAGAAAAGAATAAAAAGACAGTATGGGGCCTATGCTGGGGGACGATGATTTGCCAAGCCCCAGATGTCGGAGTTTAAGATGCAAACCCATCACTGGGAAGGAAGAATATCTGCACGATAACCTAAGCTGTGGAGTCATTTATTTTCTAATGCAGTCTCTCTAAAAACATGCGAGTAACAATATGACATTGGGGCTGGATTATTGCTGAAGAGAATAAGGGAAAAGTGCTTTGATCACCAGAATCCTTGTTCTCAAGTAGGCGCATTACCTCCTGAGCAAAATAACTTTACTGCTTGGTTCATGTTGGGATACACACTGTCGGAAGAAAAGCTTGTCATATATCTGTGTGATTATTCAACTTGACATATGTGGAAAATTACAATTTCCTCACCATTTTCTTTTTATTGTGAGTAATATCTTGGGTGAAAAAGGTATTGCCATATAATTGATTAAAGGAGGTGGAATCCAGAACCTCCAAACCTTCTCGTTGGACATAAAAATTAAAAGTCAAAACACTGCAAAGGCCTGGGGAAAAAACATGAAGTGTTATCAGACACACAATCTCAAACATTTACCCATATGTTGACACGCCTGGCTTTGAATCAATTAACAAACCATCTGGCTATGGGCATTTGTGGCAAATGCATATTTACAATAACTCTAATGCAAACATGCAGTCGCCTATTCCAGGAATACCATTATCCAAATCTAAGCAAAGTAAAATCACCACAGAAAGATGTCAAACTGGCGTACATCCATTGTATCATCTGCATAGTTTGTTGCCTGTTATGCAGTGACTAAAAAAGGAAAAAATAAGTTATTTAAACTAGTGATAACTGGTTATATGTGATCTTACTGACCACAATTACAGAGTGGTAAATTTCATAGCGGACAAAACACAGAAAAACATTTGGAGGGCAAACCCTCCTTTTTTCCACCATTTTAAAGCCACCCCAACCCCATCCCAACCGATATTAACTCCTTACCCTGCTACCCTTTATATGTGCATTTAAGCTTTTCAGTGTTTTTCTGTGTTATTGTCCGCTCTGTTATGTACCACTCTGTTTTGTTTGCAATATAATGACTGGATACCAGGATGATAACCTTCCCAAAGGGACTGAGCTTTGGACTTAAAAAGCTGACTGCAGGTGTATCTCCTACAGTTTATCGTAGTCCTTGTGGCAGCATTTAGACCCCCATAGTGCACATAGAATCTGAGGTCAGACCAGTCTTCTTTGGGTACCTCTAGATTGGGTCTCGATCAGTAACTCTGTGTGGGGGGTCAAATCACCCATAGGCCCAACATCTTGTACTCTTATGTCCCTTCCCTGACAGGAGACGGAACCTTTTTCACCCCAAAAAAATATTCGTCCCCTTTAAATTTAAAGGCGCGCAGGGGCGTTGCCCTGGGCGCATGCACTCGTTTGACTCCGCCCCCCGGCACCACTCCTCAGACCCCTTTTCCGCGTCGATGGGAACGGGCAGAATTTACCAGCGCTCTTGGGTTTGGCTTCAGCCATGTAATTCCACGCACGGATACTTCTTCTCTTTTGTCTTTTTGCCATTTTATCATTCAGGTACGCAGTCTTCAGGCGTCACGCTCCTCCCCAGCGCATGTCGACTTCTACAGGGTTCAGCAGGTGTCCATCCTGCGACGGTCTCTTTCCAACTTCAGACCCCCACGCCCTCTGCCTACGTTGCCTTGGCCCTGACCATGGCTGGTGAGCTCGTACCGCGTGGAATGCGCTTTCCTCGAGGTCTCTGAGGACAGACTAGCCAGCTGGAGGGAGCTCTTACAGAGATCTCCTCCAGGTCCAAGTTAGGTGCCACTCTTTTCCAGTGCACCCCGCATTGGAGACATTGGCCAAGCACCCCGGCGGCCGGATAGCCACTCACCACTGAACCGCGAATCACCGGACCGCTCCTTGTACCTGAGAAACTCTGCGGCTGGTTTTCTCCCTGGCAGTGCAACAGACTGCTGTCTTCCTCCCCGACGAGATCCTCTCTTCCCCCGGACGAAGCCCCAACTTGCATCCGCTGCCAGGAACAACTGCCCCCGCTGGAGCGTTCTCACCACTTTAAGGTACTGTGTCCGCCAGGCCTCCCTTTCTAAAGATTGCAACAAGGTAATAATAACTCCTTAACCTTCTGGACTGGGCTGGCCGGCTTGACCCTCTAACTGGTCTCTTTTCTTTGATCCATCTTCTTTTTGAACCATTACAAGACTTTTGTGCACTGCAACCGTGCGACTTTGGAGACATTTCCTTTCGATCCTCTTAAAGCGGATCCGGCCTACTGACTCTGAATTCACGGTTGTACTTTGCCTTCCTCTCTTGCTATGTTCTTGTAAAAGTGTTGGGATCTGTTTCAATTTGTTCTCTGCTTTTCTCTCCCTTTTTAAAAAACGAACTATTAGAGTGCCATCTACGTTAAGCGCTCACCGCTGTCTGAAAATAAGTGGGGCTTTACTTAAGACTTGTCTAATATTCTTTTAAGGGAGTGTATATCTTTTGGTGACCGTGTTTTTGAATTGCTTACTATTAGATGTTTTTCTAGATGTGGTTTTAAATAGATAATTATATCTCTTTTACACCAAGCCCTGGTCAGTTTACTTGTTCTATTGTGTGCACTTGACCTATTGTGAATACTCTGTATACTGCCTAACTCTTCTTGAGGGAAGTCTGACTGCTCAGCCACAGCTACCAAGTGAATCTGTGTGGTACAGACTGCTACCAAGTGGGTTTACTGCCAAACACCTGTAGTCTTAAATCGTTTGCAGTGGTCCCAGAGGGAACTGCACAGGTTTCTGCCTAACAACTGGTGTCAGCCAGGTGCATGGCCTACAGTTTATCCATCAGCAGCGCAGGGCAGGTTTCCCCTGCACCCCAGACAGTGTGTGCCCCCGGTCCCAGCTGCCCTCGGCCACTCGTCAATATCACCTAACACCTCTTCAGCCTCCGAAGACAGGTTCTTAGAAAGGTTCCTAGGGCTGATGTGAACTCCCCAGATGTGGGGCCATCCTCCGGGATGCCATCAGGGACATTCTCCCTTAGGTCACCCCACCAGCACCCATAGTCATTCCTCTGATGGCTCTCGTGCCACAGGCCCCAGCACAGATGCCAATGCCCCAGCAGGCTCCTCTGACTCCAGCTTCTCTGCCTCCCACAGTACAGGCGGTTCCACACCAGCCTCCGCAGCAGCCACTGGCTTCGGTCTCCACTCCGCAGCCCACGGCACCCAGCACTCCTCCACTAGCAGTGGACCCCCGAGCCTGGCAGACAAAGATGAGGACCCCGACATGCCATCTTGAGCCAGGGCCTTCCAGGAACGCCTTGCAGGTTTGGCAGAGTATTTGGATCTTCCTCAGCCTGAGGTAGAGCACCCCGAGGAGTGGGTCTTAGCAGAAGTTCTCACCCTAAGACCCCCTACCAAAACGGGGATCCTGATGCAGAAAGATGTAGTTGCCCGGGCCAAGAAGGGGTGGCTCAAGCCACACTCCTCCCGACCTGTCACTCAGCGCCTCGGGGACACACTCTTGCTTTCAGCGCATCCTCAACTGCACTTTTCTGTGATAGCTGCAGCGTCACTCTATGCCAAACCGCAATCGTCCTCAGACACCTCGTCCTCGATGCTGCTAGGCAAGGAGGAGAAGGTCTTGGAGGCATAGGGGAGGAAGTTGTACTGCAACGCCTCCTTGCACCTGCCGCAGGCCAACACATATGCCATGTTGGCAGCCGCTAATCAAGGGCTCTGGCGGGAAAGGGCGGACTTCCTACCAGAACTTCCAGCACAGAGCCAAGCACTCTTCAAGGCGGGACAAGGAGAATCCAGGCTGGTAGTGCAGGACATTATGGAGTCCACCATGACCCACATTGATGCCTCTGCCTGGGCCATCTGCGTTGCCACGGACATGAGAAGGACAGCCTGGCTCAGGGCTACTAAGTTTAATCCCGATGTCCAGTAACGCATATTGGACCTTTCCTTCGAGGGCAGTGACCTCTTCGACTCCACCATGGATGAGGAATTAGGTAAAAAGTACAGCTCACAAACCGCAAAGTCTTTATCTATTCTGACAAAGGCCATGCCCAAGGCCTACACCCAGTCGCAGCAACTCTGCGACAAGGGGCAGGCATTTTGCGGGTTCCGATGCCTCCAAGAACGGAGGTCCAGACAACCGCACCATTCTCTGAGTCAGCATCAGAGGAAACGACAAAAAGAGGGGCGGAGGGCAAGGGGTTTTTCCAATCCCCCTCCTCCGCATCAGCCTCAGAGGGGGGAAAAAAAGGCATGACGTGTCCCTTCAGGTCCATATGTCTCCGGCGGAGGGGCAGGCTTGCCTTTCACGTGCAATTTTGGTGCCAGAATTTTTCGTGCCACTGGATCCCCTGTAGTCTCCACGGGGTACCGCCTACCGGAACCTTCCTCTCCTCCCTCCTCCCCTGTGCTCCCACAGATTGGGACAGCAGCTCTGCTCGTGGAGATCCGGTCGCTCTGCGAGAGCCATGCTGTGGAGGAAGTCCCAAACTCCCAGCAAGGCTTGGCCTTTTATTCCAGGATTTTCGAAATACAGAAGCAGCAGCAGGCTGGACGCAGAGTTGTTGGACCTTTCCACCCTCAATCTCTCCCTCCCCCTACAAAAATTAAAGATGGTTACGCCAGCTCAATTACGGAAACACTGGACAGGGGAGACTGGATGTGCTCCCTGGATCTGAAGGACGCTTTCCTACACCTCCCGATTTGGCAGCCGCATCGTTTCTTATTGCGCTTTAGGATCAGGGCCTTCCATTTCCAATACAACGTGCTACCCTTCGGCCTTAACTCGGCTCCCAGGGTACTTACCAGGTTGATGAATGCAGGGGCAGCACTCCTCAGGGCCCAGGGCCACCATGTCTACCCATACCTGGGCGACTGGCTCGTCTGGGCCACCTCTGCGGAAGCGGTTCAGCATACTGCCTCCGCACTGAAGAACGCACTCTAGAGTTCACTATCAATCTCGAGAAGTCTCAGCTGCAGCGGACGCAGATCCTTACCTTCTTGGGCCTCATCTGGGATGCAAGCTCTGTGAGAGTCTTTCCCTCAGAGGACAAGATTGCGGCTGTCAAGAGAGCTGCAGTTCACTTCCTCTCCAGGCCCGTAACCTCGGCCTGGTGGTACCAATGCCTACTGGGGCTTATGGCAGCGGTCCTTTTGACTGTGCCCCACACAAGACTCAGGAGGCAGAGGTTGCAGCTACACTTCGCACTCTCATGGAATCAGGAGAAGGGATCCCAAGAGGAGCCAGTCAACATGCCACCCTTTCCCCTCTTGACCGCCCCTCGCAGACTTCAACCTGAGGCAGGACAAGCCCTTCCGGCAGCCAGCCCCTCAGGTCAGTTACTGCAGACTTGAAGGCCATATGGTTGACTCTCAAGGCCTTTCTCCTTCTTATCAAGGGCAAGCCAGTTCTTATCCAGACGGACAACTCCATCAGCATGTACTATGTCAACAAGCAGGGGGGCACCAGATCACTTCCGCTGTGCAGCCTAGCAGTCGGCAGGTGGGAATGGGCTCTGGAGAACGACATTAACCTCAGGGCTGTCCACCTCCTGGGAGAATCCAACCTGGAAGCGGACAGGCTGAGCAGACTGAGGGCTTGCCATTACGAGTGGCAATTGAACGGCCTGGTACTAAAGGAGATCTTCCTCATATGGGGGCATCCCCAGGTGGATCTTTTTGCCTCCCGGGACAACAGGAAATGCCAACAGCACGCCTCCTGTCAGAGGCAGGGCTCCCGCTCCCTGGGCGACGCATTCCAGATCCAATGGAACGACATGACGGCATCTGCCTTCCAGCCTACACCCCTAGTTCACAGGGTGATCTGCAAGATAAAGGAATCCCGCCACCTCGGCATCATTTTGATAGCTCCTTGGTCGCCGGCCAGATCGTGGTTCTCCGAGCTCCTCAGCCTGTCGGACAGACCAGCCATTCACCTACTGCTGGGCCCAGCTCCTCTCCTGGCCCAGCAGGCGGGCAGGGTACTCCACTCTGCTCCTCACAAGCTAGCCCTCAGTGTGGCTCCTGAGCAGGTCTCGCTGGAACATTTAAGCCTATCTCAGGGTAACCTAGAGATCATCCAGGGTGCTAGAAGCAAGGCTAATAGGAGCCAATATAAGAGTAAATGGTTCATTTGGCGGACCTCCACAGGCTTTACGCGCCTATAAGGAAGCCCCACCCGTTGTGGGTCCCTAATGTTGTGTTGGGCTCCTCGGCGCACAAACCTTTTGAGCCTAGGGCACCCGCAGACATCAGGCTGGTCACCATGAAGACAGCTCTGCTCGTGGGCCACACCTCAGCTTGCAGAGTCAGCGAGACCCAGGCTCTGGTGGCATCAGAACCCTACACCACGTTTCACAGGGACAAGAACGCATTCTGCTTTCCTACCCAAGGTGACCACCTCCTTCCATCTCAACAAGGAAATAACGGGCGCCTTGTTTGTCACTTACGGTGGGTCAAGGCCAGTTTTATCCAAGGCCTCCATAGTAAGGGGATGATTGCGGCCATCAAGGAGGCCTATGAGAAGCAGCACAAACCAGTGCCAGCTAACTTACATGCCCATGCGGTCAGAGCCAAGGCCATGGCCATTGCATTCCAACAGCTGTGCCGTGGCCGGTCATCAGCAGGGCAGCTTCCTGATCACCCCTTCGGTTTTCTGTAAACACTACTGTTTGGACGCCGCCTCTAGGTTGAAAGGGGACCCTGACGTCTATGGAAACAAGGCGAGTCACCACACACGATAGATACGCCAGAAACGAGGTTGTATTCCCAAAGCTAGGGTTTATTGCAAAGCAAAAGTCTCAGTTGGCCAACTCGGTCTCACGCCCCGCGACGTGTATCTCTAGACCTCGAGGGACGCAAGAGAGTGAATTACGTACATCAGTTACATATATACAAACTGCATATCAAAAAATCAGCTATGACATGTTTAACACCCCCCTTTATTGGGTTTCTTTGAACTTGGTGTGATGATGGACATATCCGACTACTATGACACCTTCAAACATCTATTCTAGTAACAATTTGCAATTTGTGAGTGCGAAGGCATCTTTCAGTTGTTGAATAGAACACAGCGCTTCTGTTCTTGGAAGCGAGCTACATACGGGGGGGAGAGTTGCATTCCGGACCTTGCTATCTATTAGGTGCTATTCGCGTCCTGGGAGCCGACACGCTCTAGCGGGCTCAGCAAAGGGGGGCCATAAGAAAAGCATAATTCAAGCCTATAGCAGTATTATTCTAACATATTCTACCATATAACGAGACTGGCTGGCAGCTGCAAAATGATTAAATGTCCTGCAGCTCTGCTTCAAGGCTACATTCGGGAGGGAGCCGGGCATTCTTCCTGGCGCTGCCTATGTTTGTGTTTCAACAAACTCTTTTTATCCTCTCGGCCCTGCGGCCTTGTCCTTTTCACATACAGACAATGTTTTACAATCGAGCAGTGTAAGCGGAAAATATACTGCGAAGCAATAGGAACAGAAAGCAATGAACAATGGTTAGAAAACAAAATGGCGATTCTTGTGTTATATCAAAATGGCCGTTCATTGGCAAACTTGAAAACCTATATTCTGTCATATCGTGCATGAGACGGTTGGCCCACGGCCACCAAAATACCTTTGTGGTCACAAAGTAGAGGTATCCATTTTTCTAGACTGACAAACCCTCCTTTGGCCGTATGCCAAACGTCTCATCTATTTATTGAAACCTCCTCTAGTGATGATGAATCTGAAGTACTTATGTCTGAATTTTGCATGCTACCGTAGACATCGTCTTCATCAATATCTATTGCCATCAACTCTTTTACTGCTCTCATCTCATTTGGGTCTGGGTCAGTTCGATCATGTGGTTGTTTTTTCCTTGTCATCATATGCATAAATCCTTCCGTACATCCTTCTGTTACCTCAGCGCAAACTGTGGGTAAACAATGTATACAGCAACAGCACGTTAGGAATATTCCAAGCACCACTACTAATATTGAGATCAACTTCCATCCCCAAGAACGTAGTATTCCCCAAAACCAAGATCCTATTCCCCAGCTCCATTCTCCAGTAGGGAGTTCAGAGCTTAGGACGTGCATTTTCTTTATTGCTTCAAAGATTGTGGGGGAATAGTCATCAATAAAAATGATCACCTGAACCGGGCTCAGTAGTGGATATATTAATTATTGGTAAAAACATTTCTAATGGGTGTATTGTTTCCACCCACCATAATATTAGGGTTTTCGATATTGGTGCTGCCACCCTCATAAAGCACATTATTATTGTCAGTACCAGCATACAATTCTTTTTACCATGCGTTTTTCTTAAGCTTACAGTCTTTATAATTGACTCATTCTCAGCGGTGGTGGTGCAGGAGGAGGCTGGAACCGGTCCCGGCATGTTTCTCGTCCTTCTTCTGTCTTATCACAGTTCGTTGTGGATATCTCTCTTCGTCGCGCTTGCTCTGATGTTAATAAGTTCAATGGAATTGACACAGTTCAGTTCTGCCGGTCCTTTTTAGCCTGGATTCCATTATTCGTTTTTAGGTCGAGATCACTTGTCCTTTCTTATACTGCTCAGAGGACCTGTGATCAGTTATCTCACTTGCCATAGTACCATGTGCGCCCAGCTTGTCCGTTCTGGTTCCTGACACATGTACTTTTTATGATCGCACCGAGGAGCCGCGAGTCTTGAATTGTCCGACTTCTCTCCTCTACACCTCTGGTTCCTTCTCCGTCCATGAGCTGAACCAGAGGTTGACATAAACACCAAAAAGAACTGCAGATCACTTTGTCTTCCGAGGCTGCAAGTTGTATCGCCTTGCTCCTGGTATCGTATGATCCGTGAACAGTGCCGGTGCACTTCCAGATTCAGGCTCAAAGTCAGCCTGTGGCGCTACTGCAGGTGCTGGTGTGCGCCGCGCCAATGATGCAGATCCGTTTTTTGGCGTACTGGCAAGTGCTGGTGGGCGCCAAAGGGGTACAAGATTTGTTTCTGCTGGTATTTGCAAGGCAGATTTCGTGTCGGCCAGCAGTGATGTCGATGCTGCTGGGCAACGTTGGGGCACTCTTTGCCCTTCCCCCTCTTTGGCAATCGTCTCAGGCTTTGTTTCGAGTTTCACTTGTCGTTTTGGCAGATTAGGTGGCTGCTTACTGGCAACAGTTTCTTTCGTTTCTGGGACCGCTGTCTCTTTCCGGTCATCAGTGTCAGGCAAGTCTTTCAGTGCAGTTGGAATCTTCTTGGCATGGGTGGCATGGATCCACGACTTCCTTCCATCCACCCGTATTGCCGTCTGCGTCGCCAAGAGTACTTAATGGGGCCCGCGCCACCTGGGTGCTAATGATGACTTTCTTTCGAAGTTCTTTAGCAGCACCCAGTCTCCTGGCTCCAGCGCGTGCCCCGGACCGGTGTATCTCACTGGTAATCCCTTCTGCACCTGCTGATGAATCAAACGCAATTTCTGCATTGTCTGTCGTTTTGGCTGAGGTGCGCACAAAACATTTGCCGGCCTCCCCATCACAATCTCGTACGGGGAGAGCCCAGTTTTAGCCTGTATAGACATACGCATGCATAATAGTGCTATTGGTAATGCATCCACCCAACTCAACTTGCTCCCCGCACACATCTTGCTAATCTTTGATTTAAGAATCCCGTTGTGCCTCTCCACAAGACCGGCAGAACTCGGATGCCTTGAACTATGGAATCTCTTATCAATCTGAAGACCAGCACATATCTGTAATACCGCTGCAACCACAAAATGTGGTCCATTATCAGGCCACAGGACACGGGGCAAGCCAAATCTGGAAAAGTACTCCTTCAACATTACTTTTGCCGTGCTCATTGCTGTGCAGTCCTTCAAGGGATATGCCTCCACCCACTTACCGAATGCACAGATCACCACCAAGACGTATTTTAAGTTTTGGCACCTCTCCATCTTTATGAAATCAAAATGAATCACCTCAAATGGCATGGAGGGCGGGCCAAAACTGGCTGTTGGAGTCACTGTTTTCTTCCCTACATTGTGTTGCAAACACGTAATACAGTTCTGCACCAACCTCTCGGCATTCTTTTTTATGTTTGCATTCTGCCAAACTGTAGAAAGGTGCTGTATTATTTTCTTCGCACAGATGTGCGTAGCTCTGTGGGCCATTGTGACCATTGCAGTAAGGTATGAATTTGGCAACATCCAGTTTCTAGTTCCATTGTCCACCCAACAACCCTCCAGATCCAACTCAGCAGATCCCTCTGCCCACCCCTGTATTTCATCGGCCGCAGCTTCGGCCTGCATTTCTTTGACAGTGGCAACTCCATCTTCTATCATACAGGGTACTTCCTCTGTCTGAACCGTCATCATTTTGGTATTCAAATCAGTGGCAGTTTGTTTCGCAATTCTGTCTGCAAACGCGTTTCCCTCTCCTACTTTGCATGTTACCTTTTTATGTGCCTTGCATTTCACTATTGCTAGGCGCTTTGGAAACGTGAGTGCAGACAGCAATCGTACTATCAAAGGGCCATGTTGAATTCTGGCACCATGTGATGTCAAAAACCCTCTCTCGGGCCAGAGTCAACCAGAGTTATGAACCACTCCAAAAGCATACTGACTATCAGCATATATATTCACATTCAAATTTTCAGAAATCTCGCAGGCTCTAGTTAATGCTATTATTTCTGCGGCTTGTGCTGAATTATAGGGAATTCTTTTGCTTTCTACAATGCTTTCTAGGGTAGTGATAGCATATGCGGTCGTGCCATCTGGTAATTTAAAACATGAGCCGTCACAAAATAACTCCATCTGGCTCTTTCTGTGGGATATCACTTAAATCAACTCTCCCCTTGGTTTCTTCCTCAGTGACAATTAAGCAATCGTTGGGGGGGGTGATTCATCCTTCCCAATTTCTTTTATGGTTAGTGCCATTAATTCTGCAGGATTCAAAGCGCTACACCTCATAATTTGGATATGGGGCGCGAACAAGATAATCTCATATCTTGTCAATCTAGCAGAGGTGAGGTTTTGCGTCTGTGTCCTATTTAATAGAACGTCTATGGCATGTGGCACCATCAAAATTAAAGTGTGCCCCAATACCATCCCTTCCGTTTGTTTCACTGACGCAGCAGCCGCCGCAACAGATCGCAAACATCGTGGTAGTGCGCGTGCTACAGGGTCCAGCGCAGAAGAAAAATAGCCACACGGCCTATTTCTTCCACCTTGTTCCTGTGTCAAAACCGCCAATGCACATCCATCACTTTCACACACAAATAGTCTAAAAATGTTCTCATAATTTGGCGTACCCAAAACTGGAGCCGGGCATAATGCAGTTTTCAATCCATCAAATGCTTTCTGACATTCCTCATCCCATTGCAAAGGCATAACCGCATCCTTTCTAGTTAAATTCACCAACGGCTTCACAATTAACGCAAAATTTCGAATCCATTGTCGGCAATATGAACCAATGCCTATTATGGCTCTGACTCCTTTTTGTGTCTTTGGAATAGGCATACAAGAAATACTTTCTATGCGTTCTGACGTTAGTCTTCTCCCTCCTTTCGAAAGTAGGTAGCCCAAATAGGCCACCTCCTTTCGATTATATTGAAATTTCTTCAAACTAGCTTTATGGCCATGTGCCGCTAGGTGTGACAGTAGTAATACAGTGCTTTCTTTACAAATATCCTGTGTGTCTGCAGCTAGCAATAGATCGTCTATGTATTGCAAGAGTACACAACCCGCGGGTAATTCCAGCATGTCTAGCTGCTCTTTCAATGCTCTACTGTAAATACTTGGACTTTCCGTGTAACCTTGTGGAATCCGCGTGAATGTAAATGATCGTCGTCCTAATGTGAACGCGAACAAATATCTGCTGTCTTTGTCCACTGGAATACTGAAGAACGCGTTTTTCAAATCTACTACACTAAAATATTCTGCTGAAACAGGTATCATTGTCAATATTGTAGTGACGTCTGGCACTAGAGGAAATTGTGGATCTACTACCTTATTCAATGCGCATAGATCAATTATGAAATGGTATGGTACCTCATTACCTCCTTTTTTATAAACCAGAAGTATCGGGCTGTTGCATGTACTGCCTGTAATTTCCTCGATTACCCCTAATTTCACCAAAACTGTAACAATACTTTTCAATCCTTTCTCACCTTCAGCCGAAATTCTGTATTGGGGTATTCGCGGTAGGGTAACACCTTCTTTCTAAATGATCTTTAATGGCTCTATCTTTAAACATCCTACATCATTGTCATGCATTGCCCATATACAGGTTGGTACTTTACTTAGTTCCCCTGGTAACGCTTCAGACATGAATTCTGACACGGGGGCATCGTGTGGCCAAATCGTTAGAAACACTCCGTCTGCCGTGCAATGTATGACGGAACCTAGTTGTTTCAACAAGTTTAATCCCAACAAGTTCTCCCCACAATTTTCTGTTAAAAGGAAAGGACAATGTTCAGTAAATGGTCCTATGGTAACTGGGACTGGTTTGGACACTGGGTTTATGACTCGTGTACCTGCGAACCCTACGGAAATATTCTTTTGCCCTGACAGTGGTATCTCCGGAACCAAGTGATGGTCTATTGAACACTTCTGTGCTCCTGTATCTACAAGAAAGCAGCGCTCCTCATTCCCGATTCTCATTTCTACGTAGGGTCCTCTCTGATTCACGGGAATAACCACTGGTTCCCACCCCTGTCCTGGGCTGTCCTATTGGGGAAATAACACATCGTCCGATTTGTAATCATTACTATTACTGTAATACGTGTTTGGCTGTGTATCGAAAACATTCCCACGCTTCCCTCTATTTCCCCCACTCTGGTTTCCATATTGTTGATTTTGCTGTCCCTGACTCTGGTTTGGGGCATTTTGGTTTTGGCCTTGGTTTTGATTACGTCCGTTATTGTGATGCTGCTGCATACTATTCCTATTTGGTCCATTCGCTCCTGGGTATCCTCTATGCTGTCTCCTCTGACCAGTACCATTTCTATTCTGTAGATGCGGACATTGCGCTCGCCAATGTCCTTCCTCCTTACAATACGAACACTGATTTGGTCCCACTGTTCGCCCATGTATACTCGAATTACTCCTTCCTTGTGCGTTCCCTCACCCTATATTATGTCCTGTTACTTGCTGCAATAGTACCTGTGTTCTTATTGGACATTCTTTCAAGTCTGCCCCCACCTGTTTTAGCAATGATAATTCGTTCACCATCTCCTTCTGCCCCGGTGATGGTAACTGCTGCCGTTTATTATGCGACCCCTTTTCCCCCTTCTCAGGTCTCCTGATATCCCTACTCCTTTACGCAGGTGTAGTAAACACTTTGACAGGTGCAGTAAATATTTCGACATAATCATTATCTAATTCATCTTTAAGCTCAAAAAGTCCATATACATGTTCTCTCACTTCTTCATCCCTCTCCCTACAGCGTGCTAATGCATTCAAATCTAACAATCGCTGCAGTGGTAATTTCCCAATTAGCTGTTTCCATTTCTCCACCAAATATTCACCCATGCATTCCAACACTACCTGTCTTTCGTTGCTTCTACGGAAGTCATATATCGAAGCCACTGCTGCCGTCCCATCATTCCCGTCTATATACATCTCTACCTGTTGCTGCAGTTCCACCTTCCGTTCTTTGCTGATTGCGCTGTGAGTTACCCTTATGCATCCCTGTTGGTCAGTCCCGCCTCTTGCCCCCATGGTTTCAACTTCATCCCCGGGAGGAACGGACGGTACCGAGTCTGTGCCTGAGGCGGGAGGGACAATGGGAACAGGGAGTGCCTGTTGTGGGCCTGGTTGGCTAATAGGAGGTGTTACGCGCGCGGTCTGTGGCTGCGGGAGGGCTTGAGCTACCGGAGGGGTAGCTTGAGCTACGGGCGGGGTCTGGGCAATAGCTACTGACGTGTCTGGTCTTTCTTCTGATCTTGGGCCTTGTTTTGTATGGGTCAATATATTTTCTATTAATTCATCCGCTATATGTAATTCTCGTTGTGGGTATATCTTTTCTATATTCAACTGGTCACGCCTACCTGCCCTTCTTAGACTCTCAGTCCACTCCTCCTCTTCGTTCTCTTCCGCTACTTCACCTTTCGATTTATGCCTGCACGCATGCTTTGCTCTGCTTTTAAATCGGAGCATTGCTTCCTTTCTCCAGTCTTTAATAGTCTCAAATGCTGCAGAACGCGCTTTCTTTCTTATCAACACCCTTTCCAGGTTGTCTATTCTCGCTATCTCAAAACTACCATTAATCGGCCACTGATGGTCTTGTTGCTTTCTGGTTTGCCTATGCCAAGTCTCACAGAATATTATCGCACCCACTCCATACTTCACATACATCTCATACGCCGGCGTTCCCCCAGGTGGTACAATTTGGCCATCTTCCAAAGATTGTCTACCACAGTGGAAAAACCCTGCTAAGGTGGACAATACCCAGGCATGTTTCAACCTTCCCCCTGGTTAATCAACCTTACCTAGGGTGTTTGATTTTGCAAAGTCAACTCTCAACCAATATCAGGATACTTTGAATCGGGGAATGACTCAACTGATAAATCAAGTCGTCTGTATACTGACGCACCAAAGGACGTCGTGTCTGCGTTTCTTGGCTTCTGCCTCGTTTCGGGACCCTCGCCTCCTTGTTCTCTAGCCAGGCACGTCGATCAGGGATCAGATGTGTGCAGATCTGCAAAGGAGTCTCATCACTTTTACAGGGCGCCCCGAACACCTCTTGATCCCGGCTCGATCGTCCCGTCCTCGCCATTCTCCGCCTTACGCAATTACAAATTTATGCGATGGAACAAGTGGGGGAGGGTCCCTATACGGGCGCCATCATGAAAGGGGACCCTGACGTCTATGGAAACAAGGCGAGTCACCACACACGATAGATAAGCCAGACACGAGGTTGTATTCCCAAAGCTAGGGTTTATTGCAAAGCAAAAGTCTCAGTTGGCCAACTCGGTCTCACGCCCCGCGACGTGCATCTCTAGACCTCGAGGGACGCAAGAGAGTGAATTACGTACATCAGTTACATATATACAAAATGCATATCAAACAATCAGCTATGACATGTTTAACACCCCCCCCCTTTATTGGGTTCTTTGAACTTGGTGTGATGATGGACATTTCTGACTACTATAACACCTTCAAACATCTATTCTAGTAAAAATGTGCAATTTGTGAGTGTGAAGGCATCTTTCAGTTGTTGAATAGAACACAGTGCTTCTGTTCTTGGAAGCGAGCTACATACGGGTGGAGGGACTGGGGGGAGAGTTGCATTCCGGACCTTGCTAACTAATAGGTGCTATTCGCGTCGTGGGAGCCGACACGCTCTAGCAGGCTCAGCACAGGGGGACCGTAAGAAAAGCATAATTCAAGCCTTTAGCGGTATTATTCTAACATATTCTACCATATAACGAGACTGGCTGGCAGCTGCGAAATGATAAAATGCCCTGCAGCTCTGCTTCAAGGCTACATTCGGGAGGGAGCCGGGCATTCTTCCTGGCACTGCCTATGTTTGTGTTTCAACAAACTCTTTTTATCCTCTCGGCCCTGCGGCCTTGTCCTTTTCACATACAGACAACAATGTTTTACAGTCGAGCAGTGTAAGCGGAAAATATACTGCGAAGCAATAGGAACAGAAAGCAATGAGCAATGGTTAGAAAACAAAATGGCGATTCTTGTTATATCAAAATGGCCGTTCATTGGCAAACTCGAACACCTATATTCTGTCATATCGTGCATGAGACGGTTGGCCCATGGCCACCAAAATACGTTTGTGGTCACAAAGCAGAGGTATCCATTTTTCTAGACTGACAAGGTCAGAAGCGGCATTCAAGCAGGTGGTTCTAAGAAACCTGTGTTCTTAAGCAGGGGCTCCTCTCCACCCTGGGGCTACATTCAGTTGTAATCGCCCGTACAGTATGGAGGAAAGGGGACGGGACGTAAGAGTAATTAAGTTACTCACCGTACTGACTAACATACTCTTGGTCCATAGTCCACTTTCCTCCATACGTCCCACCAGCCTCCCCCTAATAATACTGGTGTCATTAGGCAATGCCTATCATTGTCGAAGCATCAATGGGAACTGAGGAGTGGCGCCGGGGCGGAGTCAGGTGAGTGCATGCTCCAAGTGCCGCGCCCCCACGCGCATCTAAATTTGAAGGGGAAGAGGATTTTTTCTGATGAAAAAGGTTCCGTCTCCTGTCCCTCACGAGGGACACCCATACAGTATGGAGGAAAGGTGACTATGGACTAAGAGTGCGTTAGTCACTACAGTGAATAACTGTTAATTTCTCCCTCAACGTGTCTGACAACCTGGAAACATGAGCTTTTACCGGGTGTGTTGTCTACAGATTCAATGTAATGAACACACCAATCTTTTGTCTTTGGGGGATGAAGAGAACCTGCAAGAGAATTATTGCAGCAGTTGCCAACAGTTTGTTGCTGGTGGATAGTGGATAAACTGTCATCACTAAACCATTCTTCTATGCTTTATGTAGTTCTTCATGGAATGTCTCTCCAACCACCTTTTTCATTTTAGTATAGTGAGTGACATGTCAGAGCAACAACACCTAATTGGGAGTACTGATAGTCACTTGTCCATGAAACTCCAATGCAGACATCTTTTTCCAAATATATACTTTTTTTCAAATGAAAGTCTCAAATGTACACAAAACAAAGTCCACAATAATTAAAATATATCACCCCTGAAATAGTGCAGGGGTTAGTAAATGAGTTACTTACACTGATGTTCAGTCAATATTTCTGAACCATCTATAGATCCTTGTACAGGTTTAGATACCGCCTGCTCGTACACTCTCAAAATGTTGCATACTTGCTAGTTAATGACTAACTGATTCCACCCACATCAAAGGCAGAACACTCGATTGGTTAGCTGTGCATAATTGCCCAATCCTGGTCTCATCTATAATGCACAACTCTGGACTGACCATTACTTAATCACGTTCTCCTTAGAGGCTACATCATCGCCACCTGACAGTATAGCTCCAGCTGTCCAGACCAGAAACAAAAGAAACATCACTCCTGAAAACCTTATCCCCTTGATCTTACCTACCAGTAACACCATTCCAGACCACACAGTTCCTTGCACCATGGTAGACATGTGTAACAAAGTAATGCTATCTATCTTCTCTTGATGTCATAGCACCTCTGAAGATGAGAAAGAGCAAACCATGCAAACATGTGAATACTTGGTTCTCTCCCCAGCTTAAGGCGATCAGACAGGAGAACCGACGCTGCGAAACAATCTGGAGGTCAGATCCTTCAGAAAATAACAAGAAAAATTTGAGCAAACTAGCCTCCCAGTACAAACAAGAAATTATCTTGGCTAAACAAACTTCCTACAATCTCCGAATCTCTCAAGCCAAATCTAATACCAAAGAGCTATTTGTAATTCTGAAAGAGGTAGAATCCCCTCTACAGACGCCTGACTCCTGCCTCGAGGATAAAAATTGCTGCACGGGTATACAAAATGCCCTAGCCAATAAAATTACCTCCTTGCAAACAAAGATCAGCATTTAAAAAGACTCTCATCCCTCCACCACCAAACCCAGCATCACTAGCTCTTTAATGTCACATTCCACCTGGGTGCCGCCTCCTGCGCCGATTCCCTACTTCAACTTCCGTAAAGTATCCACTAAAGAGGTTGAAAATGTCATTCTCACGCTCAAACCTTCAAATTGCCATGGGGACCTATGCCCTGCACAATTGATAAAATATGCAGCTCGTGAACTTGCACCATTTATCACTAAACTAATAAATGCCTCCTTCACATCAGGCACCATACATAATTTGAAACAATCTTGGGTCCTCCTACTCCTTACAAAACCCAACCTAGATCCCTCCACTCCAACTAATTACCGCCCCATCACCACAGTGCTGTTCCTACTCAAAATCCTTGATAAAATAGCGTACCAACAAATCCAACACTACCTTGAACATTACCACCTTCTAGGAGTCCGACAGTCAGGCTTCAGACTCCAGCACGGAACTGAGACTGCACTCATAGAACTTAAGGCACAGATAGATAGGCTGAGAGACGAGGGTACGACTGCACTACTGCTACTTCTTGAGCTCTCAGCTGCATTCGATCTTGTTGACCATGAGATCCTCTGTAATCATTTACAATCGGCAGCCCACTTTTCTCAAGAGGCAACCAACTGGATCCAATCTGTTGTTAACAACCGCACTATGCGAGTCTTCTCCCCACTAGCAGCCGCTGACCCAACGCCCATTACCTGTGGCGTATCATAGGGGTCTTGTGTCTCCCATACATTGTACAACATTTTCACAAAGCCCCTTTCCGATGATCTAGATTGTCTGGGTATCACCTACACTAATTATGCTGATGATACCCAGATACTCATCCCGTTGACGGGGCATTATGACAAGGATTTGGCCTTTGTAAATAGAGTGTACCTCATCATCCAGGCATGGATGACCTCACACGGCCTATGCCTGAATGATGACAAAATAGAACTCGTCATCCTAGGCACCACATCTAACCTTAACAAACTAGGCCAAAATTACTCTTCCTTTGTCATTTACAATAACAATATCACTGTAGCCAAGGAGGTCAAAACTCTCGGTTTCTACCTAGACTCCACACTTACCTTATAAAAAAAAAGTCAACGCTATGGCATCCGCCACATCTTACACTTGCAAACTTATTAGAGCAGTTAAACCATTCCTCTCACCCATCAACTGTATCACCCTAGCCAGAGCTTTTATCCTGTCCAAGCTGGACTATTGTAATGCTCTATATGTAGGCAGCAACAAATATATCACGAACAAAATTCAAATTTAACAAAATAATGCCTTAGGAGCTGCTCTAAGCCTCCCAAAGAAAGCCCACATCTCAGATACTAGAAGATCTGTTAATTGGCTTTTAACGAACGACAAAATCTTCCTTAAATCCATCTCTCTGACTCACAAATGCCTACACCAAGCTGCCCCTCAATACTTGATAACAAGATTCACTAGACCAATAACCTGCCGCCCTTCCAGAAAGGTCACTTCTAATCTCCTGCTAGTGCCAAGATTCAAACGTACTATGTCTGGAGGGAACAGTTTTCCTGTTAAGAGCGGCACAATTTTGGAACTCCTTACCACCAGCCAGCAGGGAAGACCTCCCCTACCTACAATTCAGATCCAATACCATCCACTGGCTCAAGGAACACGACACCTAACGCTTCTCCTGCGCTACACTATACATATTGTAAATTGTGTATAATTATGTATATCTACTGATCTTCTGTGTTTCGTCATATTATATAACCTGTAAATATTGTATATCTTATATCTTTTGTAACCATAATTTGCTGTATCGGCTCTCACTGCTTTGGATGCTTCCAACAATGTAACCTCAGTTGGACTCTATGGCGCTACTGTAACTAAGCTTTACAATCCTCTTGCTGCTTCTGCGCCTTTTTAACCCTGGGTAAGGTGCGCATTACAAATAAACAAACTGTATCGACAGTTGGGTGAGTGCAGAAAGACAGGCAACTACTCCCAAAGTTTGTGGCCCTTCTGTGAAAATTGTAAACCCTTAGTTCACTAATGACCTAGATGTACAAAGAAACTATACATGTCGACGCATCTGTTTCGGCCTGTACAAAGAGTGGCCTGACTGAACGGTCACAACCCTTAATTCCCCATTAGGTCTTCATCAGGTCAAAAGCTATTCCACCCCACTTGATAAGCAACTTTCTTCAAATTCAGTGATGTCCACTTAAGACCATCTTCACAAGGTGACTTCACCTGGAATAAAATATACTGAAAACAAAAAAATATTCTCAAAGCGTTGTGTTGCATGAGTGTTTTTGTGAAATGTTAGAGCTGAACTGAACTCATTTGGAACCTCTTATTGGAACCATACCGTAACCCACATTCAGATGACATGCTTCACTTCTTTTTCCTCTTCTCCTTAAAGTCTACAGAATCCAGAGATTTTCTATATTCATCTGTAACACAATAAATGAACCAATGTCTACAAACATTTATTCTATCCTTTGTTGCATAGACCTCTATGTAGCAGAAGATTTGCACCACTCACTTTTATTATTTTTTATAGTGCTAACACTATTGAATTTGCAATTTCTTTCAGTGCATCATCGTCACTTCCCACACTTTCAGATGCTCGCTGTCATCAGACTTTTAAACTCACTACAAATCAAAAGAAAGAACATTGTGCCACCCTACTCAGACAAGACACTAATCTATAGGCATATGCCACAGAAAAATCCTTTTTTCCCCTCAACTCATAACTGCAAAAATTATTTAGTTAGTTTGTTTTTTTATTTTATATGGCGCAGCCGAGACCCAAAGGTAGTTGGGCGCAAGCATTACAAGGATACTTATCAGCTTAGTTACACAGTGGTTATATACATACAGGATTTACATATTTACATACACAGTATTTATATACAAACAGGATTACATACAAAGTTATATACAGGCATAGTCATCTATACAATGTTACAGTGGGTGATCATATTACTGAGAGAAGTAGGCAGAGTATCTGCTGGCGGTAAGGTGGCATATATGTATAATTGGCAGGGAGGTCAGGAGGGAGCGCTGTCTGGGTAAGGGAGATTCATCTGGAGCTTAATTTAGACATCATTGGTCCCTAGCCATGCTAGAACTTTTCGCCTAAATGAGGGGTAGGGTTGGTCAGTTCTGAGCTCAAGTGGGATTTTGTTCCATGATTGGACAGCCGTAACTGGGAAGCTGGAGCTGCCAGATGTGTTCAGTTTGTATCTAGGAACTTCTAGGGTGAAGGTATTGGCTGATCTCATGGGCCGTTTTGAGGTTTTCCTGTTGATTCTCTCTGTAAGGTACGGAGGCACAATGTTGTTTAGACATTTGGAGGTCAGGGATAGTGTTTTGAGGAGGACCCTGTCTTTTATGTTGAGCCAGTGAACATTTCTTCTGAATTCAGAGTTATGATCTCTGTTGGGAATATTGAGAGCTGCTTTTAGGGCATTGTTTTGGAGTCTTTGTAGTTTGTCATATAGTTATATAGCCAGACCAACACTTCTGCTCATCTGTCATCGTACCTTTGTGAGACCCAGTACAAAAAGAGGTTTCTCACTAATCAAATCCCCCTCCTCCTTCTCAAAGTCTAAAACATGCACTCAAAAGGCAATGTTGAACAACTTAAGCCCCCATCTTTCGGTCTACTCAAAGCACTGATTCGCTTTCAAGCTTTCACGGCAGCCTTTCAAAATAAAGAAGAATTGAAGGATTACCATTTAAACACTGCTCATCACGTGTGTTGTTCCCTCCAGAAGCCAGTTTGTGTCCAAGTGCAAATGCTAGTGCGTGCCTTTGACGTGATGACGTCCCATGTAGCAACTAGACCTCCACTCTATCCATGGTGTCTCAGAACAATCCACAATGTTGGATTTCCTCTGGTCTAAACGTACATGCTATGGTTTATAGTGACTGTCGAATGTCACTTTTTGGAATGTCATTTTGTCGAACGAAAAATGCCGAAAAAAAAATGTGGAATGTTTTTTTTATTTTAAATTTAATTGGGGGGGTTCCTAAACCCAAAAAAAAAGAACCAAAAAAATGCATTTGACATTTTTTTGGCAGCAAGTTTATTTTCTACGAATATGACCAGATACCACATGCTATAGTATGCCAGCCTGCTGCATCACTTTGATTAAGGTTGCGAAGAACAATGCGAAATGTAACCTCTGTTGCTTTCCAATAGTTAAATGTATTCTGCAGTGACGCACATAATCACTAAATACGATACTTTGCGTGGTGAGGTGGCCCAGTGGATGATGTAACTACCTCTGTCCAGAATGGGCACCACTTTCTGAAAGAATGCAGGGAAAAAAGGGACACGCTGCTGCCACTACAACACAAAACTCATTAACTTTGTAGTAACAATGAACCCCATTCCACACACACATTAAAACCTCTTCTCACTGTATCCAGTTTCTTGATTAACCTTTGTTCCATTTTTCGCAAAATATCTATATTGTTCTCTCCTGGTTTACATTTGATTTGCATCACTACGAATCAAAATAGATCTTCTGCAGTGTGATATTTATTTTTTTAGTACATTGTTCAACTAATGGTTTGTCTTGGACATGGTTCCTGATGCAGCAGCGATGTTCACAATTCCCTTTGTGTTCCCTGGATGGAGTAATTTAAAGGGGCACTTAATTCCATAAATTACGTGTTTACTTTTACAATTTAAGAACTGTGGCCATGCACTACCCCATCAAATGAGATGGAGTGGGGTCCTTGCTTATGTGCAGAGAAGCAGTGCGACTGTGGTTCTGAGCTGTGGAGAATGGTGTCTCTTTAATGGTGTCTCATCTGGCTGGACGAGAGAAAGTCACAGCGGATGCCTTGAGCAGACAGACTTCTGCCTCCTACAAGTGGGAACTCGGTCAGAAAGTTCTGAAGCACATGGTCTCGTGCTGGGGAACTCATCAGGTGGACCTATCCACCTCCAATGTCAACATGAAGTGTGAGTTGTTCTGCTCCAGGGAATTTCCTCATCAGGGAGCTCTGGGAGACGCACTGATGGTCAAGTGGACTTTCGACCTCCTTTATGCATTCCGGCCAATCCCTGTCATTCCGCTGGTTCTCAGGCGATTGTGCCTGTTTGGAATCATGATGATCCCAGACTGCCCCCAGAGAACGTGGTATCCAGAGTTGCTAGAAATGTCCATCTGCCCTCCCTTGTCCCTCCCGAGGTGAGAATGCTTGCTCTCTCAATCTGACAGGGTGTGGAGGAGAGTCCCCCCCATGGACCTTAGCATGCTGACCCTTCATGCTTTGCTTCTGATAGGCTGAGCTACAAGGAGTGGCACATGTAGGATAACGTCCTTGATGTGCTCCTTTTAGTTCGGAGGCCCACAACAAAATCCATTTATGCCTGCAGGTGGTGTACATTTTCGGTTTGGTGCCGGGTGAGGGACCTGGATCCTTTATCCTGTCCTCTGTCCCATGTGCTGGATTTGGTGCTTTCCTTTGCCCAGATGGGCCTGCAGGTTGCACTGTGAAAGGTTATCACTGCGCTATTTCACTGTTCACGAAGTCCCCAGAACTGGGCTAGTTTGTCACAATTCCTACTGTTATGCAGTTGTTGTATGGTTTGTTTAACCAGTTCCTTCTCTCCAGTTTGTGGTTCTGGTGTGGGTTTTGAACTTATTTTTAAGATTCCTTATGGGCACTCAGTTTTAGACACGTCATTCGTGTTCTATTAGTTTACTCACCCTTAAGGTAATTTTCCTGGTAGCTATCACTTCTGCGAGACAGGTGAGTTGTGTTTTACCTCACTATTTGTTTTTTTCAAAGAGAAAGTTGCGTTGAGAGTGAGACCCTTCTTTCTGCCAAAGGTGGGCCCTGATTTCCGTCTCTCTCACAAGATCCACCTTACTGTATTTTTCCTCCACCTCATCCTTCCAAGGCAGAGGAAGGATTCCATTGGCTGGACCCGATTCAGACCGTTAAGTTCTACATGTCTCATACTAGAGGCTAGAAACGATTATTAGCTTTTCGTTGGTTACGCTGGTGCTCATGCTGGCATGACTGTGACCAAACAGACCCTCTCCAGGTGGATCTTTCTCAGCATTTTAGAATACTACGATCTGTCTGGGAAGAATGTGTCTGATGGTCTCTGAGCTTATTCTACCAGAGGAGTGGAGGACACCTGCAGAGGGGAGTCCCAGTTCTGGAGATTTGCTAGTCAGCAGTGTGGGCGTCTTTGCACACGTTCACTAAACATTACTGCTTGAATTCCCTTGTGGGCCATGCCCGTTTTGGTGGGCAGTTCTCCATAGATTTCCCTTTTGAGGGAAGCTAGTAAGCCATCGGTTCTACGGTCCCCCATCTTGAGTGCTAGGGACAAAGGCTCGAACTGACGTCATGGGGCATGGCGCTGCTATATATATATATATATATATATATATATATATATATATATATATATATATATATATATATTCAGTAAAAAAACTTTGTTAAAGGGACGTTATGGTTAAGTTGCGCTACTAAAAACCTATGAAATTCAGTTAAAAAATGTTGTTAAAGTGATGTTGTGGTTACAAGTAAAACTGGAAAACCCTTGAAATTCGCCAGTTATGGTAAGCTAAGCAACCATAACTCGCGCCACCACCGTGCACTACTAAGACTAACACCCACAACATCAAAGATGACATCACAAATGTCATTGATGACATCACTATGACATCACATGTCTGTCTCCCTGTTTTTTCCATTAACGACACATCTAGGCCACACTGTCTTCTTCATTAACAGTCAGGAACTAAAACGTAAACGTACTATATTTGTAGACTTATCCTTCAAGTATGTACTTATAGTAATTCCCTTAGTGTCCAGTCATATCATGTGAAACATATACATAGGGGAAGACACAAGCTTGAAAGACCGCAATCCTTTCTGTGCATGAAGATAATCAGTAGAGTTATCAGCACTTTCTGATAGTTCTGTTGTTTTTGTATTACTGTACTTTCCCTGTATATGCTCATATTTGTATACATTGTACTCACACTACTTTCCTTAGGGTCCAGTCACATCAAGTGATACATAGGGTAAATAGTAGCTTTCAAACAGAGCAATTATTTATTTGCATAAATATAATCAATTAGGTTATGAATTGTTTCTGCTACTACTTATGCTTTTTTGCTTACTTCACTTTCCCTGTAAATACCCACATTTGTATGTGTTCTTGTCTCTTTGTGTTTTGTTTGTAATAATGCAATTATGTAATATGTGGGTTTTATTAGCTATTTATTACATATTTCACAGTACGCAAAACTCTAATAAGAAAACAGTTATCATTTCATTATTCAACATATCAACATTATGAATATTGTACCTTCATCATATATGCTGCACACAATGCCTATGTTTCTGCATGAGCAGCTTAGTATACTGGATAGAACTTCATAATAGAATGCTATTTATATCAATGCATTGCTTAATGCACTTATTAGCTCATGATATTTATTCCAATGATCCTTGACAGTTTTTTCTCAACATTATAATAAGAATCTCTTGTACACACATTTAATGAAAAGTAAATACACATGTGATGTCATCAGTGACATTTGTGATGTCATCTTTGATGTTGTGGGTGTTAGTCTTAGCAGTGCACGGTGGTGGCGCAAGTTATGGTTGCTTAGCTTACCATAACTGGCGAATTTAAAGGGTTTTTCGGTTTTACTTGGAACCACAACGTCACTTTAACAATGTTTTTTAACTGAATTTCATAGGTTTTTAGTAGCGCAACTTAACCATAACGTCCCTTTAACAAAGTTTTTTTACTGAATTTCATAGGTTTTTAGTCGCACAACTTAACAATAATATCTCTGACTTTATGTACAAGTAAAATAGAACATACTGAACCCCTTCTACTGAATTTGATGTCCACAAACTCTTCTAATGTCCGCGGACATATGCGTACAACAGCACCACTACCCAAAAAGTCTAGGGGGTATGTTTAATTGTTATATCATAACATATAAACATTTTAAACATTCACAAACCAGCACACATGCACATTATATGTAGTAATAAATAAGAAGTGTAACCCATATATGTAACACATTAACCATTCATTTAAATACAATATGTTCTAAAATGGAATATACCAAAAGAAGAAAGATAGTCTTCCAACATGATTAAAAAAATCAATGTCTAAATTAAAAACAGTGCTATATACAAATAAAATTACTAATTTGTATCCTTAACAATTGCAGTGAAGACCATTCTCCTGAAAAGAAGCAGCCGAATTTGAAGTACAAAGAACTAAGAAGAAACCTACTCATTCCAGAAAAAAAGTAGTTCAGTAACTTACACGCGGTTATGTTTACATGCCGAATAGTGTTTCTACCTGCAGCTGATTTCCCATTTGGGGCTCTCGGGCTCCCCGTGGGGAGCCCGAGAGCCCCAAATGGAAAAGCAGATTCAGGAAGACACAACGCGGTTGTTTTTCGCAATGCCGCGTTGTGTCTGCCTGAATCTGCTTTTCCATTTGGGGCTCTCGGGCAAATGGTAAAGCAGATTCAGGCAGACACAACGCGGTTGTGTTGGAAAACGCTGCAGTTTTTCTTTCCGAGTTTCTCAGGCTCCTCCAAGCCGGAGGAGCTTGAGAAACTTGGAAAGAAAAACTGCAGTTTTTTCCAACACAATAACGTTGTATTTATGTTTGTGGTTGCTTCAAAAGCGACCGCAAACATAAATACAACGTTTTTAAAGCTGCGGTTTTATTTCTAAGTTTTCCGGGCTCCTCCAGCCCGGAAAACTTAGAAAAAGAAACGCAGCTAGTGCTTATTTTTTGTAAAAAAAATAAATAGCACTTGCCGAGATTCAGCTGCAGCTTTCCTGCTCTGGTCTCCGGTCCGCGTCCTCCGAGTCCCGGCACTAATGAAGGGAAAGCCACCCAGCGGTAGGCTTTGTTTACTACAGCTGACTGGCTTTTCCTTCATTAGTGCCGCAAAAGCAAAAGCCGGCACAGGAGGGCCTCCATTTCACAAAATGGCTGCGCCCCTGTGCTTGCTTTTTCGAATTTTGAGCTTGAATAGCTCAAAATTTTACATAGGAAGTTTTAAAACGGAGGATGCTAGTATTTTTTTTTTATGTGGCCTATCTATTTTTTAAATAAAAATTTTTACTAGACCATCCCTTTAATCTTAGAAGCGTTGATAGACAGTGTAATCCTTCTCAAAAGAAAATTATTTATTTTAGTGTTAAACAAAATGAAACCACTAACAAAACTAATGACTAAATTACAAAAAAGACTTCTCAATAAACAAAATGTCAACAGAAATAACTTATTAAATATCTGTGGAGGTGAGTGGAGTCACACTACAAGCACAGAACCATATTTTAATGAAGAAGCATACAAACAAAATCAAACAAATACAATTGCCATACATAGCAGTGGATGAGGTTATGAAAAAGTTAATACTATAATGCAACAAGAAATACTGCTTACAAAAATATCCCCAGAAAACTTAGAATGACCTCTCCATTCAACTGAATCAGAACGTCTAGTATACAAATGGCCATGCACGTCAATGTGTAACATTCCCAAAAAAATCTTTCGAGTCTTTATGCCAATTCCTCAATCAATATGTGAAAGGCAAAGACAAAATCAAAATTAAACTACTGCAAAATATGGATACCTGTCCAGTGCGCAAGTACACAGGACTACAAGGACATTCATTGGCCTGCATTTCAGGACCTACTTGCAAAACCACCTTCCATTATATCAAAATGATATCAACACATCATTCAACTATAAGAAATCTAGTCTATAAACTCTATTATGCTAAAAGTCCTGCTTTAACACTAGCCAATTTAAATAACATTCTTCTACATGGTACAGCAAAAGACCTACGTGAAGAAATCGACTATATCCAGAAAAAATATTTTGGAAGTGAAAGCCACTTACAGAATGAAATAGCTTTAAATCAAATTAGCAACAATTCTATGCATGGCAACCTTCTACTACACACATACAAAAAAGAAATACTGAAATTTAAAAGTACATCTGCTGAACTACCAAACCTTGTGTGTGTATGTTGCCGTAGAACTTTTTATAAAAGTAACACAAAAACTGTAGACCTAACATACAAAATAGAAGTCAATGAAGATTATAATTGGTTTGAATTAGCTCTCTACCTTATAGCAGAAAACAAATATGAAATAACTGACCTCTTAATACTTTGCAGTTACTCCACTACAAAATTTGACAACAACCAAACTCCTTCACGTGCTATCACAAATAATTTGGAATTATTTCCACTACCAAAACCCATACAACAACTCAATTTATATGAGAGCATCATAATTCAAACAGTGCACCCCTTTCAAGCAATAATACGCCTTCAAGCAAAAACAGCAAAATTACCTCCCTCTGAATTAGTGAAAGGTATTCGTGGAAAAGTAGATTATTTATCATTAGATCTAAAACAAAATGTGCACACTCTAGGAGTGCAACGTCCCATGGAGCAATCTTTAATTATCTTAGTAAATGGTGTACCTACAAAAGACAAAACAATTTGGCAACAACTGGTAGATTTACATAAAGTTAGACAAGCCTTGCAATATCTAAAAGACCATAATGAATACTACAAAGAAATTAATATTGAAGAAAACTTGAAGGATACCACTGAAATAATTCAAGAGACACAAGAAGCTGGTCAATTTGAGCTCCTAGTTCTTGCTACAATATCCAATACTTTAGACCATTATACAATTCATCCATTGCACTCTAATGATACCGTAGAAGATGCACTAGAAACGTACCAAATGCGTCAAACAAAAGGATCACCAATCAGCATATGGGAAAAAAGTATAGACGCACGTGCTTTTCCTCTACTCTTTCCTACTGGCAAAGGAGGAAGGTATGATGATAGACCTATTCAAATAACAGCATCAGAATACCGCTCGTTACGGATGTATTCTGAAGATCCCAGATTTAGACAAAATGTGGAATACATATTCCACCTACTCTTTGAAAGTGAACCAGCAACTTTATGGTATGGAGTTGCACACACATTAAAATCAGGATCCCACTTTCAAAATATGTCAGCTACACAATTATTACAAAAAGTGCAACAAAAAGATGAGGTTTAACAATCAAATATTACAAATCTATTAGCAAACATGCATACAAAAGAGTACTGGTTTCAACGTCATGGAGATGTACGTTGTATGATCAGAAACCTTGGCCCACCCACTTGGTTTGTTACATTAAGTTGTGCAGAATATGCATGGGAAGATTTACTTGATTTCCTACGCATATCAAACAAAAACAAACATAGATATACTAACACCTGGAGAACTTTGTTCTCTAGATCCTGTTAATGTTTCAAGATATTTTCACCATCGCTTCATTGCTATGCTACACTTTATTTGTAATAAAACTGTTCCTCCCTTCGGAGAAGTGCAAAACTTCTTTTGGAGAAAAGAATACCAAGCCAGAGGAGCACCACATATCCACATGCTTTTATGGATTAAAGATGCTCCTAAATTTGGTCAAGACAATGACGCCACTGTGTTACAGTTTATTGAAAAATGTCACTTGTGAAATTCCATCAGAAGCAACAAATAGTGATCTTCATGCACAAATTTTACAATTTCAAAGACACAAATGTGGCAAATATTGTCGTCGCAAATACAAAAACAAAGGGAAATACTACACCAAATGCCGCTTTGGTTTCCCTAGACCGGTTACAAAAACAGGTCAAGTGAACAACTTCATGTCTTCAGTTAGACATAGTGTTAAAGGTCAATCACATAAAAATACATATTACATAAAAAGAACAGAAGAAGAAAAATAGATCAATGATTGCAGTGCAATCATTGCCCACTTATGGAATGCAAACATAGATGTGCAGTACATTGCAGACAATTCCACTGCAGTTGCACAATATGTTACAGCATACTTAACCAAAGCAGAAAAAACAGAGCTCCAAGACCTCTGGAATGACCTGTCATCAGACAAAACACTGTCTCAGAAATTATACAGCTTGGGCATAAAAATGCTCTCCCATAGAGAATGTGGCTCATATGAAGCAGCAGATCGTTTAACTGGTACTGCTTTGTATGGAAAATGTGAAAATATAGTATGGCTAAGTCTTGGTCCTGCTAAATCTAGAAAAAGAGTTCTAAAATCATACGAAGATATAGAAACAATAGCCAAACATGATCCCAACAGCCAAGATATTTTAAAAAACAATTTACTGGACACATACTACCCAAACAGAAGTACCACTTTGGAAACCATGTGTCTATACCACATAGCCCAAAACTTCGCATACAAAAATAATATAAAACCTGATGAAAAAAAGGTAAATACAGAGTGACAAATTGTGAAGGCAGCTTAGTAAAACTCACCAAACCAAATTTAATTAATCATATCAAATTGTCATTAAAGACTCCTCAACATAAAGAACTATATTACATGTCCCTGCTACAACTCTTTAAACAATGGAGAAAAGAAGAAGAAATACTAGATAACTATGACTCCTATGAAGACGCTTTCAAAGCAAATGAAAGCACTATAACTGGTGTAAACTTTACACAGAACAAAACAATGTTGCACAATGAACAGCAACACGAAGAACAAGTCCAGGCCCAACTAGATAAGGACACTCCTGACAGTAGTAAACTTTCTGTAACAGGAAGCCAAGAACCACTGGGAGAGCCACTAATAACAAATGAGGCAGAATTAGCCTTGACAGAAGTAGAAAAGATGATGTGTCAGTATGAAGATAAAGAAGACTTAACTATACTACAATCCAAACTAAACAATGAGCAACATAGCATTTTTGAAGAAGTAACAAAAGAAATTGCACATGGTGTACAACATGAAAACAAAGAATGCACCTGCCAAAATTACAAACATATACTACTGTACGTCAGTGTCATGATGCCTACGCCCGGGCATCAGGACCAATGCCATCAGCTCCGGGAGCAGGCATCCAGACATTTATTTAAACCTCAGCAGCCCCGGCTAGGGGCTGTCTGGGTTCTGTCCTGGCGCCATAGGCGCCAGGCTCATCATAGAAATTAGTCCTGGCGCCATAGGTGCCAGGCTCATAGACTTTACTTACCTGATGCAGACCATGCTGCAAAAGTGCCCAAGCCTACATAAGGCCTGGATGGGACTATTTTGTTACAGGGACTATTTTGTTACAGGGACTATTTTTTACTCGGGCGTGGCTCTAGGGAACTTCTTACCTGGACCTACTTTGGAGGCTATTTAAACCACGCCCGAACAGCAGCACAGACTTCGCGTTATTCTGCATCCAGCAGCGTGACGCTCACCGTGCCTGCAGCCAGCATCCAGTCTTCTGCCACGCCCGCCTCGAATCCGGAGCTCCTAGAATAAAGAGGAAGAAAAGGACAAGGTTAGCAAACAAACTTTATTTGATTCCTTACCTGATTCCGGGCCCAGCACATCTACGAGCCTGGAAAGGACATTATTCCAGCACACGCCGCATCGCCAGCAGCAGCGCTGTTATACTCACCAGTCCACAGCATCTTTTGACTCGGCTCTGCCTCCATCATGTTCTTCGTTGAAACCCAGCACCTGGAAGGAACAACAAAAGAAAACACAAGGTGAGCCGTGAGAACCGACAAAGACAATCTCTCTTGCCACCATAGGATTACCTGATTTATCACCGGAGGCATTACTCTTTAATTCGCCGCATCTTCTTATGCCGCACCTATAAAGGGAGAGAAAACAACAAGTTAAATTCATGCAACTTTTACCAGACAGTTTTGATAACACAGACTTTTTCCTGAACTCCATTGGCTGCCTCCAGGCAATATTCTCTTGGAGCCAGCTGCAATCTAACGAGGGAATGGAACAAGAGTGAACATCGGACATATTGAACTCTTTGAACTTTATAAACATTGGAGCCAATATTCTTCCGGAACTCCTCCAGTACCTTCAAACCAGTGAAGTAACTGGTATCTACACGCCGCTGCATGTCATGCAGGATGGAGAGCTCATCATTTAAAAACATAAGGTGAGGTTACTAAAAGGGATATCGGAGGTGATCAGTGGGAGAACGAGAACAGTTGGGGAGGGTGCCATCACTAAAGTCCACGGGTGGCTAAATCCCTTTCTCCACTTGCAGGAGAGTACTTCTACAGATCCAGCAGACAGGATTAGGCGGGCCAGTCCAGACTGTCATCTCTGCACTACGCATCACATTGGTGGAGACCGCAGCTGTCCGGGTCCGATCGACACTCCTGTGGGAACCAGGTGAGCGTAACAGTCAGCGGTGAAGCTGGTTCTGGCAAAACATTCTTAATCAAAATCATCAGTAAATTCCTTCAACAATTGACAAACAACAAACTGTCAGCTGTTGTCGCAGCCCCCACAGGTTTAGCTGCTCACAACATAGGCGGTGTCACTTTACACCGATTACTACTCCTGCCAGTAGAACACCAAAACAAATTAGACTACTACAAACTTTCTACAGCAGCTGCAATGGAACTATGCAGAGTATTAAAACAAATGGAAATGCTAGATGAAGTGAGCATGGTCTCCAACCTAATGTTGGCCTTGATTCACCTCAGATTACAAGAAGTACTCAAAACAAACTATTAATAGCTCTTTGGAGGAAAACACATTATTGTTTTCGGAGATCTACTTCAATTGACACGAGTGAAAGGTGAGCCTATTTTTAAAACCTTAGGACACAAACTATGCCGTAAAACTGTTGGCAGCATTGGAAATGTCAACCTTTGGCAACATTTTCAATACAGAGAATTAACAGAAAACATGCAGCAATCTGCAGATCTCACTTATGCCAACGTCTTAAAAAGTATTAGAGTTGGTATATTATCTCAAGAAGCACAAGCAATATTGAAAACCTGGCACATTCATGCACTTTATGGCGATAATGCATGTGCTACGGATGTTATGGAACAATTAGCCCACAAAAATGTCAATTGTATGGCTTTAATGGCAACTATTGCAAACTGTTTCAAATTCAATGAAACAATGTTAAAAAAAGAAATGCAACCAATAATTGAAATTAGCGCCAGACAAACTAGACATACATGGTATGACACTACCCATGTGTGAACAAGCCACAACGAGACTAAATAGTTTAGAAAATTCAAACTCCAACACAGCTGGATTGGAAAAAATATTAAAATTATCCTTAAATTGCATAGTAATGCTTAAACGTAACCTTGACGTGGATAAAGGACTAGTTAATGCAGCACTGGGTATAGTTGTTGGCTTTCAAACATGCCCACGTGACAACAACATTCAGTTTGTCAATATTCGCTTTGACAAACTTTCAGAAGTGAAAAGGATAGGACGCTCAGCAGCTCGATTCCTTCTCTTCAAAGACATGTATGTACTCAGAGAACAATTTTCTCTAACTCTTGCATACGCAGTCACCATTCATAAATCACAAGACTTACCCTAGACAAAGCAGTGATAGACATTGGTAACAAACTTTAAAGAAGGCATGATCTACGTAGCACTATCACGCTTACGTACACTTGACGGTCTATTTCTAATCAACTTTGATGCAAGTAAAGTAAACGCTGATATTCCTTGCATTTCAGAATACAATAGACTTTGTTCACTATACAGCCCCCATCTAAAAACATATCCTATTCCACAAAAAGTAAAATGTTCTAAAAGAAAACTAAATCAAACAGAAATGCAACCGGATGTCACTCAAATCCTCCAAAGAGATTAAATGAAACTAATACTTCATCAAGTACCATAATCAAAAAAGAACCTATTAGGGAAAGTAAACCAGGTACTACTTCAAAGAAGGAAGACAAACTCCAAAAAAAACACTCAGATACAGAACTACCTTGTCCATTTAAACTTTCAAATGTAATTGGTGTAAGTTGTTACGCAAATGTAGCAATGAATATTCTATTTCAATTACCACCAATAGTTGACAACATTTACTTTCACAGTACAGACCAATTGTGTTTGCAAATGTTAGTACTTCATAGAAATGTAACAAACAATCCTGACAACACGTATAGTGTTTATGGAATAAGACATCAATTGGACTACTGTGCTGGAATGGTGAAATTCACTATACACTCACAGGAAGATCCACAAGAATTTCTAATGTATTTACTACAAGTACTGGAAAACAAAAGCATACCTATAAGTGAAATCTTCCAGATTTCATGCATGTGGAAACATACATGCACTCTGTGCAACAATGTGACACAAGAACAAATCCCCAATGAGCACTTTGTGTATGTATCAATACCTAATTGTGAATCCGTGCCATTTCAGCAACTTGTACAAAATGCAAACCATGGTAGATTATGTACTACCTGCAATTCGGATTATCGCTCCACCTTACTAATACAAACACATAGTAAATACGTAATACTAATGCTTCTACGTTACAATTCATATGGTACCAAAAACAACTGCAAGCTGACTGGATTGACACATGCTCAAGTATCACTTGGGAAGAAAACCTTCACAACAATAGGTATAATCTACCACACAGGAGCCACAACCAATGCAGGTCACTATACTGCATATATATAAAAAAAATGTGGATGGTTTGAATGTAATGATAGCGCCATTACTCTAAAGCAGAGATTACCTGCAAATCTTATAAACGCTTATTTAATGTTCTTAAAACCAAAATGTATAAACTAAACTGTACTTAAACATTAACTAAACTTCTATTAAAAAACTATAAACTGTTAGAATATGCCAACAGCTATATAAGTGCCCCAAGTTTCTACAACAACTAAACAGATACAGGAATACCACTAAATTATATCAAACAATAAACAGAATACGCCAACTGGTATCTAACTACCCCAAGAATTTCAATAACTAAACAGATAAATCAATACCACTACATTATAACAACAAATAGACAGTTAGAATACGCCAACTGGTATCTAACTGCCCCAAAATTTTACAATATCCAAAGAGATAAATCAATACCACTTCATTATAACAAAAAATAGACTGTTAGAATATGTCAACAGCTATCTAACTGCTCCAAAAATCTGAAACGACCCAATATATAGAGCATTAGCCAGAAACAACAAGTGAACACTGAAAACGAACAAACAAATAGACTGTAGCATAACAAAAAGTTTTTTTTTTTTAATCCAACATGGATTTTTTTTTCTCCCACAGACCCAATGATTTCAGCAACAAACACAGAAACTGAGCAAATTGCACAGTACACTGGTTTGTAATCTACTAAATATGAGGGTAAAAAAATATTGATTATTCAATGTTATCAGTCGTTACAAAATACCAATACTAACATGATCTTTTCTTTTGTCACAGAAATAAAAAAGAAATACATGTACTTCAGTTACTAAACCAAACAGTAAGTATATTATATTAAGTACAACCATCACAGCAAATCACACCCATAGTGACTTATAACTTTGGTGCTTATAAATTTGGTCTTGTCCATGCACCCAAGACTATAGGCCCTGCCCACAACCACCACACCATATCACACCGATAGTGGCTTATAACTTTGTTGCTTATAAATTTGTTCTTGGATCCCAAAGTTATAAGCCTCTATGGGTGTGATATGCTGCGGTGGTTGTGGCCAGGGCATAGAGTCTTGGGAGCATGGCCATGGTGGCTTAGTTTATTTACCATAACTGGCGAATTTCAGGGGTTTTTCGGTTTTAATTTGAACTATAATGGGGAGGTGGAAAAGTTTTTTTTGTAGTGAATTGTACAGGTTTTTGGAAGGGGAACTTAATCATAACATTATGTTAATGAAGTTGATGTGCTGAATATACACTGTCATAATGTGATTTTGGAAGATATGTAGTATAATGGACATGCTTGATATACATGTAACAAGCAACATACAGAACCCCCTCCCTATTGATATTAGAAAGGGATGGACTGAGCGCCTGTTTGCGGACTGGGCGGATGAGGTCAAAAGTACCATAAGAGGCAGGGGATATCAGAAAATATACTATTCTCTTACACAAAAAATGTATAAGATAGAAAAAGGACACAAAGACATTATAAGAATCAATAAATAAATATGGTAACCTAAATGTGTGAAATGGAAACGACACATTTAATAACCATGTAGAATGAAATGGATGGTACCATTAAAAGAAAAAAATGCCCCCATCGTAATTACTTCACAGAAACTCTACAGCCTAGACAGACAGTGGACGCACGCAGTAGGACGAAGGGAAATAACATCAAAATAGTAAGTGAAAATCATTTTTTCATGTGTGTGTACTTTTTTTACATGTGGTGCAGAAATAATAATGCCTTTCTGTTGTTTTGACACAGAAATGACGAGTACTTTGGAGTGGTTGCAAGAGTACTTTCCGCCTGGGGAAATGTCAGAAGATGGTGGTAACAATGGTACACAGCACTCTGTGTATGCAAAGTAATGGCCAGAATTTTATGGCCATTTAATAGATATATAGTTATTTTTTACAGACCAGGAAAGAAAAGAAGAAAGGGCAACAAACAACACAGAAGAAGACAGTCTGGAAAGGATTGAACTGAAAATGGAGACACTGAATGAGCATTTTAAAAGTTTAAGGGAATTTGTGGAGGACTGTGTGAGAGGAAAAGTACGTTACCACTGTCCCATCTGTACCTGCCCCCTTCTCCATTCCCTAGTGAACCATCCCCAAACCTGCAAGAAGAAAATTGACGTTTTGACAAAACATCCATCCCTTCTTCCCCTCACAAATCTTCCCCTCATAACTAGGCCGTGTTGAATCCTAATTCGCCTATATTTGTGTCAGTATCTGCTTCTCCCAGTATTTCTTTGGAATGAAGTGTGTGTGCGTGTTTGGAATGTTTTTGTATAGTAGTTGTAGTTAAAGAGTTTGAGTAATAATTTTTTTTTTAAAAAAAGAATTAAAATGTTTGCGAACACCGCGCCTGTTCGACCTATCCGTAAGGAATGGAATGTGGATGTTGTAATGGCAGTACACCTACCAGTACTAATGTCAACTGAGATGGAATTGATGTTTGACCGCACCATCTGTGCAAGTTGTGCGTAAAGAAACGGAAAGCAGCGTCCTAAAGACATTATACCTCGCTGTACCGCTTACAAACGACATAAAACATGTTCGTAGAACACACCAGGTGTCCGGGATGTCTGTAAATGAGCAAAATGGGAGTGTGTTAAGGACACTATACCTGTGCGTATCGTCCGCAGCCAAGATGGTACCGTCCGTAGAACAGGCACGTTGGCCGTTATGTTTGTAGTCAAACAAAATGGAGTTGTCCTAAGGACACTGGACCTGTCCGTACAGTGAACATATTTTGTACGCACATGCGCAGTACAACTATAAGTACAGCAAACATTGCGCCTGTCCCTAACTGTCCGTCTCACTTGTGTCGCACTTTGAATTAGTTAGTGAACCTGAACACTGTCCGTAGGATACTTGCGCATGCGCACGTTTGTTAGTCTGTCTTTGCTGTCCAGCGGACACCCATTTCTGTCGCGGATGTGTTCAGGACGTCATCATGTGACCGCACCCACGCTGAGCGTGTGGACTAATTTGCACAGTTTCTGTGCTTCCACAATAGTACAAAAGAAGTTATACACATAAGGCAAATTATTGTATAAAATAAAAATATCATTTCACATATCGCAGACAATAGCTTACCTGTGGACATGGTGTGTCAAATTTTTGGAACGCTTTTCAGTGATGAAGATGGTGATGAGGTGCATCCCTCCACCCCTATAAATGGCCACACCCCCAAGCGCATCTTCATTGTGCTTCTGGCTATAGCAGATTGAGTTGTGATGCCTTTACTTCTGTACTGACCAATAGGAAAACTAATTGTTATGGCATCCACGGCTACTGTCGCTTCATTAGCCTCAGCAACACGCCCCAAACCCTCCACCACCTCACCAAGGGCCTGCAGAGGGATATACGGGTGAGGATGTAGAGATCCAAGAAGAGGAGGAAGAAGAGAATGTGGAGGAGGAACTGCGCACTACAAGCACCTGCCGGGAGTCGTGGGTGTGGCGGTTGTTTTCCGTTTGTGGGAACGTACCAAAAGCATGTGTGAACCGGGTCAGGTGTAACCAGTGCCAGTTGGTGCTGAGTCACGGGAGACCTGGTGTATACAGCTTTGGTACTACAACCATGAAGCGCCACCTAACTTTGTTCCACAGTGCAGACGTTCGCAAGGTGGTGCCATGTGAAGAACCTAGTAGATTAAGTTCCTCCACAGCATCCTCCGTGTCCGATCCTCTCACCAAAAGAGACACTCCTGTGGGAGAGCGCCTCCCTCCAGCTGTCTCACAACCCATTCGAAATGCTATTGCCCTTTTCTTTCAAAGGTGACAAAAGTGTATATGTATTGTGACGCAGTACTCTGCAGGGGGGAGAGTTTTCGAAGTGCTTTTGAGGCTACGGTCATGGAGCATCAGAATAACTGCTTCCTACCCAAGTAAAGATCACCCTATAGCTATCTCTCTCCACCTGCCCCTTCTTATCCCCGTGGTTGGTGTCCCTTCCTTACCCTCCTTTGCCCTCCTCTCCTAGTGTGTCGTGTGCCCAAAAGCAGGAAAGTGGAAAACAATAAAAAAAAATTAAAAATGGGTCTTTTCAGAGCCGCCTTTCTCAGTTTAACAGTAGAACTAGCAAGTGACCGTTGTAGGCCCCGCGCATTTTTGAAAAAGTCAGTGGACAGTCGTAGGACACAGAAATGGAGGGTGCACGCGGAGTAAAACCAATGGACTTTATGCTGCTAGTAAGTGGTGGCTCTGAAAAGAGCCTTTGGTGGTGTAGTGTCTGCTTCAAAAACTGTACATTGGGAAAAATGGAATGGCAAATAGGTTAGTGTGATTCGAAAAAAGGGCATTTTGTACATTGTGAAGAAAAATTTGGTTGCCAGCATATGTGAGATGAACGCCATCGCAGCGAAAAATGAAAGCGCTCCGAAACAAAATGTTTTCATTGTGGAATGAGGACATGCCAACATCTCTTAGAAAAGCACATACAGCCTTATTCGCATTGCGTCTCGCTTTCTCCATTTGTGGACCCTATGCAGAAGAACACAGCCATATTTGTCTTTGTGCAATACGGGAAAAAACTATGTGGCAATTGGGGAACATGTCCATGATCTGCGCAAGTCCTTCCTTCATTGCAAATTGCAAAGAAATTCCAGAGTCGTGGCCTAAACTGTTTCCTCCGCAATGAATGATAAGTATATCAGGGTGACGCTCTGTCAGTAAAGTAACACAGAGAGGTACCAAGTCCACCCATCTCATTCCACGCACGCCATACCAGTGCACTTCCGCATGAGGCAATCCAAGATCTGTAGATAGACGGCAACTTTCTGCATGCACCTTCAACCAATGGATCCATGAGTCTCTCAAAATCCAGATAATCTGTTTTCGAGCACACAGAGCCATAGCTGAGTGGTCTCCTGTCAGGGAGAGGACGGTCTCACTAAATCTCTCCATTCAGAGCACACCTACTGAACTGTATTGACCAATCCCTAGCTGCGCTCATTCTCATTTGCTTGCGTCTCCACCCCAGAATCCCCGTTCTACAACCATTACAGGACCTTCTCTAAAGCAAGCTGTACATTCCAAAAGAACATGGCATTTCCCAAAGAAGACAGTGCAACACCATCTGCTGCAAAATTATCTGCATTACTGGGATCAATGTTGTCGTGGCTGCAGAAAAACATACCAGCTCGAAACATGAAAGCACGCATGCTGCGATTGATGTTACACCTCCCAATACTTTGATCTGGTCAGAAAACAGAACTGTTGTCCCATTTTCCTCTAGGGAGTAAACCGGAAAAAATTACTTTCGCAGTTGGAAAGATGTTCATGAGTGCTTGAACCAACTCTCTTAAATCTTCTAACAAAGTATGTGAACTCACATACCCCAAATGGCAAGCAATGTAGTGCAAAAGTACCACATGAGGAGAGGTCATCGTACGGATTTGTCTGCAAACTTGCAGAATTGACGCAACATCGCCATCAGCCTCAGCACTCCACACCACCTCCACTCCTCTCACATCGAAATGGTGTGCCACATGCCTACTCTCGGCATAGTGCTGTAAGCCATGGACAAAAATATCTCCAAGCACCAAAAGCCTGACCCTCTCCACCTCTGCCATCTTCAGCATACGCACCGTTTTTCGACACAAAAGAGCAATGTGAACGTCTCATTGGCTAATGCCTACAGTCCCCTTTCTATGCTGGATTTGCTGTAGAAACCCGTATGTGACACGCCCTACCCGCAGACAAGCATTGTCTATGTGCAACACGTAAATCTTACCCAGTCCTTCTACCCTTTCCACATCAGTCGCAAATCCAGTCCCTCATTGGACAAAACTAAGCAGTCACACAACCATCCACCAATCACATTAAACATCGCTAAATCTAACTCCGTCAGCAACATTGCGCACTTCAAATTTACTATCGATGACTCTGAATGGAAGTCGCATATCGTTGCAAAGCACCTACCTCACAAAAGACTGCAAGTGTCGCGGATTTCTACATACACCTCCATGCATGCGCACATGCATGAGCATAGAGTACAGGTATGCATGTTTTAATCAGGGAAGATGTGCAACCCTCATGATTTAATTTAAACAAATTAATGCCGCTAAATCTGCATAGGCAATACATAGCAGCGCTTCCCATTTTAAGTGCAAGATGTCTGATTTTTCATTGGCAAACCGCACTCCATCTTATTGTCTCCCGCATAACCTATACATACATTACAGGCATGCCTATTTAGCGTGAAACTCGAGTTTACATTACAAAATGTCTGAGTTGTGTACTGTGTACGGCCTACAGTAATGCTACTTGCAATGCGATTGTATGGGAAAAATAAGCACTCCCGATTGCTGTGGTGACATCTCCCTCTGAGGGTCGCCCGATTTTTCGGCATCGTACTTATAATTTGAAAGTAGACATTTTTTTCCCATCTACTATAATGTCCTATCGCTTACAAACCTCTCTCCTATAGATAAAATAGCTTTAAAAAAACAAGGCATTTTCATAACCTTAAAATTGTTCTCATTTCTGAAGGACTTGCAAGTAACATACTGCAAAAAACATACAAAGACAGCACATAGTGAAGTGAAATGCACACATGCACTGTGTTGCAATACGAAAGGAGAATACTCTGACAAATGATGCACAATTAACGTGTACAGTATTATCACTGCTTTAAACACACAAAGTGAATACATTTTTTTTTTCTCAATTACAGTGAAGCCTACTCTCCTGTGAAGCAACAGCTTCTACACTGCAAACTACATATCCGAAGAAACCTTGTCTTTTCACAAAAAAAAAAGTACAGTACTATCTTTATATTCTAACTATTCCTCAATGAGGGTACGTGGGTTATTTGTTAAGTTTGGGCACCAAAGCAAACATTGATTTCTGCACCATTCTACTCACAAATCCCCATTTGTTAAACAAAGAATAACAGGCAGAATGGCTCACAAATCCCTGTGTGTTTGGAACTCAAATAACATACGAAATCATTAGAATGTTAGTACTAGGAAAGAAATTGCTGTTTCAATTTGATACCATTTGTTTACAAATAATGCTTCTCGTCACCTCTAGGCCACTTTGTACTGTCATCTGAAGCACATGGTAGTGCTATATAAATAGAAAAATAGCCTTCCCAAATCATTGTAAGAGTCCAATGCACATTCACACACCACGACAAACAGCTTCCCCATCAAAATCATGCACGCATGCACACAACACACATACATTGTACAACAGACCAAAGCATGCCTTCTTTTTTTTCAACAGACGCAAAAGAATTCGTACCAAAAAGCAAGTCTGTAGAAAGGAACGCAGAATTAGAGCAAATAAAAAGAAACGTCTCCAATCTAAGCATCCATCTGTAGTAGAGTTTGTAGAGAATGTTGGAACAAACCAGCTAATAGTCATTTAGCAAAACAAAGGAAGTGTCAACTACCGAATCTTTACCTCCTCCATCAAAATGTGTCACAAAACACAAACATCTTGGCAAACAATTGGCTACCAGTACAGCTAGCAATGCTCCTAATAATCCTGATATAGCAACAAGAACCCACAGTAAAAAAGGTATTTTAGCAAAAATGTTTCGCCACAGAGTCCTTCAGAATCTAATAAGAAGAGGTCTGAAATCATCCTCAACCCTTAAAACCTACCGTAGAAAATTAATCCTACAAGCTCTCGTGGACAGTGCAATCCTTCTCAAAAGGAAGTTGTTTATATTAGTGTTAAGTAGGATGAAAGCACTAACAAAACTAAGTACCAAACTAAAAGTAACTCAGCAATAAACAGAATGTGAACAAAAATAATTTCTTAAATGTTTGTGGAGGTGAATGGAGTCACACAACAACCACAGAACCATATTTTAATGAAGAAGCATACAAACAAAATCAAACTAACACAATTGCCATCCATAGCTGTGGACAAGGGTATGAAAAAAATCAATAGTACCATCATGGAACAAGAAACACTGCTTACAAAAGTATCCCCTGAAAACTCAGAATTACCTCTCGATTCGACAGAACCACACCGTCCAGTATACAAATGGCCATGCACATCAATGCGGGCCATTCCAAACAAACCTTTCAAATTTTTACGTCAGTTCCTCAATCAGTATGTAAAAGGTAAAGACAAAAGTAAAATGAAAGTGCTGAAAAAAAATTGGATATTTGTCCAGTAGGCAAATACACAAGACTACAAGGACATTCATTAGCCTGCATTTCTGGGCCTATTTGCAAAAGCACCTTACATGATATCAAAAGGATATCAGTACATCATTCAAATGTAAGAAATCTAGTGTATAAAATATACTATGCAAAAATTCCAGCTTCAGAATTAGGCAATTTAAATAATACTCTTCTGCATGTTACACCCAAATACTTACAAGAAGAAATTGACCGTACTCAGAGAAAACATTTTGGAAGTGAAAGCCACTTACAAAATGCAATAGTTTTAGAACATAGTAGCAACAAATCTGCACATAGCAACCTTCTATTACACACATACAGAAAAGAAATATAAAAATTTAAAAGGGCATCGGCTGAAGTACCAAACGATGTGTGTGTGTGTGTGTGTTACCGCAGAACGTTCTACAAAAGGAACACAAAACATATAGACATAGGATACAAAATAGAAAACAATGAAGATTCTAAATGGTTTGCATGTGCTGTCTACCTTTTCGCAGAAAACAAATATGAACTAACTGAATGCATAATATGTTGCAGTTACTGCCCTACAAAAGTAGACAACAACCACACTCCTTCACGTGCTATTACAATTAATTTGGAATTGTTCCCACTAACAAAAATCCTGCAACAACTCAATTTGTATGAGAGCATCATAATTCAAACAGTTCACCCATTTCAAGCAATTATACGCCTTGATCCAAAAACAGCAAAATGACCTCCCTCTGAATTGGTAAAAGGCATTCATAGCAATGTAGTTTATTTGCCATTAGATCTAACCGAAAATGTACACACTTTAGGAGTGCAACGTTCAATAGACCATTCTTTAATAGTCTTGGTAAATGGTGTACCAACAAAAGACAAAAAAAATTGGCAACAACTGGTGGACTTACATAAAGTTAGACAAGCATTGGCATATCTAAAAGACAATAACGAGTACTGCAAGGAAATAAATATTGAAGAAAGCTTAAGGGAAACAACTGAAATAATTCAAGAGCCATCAGAAACTGGACAATTCGAACTTATGGATCCTGCTACAGTACCCACTCTTTTGGACCAGTACACAATTCATCCTTTGCATTCCAATGAAAGTATAGATGATGCACTAGAAACTTACCAAATGCGACAAACCAAAGGTTCCCCAATGAGAGTATGGGAAAAAAAGTATAGAAGCATGTGCTTTTCCACTGCTTTTTCCTACTGGCAAAGGTGGAAGATACGATGATAGACCCACTCAGATTGGGGCATCAAAATACCGCTCATTACGAAAGTATTCGCAAGATCCCAGATTTAGAAAAAATGTGGCACACATATTCCACCTACTCTACTAAAAGTGAATTAGCAACGCTATGTTACGGAGTTGCACACATTGTGAAATCTGGAACCCACTTTCAAAATATGTCAGCTACGCAGTTAATACAAAAAGTACAGGAAAAAGATGAGGTTTTACAATCAAGTATAACAAATTTGTTTGCAAACATGCATGGTACAAAGGAATACTGTTTCGGACGGCACGGAGACGTGTGTTGTATGATCAGAAACCTTGGACCACCGACTTGGTTTGTTACACTAAGTTGTGCAGAATATGCATGGGAAGATTTACTTGAGTTCCTACGCATAGCAAACAGCAACAAAAACAACATAGATTTATTAACACCTGGAGAACTTTGCTCTCCAGATCCAGTTGATGTATCCAGATATTTCCATCATAGTTTCATTGCCATGCTACACTTTAATTGCAATAAAACGGTTCCTCCCCTTGGAGAAGTGCAACACTTCTTTTGGAGAAAAGAATATCAAGCGAGAGGAGCACCACATATTCACATGCTGTTATGGATCAAAGGTGCACCTGAATTTGGTCACGACAGTGATAGCAATGTTTTGCAGTTTATCCAAAAATATGTCACTTGTGAAATCCCTTCACAACAGACACATAGAGAGTTGCATGGGCAGTTTTTACAATTTCAAAGACACAAATGTGGCAAATATTGTCACCGCAAATACAAAAACAAAAGTAAATACTACACCAAATGCTGCTTTGGTTTCCCTAGACCGGTTACAGAAACAGCTTAAGTAAACAACTTTGTGTCTTCAGTTCGACATAGTGTTAAAGGTAAATCACCTAAGAACACATATTACATAAAAAGAACAGAAGAATCAAAATATATCAATGATTACTATGCAATCATTGCCCTCTTATGGAAGGCAAACATAGATGTGCAGTACATTGCAGACAATTCTACTGCTGTTGCACAATATGTTACAGCTTACTTAACAAAAGCAGAAAAAACAGAGCTTCAAGACCTCTGGGATGACCTAGCATCAGACAAAACACTATCACAGAAATTGTACAGCCTAGGAATAAAAATGCTCTCTCATAGAGTATGTGGCACCTATGCAGCAGCAGATCGTTTAACCGGTACTGCTTTGTATGGAAAAATCAGACAACATAGTATGGCTAAGTCTTGGTCCTGCTAAATCTAGGAAACGAGTGCTGAAATCATATGATGACATAGAAACAATTGCCAGAAATGATCCCAACAGCCAAGCCATTCTAAAAAACAATTTACTGGACACATTCTATCCGAACACGAGTAGCACTTTAGAAAGCATGTGTCTATACCACATAAATCAAAACTTTGCATACAAAAATAATATAAAACCCGATGAAAGCAAAAGTAGATATAGAGTGACCGATTGTGAAGGGAGCTTAGTGAAACTTACCAAACAAAGCTTAATTAATCATGTAAAATTGTCATTAAAAACTCCTCAACAGAAAGAACTATATTACATGTCTCTGTTACAACTATTTAAACCATGGAGAAAAGAGGAAGACATACTAGATAACTATGACTGCTATGAAGATGCTTTCAAAGCAAATGAAAGTGCTATCGCCGATGTGAACTTTACGTAGTACAAAACAATGTTACACAATGAGCAGCAACAGGAAGAAGAACTTCAGGCCCAACTAGATAAGGACTCTCCCGACAGTAGTCAACCTTCTGTAACAGGAAGTCAAGAACCACTAGGACAACCACTAATAGCAAATGAGGCAGAAGTAGCTATGGCAGAAGTAGAAAACACCATGTATCAGTATCAAGAAGATACAGAAGACATAACTGTACAACAAGCAAAACTTAACAAAGATCAGCGCACCATTTTTGAAGACGTAACAACACAAATTGTACATGGTGTACAACATGAAAATAAAGAATGTACCTGGCAAAATTACAAACCTATACTGCTGTTCGTGAGTGGTGAAGCTGGATCAGGAAAAACATTCTTGATCAAAATCATCAGCAAGTTTCTTCAACAATTGACAAATAACAAACTGTCAGCTGTTGTAACGACCCCCACAGGTTTAGATGCCTACAATATAGGCACTGTCACTTTACACCGATTACTACTGCTTCCAGTAGAGCATCAAAATAAATTAGACTATTACAAACTTTCTGCAGAGCTGCAATGAAAGTATGCAGAGTATTGAAACAAATGAAAATGCTAATAATAGATGAAGTGAGCATGGTCTCCAACCTAATGTTGGCTTTGATTCACCTCAGATTGCAGGAAGTAATTAAAAATAACAATGAAGAACTCTTTGCAGGTTAACACATTATCGTTTTGGGAGATCTTCTACAATTGACACCAGTGAAAGGTGAACCTATTTTTGAAACGTTAGGCCACAAACTGTACCGTAAAACTGTTGGCAGCATAGGAAATGTCAACCTTTGGCAACATTTCCAATACAGAGAATTAACAGAGAACATGCGGCAATCTGCAGATCTCACTTATGCCAAAATCTTAAAAAGTATTAGAGTTGGTGTACTATTGCAAGAAGCACAAGTAGTATTGAGAAACCGGCACATTCATGCACTTTATGGCGATAATGCATGTGCAACTGATGTTATGGACAATTAGCGCACAAAAATATCAATTGTATGGCCTTAATGCCAACTCTTGCAAGCTGTTTCAAATTCAATGAAACCATGTTAAATAAAGAAATGCAACCAATAAAATACAACCAATAATGGAAATTAGGGCTACAGACAAACTAGACGTACATGGTATGATAGTACCCATGTGTGAGCAAGCCACAACAAGACTAAATACTTTAGAAAATTCAATCTCCAACACAGCTGGGTTGGAAAAAATATTAAAATGATCCTTAAATTGTAGAGGAATGCTTAAACGTAACCTTGATGTCGAGCAAGGGCTAGTTAATGGAGCACTGGGTACAGTTGTTGGCTTTCAATCATACCCACGTGATAGCAATATTCAGTTTGTCAATATTCGCTTTGATAAACTTTCAGAAGTGAAAAGGATAGGGCACTCAATTGCTCGATTCCTTCTCTTCAAAGACACGTATGTATGTATAGAGCAATTTTCTCTAACTCTTGCTTATGCAGTTACCATTCATAAATCCCATGGTCTTACCCTAGACAAAGCATTGATAGATATAGGAAACAGTCTTTAAAGAAGGCATGAGCTACGTAGCATTATCACGCTTACGTACAATTGACGGTCTATTGCTAATTAACTTTGATGCAAGTAAAGTCAAAGCTGATATTCCTTGCATTCTAGAATACAATAGACTGTGTTCACGGTACACTCGCCATCTCAAAGAAAACAAAAGAAGCTAAAGCTTCATCAATTACCACAAACAAAGAAGAACCTATTAGGGAATGTGAACCAGGTACGTCTTAAAAGAAGGAACAGAAACTCAGAAAAATGCACTCAGATACAGAACTAGCAGGTCCATTCATATTTGCAAATGAAACTGGGGTAAATTGCTATGCAAATGTAGCAATGAATATTCTATTTCAATTGGCACCAATTGTTAACAATATTTACTTACACAGTACAGACCAATTGTGTTTGCAAATGTTAGTGCTTCATAGAAACGCAACAAACAATCCTGACAACACGTACAGTGTGCATGGAATAAGGCAAGAATTGGACCACTGTGCTAGAATGGTGAGATTCACTATAAACTCACAAGAAGATCCACAAGAATTTCTAATGTACTTACTACCAGTATTGGAAAACAAAAGCATACCTGTAAATGAAATCTTCCAGATTTCGTACATGTGGAAACATCCATGCACTCTCTGTAGCAATGTGATACAGGAACAAATCCCAAATGAGCGATTTGTGTATGTTTAATTGTGAATCTATTCCATTTCAGCTACTTGTACAGAATGGCAGATTATGTACTATTTGCAATTCAAACAATCGCTCCACCTTATTGATACAATCACATAGTGCCTACATAATACTTATGCTTCTATGTTATAATGCAGATGGTACTAAAAAAAACTGCAAACTGACTTGATTCACACACGGTCAGGTGTCATTTGGAAAGAAAACCTTTACAACAATAAGTATTATCTACCATGCAGAAGCTACAACCAATGCAGGTCACTACACTGCATACATTCAAAAGAAATGGGGATGGTTCAAATGTAATGATAGCACCATTACTCTAAAGCAGAGATTGCCAGCTAATCTTACAAATGCGTATTTAATCTTCTTAAAGCCAAAATTTAATAAATAATGTGTACTTCAAGATTACCAAAAAAATATGTGAAAGACTACAAACAGTTAGAATACGCCTACAGGTATCTAAATGTTGTTAAAAATCGGCAGCAAGGCAATAAACATAACATTAATCAGAAAGAAGAAGGAAGCACTCAAAGGAAACAAGGAAGTAGTTAGTACCATAGCAAATAAAGTTTTTTTTTAATCCGACAAGGATTTTTTTTCCCCAGACCCGAGGATTAGAAAAGCAAACACAGAAACTGAGCGGAATGCACAGTACACTGGTTTGTAAACTAAATGAGGGTTAAAGAAAGGTAAACTGTCTATTATGCAATGTAGTAAGTTTTCATAAAATGCAAAGACTGACATACCTTTTTCTTTTATCACAGAAATTAAGAAAGGATACTTCCGCCAAGTACTAAATGCATTTTAAACATGTATGGATTCTGAACAAAGTAAGGCGTAAGTATATTAGCAGTCGTTTTGTACACATGCAAACCTACACATCAAATCTATGGTAGCAATATGCTGCTGTGGCTGTAGGCTGGCCCTTGCATCTTGGTTGTGTAACCTACCACCTAGGCCTTATGACCAACGTACAAAGAGTATAGTTCCTACCCACAACCATCGCTGCATATCAAAACCATGGTCCTTGTAAATTAACTACTTTTAACTTCTGGGACCATCGTCTGCAGCCAAGACGCTAGGACGTGTATACAACTACCGCATTACACCACACCCATATTCACATATAACCCCACTGCTTATGACTTCAGTCTTGGGTGCATGGCCTTTGGGCATGCAGGCAACACTCTGGATCCGGGGCAGAAACACCACAGCATATCGGAACCATTGTGCCTTGTAATTTCACTACGTACAAAGTTGGTTTTCGGAGCATGGCCTCTGGCCATGCTCCCAAAACGTTGTGCCCTCCCCACAACCATCTTAATGATGTTGCATAGTACAAGTGTACCTATAGCTGTGATATGCTGCAGTAGTTTGTAGCCACAGGCTACAGACGTGAGTGTGAGGCCATAGATTTATCAATGAATGGGTATACAGTATATAAAATCCATAGGTGCTTAGACCTGCAGTGCGTATTACTTTGTTCAAATACTCTACATCCTGGCCACTACTACCACACCATATTACATCCATTGGGGCATATAACAACACTACGTACAAATGTGCTTTTGGGGGCATGGCCGCCTGAGTGATGCACTACCACACCATATCACACCCATTGTGCCTTGTAAGTACACTACATATAACTGCTGTTGGGTGCATGGTCTGCGGCCATTCACTCATGACCGCAGAACCTCCCTACAGCCACCTGAGTGATGTTCAATACTAGGGGTGTCTCTGTAGCTGTGAAATGCTGCAGTGGTTGTGGACAGGGCCTAAAATATTAGGTGTATGTCCATACATTTCAATAAATGGATGTGAAGTGGCTTATAACGCCAGTGCTTATAAGTTTCTTCTTGGGTGCATGGCCTTTGGCCATGCAGCCTAGACTGTACACACTCCCCACAACCATCTGATCAATAATGAATACTACAGGTGTACCCATTGCTGTGACATGCTGCGGTGGCTGTGGCCAGGGCCTACAGTCTTGGAAGTATGGCGTCCGGCCTACGGCCTACGGCCATGTATCCAAGACTCTAGGCCCTGGCCACAACCACCGTAGCATGTCACACCCATGGCGGCGTAGTAATGAATAAAATACCCATAGGAAAAAGTAATGCAGTTACGGCATGCTGTCAATTTCAATGGTACTACGGCCATGCACCCAAGACTGTAGCCCCTGGCCACAATCAGCGCAGCATATTACACCCATGGTTGCGTAAAAATCAGTAGCACACCCATAGAAGGAAACATTGTAAATGTAGCATGTACTGAATTTGTACCCAAAAATCTGGGAGCTGGCCACACCTGCCAGATACATAATCGATTTTGTGGGTGTAAAGTATACATGTGATAAGCTGCAGTGGTTGTGGGCATTGTGTACATGCTTGGGTGTATGGCATACAGGCTGCAAAAACCATGCACCCAAAAGTATACATCTTGGCCACAACCACCGCACTAGATAAAACCCATGTTGGCTTGTAAGTGAAGAGGTTATAACTTTGTTGTTGGGTGCATGGCCTTTGGCCATGCACTCAAGAATGCAGGGTCTCCCCACAACCACCTCAGTGATGTGTGGTAGTTGGGGTTTTTCTATAGGTGTGGTATCCTTCGGTGCTTCTGGCCAGAGGCTGCACTCCTAGCTGTATGTCCATAGATATTACATGGGATAGGTGTGCAGTGGCTTGGACATCCAGTGCTTATAACTTTCTTCTTGGGTGCATGGCCTTTGGCATCTTTGGCCATGCACCCAAGAGTGTACACACTCCCCACAACCAGGCAATCGATACGCAAACCTACGGGTGTATTCATGGGTGTGACATGCTGCGGTGGTTGTGGCCAGGGCCTACAGTCTGGAAGTAAGGCCTTCGGTCGATGACCATGCATCCAAGACTAAAGGCCCTGGCCACAACCACCGTAGCATGTCACACCCATGGCGGCGTACTAATGAATATAATACCCATAGGAAAAAGTAATGCAATTACGGCATGTTGTCAATTTCAATAGTCGCTAACACCACGCGTGTCCTTACAACAGTTACAAGTTGCCTGTGCACTGCATGGACTGAAATACTACCGTTATTGGACCCCTCATTTTCTGTGCGCACAAAGTGGCCATAGAAAATACATCATGAAGACTGACCGCCAGAACAAATGCATTGATCACCCATGTCTTACTGTCTGAACCTTTCCCAACGCTCTATGACACAGCAAAAGAGTTTTAAAAGTATAGCATGTTTGCGCTGGTTGTCACTCCGCTATCGGCGGATCCAAGATGTCGGGCGCATCCAAACAATCTGACGGAGAACACGTCTCGATGCAGCCAATCGGCAGAGACGTCGCGTGTCCACGGTCATGACGCCAGCCCCTTCGCCAATCGGTATCTTGTCCGTGGACCCAACAGGGAAGTGTGACCGCGAAGCTGACATAGATATCACTAATCTTTTCAGACCTACTTTTTGGTCATTTTTATGAAAAGTACTGCACAGAAGGTCACCAAATTTACAAAAGCACACTTTCTGGACCAAGCCCCTGTACCAGCCGCAAATTTGGTGAAACTCCGTCCAGCGGTTTGACCTGTAGCCGTGCGCAAAGTTTTTCCCCCATTCAGTCTATGGGAAAAAAAGACATTTTGGGACCTCCCCTATAACTTTTCCCCCCGGACCAAACCTCACCAAACTATGCGAAAAAATTCAGAGTGGCCCATATACCTGTTTTGCAAAGTTTGGTGAGGATTCGTCCAGGCGGAGCAGAAAGGCCGCTCAAAAAGTGCTCTTCCTATGGAAACAGCAACTCAACCACAACTACACAGCCACTACCGTGGCTGTATATATATATATATGTATGTATGTGTATACACACACACACTGTCGCTCTCTCTCTCTCTCTCTCTCTCTCTCTCTCTCTCTCTCTCTCTCTCTCTCTCTCTCTCTCTCTCTCTCTCTCTCTCTCTCATATACGGGGCGAGGTACGTAGAGGCACGGACTTGCGCTGCCCTCCCTAGTGGTGGAAAGGTTTCTGGGGAACAGCTGTGCTGAGAAAGGGATATCATAAATGAGGAATCTGTGGGAGGAACATCCATCAGAAAGATCATAACCGAGAGGCCAGCAATGCGTTCATCATGGCTTACCATGGTTCAAAACCCAAATCCCCAATTCTGATGAGTCAGGGTCACTTTATGCTGATCCTAATGGTTCATCATCTAATGGCAAATGTGCACTGGAGTAAGAGATCCAATGCTTACTGCCTGAAGGACTCCAATGAATTATGAATGGTATGGTGAATCTCCCAACAAGCCAATTGAGCCGAAGGTGAAACTATGTGGTGAATGTGTAGCTTACCCCATATTCAGCCCATATGGCCTTCATGCAAGGACATATGAAGTCTAAAGCTACCATGCTTAGCCATGTGTGTTAATAGTTGCAGTATTGAGGTGCACGACAATGTTAATATTCACCCTTTCAAAAGGTGTATTTTCCTGTCAGACAGTTGTATCAGGGCAGCCTTAGAAAGAACTCATTACTGCATGCCTGACATGCCAGGCAGACCTTGTAATACCACTTCACTGTTATTTCCATCCATGGTAAATACGGACTGGGAAGCCTATTTGAAGCTTTGAGTATCCGGAATTGTCCAAGCTAGTGCATTTTGTTGGCCAACTAGAGTAAGCCTTCTTGTGGCTTTTGTCTCAGGTTCTTTTGGCTTACCATACAAGAGACCATCCTCAAAGTACCTTTTAAACAACCCATGGTCTTGCCATTAGGCTTGAACTTAAACTTGAGGGTGGAACTCTTTCCACTGTGCCTTTCAGATGAGAACCTGAACAGGACTTCCAAATGTCTGCAACTCTGACAGCTCAGTCTGACCCATTAATCCTACTCTCATTCCCCTCTTAAAGGAGCATGTCATTCTGTGAACCTTAGGTGTCCCTTCCCGCTTGGCAGGCCCCTCCCTCTGTCCTGAGAAATTGAATACACTCTCAAACTTATTGCGTCTTGTGACCTTGGAGCTTATGCCGAGAGGAAACTACTTCACAATCAAGCCATTCAATTTCCTAGATTTTCTGTTTTGGGTCCTTAAAATTAGTGTTGCGATATTTAAAATAGTTTTAAAGAACATAGACAATTGTGGATACTCTTGTGGTGGCACGGCCGCCACCAGAGAAACATGCAGCTGATACTCAGAGCTCTTGTGCCGAGCTCTAAATCCATCCATGTTCCAGCTGTTAAAGATTATACTGACCCAAAGTTGATAATTCCAGGTGAGATTGTGCACCATGGAGCTTCCCAATTAGAAACAGATGCCGACTGAGAGAGAAGAACCATCCATGCAAAACGTCAGACTTATCTAGGAGACAGTGACCCAAGATGGCACCTGACCTGACAAGAAGCACCAATGAATATCCAAGCCAGGGGCCTGCAATCTTTGCATCTCGTGATGTTTTTGACTACAACGCCCATCAGCCCTAACCAGCATAGTCATTGGTGAGCGATCATGGGAGTATTGTAGTACAAAATATCTGGAGACGTCCAGGTTCGAGACCCCCTGATTAAGCGGTTATAGTCCTCCATGTGCTAGGAGATATTTCTCAAACATGCACCACTGTGTGTTCTGAACCTTGGAGGCTGAAAATTGATGAGGATGACAGAGTTGCGTCTTCGGCCATGCAAAGCTTCTCCTACTGGCCCTCCCCGTCCTCTGAAGAGTGATTTTAAAGGCAGCAAGCTGTTTCCTCTCAAGATGTCAGTGATTAATCCCTGAAACAAATTGCTGCTCGAGCCACAATGCCATCAGAGACCACCAAGATGTTCACTACAGCATTGGATCTTTCATAGATTAATGCTGTGAATATTTCCCGTCGTCAGGCTGGGAAACCTCAGTAACTTTAACCTAGCGTTTTCCTATGGAAAACCTTGACACCTTAGTGGCCTATCGATGTCCTTTTTGGGTGCTTTAGGCTACCCAATAGGATGTTCGGTATAAATAGCTCCACCCCCGCGGCTTCCCATCAGATTTCAACCATCTCCAAACAGTTGGGATCACCTCATATCTACTTTACGTGTTCTACACGTGTTTTTCATGCTATCGGCCAGCATGTCATCTGTGGGCAACAAAAATATTGCTGTTTAGGCCTTTTGCTACCTGCGGCCTAAAGGTCTTCGGGGGACGGCAATGCTGATTGCCTGTGTTGCCTTTACCCCAGTCATTCAGCGGATGCCTGTGAGATCCGTGGGTTTTCTCAGAAAATGCTGCAAGACTACAACCGCCGGCTGATTGCTTGGCTCAACAAGGGCACTTACGGGGTTTGGAGGTTTCGCCTCGGGGAAGCAAGTCCTCGGTTCCGGCAGTGAAGGCTTCTACGCAGCAGAGGGAAATGTTTGCGGAGCCTCCTGCCAAAAAGCAACACACGTAGGTGCCGGCATCGGAGGTGGGGAAAGGTGGTTCCTCTGAATCCAAGTTTCATCGGTCGAAAGGTGCGAGTAGATCTTCGCTCTCCTGGACGGCGAGACCAGACAAGTCAAAGGGGTCGAGTGATAGGGCTGAAAATTTGCTGCTTAAGTCCGCCACGGTGGAGCAGGTGACGGTGAAAGAGTCCTCTTCGAAGCACTCGTCATCTAAGAGCCGGCATAGGTCCTCTTACATCCAAGACTCGTCCAAGCACCGTTCCGACATCGGCGGTGGAGGCCTTGGTATCGTCGACGAGGGGTGTCATCTGCTCCGTCTACGGCTGTTACTGTCATTGGTCCGCAATTGCTGTCGACGACGCAGCTGGAGGCGGATGGTGGTTTGTTGCCGACGGGAGATCTGGAGCCTGTTTTGGGCCGTTGCTCCCGGTGGACATTCACCAACAGGATCCGGCTTTGTATTCAGTCGCCTCAGGTCTGGAGGAGGAGCATGAACTAGGTTTCCTTCCATCGGCGCTGGGCCTGCAGGAGGCAGGTCCGTCTACGTCGAGTAGGGCTGGGGCACCCCTGTACCCATTGGTGAACCCTCACTCTATGCAGGTGTTAAGTATGCTCCAGTCGCTGTTGGGACAATTGGATGCACGACTTCCAGTGGCTCTGAGCCCAGGGCCTCCAGTGGTGCGTAGGGTGCCTGTTGAGGCCCCTTGCCCTAGTCTCCCCAGGAATTCGCCTCCGGTGCGGCTGACATTGCCGTCACCGGTAGGGTTGGGCCTTCCAAGAAGTCATCCAGAGGAAGGAGAGCTGGTTGATTCAAATCAGGAGAGCAGGCCTCGTGACACGTTGTCGACTGTGTCCTCGTCGCCCAGGAGAGATGATACGCGGGATAAAGATCCGAAGGAGGAACAGCCTAGCAGCCCAGCTCAGCCGTCTCTTTCCGATCACATGGGGAAGCGACAGAAGGCAGTCTTCTCGGTCCCCATTTTGGACCATGTGTGGCAGGAGGGCCTGCGCACGATGCGCCGTCCTTTTTCGGAAACAGCCATGAAAGAACGTCTGGAGAAGAAGTTTAAGGCACCTTATTCAACCCCCAAGTGCCTCATGTCTCAGCCCACGCCGGAGTCGGGGGTTTCGGCGGTGGCTAGTCTGAAGGCGAGGAGTCAACACAAGTGTGTTACACCCCCGGGCACTGAGGCCAGAAAGCAAGATGCTTTCAGGAAGAAAGTCCTCACGGTGGGCGCTACGACAGTGAAGGCGGCAAATTCCTTGGCCATTATGGCCAGGTATGACAGGGAGATGTGGCAGCGGTTGGCTCCGCCCTTGGAACATCTCCCGGAACAACCCAAGGAAGCTATGCTGCTGGTTCGAGAGGGGGAGGAGGCCTCCAACCACAGCATCAACATTGCAGTTGACTTGGCGGAGTCAGGCGTCAAACAAATACATAACAGTGTTGTTCTCCGGAGGCAGGCCTGGTTGTGCTGCACTGACTTTCGTCCGGAAGTCCAGCATAAAGTCGTGGATATGCCTTGTGAGGGGGAGCAGCTCTTTGGAGAGAAGATCGATGAGGTGCTCAAGAGCATGAAGGAAGACACTGAGATAGCGAAGTACCTGGGGGCTCTGCGAATGGGCCATTATTTTCGCCCCTTTTGAGGGGCCTCTGGTATGCCAGATATGCCGCCTCCCGTGACTGAAGCTACAGTCGCACCGGCTACTGTTCCCAAGGTTTCAGGCGCTCATTCCAAGGGACGCAGAAAAGCAAAGACTACCAGGCGCAGCGTAAGAAGGGTCCTGCCGCCTCAGTTGCTATGGGATGGCAATCTAAGTCTCACTAATGACTGCAATGCAGGCAGTCAACTTGAGGGCAGAGTGTCACGACACGTCGACAAGTGGAATCTTATTACTACGGACCGCTGGGTACTGGATACAGTAAGTCTTGGCCACTCTGAGTTTTGGCGTCCCCAACTCCCAATTCATCTGTGAACGTGGTGCAGCGGCACCTGCCTGTCTTGCAGCAGGAGGTCGAACTCATGTTGGCGAAAGGGGTGATAGAACCAGTCCCTGTGTTGGAACGGGGGCAGGGGGTGTACTCCGGTATTTGGTCATCCAAAGCCCAAACGAAAGTGGAGGCCTATTCTAGATCTTCAGCCGTTGAACAAGAATGTGCAACGCCTGAAGTTCAAGATGCTGATGCTGCAGGGTGTGATCCGGGCGGTGCAGCCGGGGGAGTTCCTGGCGTTGTTACATTTAGAGGACGCTTACTTCCACATCCCGATGTGGGCAAACCATCTGAAGCCTGCGCCCAGAACATTCACGAAATGCCTGGCTCCAGTGGCTGCCTTCCTCTGCAGGGAGGGGCATCATCTGTACCTGTATCTGGACGACTGGTTGGTACGGGGGCTGTCGTCAGAAAGGGCTTTGGAGTCTCTCCAGGCATCCATGCACATGCTACAACGGCTGGGCTTCGCAGTAAACTTCGTAAAATCCTTTCTGACTCCATCCAGGGAGTTGTTTTTTCTCAGTGCCCAGTTTCTCACACAGGACACTCTGGTGAAGCCGTCTGAAGAGAGAGTGGTGAAGTTGCACTCCAAAGGGGTCGAATGGGGCCATGGAACGGTGGTCTCAGTTGCAGTTACATATCACTCCTGGGGTCCATGGCGTCCTGCATCCGGCTTACCCCGAACTGTCGCTTGTTCATGCGACCGGTACAGGAATTTCTCACAAACAGGTGGTCACAAAGTCGAGGGTTATGGTCGGACAAGGTGTTCATCTCAAAGGGACTGGTGGAAGCCCTGCAACGGTGGACGTGCACACACAATCTGGTACGAGGCATGCCCCCGCTGGAGCCGGATTTTCAGTTTACGATAGTGGCGGACGCCTCTCAGGTGGGTTGGGGGGCGCACGCCTCCCAGGTGGGTTGGGGGGCGCACCTCGACCAGTCGCAGCTCCAGGACCTGTGGTCTCGGGAGGAAGCAGGATTGCACATAATCGTACTGAGTTGCGAGCGATGCACTGGGCCCTGAATCCTTTCTCCCTCGCATCCAAGGCGCAGTGGTTAGAGTGTTGATGGACAATACCACCACAATGTTCTATTTGAGGAAGCAGGGGGGCGCGCTTTCTCGGCTCCTGTCCAGAGAGGCTCAGGAGGTGTGGCATTGGGCCATTGCTTGGGGAATTCACATTACGGCTTACCATCTGCCGGGGGTCCAGAATGTGCAGGCAGACACTCTCAGCAGAGACAGAGGGCAGTTGCACGAGTGGACGCTGAAGAAGGAGCAGGTGACGAAGATCTTCAGGAAGTCAGGGTTTCCCCCTCTCGACTTATTTGTCACGCCAAAGAACAAGCAGTGGCCATTGTTTGCCAGCAGAGTGGCTCGTCCAGGGACAAAAGGAGACACGTTCTCGTTCCCATGGACGGGCTTCTTTGGGTATGCGTTCCCTTCGTTTCCCCTGCTTCGATGGACGATCCAGTGGGTGCACAGATACCCGTGCAGAATAATCTTCTCATGTAGGACCATTGATGTTATGTAATGATTTTATACCAAGGTTCTAACTGCACACATTTCTGTCTTATGAAAACACAGCTGTCAAGCTGGTCAAATGATAATGGTCTGTGACTGTTTATTTTAACCATGATGAACACTAATCAGGGTTAGCCGCTAGGGCTAACTTGTTCACAGAAGATGACATTCCCTCCCACAGAGCAATCTGTCTATGCTGAGGGCAGACAAGGTCATCATAGAAGAGACCGCTCATCGCCCCCTGGGTTGTCAATTTGCACATGTGTGCGGTAAGGTGTAAATATCCCATGCTCAGGACTCCTACAGGTTGCTGTTCACAACCTTTTTAGATAGCAACGGGAGAAACACCTTACACAGACATAGGAGAAATGTGTCACAAAGCAGACCACAAACAACACTTTGAATCCTATTATAAACCACTATATGATCAACTAGATCAGACCTTTGCTTATGAGATAAATGGCACCTTGCAACTGATACACTTGCCATCCAGGCAAACCAATAACTACAATATAAATGTGAAGTGATGGCTTTACTACTGCCAATAAAACTTGGGACTGATGGCCAAGTTTAATGGGATGTTTTGAAATAATATACTAAATCCCCTGTTACGTGCACATATTTACGCTCATGACGAGAGGTAATTACCCTCTACCACATGATAGGCAGTGATAATCGGAATTTTGAAACCAGGAAAAGGCCACAGAGATAGAGGCTTGTATAGACCACTCACTATGCTAAATACCAGTAGTTTAATAGCTAGTAGACTGAAACTGTTGCTTTCATGTCATGTGCACTCAAACCAGGCTAGTTTCCTCCCTGAGAGTAACACTATGCAAAATGTATGCAGGATCCATCACATTATTGCAGAAACCCTTGCTCTGAATACCAAATATATGGTTGTGTCCCTGGACGCTGTGAACTGAAACTTCATGTTTGCTGTGTTGGGGTGCTTCTATGATTCCATCATGTGACGGATACAACTTCTATACATGAATTCTGCAGCGAGAGTGACAACAAGCAAGTTGGTGTCAAATGCATAACACATTAAAGCAAGGGAAGAGATGAGGTCGCCCACTCTCCCTTATACTCTTTGAATGTGCAATAAGAGCCAGCAGCTTGTCTAATTAGAACATAATACAGAGACCTCCGTATAACAGTTGGAAGAGAATGCCATTTGTCATCTCTATATATGGATGATGTCCTGTTATACTTGTAGAACCCGAACACGGCATTCCCTTTTATATTGGAGATCTTTGAACATTTTGGAAATGTTTAGGCTAATGCATCAACTATATTTTCCCCCTTAATCGCAATACTCTCTATCCATCAATGTCTTGAAGGGATTGAAAAAACACTAGCGTGGTGCCCTGATTCTTTTAGGCATCTAGGAATCGATATATATCATAACCCACAAGACATTTATATTAACAATACATACAAGACTCTACAGGCTTTTCATAAATGTTGGGAAGTCTGGAATTTCTCCAGCATTGGATCTTTCATAGATTCACATGCTGTGAATATTCCCTGTCGTCAGGTTGGGAATCCCTGGTAACATAGAGCAAGTTAAACTGAAAACTATCAGTCAATGTTGTTCTCCAGTACAGTCGTTTTGGGTCATACTGCCCACAGCCAATAGGAACACCTGCCTTAACTCCTACGCTGTTGGCCATCTTCAGATGTTTTACCGCACGCTAGTGTAAGGAGTCCTCATTTATTCTCTCCAACTATTCTTCAAAATATTTTGACTTTTAAATAATTTACGACAGGTTTCATCTATTTCAACATTTTCTCAATGACCGCGTTAACGGCGAAGTTGCTGGGTCCATGGAGCATTCCCGCCGCCGGTAATCTTCAACGACTTATCGTCTGCATAGTTGGGCCTACCTCATGGCTGTTTCCACGTTTGGGAGCCTGTTCAAGGCCTATGCCCGCTGCAGATTGAAAAGTGTCTACAAGGAAGATCAGCATGATGACAGCCTCTACTGCCTTAAACCTCACCACGGCATTAAAGACTGCAAAATCTGCCAGTCGTTCTCCAACAAGATGCTGAGGGATCATCACTGTCGTCTCGTTGCGTGGCTCGAGGACGCCGGGCCTTTGACTCTGCGTCTATATGGAGCCATGGCAGGGCAGAACATCCCAGCGAACCACCTTTAGTAAGAGGTCTAGGTAGCATGAGGTCCACACTACCAGCAAGTTGAAACACAAGGAGGCTGTGGCCGATGAGCCCAGATCCTCCCACAAGGACCGGTCTTCTCCAAAGGTCAGTGGTCCAGGAGTATCTACCGAGAAGAGCATGCAAGGCCTTTTTCATTGCCCAAGGGAAGCGACCCCCGTCCACCACATCAAAATCTAGCAGCCACTCTTTTGTTTTTTTGGTGGCAAAAGCTACCCTGTCGACGTTGTCTTTGAAATAGATGTCGAGTAAGTCCTTGTTGATGCCCAGGCCTCCCTAGAGGTCTTCTATGCAAGGGCCATCAACGCTGTCCACCAGCATCCTGCTGATGAAGACGGCAATAAACCACGATGATGAGTGGACATGCTGCTCCGTCAAAGACTTTGTCAATGGCAACCACATCGATGACGGACACCCGCATCGACGGGGAAAATTGGGGTTTCCCATAGTATCACCAACATAGTGACAAACATCTGACACACTGACAAGCACAGTGTCGGCACTGGTGGCTCGACCACGAGCATCATACCCTAACCTTGGAGGGGCCGTACAACCAGAAGGTGCTATCGTAATAGAGCCAAGTCTTTCTTCCTCTGAGGGTGTAGAGGAGCGTGTGAGGAAGGGGCAGTTATGTCACCTCCTTCATCACCATCACGCAGTACACCGCCTCCTAGAAAGCAACCTGCTTTTCCACAGGGACTGCCAGTACTACCACCATTGCACACATCTCTGGCAGGGGACGCCGTGCCTCCAATGCAATCAGCTCCATACTTGCCTCCCCAATGCTACATGTCACTAGACATTTTATCCACCTAAACCACACTGTTGGTGAACTTGCAACAAAGGCTACCTGCACCGGCTCCAGCTCCGTTACCGCCTAGACAACCTCACCCAGATATCCCTGGGCCATCCAGAGAGGATGATGACATTCCACTAACCCCCAGAAAAGGCAAACAGTCAAGGCCTCAGCAACTCTCAGATACAGGGACGGACACGGATCCTGACAACATCGAGGACGTGGCTTCCACATATTTGTCTCACACTGATGAATTTGAAGATTTGATCACAACCGAAAAGGGAATGTGGATGATATTCCATCAGCCCTGGATGAGGTAGCAGCCTTCCATGCACTTATGCCCAAGGCGGCCAAGATGTACAACCTTATACCGGAGGAGCAGAGCAAAGACAGCGTACCGCATCAACACAGAGGACAGCGCCGAAAGTCGGTGATGTCCAACCCGCTGTTGGAGGATTCCTGGGAGGATGGCCTGGCCACCTTGGCCCATCCTGCTACAGCCCCGGCAAAGGAAGACCGCTTCAACAAGATGTACAGGGCCCCAGTGAGCATTCCTGCCTGCCTCTGCACCCAAACCGCGCCACTCTCCATTGTTTCTGCTGCTGCCAGGAAAAGGTCAGCTAACCCGTCATCCTCCGGCTCCATTCTGCCGGATAAGGAGGGCAAACAATACGATGTCTTCGGAAAGAAAATTATTACCACTGCAGCCACGACTATCAAGGCGGCAAATGCAATGGCCATCCTCGCACAATATGATCTTGAGTTGTTTTACAAGATGGGTCCCATTCTGGAGTTTATGCCCGATGACAAGAAACAGGAAGATATGGACATCTTCCATGAGGACAAATTGGCAACAGACTATGCCATCATGGTCTCAGTCGACATCGTTGACACAGGCTTTCGCCAGCTTGGAAATGGAGTGGTCCTGCGCTCATGGCAATGACTTTTGACCTGATGTCCAGTCCTGGGTAGTAGATATGCCCTTCGATGGAAAATACCAATTTGGGAAAAAGGTTGATGGGCTTTACAGTCCATTAAAACAGACACAGAAACCGCTCGTTCCCTGGGCACACTCCAAAAGAGGCGCCAGACCTTTTGCTCTGGGAAAGGGCATTATGGTAGAACTTTGCGGGACAACCGCTCAACATACCAGTCTTTATCCTCCTACAAAACACTGTACTCCTCAGGGGACCAGTATAGAAACAAATCGCAATACTACAGGGATTTACAATGCTGCCGTGGCTCCTCCCAATCAAGGGGCCATTCCGGCAAGCAAGCATGACCAGGCCAATCCTGGTCCTCCCACTTCGGCACCCCCGTGGGAGGATGACTGTCAAGATTCGTTGAGATTTGGGGAAACATCACGACCGACAAATGGGTGCTTTCCCTTCTCCAGCAGGGCCACTCACTGGAGTTTATAGACTTTTGTACGGCAACTCCCCAGCAATCAGACCAAGAAAATACAACCTACTCGAGAAAAAGGCTAGGTGCACCCTTTTTCGAGAAAGACCAGAGCTTTTATCTTGTATACAAAAAGGAAAAAAAACAGGGTATTATGAATCCACTGCCATGGAGCTCGATCTTGTCCTTGTCTGTCTTGGAATGCTGTGAAGCATTGGTTAATTTCAACTGGCACCACCCTATCTTTGATCCTAGCCACGTGATATGCACCTGGTTATCAACAGGAACTCAGCAGACAACTTTGAGGTAAGCATTGTCCTTGCGAACAAAGCAGCCCTTTTGTTATCTGAGACACGCTGGCCTCCTCATCATGCCCTCCCCCCTGTATGGATATCACTTTTAGCTCTGCCTGGAACAAATCATAGATCATGTTGTTCTCAGCTTTCCCTGTTATCAGTTCTGCTTCATAAGAGCACCCATAGTGTCCCACTAATCAATCCAGTTTGCAAGGATTTAGGACCCATTTCCCTGCACATCTGATAGTTCAAATAGAATGACTGTCATTCTGGGGGGCGCTAGTGTCTTAAATCTTGGTTAGTGGTTTGGCAACCCAAGACCTCTACCTGCGCTCCCATGAATATGACCGTGGCACTGGGCCGCAGCCCTTCGCCTATTCAGCTACATACATTCCTGCCTAATTTGTTCAAAGGCCTAACTGATATGGGTGTATGGGCGTGTTCCTTGCCGTGGTATACATTCTTTATAACAACACTTTTTTGTTGTTGAAATAAGTTATAAAAAAATATTTTCAACGAATTACACATAAAAAGATCAATTTAAAAAACACATTTTTAATAAAGAATGCATTAATTATGAATTAAAATAACCTGTATAAACTTTATTACAGTAAGAAAATTGTATATGTAGTACATTCATGTATATAGAATGTTAACATTGAATAAGAATTAAAACATGCTATATTAATTTTGAACAATAGGTATCTCTATTTTTCTTTTTACTTAGATTAGGATGTATCAAAACTCAGAGGCCATTTTGGATTTAGTTTTTTTGCAGAGTTCGGAGTGCGTTTTAGAAGTTCCTTTTTTTGGGATGTTTGTGGATTTTTGGGATTCCAAGCTACGTGGATTATGGATTAAGGATTTTTTAATGTTTTTTACTTTTTACGGAATTCCTTCTCCATTTTTTGCTGTATGATTCCTGGACCGTGGATCTGCCATTATATGATTTTTCTTTTTTGTTTTCCAACACATTTTTTCAGGTTTGGGTTGTTGGCGTGGATATTTTTAGGGTTTGGTTGTTGTTGGTTCTTGGATATTTGGAATTTTGCCTCCTGGAATCTTTGGGAATTTTGTTGCTTCTTGGATACCAGAAATTTCGCATCCTGGATTTATTTGGAATTTGTAGAGCTTTCGGATATCGGATCTGTTGGATTTTGGCATTTGCAGTGGTAAATTTATTTGACATTTTCTTAATAGTTTATATTGTAAGCAATCCTGTGTAGATATGCTATTTTGTCTTCTTTTTTAAATTAAGTATGCACTCTTTTAGATGTTTTGATAGTTTCTGTATTTTCTTCTTTGAATTGTTGTTTTTTCCTTTGAAAAACATTGGGCAATCTTGGTAACACTGTTCTTTGTAAGATGTTGTAGACAGCTCCAAAAAGATGGATTTCATGTTTTGAAGGTTTGTCTGATGCCATTATGTCCTCATTTAAGGCTGTTAGTTTTTGCAGTTTCATTCTTGGCTGCTGTGTAATATTTCCATAGTTGTTAGCTGAAACGTGGCCTTCTTCTTGTAAGCTGTCCTATCCAGGTAGAATCAAAGTAGTCTAACAATGGTTAGAAATAAATTTCATTAGCTTTAAAAATGTCACTCTGTGTTAATAAGTCATAATATTCCCCTAAATGATTATCAGGTACAATGCGAAAGCAAAAAGTATTTTAACGTTCAATTGAAATTCTAAATCCTCTGTGTCGACTTTTCATTCTATTTACAACCTTTCATTTTAGTTTAAAGAAATGTATCTATTTGCTTTGATTTATTGGATTTCATGATCCAAAATAATATTTTCTGGTTGTTTAGGCAAAAATGTAATTTTCATGTGTTTTTTTTAATTTTTTTTAGGAATTAATGGAAATTATAAAGAAAAGAAGGTGTCCTTCATTAGACCGTGGATAGTATAAAATTGTGTGAATGGTTTCGGACACACTTTAAAAGTGGCATCCACCTGACATTGTGTTGCATGTTTTATGTTTTCCATGTTTTGTTTGGTTCCAAAAAGGAGTACTCTATTTTCAATTTTTTGTAGTTACTAACAACTTGTGAGGTGTTTTTACATCTTGAAATGTTAGTGGCATTGGTGGAAAGTTTTCTTTATTTTGTCTGAGTTTACAACACTGTCTTTGCAGCAGTGCTACATTTGGCATTTGTCCAGACACGTGGAATGGTATATCCCTGCATACGTTTTTGATTATAGACCCAGTTGGTTCGTTTTAATTTGAATCGATACATGCTTTAATTTCTGATATTGTATTTTAATTTTTACTTTTGTGTCGTCTGGCATGTGGTTGTGGGTTCCCTCACTAGTAATTTTTCTCCCTCTGTTACTGCTCTTCCACGAAATTGATAACGTAATAATTTGAACATTTCTGATATATAGTTTTTGGTTTCTTTCTTTTTCTTTGTTTAATATAAATAGTTTTTTCCCCTTTTTTGAGTCAATATATTGCAGTGTTTCATCCATTATGTCGAAGTCTAAATTGAATGAAAAACACAGTTTTTTAACCAGAAATATATTATCAGATATATTTAAAGCACTGTTTTGGATTAAATATGTACATTTAAGTAATATTCTCTATTGCGTTCTTGTTATAAATCTTACCTCAGTAATGACAATAGTGGTTTCTGTGATGATTTGTTTAATTTCTGTTACTTGACTCTTTCTGCTTACCTCAGTGGTTGTGTTGCAATCAACTATTTGTGAACCGTTGCCTCGATTTAGAAAACAAATTCCTCATTTAGGTCCTAATCTCAGAGGACTTTGTTTACTTTCATTATATGTTGCTGTTGTTGGGGTCTCGTTATAAGAACTCTACATGAAGTTGGATGTATCTCGGTAATGATGGATTCAGTATATAAAATTAGTTCTTATAGTGTCGACATATAGGATTTCATTTTAAAGACATGTAACCCCTTGCCATGCCTGGGAATCGAAATGTGATGGGACGAGGGATAAGGCCTTGTTGTTCTGTGGCTTCAAACACGACCTGCAAGGATTAAGGCCTACTCTTAAATGCAGCACTACTTCATGTTATAACTATTATGTATATTTACTGTATACTACGTAATTCTATTGCAAAGCTACTGGTTAGTCCCCTTTTGTGATTTCCCACTCCTGCTAATTATTCCCATCCATGATGCACCCCCCTCCCTCCTACACCGACCTGTACCTCTGTTTCAGTATATTTCTTGCATTCTAAATCTTCTAGGAGGGGCTGCGATCTGAACACGCATCCCAATACTTTGCACCAGACATTCCTCGCGCAGAGAAGCTGGAAAACTTGAGACACCTCTTGATGCAGGAAGGGTGAGCTCTGCCACAGAAGGGGGAAGTAGAGAAGGTGCTGAAGGACAATGTGGACACAGGAGTCTCCTCCCGCTACTTCCTGGTAAGAAAAAAGGCACTACGCAACAAGTCAGTGGGTTGGAGGCCCATAATAGACCTAAGAGTGTGCCACACATTTCTAAAGGCTCAAACTTTTCGTATGGTGACACCGCAACAGGTTCTGTCCCAGCTTCAACAGGGAGACTTCTTGGCATCCCTCGACCTTGAGCATGCTTATTTTCACATCCCTATTTGCCACTCACACCAGCACGAACTACGTTTCGTGGTGGCAAGAGTGCATTATCAATTCAAGGCCCTTCCCTTCAGCCTGCGTTCTGCTCAATGGGTGATTACCAAGTGCCTCACACCAGTGGTGGCTCACCTGCAGTGAAGGGGCATACACGTATACCCGTATCTAAGCGACTGGGTGGTGAGAGCCCCCTCCTAGCCTCGCGCCTGGTTCCATCACAATAGGCACTCTACCTCAGAGCAAGCCTCGACACCCAAACCTGCACCACCAGGCCCTTGGACGAGAGGGAGGTGGCTCTTCTGGTAAAGGTGTGCTGCCTCAACAGTGCCCAGGTGACCTTGCTCCACAATTACAAGTCTTTTCTGGGGATGTTGTCATTGTGCATCCCAATGATCACTCACTGCAGGCTACACATGCAAGTGCAGAAATTTCTGTATGCCCATTGGATACAATCCTCAGGCTCCTGGTACGACTGCATCATTCTGACACAGGCTTTCAGGCGGAAGCCTTCACTGGTGGTCGGTGAGGGAACATCTGGTGAAGGTTGCTCCTTTAATGGTTGCCGGACCATCAGGCCACCATTATGGAGTGAAGGATGCTTCACTAGAATGCTGGGACGCCCACTGTCAGGATCAACGCACAAGAGACCGGGTCTATGTGTTAATATCCCTGCAAAAATATCGCCATACAAAAATATCGGCATATTTTTGGAGCAATATTAAGGCATGGTACCTGCGGGGGACACACCTGCATTATTTTTAAAGGAGCGGGGCACACCCCTGCAACCCATGCTCCCAAAAAGCCCCAAAGTTATCCCCCCCAAAAATATCGCCTATGGCCATTCCAGACGACCATATATACAGCGATATATTTGGTGGCGATAATATGTAGTGATACCAAGAGACCTAATGTCGAAGGAGGAAAATAACCTGCACATCAACCTGACGGAGTTGTAGGCGATTTTCTGGGCCCTGCAGTCTTTTCTTCCCCTCCTAAAGGGGAAGGTGGTATGGATTTAAACAGACAATACAACATCGATGTTCTCTGTCCGCAAGCAAGGGGGAACCACGTCCCCACTGCTTTCCAAGGAGGCACAGGGTGTCTGGCATTGGGCACTGCAGCACACCATATTTGTCATTCCCCTCAATCTGCCGGGTATTCAGAATACCCTAGTGGACTCCCTTAGCAGAGAGTTGCACTCTTGTCCCAAGATGGAGCTGTACGAGGATCAACTTCACTGCTTGTTCCAGACGTGGTGCACTCCGGAGATCGACCTTTTTTCCACCTACGACAATAGCAGTTGCAAGACCTTCGCCAGCTGATTCCCCCATCCAGAGAACTTGGGGGACGCCTTGTTGAATTGATTGATTGAAGTATTTGTAAAGCGCTTGTATCACGAAATCGATCAAATCACAGCACGGATGTTGCAAGCCTGCGAGTGATAGCACAATCATCATATGAGTGCTTTATGCTTCCTCTACCCTTTCCAAACAAATACTTCTCAAATCTCTTTAAACGGGTATGTTTTTAAGTTTTTTCGAAAAACTGTCATGGATACCGTTCTTATTAGTTCAAGTGGAAGACTGTTCCAAAATTTTGGTCCAAAAATAGAGAGTCTACAATCTCCTCTGGACACACACTGGCCTGGTGGAACAATTAGCATATGTTTGTCTTCTGATCTTAGAGACCGAGTTGGTTGATAACGATGCATCTTTTCTATGAGATAGAGAGGAGCTAGATTGTTCTAACACTTGAAAATGATACATCCTGTTTTGAACTTAATCTGATCTTTCAGTGCCAGCCAGTGAAGTGATTGGCGCAGCCCTGATATGGGTGTTGACTTCCCTACTCCAAACACAAATCTAACTGCTGCATTTTGGAGCAATGTATTTGTTTTGCAGGAGCCCCCATCAAGAGGCTATTGCAATAGTCCAACTTGGAATTCATTAGGACTTGTACCACTGTGGCATGGTCCTTTTTAGGAACTGTCGAAGCAGCCTCAAATTGTAAAAGACGGCCCAAACTTTTGCCATCACCTGATACTCACAGCCCTAGTTACTCTGCCATATGCATCCCAAGTTCTTAAGTCTGGGGGCATATTTCAACACTGATCCCAGAAAAACCATTGCAGGGGGTGGGGGCACCTATTCTCCTTAGTCAGGTGTTTTAGGCCAAACAATATTACTTCCGTCTTGTTTGGGTTAAGTTAGAACCAATTCGTGGACATCCATACTTTAACTTCCTTCAGGCAGTTGATAACCTGTACAAAGGATTCCTTGACATTATTAAGTCTGATAAATAATGTCGTCTTCGTATTTCTGAAAGATAATGTTATGTCTTCTCAGTATATCCATGAGAGGGCGTAAATAAAGATTAAAGAGCAGCAGCAATGGGGATGACCCTTGCGGGACTCCACAGCACTGCCGACGAGACTTCGAAAGAAAGCCTCCCGATTTCACCCGTTGTTGTCGGCCTGACGAAAAAGAAGTGAACCTTTTGAGGGCGCTTCCTGGCACCTTTCCTACAGTCCTCAATCGCTCGATAAGGATGTTGTGATTCACGGTGTCAAAGACTGCGGATAAGTCCAACATCACAAGGTGTGACAATTCTCCTTGGTCTCCTGCCTCTAATAATCCATCCCATACCGCGACCAGGGCCGTTTCAGTTCCATATTTTGGACGGAATCCTGATTGTAAAGGGTCCAGTATACATTCTCTTTCCACAAATCCCTGGAACTGCATTGTGGCCACTTTCTCCAAGATTTTTCCTGGCCAAGGAATAGCTGTCACCGGGCGGTAATTCTGTAGGTTATCAGCATCTAGACTTGCCTTTTTCAGCAGTGGGGAAATTATAAGTTCTTCTGAGATACGTCCTTGACTCAATGGCATATTTACAAAATGTGTCACGAATGGTGTAATATCTGATGCTAGCCGCTTGTCCACACATGCTGGCAGGTGAAAAGTAAGTCATTAGTAGGTTTCAGAGACAATAGGAGGGGATGTATGATTTCCTCTATTACTGTTTTGAAGCTAAATAGCGTATCGTCACCCTCCAGCAAGAGTTCTGTATTGAGGTGGCTACATGTCTCCCTCCTGTACCTCCCCTCCACTTCTCTAAAAGCCTTTGCATTTCCATGGGAGGGGAAGTTCCTGTATGCATTCCCCACGATTCCGCTGCTGCCTCGAGTCCTCCACACCTTCAGACTGTATCCATGCAGACCTATATTAGTGGCCCCTGCATGGCCGAGACAGTTTTGGTACCCTGACCTCCTCGCCCTCTAGTCAGCAACTCCTCTCAAGCTGCACCCACACCAGATGCTCCTGTCTAGGAACCAGGGAGCGTTGCTGCACCATGACCTGGCCTCACTCAATCTGACGGCTTGGCTCCTGTGTTCTTACAATTTAGATCTCTGTCCCTTTCATGAGAATGCCTGGCTCGAGCAGTAGCTCCGTCCACGTTAAAGTGCTACAAGAGCAAGTTTGGTGCAGAAACCATCACTTGCGGCCCCAGACCGTCTGGCCAGAAGACAGTTTACCTTATCTGTTGTCCCAGACTCATTCAGACTTGATGCATTCTTCAATTAAAGTGCACCTGGCTACAATCTTCAGGTGCAACCGCTCCGTCTGGGTGCTGTCCCTGTGGTCCCACCGGCTGGTGAAGGAGTACTTACGTGGGCTGTTCCAGTCTTTTCCACCTGTCCGTTGCCCAGCTCCAGCATGGGAACTGAATGTGCTACTGGCCAAACTCATGAAGCCGCCTTTTGAGCCCATGCACCATGCATCCATTAATCAACTTTGCTGGACCAACACGTTCTTGGTGGCCATCACATCGGTCAGGCGAGTGGGTGAAATCCAGGCTTTTTCCTCCAAACCACCTTATTTGATGTTTCACAAGGACAAGGCTATTCTGCGTACTAACCCAACTCTCATGTCAAAGGTGCCGTTCACTTTCCATCTCAACCAACAGGTGGTTCTGCCTGTATTCTCTGGCACTTCTACGTATCCGGCTGTACGGACACTGCACACGTTTGTGTCTATTGGACCTAGTGGACATGGGAGGGCTCTGTCGAAGTCTTCAATTTTGAGGTGGATTGCTGCCTGCATTTCCTTCAGCCTTCAACAGGCCGGCAGGCCTCTTTCAGGAAGGCCTCAGGCTCACTCCACCAGAGCGGTGGCTGCTACCACTGCCTTCCTCTCTAGAATTCTGCTGCCTGACATCTGCTATGCAGCCACCTGAAGATCAGTTCTACTGTGTTGACTGAAATTCTGCAGAACACTCTAGAGTTGGCCAGTGGGTTCTGCAGAGCTTTTTTACATGAGGTTATTAAGTGTCCAGTGGTAACTTGTGCTGCGCGATTACCCTTGCCTGTATCTATTATTTATAATACTGCTTTGTAATCTATTTACAGCATGTGAATATTTGAAAGATCCAATGCTGGAGAAGGAATAAGTTACTTACCTGTACCTCTAGTTCTCCAGCATTGGTATTTTTCATAGCATGCAATCCTTCCACTTACCCCATATGGCTCAGGTTTTGGCTCTCACTGCCACTCATGTGCACTTGCCACATCTAAAGATGGCCAACATGACAGAAGTTACTATTGGCTGTGGGCAGTATGTCCCAAAATTATTACTAGAGCACAAACGTGAATGAGAGTTTTCTGTTTAAGTTTAAACTGCTCTGTTACCAGCCTGACTGGGGATATTCACAGCATGTGAATCTGTGAAAGATACCAATGCTGGAGAACCGGAGTTACAGGTAAGTAACTTATTCCATACTCGCTAGTTCTCTAGTGGGATAAGGCAAAAAAAACGGACAGAGTGGCAGGACATAACTAATGAAATGAATGCAAACTGCCACGACAAGCCACCCTGAGCGATGCACCCATGTTTTCTCAACAATGAGGACTGATTCCTTTTCAGCCATTAAAGGTTAAAATGATGAGGGGTACGCTGAGTGTTAACATTCAGGTGTAGACAAAACCTTTCTTTGCATGATTAACGAATACATGAGGATTACTGGGCCCAGATGGGAGCAGGTTCTTTAAGTTTCTTTTTACATGTTAACAAGGTTCTAATAATTGTTTTTTTTTTCTATAACCTAGCTGGAGCAATACATATTCTTTAATATTCTTTAATTTATGTCAATGATAGTTTGATACGATGCTTGATAATAACTCCCTGTTATGTATAAATGTTTAATAAAGAGATTTACTAAAAAAGAACATGGACAATTGTGATTCAGTGTGTGGGAGAGAAGGTGGTGGTGTTCTCGTTTGATTTTGTTGATAGAATATGTTTGGTGCGATTATTGCGTTGGCTACATATACGTGCCCAACCTCAATTGTTTGTTTAAAAGAAAACCTATTCAATGCAATTTATGTTTTTAATCATTCCTCTGTTACAAATGACAAAAAAGCAGAGTTTAAGCAACGACCTAACAGTACATTTTAGCCCCAGAGGAAAAAATGTCTGAACCCAATAGAGTAGGAGAAGCTACGTCATACAAACTATCATAGGGGATCCAGTTCAAGGTTTCTTTCATGCCATTAACCTATATCCTGTACAGAAGCATTACAAGGCTACTTTGGTATATTGAGTTCCTGGCATGGAACTGAAAACGTGTTCTCTTCGTTCTTGCACTTGCTAAACTGTCAGCCCAACCAATAATAGTTTAAAAAAGCACAAGAGATCTTATTATCGTTCAGGACTTTTGTTTTCTCTTTGTTGCCCCCCTAACCAGTCACAAAGCCAGGCAACAAAAGCACAATTGCTGTGGACCATGACTAAAAGGAAAAGAAAAGCCACCTGTTGTACTAGGAAAAGACCACAAAGCTTTTCCTACTGCAGCTGTGGAATCTTCCACCCACACTAGCATGAAACATTTGGTGGTAGTGTTCAGATAAACCCACTATTGTACTGATGACTCAATTCTCATGAATTGCTTGGACGTGTTGACTGGGGTGGTGCAAAGCGGGCAGTTCTGCATGCTCCTATGGCACCGAGAACTTCAGGGGTGAAAAAATGTAACAGGCAATCTTCATTAGCCCGATATAAACACAAAGCGTAGAAACATAACCTTTTCTAATGAGGAAATATACATGTCCAGACACCAACCAATGTGTGGTTTGACAGTTAGAAGAATGTCCTACAATAATCCTACCATCATGTTGTTAATAACGGTACCCAGTCATTTTACTGAAAACAAAACGGAGTGGTACATTTCACTGACGTGTACCTAACGCCAGAAAACACTGAAAATATTAATTACATATATATGGGGTAGTCGGGTAAGGGGTTAAAATGAGTCGGGGGTGGTGTTAGAAGGGTGGAAAATTGGGGGGCGTGGTAGGGGACAACCACAAATAAAATAAAAAAGAATCAGTGTTTTTCTGTATTATGGTCGCGATTAAATGTAGCACTCTGAAATTTGGGTCAGTAAAATCACATATAACCTGTAATTGCATGCTAATGTAAAATAATGTTCAGCATTGCTTTGAAGCACACTAGAGCAAAGTGCACAGATCTTAGTGGATAGTTGTGTTTATATATAAATTCAGTGAAAAAAACTTTGTTAAAGGGACGTTATGGTTAAGTTGCCCTACTAACAATCTATGAAATTCAGTGAAAAAAACTTTGTTAAAGGGATGTTATGGTTAAGTTGCACTGCTAAAATCCTATGAAATTCAGTGAAAAAACTTTGTTAAAGGGACGTTATAGTTCCAAGTAAAACCGAAAAACCCTTGAAATTCACCAGTATGGTAAGCTAGACAACCATTACTCACGCCACCACCGTGCACTGCTAAGACTGACACCCAGGACATCAAAGATGACATCACAAATGTCATTGATAACATCACTGATGACATCACATGTCTGGCTCACTCTTTTTTCCTTTACTGATTTATCTAGGCCAGTAACAATCAGGAACTAAAAATTCAAAAAAAGTACTCTATTTGTAGACTTATACTTCAAATATTTTTTTACAGTAATTCACTTAGGGTCCACTCACAGCATGTAAAACATATACATAGGGGAAAACACGGACTTGAAGGACAGCAATACTTTCTGTGTATGAAGATAATCAGTGAGGTTATCAACACTTTCTTATAGTTCTGCTGTTTTTTTTATTAATTTACTTTCCTGTATATGCTCATATTTGTATACATTCTTTGTTTATTTGAAGGGCGCACCAAACCCTTAGGTAGCTGGGCGCACAACATCATAAAAATACTTACAGCTTAGTTACAGATACAGATATATATATACAGATACAGTTATAGACATAATCAGGAATAGAGAAGAAATGTTAGGAGGTGAGGTACGGTAGGGGCAAACACATAGAGCATCCAGTTGCAATCATTGGACCTAGTGGTCATTGTTTCATAGCCAGGTTCGGGTGTTACACCTGAAACGGAAGTACGACTGATCCCTTCTGAGCTCAACTGGGAGTGCATTCCATTGTTGGGCTGATTTAACTGGGAAAATGTTGCCTCCTGTTTTTTTTTAGTCCAAATCTAGGTATTTGGAGGCAGTAGGAGTTGGGTGTCCTAAAGGGTCGTACAGAGGTTTTTCTCGTTATTCTTTCTTTCAAGTAAGGCGGGGCTGCGTTGTTGAGGCATTTGTAAGTTAATGACACAGTTTTAAGGAGTATCCTATCACTGATTTTCAGCCAATGGTGGTTTCTTCTGGCGTTGGAGATATGCTCTCTAATGGGGAAGTTTAGGGCCGTTCTGAGCGCATTATTTTGCAGTGTCTGTAGTTTGTTAATGATGCATTTGTTGGCTCCTAGGTACAGTGCATTGCAATAGTCCAATTTTGATAGGATTGATTGATATTTTATTTCTATCGCGCTCGTACAAGTGTTTCAGAGCGCGACAAGGCAAGGGAGGGGAACAGGGGAGAACAAAACAGCGATCTAATGAGGGCATTGGCTAGGATAATACAGCTAGTTAGTGAGAGGAAGGGTCTACATGCTCTAATGAGTTTGCCAGTGTAAGCGGTAGATGAAGCCAGGGAGTTTACTTGTTTTTTTTAGAGTCAGCATGGAGTCCAGATACAAACCAAGTGTCTTTACTTCTTTGGCAACTGTAATTATGTTGCCATCAATGTTGAAGCCACTGTAGTTGGTGTCAAGTTTTTTTTAGATTATTGGCAGAGCCCAGAATCAGGATTTCTGTTTTGTCGTCATTCAAGCAGAGGCCATGGGTGGCCATCCATGAGGGTGTATATTTCGTTTACTAAGGCTGTATCTGAGGCGAAAATGCCCGAAAGGGGAATGAGGATCTGAGTGACATCCGCATAATTAGTGTAGGTGACACCCAGTCTATCCAATTTTACAAATAAAGGCTTAGCAAAGATATTATACATGGTTGGTGAGACACATGACCCCTGAGGGACTCCACATGATGTTTGCATTCGGTCTGCGGATGCGAAGGTGGAGAAGACTCGCATACTCCTGTTATCTAGAAAGGATTGCACCCAGGCTATCGCTTTGCTTGAGAAGTAGGCAGCTGAGGCTAGGTGTTTGCATAATACTGCATGGTCCACCAACTCAAACGCTGCTGACAGATCATGAAGGAGTAGTATAGCTGTGTTTCCTTTGTTGTTGAGACCTTCAATTTGAACTTTAAGGTCTATTACTGCTGTCTCCATGCCATGCTGGTGTCTGAAGCCCGATTGGCGGGAGTTTAGGAGCTGGTTGGTCTCAAGATATTTTTGAATTTGAAGATATGCACCTCTATCTATTATCTTGAGGAGGAATGGGACTGTTGTGATGGGCCTGTAATTTGTAGGAATGGATGGGTCTGATGTTTGTTTTTTGAGAAGGGGTAAAACCCATGATTCATTTAAGCTACTTGGAACAGTGTTGGTTGAAAAGGAAACATTAATGAGTTTAGAGATAAAGGGGGCTAAATCTCTAGCCACATTCTTAATTATTTGGGCTGGACAGTTGTCCCCTTTACAGTTTGATGGTTTAATGGAGGTAATGATTTTTTCAGTTTCCTGAATGGTGACTTTGGAGAATTTAAATGGAGTTATGTCAGGCTTTTCATTGGGAGTAGTGCTGGCTGATATATCCACAAAAGGGAGGGAGGCTTTTTTAGCAGAAATTTTGTTTTTCAGAGTTTTTATTTTATTTGCCAGGGCATTTTGGATGCTAGTGCACCATTGCTTATCTTTAGGTACATTGTCCGGTGGAGGTACGGGAGATTCTAATTCCTGGAGGATCATGGATAATTCTTTGGTATTGGAACAGGCTTTGGAGATTCTATCATTGTAGACTTCTTTTATTTGTCTGGATAATTTCTTTCTTGTAGTTATTGGTGCAGTGTTTTAGTTTAAGTTTACTTTCCTCCGTTGGGGAGTGCTGCCATGTAGTTTCCAGCTTCCTTTTTTCCAGTCTGAGTTCTTTAAGGTGAGGGGTGAACCAGGTGTTAAGGTGAGTCTGTTGTTTACTCTTGCGTACCTTAAATGGGGCAATAGTGTCTAGGGCCTTCACCATGATGTCGTTATAGGACTCCACCAGAGTGTCTGGGTTGGAGTGTCTTGGCAGAGCGTTAATCACTGGAAAGAGGAGCGGTAGGATGTTGTCAGGTCTGATTTTATTTTTAGATCTGGTCGGAAGAGTGGGTGCCTCGATTTTATCTTTTTCTCGCTGTTTGTTGAGTGTTAAGCTAAAGTCTATTGGGTAATGGTCAGTCCATAGTTCGGATGTGATTTTGGTGATGTTGGTTGGACAGTTTAGGGTGGCTATCCAGTCTAGAGGCCTACCTTTATCATGGATAGCGAGGAGGACTTTTTGGTTAAGGCCATGTTCATCAAGCATAGCAGCTATCGCTTGAGCTTTTTTGTCATCAGGGTCATTGAAACCTAGGTTAAGGTCGCCTAGAATGATTAACTCAGATGAGTCTTTTATGTTATTTGCTAAAATGCTAGATATGTCCTCTTCAAATGAGCCTAATAGTCCTGGTGGCCTGTATATGAGGTGGATAGTTAGAGTGCGGCATGGGGCTATAGGTAGTTTGCCGAGAGTAATTCACAGGATTTTAGCGGTGGTAACGAGGATAGTCTTAGGTCCAGGTTAGCTTTAACAATAATAGCTAAGCCACCTCCTCGAGAATTAGGTCTGTCCATTCTTAAGACTTGATAACCCTCTGGTATCGCGAATGTAAGCTTTGGGCCTGCTGCTTCATGCAGCCAGGTTTCAGTGACCGCTAGGAGGTCAAGGTTGTCTGCTGTTAGAATATCGGCTATTTCAGTGGCGTGAGCCACAACAGATTTGGCATTGATTAGAGCTCCAGCTATCGTAGTTGTGCTGGGTAGGCTTTGGGATTTCAAAGGGACTGATATATGCACTTTCATTTTGGCAACTGAGGTAGTTTGCATGTGGACTTGCGCCATATGCAGATTGGTAAGTTTAAGGTTAGTGCGGCGGTTTAAATGGATATTGCTAGGCATTTTTGATTTGTAGAGGGCCTTGAGTCTGGCTCAAAGCCTGGTGTTTCTATTTAGTGTGAGGCAGGGTGCATATTTAATTTGATCCATGATTAATAATAATCCTGGATGTTTGTATAAGCAGTAATGGTATGGATAGCAACAAAGTTTTGCTGACATACATTGTACAGTAGTCAATACTGGCTGCAGTAGGTAGGGTCATGTGGGGGTGAGGCTGACGCCTACCAGAGTTAGGTGTGGTGTAGGTGGGCTGGGCAGAATTTAATATGAGCACAGTAGGCGAGATTCAGCGCGGTCGCCGGTGGTTAGAGTCAGAGTAATAAAAGTTAACTAGAATGAGCATATAGGCACAGCAGGATAGAATCAGTGTGGTCACAGCAGGCTATGAATCAGGGTAATCACAGTTAACTAGAATGAGCATATAGGCACAGCAGGTTAACAATCAGAGGGGTCACAATGGGCTAGTATAACCATGTGGTCATGGTGGGCTAAAATCACTGTAGTTACAGCAGACTGCATTGCAGGCAGAGCTCGATAAGAGACGCTTTCAGGTATCAAGATTGAGGCAGCAGACGCGTATTGGCGTAAATGCTTGTTGTATAAGAACCGCAGATACGAGACATTTAGGGCAGCATTTGTAGTATGCTAAAATTTGTCTATGGGGTGTCATCTGGAAGCATGCCTCACACAGTGCAGGGGAGGCAAGCATACATTCTTGGGCAAGGCGTTGGATACCATGAGCAGTTAATTGTATGCACACTACTTTCTTTAGGGTCCAGTCACATTACATGATAGTTATACATAGCGAAGTAGTAGCTTTGAAGCAGAACAATCATTTCTATGTATAAAGTTAATCAGTTAGGGTATGAAGATTGGCTGGTAATCATTCATTTTCCCTGTATATGCTCATATTTGTATGTGTTGTCTATTTGTGTTTTGTTTCGAATAATGCAATTACGTAGTAAGTGGGTTTTATTAGCTAGTTATTAAATGTTTCACAGTAGGCAAAACTGTAATAAGAAATCATTTATCATTTTACTATTCAACATGGTATGCGTATGTTTCTACATGAGTAGCTTAGTATACCGGAAAGAACCTGATAATAGAATGGTATTCGTATCAATGCATTACTTAGTGCACTACGTACCTCATGATATTTATTCCAATAATCCTTGAAAAGTAAATGCACATGCGATGTCATCGGTGATGTCATCAATGACATTTGTGATGTCATCTTTGATGTCCTAAGTGTTAGTCTGAGCAGTGCACGGTGGTGGCGCCAGTTATGGTTGCTTAGCTTACCACAACTGGCAAATTTCAAGGGTTTTTCAGTTTTACTTGGAACTATAACATCCCTTTAACAAAGTTTTTTTTTATGGAATTTCATAGGTTTTTGGTAGCTCAACCTAACCATATTACCCCTTTAACAACGTTTTCTCAATGAATATAGATAATGTAAATTTGATAAATGTTTACTGGGATTCCCTTAGTTTACATACATTTAATATAGAAAATACTGAACCCCCCGGCCCCGCTAGTGATTTTATTTTAAGGTCCGCGGACCGTGCGCGTGTCCGCAGATGGACACAGTCACCATCAATGCTATCCAAAAACTCAGGGGGTATCTTACATTATTGTGTCATACAATAAAAACACAGAACATGTTCAAAAAGCACCACATAAATACATTACATTTAATAATAAATAAGAAGTGGAAACTGTATATGTAAGACACCAACCATCCACTGAAATAGCGTTTGCAATATAATGGAATATACCAAAACAAAATAAATATGCCTCCAACAGAATTACCTCACAGAAACTGCACAGCAAAAAGCAAGAGCATACCTACATAGCAGTAACACAGAGGGGGTAATTCATGGAATCAAGCGCAGAAGTGGCGCACATGGCTGGCGCACAGAGGGAGCGTGTGCTAACTTGCACGAGCCACGTGCGCCAAAAACCCATTTTGAAGCACCGTGTATTCATGGATATAAACATACATAACCAGCTGTGGTGCAGCGACCCTGCTGCAGAGCCAGTTACGCCCCAAACCCCGCCCCGTGCGCCAAAAACATCGCACAAATCCCCTACATGGCGCAAAGGCCAGTGGACCAGCATACAGCCCCCAACCACAAAAACGCGCTAAAAAAGCCACTCAGCCCTCAAGCGACAACCCAATCGCGTGTAAAACTCCCCCTGCACTCTTTGGAATACACGTACCCCGCACGCACCAGCGAAATCGCATGTACAACTCCTCGCACACCCCTCAGAATACGCATACCCCACTCGCGTCAGGACAATCACATGTAAAACTCCCTGCGCACCCCTCCGAATGCGCATACCCCGCTCGCACCAGGACAATCACATGTAAAACACCCCACGCACCCCTCGGAATATGCGTACCCTGCTTGCGCCAGGACAAATCAGTGTAAAACTCCCCACGCACCCTGCTCGCACCAGGACAATCGCGTGTAAAACTCCCCATGCACCCCTCGGAATACGCGTACCCTGCTCGCGCAAGCAGAATCACATGTAATTCTCCCTCCCGTACCCCCAGATTCATGCAACAGTGTGGTGAGGAGCCACATGCACCCCCTGCAGCCAGACTGCGTCACAGGGGTCCACCCTACACCCCTACCCATGCCCCACAGGCAGCCCATCCACCCTGACCATACTCCCCAGGCAGCCCATCCACCCTCCCCATGCCCTGCAGGCAGGCCACATGGTACCATGCACTTGGGACCCCCGACTCATGCCCCCCATTGACGGGCACCTGCCAGCAGGCCTCGACTCATATCCCCCCCAACCCATTGAAGGGTACCTGCCAGCAGGCCCCGACTCATGTCCCCCCAAACCCCCCCAATTGACAGGCACCCGCCAGCAGGCCCCGATTCATGTCCCCCCACTCCCCCAATTGACAGGCACCTGCCAGCAGGCCCCGACTCATGTCCCCCCACCCCATTGAAGGGCACCTGCCAGCAGGCCCAGACTCATGTCCCACCAATCCCCCCCCAATTGACAGGCACCTGCCAGCAGGCCCCGATTCATGTCCCCCCCACCCCATTGATGGCACCTGCCAGCAGGCCCCGACTCATGTCCCCCCACCCCTCCAATTGACAGGCACCTGCCAGCAGGCCCCGACTCATGTACCCCCACCCCATTGATGGGCACCTGCCAGCAGGCCCTGACTCATGTCCCCCCCCAACCCCACCCCATTGACGTGCACTGGCCAACAGGCCCCGACTCATGTCCCCCACACCCCATCCCATTGACAGGCACCTGCCAGCAGGCCCTGACTCATGTCCCCCCACCCCATTGACAGGCACCTGCCAGCAAGCCCTGACTCATGTCCCCCTAAACCCCACCCCACTGACGGGCACCGGCCAACAGGCCTCGAATCACATCCTCCCAATCCCCCCAATTGAAGACACCTGCCAGCCCCATTGATGGGCACCTGCCAGCTGGCCCCAACTCATGTCCCCCCCCAAACACCACGTCATAACTATACAGACCCATGGCCCTAATGCCAACCCAAATCCCACACACACCCCCAGTACAAATACCCAACAATCCACTGCACCCACTCCCTAGTAAATTACCCATTCCATGATAGTCTGAAAAGAACCAGCATGCCCATCAACAAATGCCCTACAGAGCCACACAGTGGCAACACCTGACTTAGCCAATGTTCATGGAGACATGCACAAAATAAATCATAGTACACCAGACCAGTAATGTTGAATTATGAAATGTATTAAAAAGTAATGACCAAATGAAAACCACACATGCAAATGAAGAAATAAATAGTGCAATAAGAAAAAGAAAGTCAAATCCAAGGAAAAAAACAAATCCAAAACACGATAAAATATAAGTGCTCCATACCCAAAGTCCATAGAAAAAAATCATAAATTGAAAAGCATGAATAAAACATTAAATCCATGTGAACATCTAAAAAAGAAAGTATGTACATGTCCAGAAAAATGGTAAATGAAAGTCTGAAGGCGGGCTAGTCCGATGGGTCAGTTATTGATGTCCCGGGCCAGGGCATCATTGAACTCCATGTCGTAGTTCCGGAGGCGGGCCTGTTCCCTGACCTCGAGGTCTCACAGGGATGCAGCCATGGACTTCTCCAACTCCCTGCGAGTTGCCTCGAGGCACTCAGCCTGCCTCAAAGCCCAGTGCATGGAGTTCTCTGCCCTGACTATTGTGAGCCGTGCCCTCTCCACCCGCCGCTGCTCTGCATCTATTCGCTGGCCCAACCGCTGCCACACAGAAGTCACTCCCAATCCTGGGTCCTCTTGCCCGCTGGCCGATGGCTGACCTGATGATGTAGAAGGCCCTGAGGCCTCATGTCTCCTATGCCGAGCCTGCCGCCGCCTTTCTGCTGCCTGCCACGGCCACCACGACTGCCTCCGGGTACATGTCAACACCCGTGGCTGTCGTGCAGGTGCCCTGCTTATATGTGCCTGCACATCGTCCGTTACCAGGGGTCCAGTTGCTGGGGTGACCACCTGTGCTGGAGCTCCGACTCCCGACTGTGGCAGGGATGGGATCTCCACCAGCCTGGCTGCGTTGGTTGGAGCAGGTCCACAGGGGGCCCTGGTGGCATGTGGGCCGGAAGACGGCACGGAGAACTGCCGTATAGTGTGCACAGAAGAGGAGAGGGCAGTAAGAGAGCGGCACATGGAGGAAACCCCCGACCATGAACCCTCCCAGCTGGGTCACGTTGGCACACATCTGTTGGTGATGACGTGAGTGGCCGCTCCAGGAAGCACGCACATCATCACGAATGTCATGTGTGTGCAACGTGACACCAATCAGGACGGACTGAATCCTGTCACGGGTCCCCATGTCTGCAGGTAGAGGAGTGCCAGATGAAGTGGACCTCCCCCCTACCTGCGGACAGGCATGGGAGGGGGCATCCTTGCTGGTGATGCAGTCACAGTGTCAGGGACAGTGACATGTACAGGCCCCTCCGCAGTGACCTGTGCTGCCTACTGCCTCTGCCCCTGGACTGCACCACTTGCACCAGTGGAACCACCCCCACCAGGCCCCATGTGCGGCTCTGAAGAGGCCCTACTCCTCCGTACACACCAGCAACCTGGATGTCTTTGCACCGTCTTCTGCCATCGCCAGCCCCTGTGGGGGCTCACCCGCCTCTTCCGCTGCAGCCGTAGTGGCGGACGCAGCACCATTCCCCTCGCTCCCGGATGATAGAATTACCTGGGAGGGTGACTTGGCCTTGTGTCGCTGGCTGGTGGAGGCATCCCTGACGCTTTCCTCCACAGCGCCGTCTCTGCCCTCTTCTTCACTCGCCGCTGTGTAAAGGGAGACATTGAACACAAGCATCAGGGTACTATACAATAGTCCTCTAGACACAAAGCAATAGCACATGAATGGCACTGTCAAACGTCACTTCCATCATGTCCCTCCACAACACATGGGTCAGTGCAGGCAACACACATGCAGGAACAGGCATGGCACATGCAACAAACATTTGCATCCATGTCCAAGGCACCGAAGAAACATCCAATGGTGGGCTGAAACGCACATGCATTATGGGACATGCTGATCACATGCACACACATCCCCGGAGGGTCATGCATCTGGCCTTGTATAGCCCCAGACACAGTGTATACAAGGATGACTAGGCTGTATCGGTGAAAGAACACATCGTCACGGACATGTGTCATGCATCCATGGCGTTTACCAGTAACTCACACACTACTCAGACATGTACACCATGCATGTCCATGACAGCAGCACCCATCTCTCACACCCCAAACATATCCAAGTACAGACAAAGGCCTGCAAACACGTGTGCATTCTGCATGATGCATTGTAACACATACACCATCCATGTGGGTCACGCCAGACTGGACTCACATGCAGCACCATCATGTCCCTGCACACACACATCCGTACATGACCCATGTCACACATACAGCCAAGTAGCTAATTACCACCACACTGCAACATGCACTGTTTTAAACGGGAATGCATGGGCACTTACCGCTCGACTCCAGACGGGCCTGCATCCTGAGGATCTGGTGGTGAAGTACTGGGCGAATGCGCTCCAGGACC